>NW_026642361.1:6099183-6728815 GCF_028554395.1 Pezoporus wallicus
GGCTGGGGTTCTGAATGACTTCTTTGCCTCGGTCTTCACTGGCAAAGGCTCTGACCAAACCACCCAAGTCTTGGAAGGCAGATGCAGGGACCATGAGAATGAAGACCTTGTGCCCACTGTAGGAGAGGATCTGGTTGGAGACCATCTTAAAAATCTGCAGGTGCACAAGTCCATGGGACCTGATGAAATCCATCCGTTGGTCCTGAAGGAGCTGGCAAATGAAGTTGCTAAACTGCTGGCCATCATATTTGAGAAATCATGGCAGTCAGGTGAAGTTCCCGATGACTGGAAAAGGAAATATAACCCCCATTTTCAAGAAGGGGAAAATGGATGACCCTGGGAATTACAGACCAGTCAGTCTCACCTCTGTGCCTGGCAAAATCTTGGAGCAGTTTCTCCTGGAAGGCATGCTAAGGCACATGAAAAACAACAAGGTGCTTGGTGACAGCCAGCATGGCTTCACTAAGGGGAAGTCCTGCCTGACCTATTTGGTGGCCTTCTATGATGTGGTTATGGAACTGATGGACAGGGGTAGAGCAGTTGCTGTCATCTACCCGGACTTGTGTAAAGCGTTCGACACTGTCCCAGCTGACATCCTTGTCTCTAAATTGTAGAGACACCAATTTGATAGGTGGACCACTCAGTGGATAAAGAACTGACTGGATGGCCACACACAAAGAGTTGTGGTCAATGGCTCAATGTCCAGCTGGAGACCAGTAACGAGTGGTGACCCTCAGAGATCAGTTTTGGGACCAGTCATGTTTAACATCTTTGTTGCTGACATGGACAGTGGGATTGAGTGTGCCCTCAGCAAGTTTGCCGATGACACCAAGCTGTGTTTTTCGGTTGATACGCTGGAGGGAAGGAATGGCATTCAGAGGGACCTCGTCAAGCTTGTGAGTTGGGCTGATGCCAACCTCATGACAAGTGCAAGGGTCAGAGCAATCCCAGCCACAGCTACAGGTTGGGCAGAGAAGAGATTCAAAGGATATCTATGGAGAAGGACTTGGGAGTGTTGGTCGATGAGAAAATGAACATGAGCTGGCAGTGTGCGCTTGCAGCCCAGAAAGCCAACCGTATCCTGGGCTGCATCAAAAGGAGCGTGACCAGCAGGTCGAAGGAGATGATCCTGCCCCTCTACTCTGATCTTGTGAGACCTCACCTAGAGTATTGTGTGCCATTCTGGTGTCCTCAACATAGAAAGGACATGGAACTGTTGGAACAAGTCCAGAGGAGGGCCATGGGGATGATCAGGGGACTGGAGCACCTGTATGAAGATAGGCTGAGAAAGTTGGGGCTGTTCAGCCTGGAGAAGAGAAGCCTGCATGGAGACCTCATAGCAGCCTTTCAGTATCTGAAGGGGGGACTATAAGGAAGTTGGAGAGGGACTCTTCATTAGGGACTGTAGTGACAGGACAAGGGGTAATGAGTTCAAACTTAAACAGGGGAAGTTTAGAGTGGATATAAGGAGGAAATTCTTTCCTGTTAGTGTGATGAGGCACTGGAATGGGTTGCCCAGTGAGGTTGTGAATGCTCCATCCCTGGCAGTGTTCAAGGCCAGGTTGGATGAGGCCTTGGGTGATATGGTTTAGTGTGAGGTGTCCCTTCCCATGGCAGGGAGGTTGGAAGTAGATGATCTTAAGGTCCTTTCCAACCCTAACTATTCTGTGATCCTATGATTCTAAACTGATGAATGAGAGGGTGAATTGAGTCAGTTTGCTGAGGTGAAAGCCGTCCATCTGGTCTTGGACATTGCCGAACAAGAAAAGTGGCCAGTACTTTATCTCTATACTGACTCATGGATGGTGTCAAATGCCCTGTGGGGGTGGTTGCAGCAATGGAAGCAGAGCAACTGACAACACAGAGGTAAACCCATCTGGGCTGCTGCACTGTGGCAAATATCACTGTGTGGGTGCAGAACATGGTGTTGAAGGTACGCCATGTAGATGCTCATGTACCCAAGAGTCAGGCCACTGAGGAACAGCAGAGCAACCAACAAGTGGATAAAGCTGCTAAGACTGAAGTGACTCAAATGGACTTAGATTGGCAACATAAAGGGGAACTATTTTGGCCCGGTGGGCCCATGACACTTCAGGCCATCAGGGCAGAGATGCAACATATAGATGGGCTCGTGATCGAGGGGTGGACTTATCAATGGACACTATTGCCCAGGTTATTCATGAGTGTGAAACATGCTGCAATTAAGCAAGCTAAATGGTTAAAGCCTCTTTGGTATGGAGGATGATGGTTGAAGTATAAATATGGGGAGGCCTGGCAGATTGACTATATCACACTGCCACCAACCCGCCAAGGCAAGCGCCATGTGCTTACCATGGTGGAAGCAGCCACCGGGTGGCTGGAAACATACGCTGTGCCCCACGCCACTGCCCGGAACACTATCCTGGGCCTTGAGAAACAGATTTTGTGGCGACACAGCACCCCAGGGAGAATTGAGTCAGACAATGGGACTCATTTCCGGAATAACCTTATAGATATTTGGGCCAAAGAGCATGGCATTGAGTGGGTATATCACATCCCCTACCATGCACCAGCCTCTGGGAAAATTGAACGGTACAATGGGCTGTTAAAAACTACACTGAGAGCAATGGGTGGGGGAACTTTCAAGCATTGGGATACACGCTTACCAAAGGCCACCTGGTTGGTCAACACCAGAGGATCTCTCAACATGGCTGGTCCAGGGCAGTCAGAACTTTTACATACTGTAGAAGGGAATAAAGTTCTTGTAGTGCACATGAAGAATTTGCTGGGGAAGATGTCATGCCCAGTATATAAAATGGGGACAGTTACCCAGAAGGGATGGATCACTGCTCTGGTTGGGCTGGGTATCGGTCAGTGGGTGGTGAGTGGTTGTATTCTCTCCCCTTGTTATTTCCCTTATCATTATTATTGTTGGTGGTAGCAGCAGTGATTTGTGTTATACCTTAGTTACTAACCTGTTCTTATTTCAACCCGTGGGAGTTACATTCTTTCAATTCTCCTCCCCATCCCTCTGGGAGCGGGGTGGGGGGAGGAAGGCAGGGGGGAGCGATCATCTGCATGGTTCTGGGTGTCTGGCTGAGCTTAAACCACGGCAGTTCTTTCCTCAACTGGACAGGGGAGAGAAAACATGAAAAAGCTTCTTGGGCTGAGATAATGACAGGGAGAGATCACTTACCAGTTACTGTCACAGGCAAAACAGACTCGACTAGCGGAAGTTAGTTTCATTTATTACCAATCAAGTCTGATTAGCATAACAGGAAATGAAACCAAATCTTAAAAGCTTCTCCGCATCCCTCCCTTCCTCATCGGCTCAACTTCTTTCCTGATTTAGCTATCTCCTCCTCCCAAGCAGCACAGAGGAATGGGTGTTGCAGTCAGTTCATCAAATGTTGTGTCTGCTGCTCCTTCTTCCTCAGGGAAGGACTCCTCACACTCTTCCCCTTCTCCAGTGTGGGTTCCCTGCAATAGGAGGCTGTTCTCCATGAACTTCTCCTAAGTGAGTCTTTCCCACAGGCTGCAGTTCTTCCCACACTGCTCCAGTCTGGGTCCCTTCCATGGGTGCAGCCCTTCAGGCGCAGACTGCTCCAACCTGGGTCCCCTGTGAGGTCACCAATCCTATAGCAAACCTGCTCCAGCATGGGTTCCTCTCTCCACAGGGCCACAGGTCCTGTCAAGAGCCTGTTCCAGCGCAGGCTTCCCGTGGGGTCACATCTTCCTTCAGGCATCCCCCTGCTCTGGTGTGGGGTCCTGCATGGGCTGCAGGGGGAGATCTGCTCCACCATGGATCTCCATGGGCTGCAGGGGCACAGCTGTCTCACCATGGGCTGCACCACAGGCTGCAGGGGAATCTCTGCTTTGGTGCCTGGAGAGCACCTCCTCCCTTCCTTCTGCACTGACCTGGGAGTCTGCAGAGCTGTTGCTCTCACATAGTCTCATTTTTCTGTCCTGTCTGCAGTTGCAATTGTGCAGCAATTTTTTTCCCCGTCTTAAATACTTTACCCCAGAGGTGCTGCAAACAATCTCTGATGGGCTCAGACTTGGCCAGCAACACATCTCTCTTGGAGCTGCCTGACATTGGCTCTGTTGGACATGACAGAACATCTTCTCACAGAAAACACTCCTGTTGCCCCCCATTACCAAATGCTTGCCATGCAAACCTAATACACATAGATACTGTGGTATAAATAAGAATAGCAAAAATGTATAAACTGGATGTTGTAGAAATTTTACTCTGAAGTTTTTCCAGTGAAGAAGATGATAGTCGTATGCAAATCAATATTCAGCTTAAGAAGATATCACTTCTAATTATACTCAGGGGAAATATTGATGTAGAGGATCCCTAATCTAAAAAAAAACAACTAACAAGCTAAACAATAAAAATCATGAAAGTAGGGAGGAAATGTTCAGATTTTCTGGCTGAAACTTCTTGTCATGAGGAAAATAATTTATTTTATCAGCAGTTCCACTATGAAAATTAATAACTGTGTTACAGCAGTAGCATTTTGTGTTGCTTAAAGCTCTAAGTTGGTGAGGCAGCAGCTGCAAAGATTTTAAAATCTAGAGAGAGTTGTAGTAAAGGATTAGAAGGAAGGTCATTGACTCCAGAGAGAAAATAGTGAACAGCATCTATTTTCAGGAGCATTGTGCATTAGGATAAAACAGAGAATAGAATGTTACTTTACATTTTTCACTCCATATGCTGGAATCTTTATTTCAGCATATGCTTACATCTTTATTTCAACATACTATCTAAAGAATTTCAGATGTCAAATACAGTAGTATTTGGTGCTCACCCCTGATGGTGGCAGTTCAACTGGAAATTAACCATATCTGTGAAATACCTGATCTTTGGTCAGAGAAGCAAAGAAAGACAGATTTTGCTAGCTCCTAACATAACAGAAAGAAGCAATCTTTGAATAAAATATGTTGATACTGAACTGATAGAAAATGTTTCATTCCTATGTCACCTGGGGCATCTTGTGGAAATAACATACACATGTACCGAAAAAAGATAAAAAAGAGTTTAAAGAAGGAACAAAAATTTTGTGATGATGAGAGCAATAGGTGAGGGTGATGAGAAGAATTTGTGCCCATTAGTGACCTTGGACAAAAAATCTCAGAGGTTGCTTTCTAATATAATATAATATTGTAAACTAAATCAAGTACAGAAATAAGTTCTCAGAATTATCTTCTCAGTGTTGTAGCTAGGAAAACTCTAGGTTCCACAAGTAGAAAAACTTAAAGAAATTCTAGCAGGAGCAAATTCAACTTGTGCTCTTTCTAACTTCCTTTGTAACATGTCAACCTGTAATATGGCCTTGCCATTGCTAGTAACATGCAATAAGCTCCTTACAGAGTTTGCCAGGCTTTAGGACAAAGGCTGTCAGGTTCACTCTGCCTGAGCTTTTCTTGACCTGCCTGTGCTTTGTTTTACTTGGTTTAGCTCTAACAACATTTTTCTCTAATTCACCAGGTATCTAAGGTGAATTTGTTTTAGTTCTGTTTATCTTTATACAGTATCACCTCTAGCATCAAGAAGTAGTGTGGACATAGCAGAAACTTTGGTAAAACAGCAGAAGCTTTGAGAAACAATGTCACCATATGGGTTTGGCATAGAGGAGTGTAGGCATGGGATGGTAAGAAATAGGGTACAGGCTTGACACAGGATACCATATACTCATAAATAACTCACCAAAGCTCAGTTGAAAAAATGTATACCTGGAGCTGGACAAAATTGATTTTACAGATAACAAAGAAAAAAAGAGAAAGAGCATCTAATACATAACTGTTACCACATATAGTAAATTTGGATGCAACATGCAGCTGTAGATCAATGAAGAACAAGAGAGAAAAAACATGGTGTTAAATGTATAAAAATCACACATAGTGAATCCTAGAGTGAGGGGAAAGAAGAAACTGTCAACACCATATGCCTCCTCATAAAAACATCAGAGGTTGACGTATCACCATAGCGCCACTATTTTATTTAACTACATTATTACTATTACTGAGGGTTTTTTCTGTATACAAGTATCCTTATTACATGCTATTATCTCTGTAACAACTATTTATAGATTAATAACAATTACTGAATTAGATTTAAATTATACTAACAGCTGACTCTTGTCTTTATATACAATGTTTTTTTTCTGCCTAACACCTTCAAGATAAGACATTAAGAGAAGCTATATTACTTCTGATACATAAGTTCATCTAGGCCAACTGCCTTTCTCTAACTTTAGCCAAACAGGGGAAGTGGTGAGTTCTCTTAAGGATGCTCTGTTCAGTGTTAAAAGTAACTACAAGATTTGCTTATTGGGAAGCATCCTGACTTTAATGGAATCACTTTCAAAGCTTTCTGGAGTTTACTCTTGACTTAAGAGTGCAAATGGCAAGGCCAAAACTCTCAAACTTGGCTGCCTGAAACTAGGTAATAACAGTGATAAGGTACTGTGACCAGTATGCACAAGACAAAGCAACCCATCTCTTGGCATGTTATTCAGGCACATTTAGTAACTCTCTCATGCACTTCTCTGATAATTCATCCTTTTGTTTCTACTGCCCCCATCTCCCTAATTCTTCTGTATAGTTCTTTCTATTTCCTACGCATATATAGCCCAAAAAATTCTCTGTCCACAACTGATCATCTACCAACCCTGTACCATTTCAAACATTTCTAAACACAAAGTCAATTAAAAAACTCATCCTCTATTTCTGTTAGGTTTGAAAGATGCTATTGCAATTTCATGTTTTATTCTACTGGCAGAACTCCAACCTACAGGATTATCGCTCAGTCCTGCCTCACTTTCAGGCTCCGACTGTAGAACAGAATCTGTTTACCCCTCTATCATCTCCCTTTTCTCAAATCTGTAGGATTTCTGGCTTTGCTGTACTTCCCCTATGATCCTACATCATAATTAATTTCTGCATCTGGATATAGTCTTTCCAGAAACTGTCAGGACTACCTCTTCCATTATTCTAGCTGCTGCTTCTTCAGTTCTTTTCTCTCCATCTTCAGGTGCTCCTTCTTCAGATAACATCTTTAGAATTGCTGATGCTCTTCAGGTGATCATAAAACCTTTTGTCAGGCTGCATTTCATAGATGCTTTTTCACTCTGACAGCTTATCCTATGCTCAGACAAACTCTCCTTGTAAACAAGCTGTGTCTTGCTATGACAATGTAGAAAAACTATCTTGATATAAAAATATGTGTTAGGAAAACATTAGTTCATTTACTTGACTAAAGATCCAGTCTGTTTTTCCCTCAAGCTGGTAAAAACAGGGACAGGGTTATATTCAGGCAAAGCAGTGCTCTCCCTTTATAAAGTGTGACCGCTGGTGCCTTGTTCTAAAAATCCCATGGGGAGATTAGCATCAAGATTTTGTTAAGGTGACATTTCTGTCCTTTTCCAGTAACACTTTCCTTCTTTTCCTCAACCCAACACCAAATATAAATTTCACAGCCCAACCCACATTGTTTACTGGCCCAGGTATTTGCTTCTGTTGTCAAAAATAGCATTCACTGTAAAAGGTTTACACAGCTTTTTGAAGTTCTACTTTTCCTCTGAAATATGCACATGCTTTGTTCATCCTTTCTGTCCTCATCAAGATGGTTTTCATCCTTTCCTGGGGTATTCTCCACAGAAATCTCAAAATTGCCAGCTCTATATATGAGATGGTGGGAAGTCCTTTCCCTTTAAATGTGTACATACATACCTGTGTCTACAGATGCGCACACATAGAAGTTTTCATGTTTTTTGTTTCTATAGCAATAATCAAGAGGCATTATTGTGAAGTGACCACTGCATTTTTCTGTTTAGGGAAAGTGAACCTTTGAGATGCTGCAGTAATGAAAAGAGCACCTTTGAACAGGAGCAATGGTATACTGTCCTTGGAATAACAATATAAAAATAAAATAAAAGATCTTCTCAAATGCACTACCTTTCAAATGACCCTGGCTGGCCTTCTTATCTGAATAAATAACCCTAAATTACTGTGGATTACAGATTCACAACTAAAAGACTAGTTGTTCAAAAGACACCTTAAAATTCAAAAAAAAAGTAAACCTTCCACCTCTTTGGAAAGCCCAGAGGCTTTATGAGTTGCTCAAAGAAGACAACAAAAAGGAATGCCAACAGGTCATGTGAGCAAGCAGGATTATCTTCTGTGATGTGCTCTTTAAACTGTGACTATGTTTAACTCCTCACAAGCAGGTGTGATGTTTGACGCTTCTTTTCACACAAAGCCTGGCCCTGGGTCACCCATAAACATGCTACTAATAAATTTCGGCAGGTTCTACAGAAAAACATTGTAAAGGGAAAAAAGAGGGCTGAATTATGCAGCTGGTAAAGCTGACACATTTTGGAATGGAAATGGCAGTATTTGCAAATGGCTTTTTTTTTTCTGCCTCTCCCTGCTCTGCAAACTGACATCCCAATAAGGATTTAAAAGCTTAAGCCAAAGAAAAAGTGTTGACCTTCAAGTTAATGCTATTAAAAATGTAATTTCATTCAAATTAATGGAATTGAAAAGAATCTCTGCATAAAGTGCAACACTATCTTAATTAACAGTTCATTAAGGTGCAGAAGCAGAAGGTCAGAAGCATTAATGGATTTGCAGGAAAAGATTGACCAGAAGTCACAAATCCTTAAAATACTAAATGGTTTTAAAACTCTGATTTTACACAAAAGTCAGACACTTTATGTGCCAATCTACTTCAGCAAACAACTGAAATCCAGCCCCTTCAAACCATGTCAAAAAAACTAAATACAAACCATGATCTAGTCTATCCTTTTTGATCTGCAATGCTAACCATTACCCCTTCTTTTTTTCCCCCATTTTATCAGGTTTCAATGGTGCAGCCAGCACCATTGAAATATTATACCAAGGGTGTAATATTATCATTAAAAGAATTTGGGCTAAGCATATTCTGCCAAAAAAATTCTTACCTGGTCAAACTGAGGTTTTGAGAAAATATGTAATTTATTGTTCTGGGGGGTTGGGTTTTTGTTGTGTTTTTTTGGGGGGGGGGGGGGGGTCTTTCAAGAAAACAAGGGAAATTGGAATAGCAGGAAGGCAAACATATTCTCTTACGCTTTTGTGCAAAATAATATTTACTTGGGGGAAAAAAGTAAAAAGGTCTCCTTATGTAGGTTTTGTAATTTTTGCCCCTGAAAACTGCTTTTTTTGGTTTTCTTTCCTTTTTCTTTTTTGTTTTTGACAGATTTTACTTTTTCATCCTATCTTAATTAAAATTCTTATAGTTTAAACCCAGATTTCAATCTTCTCAATTCAATTTCAATCTCCTCTATTGTATTTTCTCCTATTTCTCTTTCATTCTGGTATTGCCATATTAAATTAGTTTTGAGCCAAACAGCTGTACCTTAGTAAAAATCTGCCTTCCTGAAGGGAATGAAGATTTGATTAGACTACAAGAAAAGCCAAAGTAGCTACTTCCTCTTCTGATTGTCTGTTCCAATGACTGATACTAAGTGTGTAAATTTATGCTTATTTTTGAATTTGGACCTGTCTGGCTTTGGTTTCTAGCCATTCATACTTACTGTATTGTTGTCCATTGTAGCATTTTCAGTCCACAAGAATATTTAGGTGCTTAAACTTATCACTATATCTTTATGATAAAGTAGATTCCATTCTTTTAGATGGCCACTCAGGGGATTTTTGTCTAGTCTTCAAAGCTTCCTAACATATTGAAAAATTAAGGATGTCACTCATGTTGCCATGGCTGATGTTGCTGAGCTGCATCTGAAGCTTACTAGCTTATGGAACTTACTCCGTGTATTAGAACTGTGGAATTGTTATAGTTACAAACATCCTTTTCCACACACTTTAGTCATCTTTGTATCACCACAAGGCTGGAAACAGTTGAGATCTAGAACTTGTCATTGCTATGTATGTCAGCTATTTCCTAGCCTGTCTCAGGCTTTCAGAATTGTGAGCAGCGTTTACTACCTAGATTTCTGAATAAAAGCCCTAACGAGAGAGGGTTTTGTTATATAAAACAATTGTTTTCTGTCCATTTTCAGCTTTGAAGACAAGCAAATAGTATAACTTCCTATTATGCATTTTTAATAGCTCAATTCAGAACACTCCAAAATCTGTTATGCTGCAACTTGTGCAAAATCTCCTTTAAAACAAGCATACCAGAGCTGTACACAGTGTTTCATTAAATTTGTATGTAAGTCAAGTCACTTCAATGCACTCATTTATTAAAGATCCAAAGATTGTATTAGCCTGGTTTTGTCACAAAAATACACTGAGCACTTATGTTGAATTATTTGTCCATGAAAACATGTAAAATCTATACAGATTTATTGGTGCAGATTATGTTTTTTTCTGTGTACAAGCTGCATCAGCATTTGCCTGTATTTACTTTGGTTTTTTTTCTGGTAGCTCCCAGTCTACAAAGCGAAGGAGGACCTTGGTATCCATGGAAAGGGAGAACCTCTCTGCACCATCATATTCCCTATAAGGTCAAAAGATAGAAGAAACCATCCTCGGAAATCACTTCTCTGCTTCCCATTATTCCTTTTTTGCAAGGATTCATCCTGACCCATAGCTTTGGTTTGAATTTTGTGAGTCAATTCTAGGCTTTCAGTGTTTTCAGCAACATTGAACCAAGAACATAAACTAGAAAAGTGTTTAGTCCCGTGCTTTGTCTTTTCTAAGACAAAAGGGAAGCTAACAGCAGGATCAGGACTCCAAATTGCCAGCAATTTGGTTTCTATTCTGCTCTGGCAGCAGCTGCAAATATGTGCTTTTTCATGTTGAGGGTTTGTGACCAAGCTACAATTGAATCCTAGATTGTTAGCAAAAATATCTATTTGTAAATGCACACATTCAGTACTGTCAATTTGCCAATAGGTGTTTTAGATTTCTGCTTGGAATTTCATGTGTATTACAGGAATAGTACATTCATAGGAAATAAAAGCACTATTGGTACATAGAGCTGTAACGATTCTACTGAAAAAAAAGAAGTGTTTGAGAGCCATGGCTGAGAAAGGTGTTAAAGAGCAGAATCACTAAAAGTTACTGAAAAAGCTTCAAGCTCTGTGAATACCTACAGTGGTATTTTTTCCTTAGAATTGAGAATGTGGAGCAGCATCTTCTTTAGACCTCAAAGACCTGCAATGCAAACCCATTTCACTATTCAGCTCTGCAGAAAATAAGGGTGTATTTTACTCTGCAAACAATCTGTGATGAGTATACTCCTCATTTAATACCTCTTGTCAGCATCCAAAATGACAGTCAGTCAAAGGGATCTATAGGGCAGAGGGGAAGTGAGTGCAGGAGACAGAATATCCAACTAATTTATTATTCCAAGTATGTCAGACAGTCTCAAAATATTTAGCATTAAATCTGTTTTTGATAGCATGTTATTTTTTAAAGGAAATTTTCCAGGGAATTAAAATGCCTATTTGCTTCCTGCTAAGAGAAGATACTGATTTACTTAGGCTTTCCTTAATTTAAATATAATCTCCCTTTTTCTCCTTCATCTGTTCCATGTGGGATTTATTAGACTTCAGGAGTGAATGGTATTACCTAAACAACTGATGCATTCGACAGAATAGGCTCCTGGTGCCTCATGTCCCAGGCTTAAAGAAGCTATTAAACCTTCATGTACACTAGACAACCAGTAAATTAAGCTTTGACCAAAATCAAGTTCTCTGAAACTGTGATACAAATATTAAACACTAATTATTTAGATATTTGTAGTTAATTCTGTTAAGTCAAGCTTCATTGCGACTACAAATCACATAGCTAATATATTTAATAAATAGGCTTTTTTTTTTTTTTGGTATTACTTAATATCCTCTAGAGTATTTAATTGCATATGGAATTAGATGTAGGACAGCAATGGCCTAGTTGTGCCTTAAGACATCCTTTCAAAAAACACCAGTACCCATAACAGGGGACAAATTTTCAAACAGAGCTGTGATCTGATGTGATAAATTGTAGCAACAAATAACAGCAAAAAAAAAGGGCACTGGACAGCAGAAGGCAACAAGCTAAGAGGAAAAAGAGGAAAAAAACCCATCAGAGTCACACAGAAGATTTTACAGAATAATCAGCACAGTATTTAATGAAAGCACTCTGAAAAAGGCTCAGTGAAGAGAAAAAAAAAACATATTTGAGGGGCACCTCATCTGTTTTAGACTTGGGTAAGATGAATGATATACATTAAGTGCTTATTTTTCTCCACTGATTACAAAAGGGAGCGACACCTACATTGTACACATATGCATTTTGTTAGATGAATTCCACTCTTTCTGCCTTTTACAAGGAAAGGAAAAACAACAACCTCCCCACCCCTCTTGTTTCATTGATGAACATGTATGAGGCACTATACTGTTAAAGAACTAGTCTTTTAGCAGAAGCAAACATGACATTAGCTTGCCATGTAAATCAAGCTTAGGTAAAAAGGGTGGCTTACTGCACTTACATTAGTATATTGAAGAGCAAACATGAGCACGTACCACACTGTAAAGCAAACACCTTGCTTTAAGTGAATTACAGAAAACCAGTGTTACATGTGAAGACATATTTGAAAGTGGGCGGTGGGCTTCTCTGGCCATGTTTTTTTTTTCTTCTATAAAGAATTGCACAAGACTTTTGGTCCCATAGCCATCTGGTACAGGTGGAAAGAACATCCTTTTCCTTTATTAGCATGGCATCCCAGGTCATTGTCAGTATTACTCAGCCTCCTGAGTGCTTCTCTGCTGAAAATAGCAAATTATTATAGTCCTCTTTTCAGTCTTCTGCTTTACTGTTTAACTGCTGATGCAGATCAAATTTCTGTATATTCTGTGTTCTGGACCATATTGTTCAAAAACCTATTCAGCCTGCTCTGGGTTTTGCAGTCCAGCTCAGAAGACAAGTGTTCTGAGTTTCCTAGGTATTCCTGGTCTGGCTATGGTTTCACATTTGGGAGAACTTAGTGGCTCTTGTTACGTACTGGAGAGTAGCTTGGAGCCATTTGCACTTGCTCACAAGGCTGTATCACCAGAACAGAATTCACAGCTATATTATTTTCAAAATCCAAGTGTAATCCTTGCATGGGTTCAAACCATGAGAGAAGAATCATGGAAATAGATGTCATTCAAGGTCATTTGCTTAAAAGAATACCACTTCTGGATTTTGAAAGTTCTTAAAGCTCAGATTTCTGAAGAGTATTCTGGGGAAGTAGCAGTACATGGTTGTTCTATCCTTACAGTTTGTAGGACTCTGGGAGTCCTAGATGCCTAGACCCCAGGCAATCCAGGGTAGCTCAGAGGGTTTCACAAGCTGAAAGTCTCCCATTCTCCCACTGATGACCTCTACTGGGATGGTACAAAGGCAGATTAGGACTGTATGTGTTGACCCTCTGCTGTGTAAAAGGAATATCTCCATGTTGTGCTTAAAAGGAATTTCTCAGGGAGATGTTCTGGGTCCTGCTTTATTCATATAAGAGGCATGGCAACAGAGTACCAGAATTTGGCTTGCTATTTTTAAACTGGCTATAAATAAAAGCTAAATTCTGTCGTTTTGATTGTAAACTGGTAAGTATGGACCTGTACTACAAAAACGCAGCCAGACTTTAAAAAAGCTATGTTTCTATCAATTTCAAGTCATGCTGCCAAGTCACAGTATTTCATGAAGCGTTCTGAGTTAATTAAATGTGATGGGAAAGAAAGATTTTTTTCTCTGATAATGTCGTTCTCTCTTTCAGCCAACCGAACTCTAAATGTTTGACCATGTTATTCAACCTCCTACAACCTGTCACTCAGCTTGAAAGAAATGCCTTTTTTTCCCCAACAATCACTCAAGATTTCTGGACATATGGTGTCTCCTTCTGTAATTTAATTTGATCTCGATAAAAGTCAAAACATTAAAGCTTTCTTTTTTTTCCTCCCCATTAAAATATAGCCCCAAAGAAATGTATTTTTTGTTGGAATGATACAGCAGTATCATCAGGTTATCGAAGTCTTAAATACTTGAGACAAAATGGTGTCAGGTAGAGCTTGTTAGAAGATTTTCAGTTTACTCTTCTGTTTAAAAAAAGCTTGAGTGTTTTGTTTTTTTTTCCCTTTACTAGAGTACGTTTCATTTCAGTGGCTTTGCAAATGTGTTTCTTTTAGGACTGGATTTTTTTCCCCTCATAAATGAGGCTAGAACATAATGTTGTCTTTAGCTTGAGAACAAAGTCTGCAGTTGATATCTTCTTCCTGATGCAAGGGATTGTGATTTGACCTAGATTATACAAATATACTGGATTTCATTTCCAACTACAAATATTCTTCATGAACCAGCTGTGAAAGTCCTTATGTAGATGATTTCAAAATGACTAACAGAGCAAGGCTTTTAAAACAAAAGCATACATTGCTGGCATGTCTTGGCGATACTATAAACACAAATACTGTGGGTTCACAATGTCATACTAGTTCTCATTTATGCCTTTACTTTTCTTGTTGCAGCATCAACTTAAAGCATCAGGTAGCACTAGTGTGACAGAAGAATTCATGGCTTTTGAAGGATTTGTTAGTTTAAATTACACCCCAATGTGGGATTCGTCTGGATGATTGATTTCACATTTCAACTTGCAGTATAAGAAAAAAGAACACCCAAAGACAATGTTCTGACTGTCCTCAATTAATCTTAAAATCCTTCAATGGGGTTGACCTAAATTACAAAGTCACTTGCTTGCTATGTGGTTGTGATATCCCATGGCTATAACAATGCAATTGTTAATCTCCAAAGTGAAGTTTATGTACAGAAAGCCATGATTTTAGAACTTGCTTCCATGATAGATCAGAATGACCTCAAACTTCACCATTACTGTTAAATGTTAAATACATTTTTTATCCTGACTTTATAGTAATAATATCTTAAAAAACATTCTATAAATCACTTGCTGAAAATAAAGGATGTAGGAAAAGCTGCAGAGATTTTCCTGTATGTGTTTAATATGCAAAGTATGATATGATAATATGATATGATAAGATTTGGAATTTTAATGGCTGATAGTGGATTATGTAATTATACTAAATGAAGTGAATATTTTGATGGAAAAGTAGGACAGAGTCGCTGAGGAATGCTGTAGTGTCCCTCAGTTCTATGGGGGAGCTAAGGAGAAGACCTGGAGAATCCACACATTACTTTAATCATTCTACCTGGCATCTGTTCTTAGTGTTGTTTCATAGGAAATATGAGTTGTTTCATAGGAAACGTATTTATGTAGACAGAGTTCCTTGTAAAAGCATACTGCCTGCACGTTCTGAACCATCTGTGTTTCGGGCTTAGTACCTATTGCAGAGAAAAAGAAAAGAAAAAGAATTGTAGGCTATCACAATCACATAGCAAGGAAGTGACTTTGTAAGTTAGGTCAACCCCATTGAAGGATTTGAAAATTAACTGAGGACAGTCAGAAAAATAAACAAATAAACATGACATTTTATTGTTTTTTTGATAAAAGATGTACATGGACTTTGTAGTGTGCTACCATCAAACAGTATAAATTGTTACAAGATGGTCTGGTTTGTTTTACAAAGATATCATTCCAAATAGGTGTCTGTGTCTTCAACAGGTTCCATTTGTCATACTGCATTTGCATGTTCATTAAAAGTGCTTTGTACTGCTATTCTGAAACTTTTCCATGTTAGCACTGGTCAGTATGAAAGAGTTGCTTAGCATCACAAAAAGTCTTGGCTTAACGGTGCTGGAAAACAGCTCTCTGTCTTCCTGAAGCCAAAGGACAGACCCTACAAAAGCCAATTCTTTCCCTGAAATGAGGCCAGGAATATTACAAAAAAGTTTTTTTCAGGGTGAAAGATTATAAGAGGTGTCTTGATCTGGTATCTTAAAGATTCAGCCTTGGGAAGATAGATGGGAAATCTCAGGTGGAGGGCTGAGTGAGGCCAGCAGGCAGGGGCTTTGCAGCACTGTGTGAGAGCCAGCTGTGGCTGCTGTGGTGCCAGAACAGCAGCATACGCAGCTTGCCAAAGAGGTAGACATTGCTTCTTAGAGAAGACTTCTCCAGCTTGGCACCTGTGGTGTGTGCTGTCTGTTCAGAAGGAAAAAAAGGAACATTGTTTTATGATGGCTTGGATTTTTTGTGTGACTCATTCTTTCAGATCCATCGGGGGAATTCCTTGTGTAAGGGTCAGGGAGCCAGCTGATGCTCTGTTAGTCAGATGGAGAATAGCTCCTGAGAAGGACTGTCGATGAAACTTGGCTGCATCTCAAAACCTGTGGGAAAAGCAGATTCAGCCAGCAGGAAAAGAAAGGATTGAGAATTGTGGAGGATTTAAGGGAGCAGTGGCTCAATTGTCATGTAATGCTGAATTGGTAGAATAAAACTTGATTTTCATCATATTTTACAATGAACTGATTGTATGGAATCTATCAGTGCAACAATAAGTAATGCCTTCACTATGATTATAGCACGTCTTGTATAAGTGACTAAATGAGAAGCTAAAATTGCTGTGGCATAGGGATTTATATTACAATAGACATTTTTGCATAATGCTATGGTGATGCTTCAGTTTTCCCTGACATCCACATCTTTAGAACATCCTGTCAAAGGGCTCTGAATTAATACTGCCAGTAGAGGAGGATAGCATTGACAAGATGGGAGTAAAAGAGACACAAAAATAGACAAGCCCTTAGATCCTGAAAGGAGGTAAAAGGAAAATGGTGAAACAGCTTAGTGGCATTAAAATGTAGGATTTCGTATGTACAAGAGATATGTAGAAAGGACAAAGATGAGACGTGAAGTTTACATTTTCAGTGTCAGAGTACTCACAGACACGCCTCCTCTCAGGAATGCATTTGCTTTGCTTGTTACTGTTTGTTTTCAAACCAGCAAGGCATTTAAACATTCAAAATTCATGAGTTTAAAGACAAACCTTATCTGAAGAGTTTCCAGTAGAGATTTCTGCTCTGCTCCATATGGATGGAAGGGCAGCCTGGGATACCAAAATTTGGGAATGTTTATCACATTGCCTGAACTATAGGTAAATTCCCCACTATTGAGTTATTAGTGCTATAGCACAAATTTAGATGCAATTAAGGAGATGGGAAATGTGTCAGGATTATTAGTGAAGCATCTTCCATTACAGGCATGCTTGCAGCTAGTGAGGATGGCTGCCAAGCTAAAAATATCAATGATGTCTGAATGAAAATAAGTTTGATTACACTCTTTATTCACCCTTTCCATGCAAAAAGAATGTGACAGTTCTGGGTGAACACTCTAATGTCTGAGCCCTGGTTTGAGAAAAGACAGGAAGAGAGAGAAGGGAGAGGAAGGACACGGTAGGGCAGAGCAGAGCAGGGCGAGAAAAGGCAAAGAAAGAGAGGAAAGGGAAGGCTTGTTCTTATAGTACAGTGATAAGAGCAATCTTGTGGGATGTTGAATCATTATATTTGTCTCCATATTCATTATAAGAAGATTTTAACATTCCCTTCTTTGATTGGTAGTTACATCCAGCAGAAAAGTG
Source organism: Pezoporus wallicus (assembly GCF_028554395.1). Lineage (NCBI taxonomy): Eukaryota > Metazoa > Chordata > Aves > Psittaciformes > Psittacidae > Pezoporus > Pezoporus wallicus. The sequence continues at coordinate 6,116,676 of NW_026642361.1, forward strand.
CTGTATGTGTTTAAGGAAGTGTTTCAGGTGCCTACGTCTAGGTGTCTTGACCCATATCAGATATTTGAGAGAGACCCCCCGATATCTGTAGAGGTGTATAATAGATACAAAGTAGGAATGTGGGGGGGGGGGCACCGTTTTCTAATATGGAAACTGGTACTGGAATAGATCCTGTGGTGTCCTGTCTTTGGAGAGCATGTACCAACCTGCAGCTGCAGTGTTGCTTTCAAAAAGTACCTTTAAAGATGGAGACTTTGCAGTTTTAAAATAATTAAACATTTATTGATCTAGAAAGTAAGAATCAGAGAATCTTCCAGACTGGTGATTAGGGGACCCACCTGAGAGGCAAGATTGCTGGGTTTCAGGCACTGATGGATGCAGATTTATGAGTAAAGGGGCAGTAAAGGGAGGGGCAAGGCAAGCAACACAGTGTCTGCTATCCTCAGGAACGAGGAAATATGAGCTCCTGGTGTGCTGGAGGATGGTCATAGATGTAGTGTAACAGCTGCTGTCCCCTTTCCAAATCAGGAATAGCCAAAAAATTGAACTTGCATTTACTGACAGCTAAAAACCCTGCCAAACTATAACAAACTGCAGCAAACTGCAACTTAGTTTTCACAAAAATACAGCACTTCATCTACTAATGAATCCTTTTAAATTTCTGTCTTTGGAGGTTAAAAACAAGAAAGCAAAGAAAGAAAAGAGTAAAAGGCATGTAGCTATGGAAAACAGAAAATACTGCGGTATATGAAACCTACAAGAGATGTTGGTTTTTTTTTAAGGATAAAAGTGTATCTTATTATTTCTTTTTTTAACCCCCTTTTGTCTGGTCTTGGAAGTGAGGTAATCATATATAGCTTTTTGGTTAGCCATAGAACTAAGCAACAGAACACAGACCTTGTTTTCAGCTTCTGCAGATGAACAGACATTTCTCAGATCTCTTTCTTTGACTTTGTACTGGAATGAGAAGTACATGGGTACAACAAATCCAAGCTACAGCCATATAGCTAGCAGCGGTCACTTGAGCATAGCTCATCAACTACTTCAAAGCCTCATACCGTGCTTTTCCTCCCGAAAGTCATCTATTGACAATAGTAATAGCTGGCAGGAACTGACTGTTCAGAATCACTGGCACCTCACCAAGAAATGGAAAGCCTTTTTAGAGTGGATTTGGATGTATTGTAAATGAAGCAGAATATATCATGCTTTAAAGTCAAGGACGACTGTCAGTTCTGCAGAGGGGCTAGATGAGTCAAGAAGGACTTACAAAATCACTCGAAATTGTAAACATTCACAGCTAATAAGAAAAGAGGCCCAGCAGCAATGAAATGTGCGATTAGCCAGACAGCAATTATCCTAGTAATAATACGGTATATGTTTCTTCCTTACTGCTCTTGTGTGGATTACAAATGGATTCTAAAGCAGAGCTGGATAAGCCTGGGAATATTGTACTTATACTCAGTTTAGCAGCCAGCAGGAAATTCTACAGAGACTTCAAGTCTCACTGAGGCATTTGCTCAGCCTTATAGACAAGAAACAATAGCAACTAAACATTAAAAGCTTAAGATGGAAGAAATAAAACCTGAAAAAAATCATGCTGGGTTTTCCCTGTTGAGCTCACTTATTTAGTGGACCAGATCCTACATTTCTGTGACCGTACCTATATGATCTAACAGCTTGCTTCTACAGTCTTTTACTGTATCTATATAATGACTCAAAAAGATGAAAGCTGAGGGCTCATCTCCACTGACAGATTGTTCCCCAGAAAAAAAAAATTCAATGGAAAATAAGAAAAAAAGATGTAATCCTATAATTCCGTTTTATGTGTGTGTGTGACCTTCACCTAAAATCTTTTATCCAGCATAGTCTACAGTCACCTTTTCCTTTGTTTTGTCCCCGAAGTGCTCTAATGGTTGCTGCAATCCAAGCACCACATCAATTTATTTTTGTCATGTCTGTCTTTACTGGAAAAGAAGCATTTCCCTTCTCATTTAGCTTTTTCTGTTGCCAAAGAACAACTTATCTCCCCTCCAAGCTGGAAAAGAAGCGGTAATTCTATTGACCAACTTCAGAAAAATCAGAAAAGACACTTCTAAAAAATGTATAAATGTAAAAATATTTGGTTTGGTGAACTCCCAGTATCAACCAGTCAAAAAGTTTTGATCTAAAAAGTCATCATCTTGCACTGCAAAGTGCACTATTTTTTTCTGAAGAAAATGATGATCAGTATTTCTCAGTATTTATTTTTTTTTATCTCCTTTTCTTTTCTTTTTTCTTTTTTTTTTTTCTGCCTGTGAGCTTTGGTGTTCAAAGTCATTTTGAGAGGGTTTGCATACAGCTGCAAATATTTTGATAATTTTCTGGTCTCATACTTGGTAGAAATCACAGCATCTAAATCTCTAATCAATGAAAAGTGCTGAAAATACATACCAAAATGTGCAAAAGTCAACAGATGCAGAATACAGATGGAAAGCAACTGGCATACTGCCTAACACCTTGTACCTATAATTGAGAAGCTATTTTGTCTTTATTTCATTGTTTTCCTCTTAACAAGATTGTTCTTCCAGATTTGTAAATCACGTATAACCAAATGAGCAGCAAGGTCACTTGCAGGTGAGTGCTCAGCTGTGTCGCTGGGGCTGAGAGTGGGGAACTGGTGCCTGCCTTAAGGCCATGCAGTGGCTGTTTGCAGGGTCAGGATAGCCCATGAGGGCTCAGGCACTGCGGTAGCTGCTGTGTCACAGAATCAACTAGGTTGGAAAAGACTCCTAAGATCATCAAGTCCAACCATTAGCCAGGCACTGCAAAGTTCACCATTAACCCATGCCACTGAGGGTCTTATCTACGTTTCTGAACACTTCCAGGGATGGTGATTCTGCCACTGCCCTGTGCAGTCTGTTCCAACACCTGATCACCCTTTTGGTGAAGAAATTTTTCCTAATATCCAATCTAAGCCTTCTCTGGCTCAGCTTTAGGTTGTGACCTCTTACCTTATTGCTTGTTACCTGGGAGAAGAGACAGATCACCACCTCACTACAACTTCATTTCAGGTAGCTGTAGACAGTGATAAGGTCTCACCTGAACCTTCTTTTCTAAAGACTAAACACCCCCAGTTCCCTCAGCTGTTCCTCATAAGACTTGTGCTCCAGGACCTCCACTAGTTCTGTTGCCCTTCTCTGCACCCGCGACAGCATCTCAGTGTCTTTCTTGTAGTGAGGGGCCCGGAACTGAACACAGGATTCTTCGCTCACTTCATTTCACTGCTTAGCACATCAGCAAAACCTACCACAATTCTCAGGTTTGCATTAATACACCAGCCTATGAGTGGTTGTCACAGAGGACTATTGGTTGTTATAGTGAAAGAGATTACCACCCCTGGAGCTGAACCCAAGAGACATTTCTCTCTTCCCTTACTTAAATACATGTGATTAATACTTTTCAGCCCTTCAGAGAGTTTGAACCTTGCCATTCAAACTCAGACTAAAACTTGGTTAATTTGTCAGTATTTATTAAATGCACTAGGAGGTATCTGGTTGGAAAGCTTAATAGCAATAAGGGGCTGAATGAGGGTTCTGAGTTTCTTCCCTGATGACATAATAATAACCTGCTCTCACTTGTGCAGCCTTTCTTAGAAATGTTATATACCAATGAGAGTCAGATTGTCCTAACTACTGCATCCTACCTAGCATGAGACCTAGCTCTGGGCTTTAACAGTGGCTATCAAAAATGTTTCCCTTTTGCTCTCAAAATACTGCTACTAATAATATTCCTAACTTAAAAATCAGCTTTGGTGTCATTCATTCCCTCGTTAAAGGAACACTCTGCATTTGGGAAGTTAAAGCTGTGGGAGAAGAAACAATTCACAAAGGTACAGATGCTGAAAAAAGAATAAAAATGAGGCACACACCAAAGGATGTTCAGAATGACATACCCCTGTCACCCACATGAGTGTTTGGAACCCAGATTTATATAATCTGCAGCCAGATCACTCCAGTCTTGGCTGTCTTGTTTCCTTTCAAATGGATGTTTAGTGAACTATTAAATATAGAATGATTGCAGGTGTTCTCTGACTGCCTCTATGTTCCATTCCATCCAGATAGACAGGCTCATAAGTTCCAAAATTTGTTTTTCTGTTACTCAAAAGCAGCATTTCTAGACCAAAAAAAAAAAAAAAAAAATCTAATTGCCAGTGCCAGTTATAACAAAAGTGTCCCTATTACTGCCTAAAACCAGAATGGGGAAGAGGCTCTTAAACAATTGAATTATATTGACACAAGAAGCCACAGAAAGCAGCTAATTAGCTTAGTGGTATTGCTGTAATGTATTACAGTGCTTTCCCATAATTTAGACATCTTTGGGTATTTAAAATATACCTAGACATTTGCTGGTTTGTTTCTTCTAGATATGAAGTCAATAGGATGACCACTGACTTACTGAAAACAGCATTTTACCAATGCTGATGCTTTTGAAAATCTCATCTTTAAAGCATTGTGGAAGTAATTGAGTAAGCATGTTGACATGGACTGGGGAAAGGAAACCAAACTGCTTTTTAACACCACCTAATGGGCTGTAATGGACTAGATTTAATTAGAATCTCTAAGGAATTGCTGACCAGAACAAAAGAGACTATTCGGCTTTTAAGAAAATAGGTATTTACAGAAAAATAAATGTAAAAAAAATCAAACCCAAAATAATATCTTTAACTCTTCAGCAGATACCTCTGGGTACTTAAGAAACCCTAAACATCTCCAAGAAAATGTTTGTTGCACAATGTCACCATTCTGCCAACATCCCGTACCAAATATGTATGAAACTTATGATTTACAGACAAAAAGACACTGCTGTCTATAGTTTCAGGTAGTAAAGCTGTTATGATCTGCAGCTGCAACAGCAAAACACCTGGAAATATGGTCATAATGCATACTTCTGCTTGGTGGTTGAAATTGTAGCATGCCTGACAGATTTCAGAAAGTCAGGATATTCATTTTTGTTGAGGGAAACTAAGGGTTTTCTGGTAGTGCAAATATTTCTATGGTTTATACCAAAGCTAAATGAGACCCCAAAAATCACATTTCCTTCCTTTTCTCACCAGAACTATAGTATCTGAATTTTTAATTAATTTCTTCATTTGTTTGGATGGTTCTGTACAATGATTAGAGACAATAAATGTTTTATTTAAGCTGTTTCAATTTTCTCTAAAATCATTGTTAACTTTAGGACAAGATGATATACAAAATCCAAAACTTTTTTCTGAAAATGTTATGCTATGCCATTTACCAGATCAAGCACTTCCAGTTCTCATCAGCCTTATAATGAAATATTCTGGGGTTAGGGCAAATTGTATCTATTCTATTATGGATATGTCATTTTACTTAAAATTGTTTTTTCAACCAGTATCTAAAATATGGCGAGCCTACCAGCCTTGGCTTAAAAATAAAAACTCTCCATTTTGTCATTTTACCTTTCCCAATGTATAACATAAATATGGTTTCTGTTGTTGAAAAGTAGTCCTATTTAATTAAATTAGCAAATAACCAGAACAAGATGCACATTAACTGTTTTTCCCCTGCATTTAAGGACCACTGACCTTCCAGCTGCTCAGCCTTACATGTTCTCTGCAATCCTGTGATTGCCAAGCTTTAAGTCAAAGTTATACAATGTGTAGCCCCTTCCATCTCATGTCTTGTTCCAGCATGCCCTCAGTTTACATTTCTTCTTTCAATTTACTGAGAATATTGCACTTTTTTCCACTTTTGGAAGTGTCCTGGGTTCAGCAGTAGCAGTCATTTTTCTCCTTCTTAGTAGCTGGTGCAGTTCTGTGGTTTTCACTCTCAGCCTGGGAGCAGCGCTGATAACACCGATGTTATTAGCTGTTGCTCAGTAATGCTTACTCTGACCAAGGACTTTCTGAGTCTCATGCTCTGCCAGGGAGGAGGGGAAGCTGGGAAGAAGGAGAGACAGAACACCTGACCCAAACTAGCCAAAGAGGTATTCCATACCACAGCACGTCATGTCCAGTATATAAAGTGGGAGCAGTTAACCAGCAGGGTTAGATCACTGCTTGGGTCAGGCTGGGTCCCGGTCGGCAGGTGGTGAGCGGTTGTATTCTCTCCCCTTGTTATTTCCCTTATCATTATTATTATTGGTGGTAGCAGTAGTGGTTTGTGTTATACCTTAGTTACTGGACTGTTATCTCAACCTGTGGGAGTTACATTCTTTTGATACTCCTCCTCATCCCTCAGGGAGCTGGGGGAGGAAGGGGAGGGCGGGGAATGAGCGATGGTCTGCATGGTTCTGGGTTGCCAGCTGCACTTAAACCATAACAGGAAGTGAAATAAAGGAAATGAAGATTCAGTAAGAAGCTAGAGCTACAGCTCACTACAATAGCTAGCTGGTCTTTATTGATTGTTCATTTCTTTATTTCTCCACTGTGGTTTATTTTATTTCCTATTGTAAATAAATGACAAACTGAATGAAAGAAAGTGTTAAAATAGCAGTAGAGAAAGAGAAAGCCAAAGAAAATTGAGTCAATCCAACTGGAATACAAGATATAATCTTTAAGTTTTTATATTTCATGAAGTTATAAGGCAAGAAGGTGAGTACATTAATTCTCTCTCAAACTCCCTATTGTAATGAAACAACAAATATATTTGACTTTTGTACCTTCAGTGTGGCTGTTGCCAATAGAATAATTTTTCACTAGGATCTACAAAGCCTGTCTGTCATAGGCTACCCATACTGCAAAATTCTGACACAGTCCATCACTGTGCATGTTTTTGTTGCTTATTGGAGATGGATGGATTATTCTTGTCTGGATGTGAGCTGTCTGAGCAGATTCTAAGTGGGATTTTGGTGCACAGGATGTCCTTCAGACTCCTGACCTGGTCACTTTGAAAAAGCCATGGTAATACACAATTTCTACTGAATGAAATGCTTTCACATTATCTGTGCCTGAGCACTTCTATTAAAAGCTCACATTCTTCCTGTACAGTTAAAGTTGCTTATTGGCTAATCTCATAAAAAAAATCTGTAAATATTTGTACAAAGTTTTGCTTGCCATGTAGGCTAGATTTTTTTTTTTTAGTGCTTTAAGATGTCGTATTATTCATGAACCTATGATGCGTAAGTGTTCCTTCTGCACACCACCAACATAACACATTTTAATTACATCATATACATCCCATCTTTTGTTTAGAGTTTAACTATGTCTTCATTTAGTTGTTATGGAAATAGTTGTGCTACTGGCATATTACTGACTCTACCAAAAGACAGAATTCAATTTATTTGTCTAATGTTTTGAAATGCAGCAAGCTTACTAATTATTATCCTTTTCTTCCATCTGTAAAGCCAGTCTCATTGAAGTACTCTTTATGTTCTCACCTCCATTGCAGTGAGACCAAATAAAAGCAAAATCAAAAAATGCTTGATGTCATTCACTAAAAGAAATTATATGATGTCATTCTGACAAGACATTTAATATCCCTCCTTATTAATCTTCTTCCACCTCTGAAATATTTCATTACTGTATTTTTTAATCATATGGATTTTTTTAATCAAATAAGGGACAATACTTGGTAATTTCGTGGCCTTGTTCTTACTAACAAGGAGGGGATGGTGTGGAATGTGAAGTTCAAGGGCAGCCTTGGCTGCAGTGACACCAACATGGTGGAGTTTGAGATCCTTAGGGTGGTGAGGAGGGCATGCAACAAGCTCATTACCTTGGACTTCAGGATAGAAAACTTTGGCCTCTTGAAGGACTTGCTTGCTTGGTGAAATACTATGGGATAAAGCCCTGGAGGGAAGAGTGGCTCAAGAAAGCTAGTCAATATTAAAGGATCACCTCGTCCAAGCTCGGGAATGATGCATCCCAACAAAGTCAGGCAGAAATGCCAGGAGGCCTGCATGATGAACAAGGAGGTCTTGGACAAACACTAACACAAAAAAAAGAAGCCTACAGAAGGTGAAAGCACAGACAGGTCCCCTGGGAGAAATACATAGAAATTGTCCAAGCAGCCAGGGATCAGGTCAGGAAAGCTAAAGCCCTGATAGAATTAAAGCTAGTCAGGGACATCAAGGGCAACAAGAAAAACTTCTATAGGTACCTTGGTGATAAAAGGAAGACTAGGGAAAAAGTGCCCCCCATCCAGAAGGAAACTGGAGACCTGCTTACCTGGGACTTGGAGAAGGCTAAGTTAGCAACAATCTTTGTGCCTTAGCCTTCACCAGCAAGTGCTCCAGCCACACTGCCCAGATCACAGAATACAAATGCAGGGACTGGGAGAATGAAGAACCACCCCCTGTAGAAGATCAGGTTTCAGACCATCAAAGGAACCTGAAGGTGCACAAGTCCATAGGACCTCATAGGATGCATCCATTGGTCCTGAAGGACCTGGCAAATGAAATTACTAAGCCACTATCCATCATATTTAAGAAGTTGTGGCAGTCTGGTTAAGTTCCCAGTGACTGGAAAATGGGAAACACAACCCACATTTTTATAAACAGAAAAAAGGAAGACCCAGGGAACTACAGGCCACTCACTTTCATCTTGGTGCCCAGCAAGGTCATGGAGTAGATCCTCCTGAAACTATCCTAAGGCATGGAGAAAAAGTGTTAAATTTATTACAGCCAACATGGCTTTAGTAGGGGAAAATTGTGTCTGACAAATTTGGTGGCCTTCTATGACAGGATTAGAGAACTGGTGGATAAAGGAAGAGCAAATTATAATCTACCTGTATTTTGCAAAGAGTTTGACGCTGTCCTGCTTGACATCATTGTCTTTAAATTGAAGAGACATAGATGGACCGCTCGGATAAGGAATTGGCTGGATGGTTTCACTCAGAGAGTTACAGTCAATGGCTTGATGTTCAAGTGGAGACTATTAATGACTAGTGGTCCTCAGGGGTTGGTTGGTATTGGGACCAGCACTGTTTGTTTAACATCTTTGTTGGTGTCATGGACAGTGGGATTATGTGCACCCTCAGCAAGCTTGCCCACAACACCAGCCTGTGTGGTGTGGTTGACACACTAGAGTGAAGGGATGCCATCCAGAGGGACCTTGTCAAGCTTGAGAGGTGGGCCAATGCCAGCCTCAGGAAGTTCAACAAGGCCAAGTGCAAAGTTCTCCACCTGGATCAGAGCAATCTGAGACACAAATAGAGGCTGGATTGAGAGAATCCCTGAGGAGAACTTCATGGTGTTGGTCGGTGAGAAGCTAAACATGACCTAGAAGTGAGCACCTACAGCCCAGAAAGCCAACTGTATCCTGGGCTGCACCAAAATAAGCATGACCAGCAGATCAAGGGAAGTGATTCTCCACCTCTGCTCTGCTCTCATGTGACCCCCACCTGGAGTACTGCATCCAGCTACAGGGCCCCCAACATGACGAATATGAACCTGCTCAAACGAGTCCAGAGGAGAATGATAAAGGTGATCAGAGCACCTCCCCCATGAAGACAGGCTGACACTTGGGGTTGTTCAGCCTGGAGAAGAGAAGGCTCCAGGGAGACTTTAGAGCAGCCTTCCAGTGCCTAAAGGGGGCTTACAAGAAGCCTAGAAGGGGGTTTTTACAAGGGCATGTACTGATAAGACAAAAAGGAATGGCTTTAAACTGAAAGAAGGTAGATTTAGATGAGGTATCAGGAAGAAGGTATTTGCTGTGATGCTTGTGAGACACTAGAATAGGCTGCCCAGAGAAGCTGTGGATGCCCCATCTTTGGAAGTGTTCAAGGCAAGGTTGAATGGGGCTTTGATCAACCTCGTCTAGTGTAAGGTGTCCCTGCTGATGGCAGGGATTTGGAACGAGGTCATCTTTAACAGCCTTTCCAACCTAAAACATTCTATGATTCTATGATTTCTCCCGTGGCCTAGAATGAAGGCAGCATTTTCATCTCTCATTCTAATGTAAAATGTGTAATGTAACTCATGGAATCAATAAAAATATTCAATGCATGAACCAAAAATCAATTTGTCGCAGATAAGAGAGCAAATCCCCAAAAGTTGTATTGTAATAGCACCAATGGTATTTATTGAGTTAATACATTGGAAAATGCATTCTATTGAGAGCAAGGCATTTAAAATGGACTTACATATTGATCCAAAAGAATGAATCTCATTCTAAACTGTTCTGGCCTTCATTTTGAATTTCTTGCTCTGTATTCCATAACTTGTCAAAGAGACAAGCCCAGCAGTGTTCATTCCCTGCCCAACCTGTTAATAAGTTTACCCTTAAAATTTATTATGATGGCTATGACCTTTGAAAGATTGCACCCTAACACCTTCTATATCTATCATTCTACAATCCCAACAAATAAACCTGCAAGCCTACGGAATGAGCAAAGTTCCCTTCTAGTAAATGTTTCCTGAAGCTCTAAAACCTGAGCTTTTCTACCTTGAATTTTTAGCCAGTATTTAAGGATAGAAGGAACAGTCAAGTAATCTAGCTTGAGCTCCATCAAAAACATTATATTTTACCCAAGAGTGAAGCTACAGTACCATGTACTTTTCATAGACTACAAAATTCTTTTTGGATGAGGCCTCTAGTTATATTTTTTCTCTACATTTATGCTGGATTAGAAATCTAAAATACTGTGACAGACCTGCCTCCTTTGGCAACTCCCAAACCAGTAATTCTGATGTATCTCACATAACACTTCAAAAAGACGTTGGATGCCTGCAGGAAGTCTATATAATTGATAGTTGCATTGCAGGATAGAGACGGTAATGGAGAACAGGTGAGCATAATGAATGAATCCCTGGCTGCAGAACAAAGTAGAAACAAAAGCAAACTCTATGTCAGTCTGACCCAGAGAAATTCCTTTTCTGGATCATAGTCTGCATTCTCATCTGAGTATTTGGCACAGCTGATATTAAATATTATCTCCTACTGTACAAGTCTTCATAGCACAGTAGTCCTACTGCTGTGACTGTGTGCCTTGAAGATGGTAGAATGAAACAAAGCAGAAAATATTTACCTAGCTTTATATTCTCAGGAAAAAAAAAAATCTTCCCACATGGGAGTATCTATCTGAAGCCCTGAAAAGGATTGTGGAAGAGGTATAAGCTTACTAAGGGAATGCAGTTCCTTCAAGGTCTTATAAAAAAAATGTGTGGTACATGCTCCACAGACTCTATGTTTGAAAGGAGCAGGTTTGTCTTCCATTTTGACAGAGATCACTGGATTTATCCAAGATTTGACTAAATAACATTTTTAAATGGATTATTCTTGGCTTCGTACTTCATATTGTGGTAAATCTTACTGTCCTAACAGATTATGCTGTGCTTGCATGAGAGACATGCCTCAAAACTAAGAAATATCAACATTACAGGGTATTTTTTAAATTTTGACTTTCAATGACAGGAACTCCTAAATCCTAGGCTGTGAGTGTAGAAGTTCTGTATCTGCTAATTTTCAATTATCTTCCTCATATACAACCCTATAAAATTTACCTCTTTTTTTGGCAAATGAAATCCCCTATCATGCTTTCTGAGTTGCATGGTGGCTGCTTTATATCTTCTGTCCCTGTTTGAAGCTGTATCACCGTATTTTACCTGATGTATGTAAAAGCAGCTCGTGGTCCTATTACAGTTTTGGTCTTACCAAAACATTCCAGAACTTTTTGGTAGAATCATCTGGCTGTTTACCTCAGCAAGATGTGTCTTCACATATTATTAACCCAGAGAAAAGCTTAACATTGATCCGTGGATTCTGTATAATATGGGTTTGATCAGATAGCTTCTGTCCTTCTCAGTTCTACTTCATCTTCCCCCTTTACATAAATTAAAAGGTATTATTAACCTTTCTTGCCATAGAAATGTGCAAAGTGATCCTGCTGAGGTGTCTAAGATCTTCTATGAATTCTTGCTTTATAGGAAAGACTCATTCTCTTGCACTAACCCATGTTCTTCATTTCCTAGTACATTCTCTTGGAGGTTGCTGGATTAAAATGACATTAAAATTACTTGATTTAACTTGTGACTCAGACTGTTTGAAAAATAAGAATATTATTTCTATTTACCAGCACACCAGCTCCTGGATTAGTCTGGAAATGTACCAAAACATGTTGCATGTTTGTCAAAGAGATCACAAGTAAATGTTTTTAACATCCTTGGGGTAAGGCCTGTTTCCTGGGTATGTTTGTATTATGGTTTCCAATAGCCATCAATCTCAAAGGCTGTCCAGTCGCTGATTATTTAGAAAAAAAAAACAGGATAAGTGGAATCCCTGGCAACTCTGAACAATAGGCATGGCAAGATCACATCAAAGCCATGGCCTTCAGATGCCTACACTGCACAGTTTATTAGGAAGGCGGCAGGAACATGGACACAGTGCTGAACAGTTATTTCTTTCATTTACTTGAAAAAAAAGTAGTTCTCAAAACATTTAGATTTTCTCACTTCCAAGCATGTTGTGGTTGTTTGCTCAGCTGCTTGCTCACCCTCCTTTTCCTCAACCCCTCCCCCCCCGCCCCCAGCAGGATGGGGAGGAGAATAAAAAGAATGTTAAACCTGCAGATTGAGATAAGAAAAGTTTAATAATTAAAATAAAGTACAGTACAATACTACTACTACTACTAAAGGAAATAACAAGGGAAGAGAATATAAAACCAAAAGAGAAAGGAAAAAAAAATGGAATAAAAACCAGTGATACACAATGCAATTTCTCACCACCCAGTGACCTGCGTCCACCCCAACATGAGCAGCAATTGGTCCCTTCCGTGTAACTCCTCCCAGTTTATATACTGGGCATGATGTGCTGTGGATGAAATATCCCTTGTCTAGTTTGGGGCAGGTGTCCTCTCTTTGCTTCCTTCTGGCTTCTTGTGCCCCTCCTCACTGGCAGAGCATGAGAGACTAAAAAGTCCTTGGTTATGTTGCTATTTAGCCACAATTAAAACGCTGATGTGTTATCAGCACTGTTCTCAGACTAAATCCAAAACACAGCACTGTGTCAGCTGGTAGGAAGAAAATTAACTCTATCTATCTCAACCGAAACCAGGACAAAACAATAACAACCTTTGTCTTCATATTTCTATGGAGCCTCATTAGAACTTCCCTTAGATAAAACCAGATCACTGCACTGAGGCATACAATTAGCCTAGACAGAGACCTAACAAATGAATATTTCTGTTTAGGTAAAACATTGTCTCCCACTGAAATTTTACCTTTTTAGCCTTTGCAAAGTAAAGGACCTTTTGTACTGTCAGAAAGCTGGCTTACATGCCTATGTAGGCTCTTATCTACCAGTCTGTTGCTGTCTTTGCAATAGCCTGTGGGTAGCTGTAAGATCTGTTTAACATTTGTGATTCATCTTTAGACTTTCTTAGCACCAAGTTAGCAACAACCAGCATTTCAGTGAATAATATACTTGATTCAGTTTTATTCAGTCACTGTGGTGTAAATGCCTGATAAAATACCATCTCTCCTTGCTAGTGTTTGACATTTTAGTTTTACTAGGGTTCACCCCACAAGAAGAAAATGATTCAAAGACTGAATTTCTGAGTACAGAGATCTTCTCGAAAGGAACCACCTATCTGGCAATGACAAAACTGCCCATTATCTACACCACAGATTCACTTGAGGAGGAAAAAGAATATTCACATCTTAAATTGCACTGTCATCTATGCTATGTAGTGTAATGGTTATTCTGATTTATTACTTCTGCCACTGGCCTATCACTACAGCAATATGTTCCAAGAATAAATGAATAAAAGAAGGCTGAAAGTTTCAAAGAAGCTCAGCTTCCAAATGGGAAGGTCTGAAATCCAGAGCAGGGCGTTCCAACTTTTTTCAGATTGCCAATGAAGCTTCAGACAATTTTACAAATTTGATGGGGTTTTGTAGCTATAAGTAGATATTAAACTGATTTTCCTTGTTGCCTTTTATTGGAGTTGGTCTAGAGTTGGCCTGGTTGGTCAGACGACACTTTGAAACATCCTGATGTAGAGCAGATCAGCCTGTCATCTGTAATGGGAACCTTTGTACACACACTTACATAGAGCAGTGAAACAAGTTCCCTAAAAAGACAAGTTCTTGGCAACCAGATTATAGGAAAGACAAATGAGGAATCATAAATATTAAGCAGATATTACACTTTCTGCCTACATTTTCTGTGCAGGTAGTTAGCCTAGTTATACTGTTTGTTTGAAACCAGTGATGCCTCCATATTGTATGGATCTGGCATATCTTACTCAGGACTTTAACTTTTCAAGAAGTCATGACCCGAATATGTCCCTACTTTCCATTACTGATCATTCAGAGGGCATCTGCTCCTCTCATACTATACAGACTGAAGAAATGCAGATACAGTATATCAATATGCTAAAGCCACACATCTGAGTCCTAAAATGAGATTATCTTTTTCAGCATTTATCTTGGATATATTTGCTTGTAGACCAAGTTTCATCCTAAGTCTTAATATTGAGGGTGTCCTGAAAATGGATAAACATCCCCCTCTTTAATTAACTGAATAAATCTCTATTTATTTTAAAATACATTGTAGCTGTAGATGCTAATATTCTCTATAGATGGCTAATTTTTTTGTTAACTTAATAAATCCCTTGTATAGAATGATTTGAAGTGGTCATGAATCCTATGAGTTAATGATATCTCCTGTGAAAATAATTTTATATCTGTGCATTCTGATTACCTTTCACTTTTATTCTTGTTTCATGCATTAAAAGAAAAGTTGAGTGTAATCTCATTTTAGTATTTTTCCTCCTTCTGTTCTTGTAGAGATACATTTACTGTAGCGTTTCTATCCCTTGTGATTTTAAAATGATACTTGTGATATTTCCTTCCTTATTGTTAACTTTCATGGGTTATAATATCATGTGGAAAACTTCCAAGCTTCTACACTGTGGCTGTGGAAAAAACTTTGTAAATAGGACCTAGATTTACTCTAAACAAGCACAATGCCTCTCTCTCCTGTAATCACCTCAGTAAATTGTATGGGTTTTAATTCAATCTTATGGCATTACTTCCTGGGAATGAAGGGAGAACAGTGCCTCTGTCTATACTGGACAAACCTGATCTCTTCATGCATGCGGTGTATAGGAATTTCTTGTGTTTCTACTCTCTTTGTTACCACTCTCTGAACACATTCTATTTCTGCCATAACCATTGCTTAGCCAATGTTCTGAGAAAATGCCTAATGTAAAGATAGCATCTCACTGCCAATTTATCTTTGAGTTGTATCACTGTAATATATAAATATATCATTGATGTCTTGATCATTTTATATTTCACTGAGACACTGGCTGAAGATTTTATGAAAATGCATATAGTCTCTATTATAACAAGTAGCAAAAAATATTTGATGTATTCCACTGTGGAAGAGAATTAATGAACAGAGTTGGAGAAGAGTAAATGCGTAACTCTGCTGGAAGGAACTGTTTGTGCTAATCATGTTCCCTCATATAATCAACAACAAACCTTGGCATGTCAGTGAAAAGGACAAAAAAGAGGGGATAGACAAAGCAGCACACGCTACATGAAACCCTGGACCAAATCCTGTATAAAGTAATAGGAACATCTGTGTATGAATGCTATCAGGTTTGTCCATTAAGTTCATCTGTTACACGTACAAAATAACTCAGCACCTTAAATTTGCCTGGACATTCTTCCAAAGCAAGAGGAAACTCTGGATATATTTAACTTGGGGTGTGTAAAATGAGAGAAGTAACAGTTCTTTAGGAGAGCTGTTCTACCTTCTGACCACTTTATGCATGATCTCATAGAGCACCATCAGTGTGTATCCTGCCGCTTAGATGAAACATGGGGGAATGCTTCAGGTTTAGCTTTGATTACTTTCATAGAAGCTTTGCAAGTGAGTTTACTCTGCAGTATTAAAGGAGATGCACTGCTATAAAGTGAAATTTTTGAAAAGTATTTTGCTCGCCAAGTCACATAGATTATTCTACAGGACAATATATTAGATATATGCTAATGAACTTCTGATAAACTTCCAGTTCAACAGTTTCCAAATGTGGCTTAGTCATAGTTTAGATGTACTGGAGCTTGCTATGAAGAGTTTCAAAAAAATTTATGATGCTCCATAAAATCTCACTCATGGCTTCGTGTTGATAACAGGAAGAGATTCTATAGGTATATTACAAATAAAAGACAGACTAGGGAGAACATAGGCCCTCTCCAGAAGCTATCAGGAGAGCTGGCTACACAGGATTTGGAGAAGGCTGAGGTTCTTAATGACTTCTTTGCCTCAGTCTTCACTGGCAAATGCTCTAACCACACCACCCAGGTCTTGGAAGGCAGATGCAAGGACTGTGAGAATGAAGACCATAGGCCCATTGTAGGAGAGGACCTGACTCAAGACCATCTTAAGAACCTGAACCTGCACAAGTCCAGGGGACCTGATGAGATCCATCCATGGGTCCTGAAGGAGCTGGCAAATGAAGTTGCTAAGCCACTGTAAATCATATTTGGAAAATCATGGCAGTCAGGTGAGGTTCCCAATGACAGGGAAAAGGGAAATATAACCCCCATTTTCAAGAAGGGGAAAATGGATGACCTGGGGAATTACAGACCAGTGAGTCTCACATCTGTGCCTGGCAAAATCTTGGAGCAGATTCTCCTGGAAGGCATGCCAAGGCACATGAAAAACAACAAGGTGCTTGGTGACAGCCAGCATGGCTTCACTAAGGGGAAGTCCTGCCTGACCAATTTGGTGGCCTTCTGTGATGGGATTCCAGTAACGATGGACAGGGATAGAGCAATTGATGTCATCTATCTGCACTTGTGCAAAGCATTTGACACTGTCCCACACGACATCCTTGTCTCTAAATTGGAGAGACATCAATTTGATGGATGGACCACTCAGTGGATTAAGATCTGGCTGGATGGCCGCACACAAAGAGTTGTGGTCAATGGCTCAATGTCCAGCTGGAGACCAGTAACGAGTGGTGTCCCTCAGGGATCAGTATTGGGCCCGGTCTTGTTCAACATCTTTGTTGGTGACATGGACAGTGGGATTGAGTGTGCCCTCAGCAAGTTTGCCAATGACACCAAGCTGTGTGGTTCGGTTGATACGCTGGAGGGAAGGAATGCCATCCAGAGGGACCTTGACACGCTTGTGAGGTGGGCTGATGCCAACCTCATGAAGTTTAACCATGCCAAGTGCAAGGTCCTACACCTGGGTCAGAGCAATCCCAGGCACAGCTACAGGTTGGGCAGAGAAGAGATTCAGAGCAGCCCTGCGGAGAAGGACTGGGGGGTGTTGGTTGATGAGAAAATGAACATGAGCCGGCTTCAGTGTGCGCTTGCAGCCCAGAAAGCCAACCGTATCCTGGGCTGCATCAAAAGGAGCGTGACCAGCAGGTCGAAGGGGGTGATCCTGCCCCTCTACTCTGCTCTTGTGAGACTTCACCTGGAGTATTGTGTGCAGTTCTGGTGTCCTCAACATAAAAAGGACATGGAACTGTTGGAACAAGTCCAGAGGAGGGCCACGAGGATGATCAGGGGACTGGAGCACCTCCCGTATGAAGACAGGCTGAGAAAGTTGGGGCTGTTCAGCCTGGAGAAGAGAAGGCTGTGTGGAGACCTCATAGCAGCCTTCCAGTATCTGAAGGGGGGCCTCTAAGGATGCTGGGAAGTGACTTCATTAGGGACTGTAGTGACAGGACAAGGGGTAACAGGTTAAAACTTAAACAGGGGAAGTTTAGATTGGATATAAGGAGGAAATTCTGTCCTGTTAGGGTGGTGAGGCACTGGAATGGGTTGCCCAGGGAAGTTGTGAATGCTCCATCCCTGGCGGTGTTCAAGACCAGGTTGCACAGAGCCTTGGGTGACATGATTTAGTGTGAGGTGTCCTTGCCTATGGCAGGGGGTTTGGAACTAGATGATCTTAAGGTCCTTTCCAACCCTAACTATTCTATGATTCTATGATAGATTCACAGCCAATGAAACCTTTAAGTTCACATGCCCATGTTTATGGACCATTAAAACTAGGATTGTTTTCCAGTTCTTTAGAACAGAGTTTGCATCTACACACACACAAAAAAATATTGCCTATGTCTTTTTTTTGAAGCTGCCAATTTTTAAACTGTTTCCATGAAGCATCATTATTCTTCAAGTTTCTTAACACTGTGCTATACTATGTGAAACACCTTGTACGTATTAGGTAAGATCATAGACAGAAAGCTACCGAATGGTTAAATATATGACCTAAATTGAAATTCAAAATTAGCTATCAAGATTACAAGGGGGTCACATATTTATAAACTGTTGATTGGTCAGATGAAAACAAGGAAAAGGTACTTGGAAATTTTGCAAATCTAATTTGGACCTGATTTGCCAAGGCCAGTTATTCAACAAGTGTGTTGACAGGTCTAATGACAGGAAAACTAGAGAGACAGATAAAAACATTACTGCTGAAAAATAAGGACAGCATAGCTCATAGCGTATTATGTCTTCTGCTGTATAATTTTGTTCATACTATCTTTTGATGTAATGTTTTGTATACAGCAAACCCCACAACATTTTACACTTGATTAAGAACTTCAAGACTCTAGTGGCTTTAAAAATGCAAAATGGATATCACTCTCCCTTTTCTTTTACTCAGTGAAGGCAAAAGTTTATGCAGGTTCCAAAAATGACTCAACAGGTCAATGGAACAAAACCCCATCAATAACAACTTACTGCAAAGACACCATCTATTGTTGAGGAATTCTCTAGAATATGAACTGGTGGAAGCCAGGAGACTATTCTTGATATTTATCACTACCCGTAAGAGTTTTCTTCATGCACCCTTTCTTCAGCTATCGTCAAGTCACTGAACCTTTGGATTTTCTGACGTACATAATTTTAATTGGATTGTCAATCTATAGGTTGATTTCAAGCAAAGCACTTGGTCATCAATTCAACTTCACGCACAGAGATATTCTCTTTATTTTGCTGGGACTGGTCAAGTATTTGGATACTTGCTTAATTCTTGTATTGCTACACAAGTGGCAGCTCTCACAATAAAGGCATTTTAGAAAACTAATGCTTTTACTAAAACATGTTGTTGAGGGGGCAAACTTACATGAAAAATAAACTCATCATATTAATGAAATGGCATTTTGCATGCTTTACTTAACTAAAATAATTAACAGATAATATTTGTGTAATTACTTAGATTTCAGATTGCAGCTGGCATCTTTTAAATATTACATAACATCATTTAGTGTAAAATATGGTAAATTATATAGCAAAATGCTTTGAAATCTAAGCCAATCTGCTTAATGTTTATATAATTATCTGTCAAATATCATGTGCTGTATGAATTTCAACATTTTCCCATACGATATAAATCTGTTGATGGCATGTGACAAATTAACATACTGGTTACAATTATAAATATAGATTTATGCTTTAAAATATAGATTTTACTAATCTATAATTAGTAAAAATTTATACATGTTTACATAGCCTTTGCATAGCAACTATTTGGCTTATGTTTTTTTTAAATTTGGTTTACCGTGTATATGGATACTGAGTTATTAACTAATACAGTATTATCAGGTATTGCTTATGTCTCTTGAATGTGTAATATTAATCTGCACTGTTCAATTTGCACTACATATTCACTGTGGAACTCAAACTCCTCTGAATGCTGTAAACAAATTTTTGGTTCATGTTACTGCTCTATAACTATTCAGTATAAAAGGTCAGCAGCTGAAAGACAAATATATTTGTTAGAACAAGATTGAGATCTCTTTGTTGTCATTTAAAGGGTCACAATGTTGTTGAATTTAGAAGACCATTTCAAGCACCATTTTGTTTATTTGAACCTTTTCTTTACCAATCATATGGCATGTGCTTATTGATTGCTAATTATTATACTTTAAGGATGACATGGAAAAACATGCCTTCTACTAATATTGCATGTTCTGCTGCATTTTTCTTTAAGTCTCTAATCGCTGTGCTAAAGGCCAGTTCCTCCGCTAACAGAATGGAATGAGTTATACTCTCAGGATTTGTGACTTTCACATAAAGTTATTGGTAACGATGTATTAATTCTATAACAGCACTGACTTTCTTCTGTGATATTTAAAAAAAAAAAAGACTGCTAAATTTATCTGAATATTGATTCAAGAAAGTTACTGTGGTTCAAAATGTTACTTAATGGCTTGCATTATAGGATCCTTTTAGCTAGGGAGGAGGAATCTGGCGTAACCTTATGTAGCATTAAAGTCTCCCACCTGATTTAGCAAACCATCTAAGCATTTGTGTAACATTCCTTTTGTGATTAGCCCTCTTGCATTATTTAAAGTAAAGCATGAAGTAACATATAATCATTGAGAATAAACAGGTTTAAACATGTCCTAAAGTTGTGATGCAAGTTACACATTAACCAATTTGTGTGGTCAATGAGTACATTGAGTTCATTCAAAACCTTTGCTTTCTACACACATTTTAGCAAACAGCTGTTTCTGGAGTATAAATTAAAAAGGTTGTCCAAGTAATTTGGAGAGGAGTGTTCAAATTCCATAGGAATGTTTTGGAGGTTTTTTAACATTCTTCTGCAATATTCACCTGTCTTTTCTCCAGTCCTTCTACAGTAATAATACAGATCGTATAAGCATTGTGGTTTGAATCAGCATCAAAGACGCACAAAGGCAGCATCTAGCTCTGGTGGGAGGAGGTTATTTCATCATAGTACTGCTATTTTAAGGACTGCAGAATTGACAATGAACAGAGAGCCTTATAATCAGATGTTCTTATTAGATTGTTCATCATGGAATAAATATATTGGTCGGAAAATCACAAATCTCTATTTGTTTCGGTAGACTTGAAATCATTACAGTTATCAGACTGATAGTTGTTTATGCATTTCTTCAAGCCTGTTGAAGCTATCCAGGCAGAATACCATGAAATTGCATATTCTCCTTAATGAAATTTGAAGCCCTTTCACATGTGATGTAAATACTAATAAAAGTAAGTAACTTTATTAATTTGTTATTGATGGGGCTTTTTTTTTCAATTTATCTGAGCAGGAAAGCTAGCCAAGCGTGGAAGAAAGGGAGCATATAGGTGTGGAAAAATTTGGGGACATCTGAATAAAGTGGTGACAGTGCTATTAATAAAATTCAGGGGTGTTAAATTAAAATGGGCTGTTTGCCAATTACAATGAAAAGTAAAATTGTCTAAAAGCCAGTACTAATTAGTGAAAGGTGAGGAAGAGGAGGACTACAAAATACTTTGAGATCCAGTGTAGAATGTACTGGTTTATCTTTTTTTGGGAAACAGTCTGGGCCAGATTTTGCTTTTTGCCTTCCAGAGCTATCTGTATATTATATTAAATGTTAGAAACAGAAGTTTAGGGTTCTAATTTTTCTGATTTAGGGTAAAGATTTAATCTTAGAATCTCCTATAAGTTAGATGACATACCTACAGGTATTCCTATTATATGAAGTAATTCTTTCATTCCTTCATCCCATAACTAAATGAAATTGCATCATTTCATGAAATTAATGCTACTGTATTTTCATTCAGTTTGTTATTTCGCAAATAAATAACATCAATCATCCTAGAGATATGTTGCCATATCTTAGAATGCCAAATGTGTCCTTAGCCATTCTCTGTTCTTAGCCACATCTTTTGTCCCCTGGAAAATAAGGACTGAGTTGAGCAGATTACCTTCTGTTTTCAAAGGTCTGTATTTTGCTTGTAAATGTTCTTGCCTCCACTTGCCTTAAATTAACTAATCACAAAATCACCTAAGCCCTATGTTTGTTTGAGTATTGGCACAAGGGTGATATTCTTAACTATTCATGTCCATAGCACAAATCACCAAATTTTATAAGAAAGGAAGAAAAGAGTGATCGTATCTATTCTTTTTTCTTAAACAACACCCCTTTATTTCTCTTTCTCTCTTATCTTCTTTTTTATTTTTCCTTTTCTTTTTTTTTTTTTTTTTTAGGGGACCAGAATTTGGCTTTACTTCTGACATTTGTTTAAACTGAGGTTCAACAAAATCACAACTTTATTTAAATATGTCTTTAAGACTCCCTTATATAGAGGAGACTATTTAAACAGAGCCTAGTACTGAAATGAAGTTTATAACTCAAGTATCTGATATTAAAATACATCAATTTAAGATGGATAGAACTAGTTAAGAAAAGTTGAGATATCCTTATTTTGGATCTAATGTCAGGTCAGTCATTTTGATTACTCTGCACATCATCTTCTTTGACATTTCTTGAATGGTGTCATTATTAGAAGTACTCTGCAGCTGTCAACATATGCTTTGGAGAATATGCCACAATGCAAATTGGTTGCAGGTTTAATACTGGCTGCAGCTGCTGTATTTTACTTAGCAGTAAAAAACAGAATCTCTCCTGTTTCTGGAATAGTTGCATTTAAAATACACAGAAGTAGAGACTGTCAGATCTCCATCAATATTTCCTCAACACTTTGGAAAGTAAGTTTCTGAGGTTTGTTTTCAAAACCATTTATAGTTTCTGTTCTAAACTCAAAATGTTTGTAAACCCACAGTGTTCAGCCAAACCTCCCCTAATAAACCTCTTGGTTTTTGTTTTTGTTTTTTTTTAAATAGGTATATCTTCTTATCTGAGTATCACGTAGGTTTACTAACTGAAAAAGGGATGGCCAACATAATTTGTTACCCACAGAATTTGCAATAGCTTCTCCTCTCTCTAAATAACCACGGAACAATGTACAGTCAGTCTCAATGAAAAACTGTATCAAGGTCCCTGATGCCCACTGAAAATCCCTTTCTTTTTAGTTAAGGGATGCTAAATATGCAGTAAGCAGGTTTTCAGATGTTAACTTGCTGCTTGTTCATAACAAGCTATTGATAAAGAGACAAGCTGTGTCATCTGAAGACCTACAAAAAATGTCAAGGATGAGATGGAACTTCTCATCTTTGTCCTCCAACTTATTCTGTGTACAACTTCTAACTTGCAGTTCCTTCTCCGTGTTTAGATCTCACTTCAGCCAAACCAGAAAGATTGACAGAGTGCTTTTGAATATGGGTAGAGAATCTTACATATGGGTAAATAAAAGGATTGTGCTAAAACAACAAAATCATTATATATATAAATGAAGTGGCAGAAAACATCTTTCTCCTAATTTATTTCTAAAGCCTTGGTAAATGATACATGAAACTCTACAAGAGGTAGTCACCTTGTGGGTACTCCCATGGAAAAATTGCTGTGCAAAAACAAATAAATAAATATCTGTGCAAAATGCTAACAGAAATTTAATATTTTCTTCCTCTCTGTATTCATGCAAACTTATGACTTATTGGAAATATTAATCTGGAGAGCTCAGAGGCAGATTTTTTTTTATATTTTGGGTTTTTTTATAAATGAAGTCCCTTCATAATTTAGCTGATTACAGTTTTAAAATGAAAATGTTTGATTTATTGTAAACAGTGTACTGAAAAATGTAAAGACTGATTTGTTTGAGAGTTGAGATTCATTCCAGAATTTTTCTGGAGGAAATTTTTCTGAAGGAGATTTTTTTCAGCTGTCTTTTTAAGTGCAAGATTGAAGTCTCTCAACATGTTCTCATGCTTGAGAGATTCTCATTAGAAGAAGTCATAGCAGCTGAATACAAGGTAGAAGATTTTGGAATTTATATGTTTCAGCATGAGCATTTTTCCTTAGCTCTTTTTTGTCAAAAGCTGAGTCTGATGTGGAAACTATCAAACACCCTACTTCTTGTATGCATGAAAAAACTGGCTCACTTTTTTCTCCACGATAATATGCACCATTAAAATTCCTTAGCCAACACCCCACTACTTGTAATAACCACAATATCCTCCTGTATTTAGAATGTCAAATGACACTTTAAATGACAAATGCTGAGCTCCTAATATCTCCAGCTCTATCAATGTATGAAGCATATTATTCCTTCTGCAGCAAGACACTGTGGGAATTGCATTAATGAAGTGTTGGCGAGATAAATCAGTTTTACTTCCCACTACTGTGCCATACCTCTGGCAACTCAGAATAAGCCTTTGAGAAGATATTTTCCTTCCTTCTCCAGTGTTGACTGATTCCCATCTCTGCAAAAGTGCCTCTGTGTAGTAAGCAGAGAAAGGGAAATTGTAGGTTATGGCTGCAGCATCTGAGATAAAGGATGCCAATGGCAGCATAGCCATGAGCTACATTTTCATTGAATGAATGTGGATTCTCGGTGTTTGTCCTTGTCCTGGGTTCAGCAGTAGCAGTCATGTTTCTCCTTCTTGGTAGCTGGTGCAGTGCAGTTTTGACTTTCGGCCTGGGAACAGAGCTGATAGCGATGTTTTGGTTTGGCCAAGGACTTTGTGAGCCTCATGCTCTGCCAGGGAAGAGGGGAAGCCGGGAGGAAGCAGAGACAGGACACCTGACCCAAACTGACCAAAGCGGTATTCCATACCACAGCACGTCATGCCCAGGATGTAACTGGGAGTTAGCCGGAAGGGCTGGGAGACTGGAGGGTTGGAGGAGGTATTCGGTCGGAGCTTGGTCGGGCTTGGGGGGCGAGTTATCGGTCGGCTGGTGCTGAGGTGTTGTATTCTCCTCCCTTGTTATTTCCTTTATCATTGTTATTATTGGTGGTAGCAGTAGTGATTTGTGTTATACCTTAGTTACTAAACTGTTCTTATCTCAACCCGTGGGAGTTGCATTCTTTTCGATTCTCCTCTCCGTCCCTCCAGGAGTAGGGAGAGGGAAGGGGGGGGGTGTGTGTGTGTGTGTGTGAGTGAATGAGTTACCTGACTGGGTTTAAACCACAACAGTCCTGAAGATGGAGAGCTGTCTCTCCACAAAGCCTGTAGTATGCATGAGAAAGCAAGCTCTACCATTTCCTCTTTTTCTACTGTTTTAAATCCACCCCTATGTGGTAGGATTTCATTAGAAATTCTGAGATTGACAAAAAAAGCTTTTTAGTAAGAGTAACCACCAAAGCATATGCTGACAAATACACTGGGATGAGTCAGGATACAGAGACAGAATGAGGGGGACAATGGATATGTAGCATCTGGGTCACCAGCAGAATGAAAAGGAGAACCTGCATCTCCTTGGCATAAATGAAATTATAATGTCCTGAATATGAAGGCATATCTCAGCAAAGATCGAAAGGAAAAGACCCAGAAGTCATGAAGAAAACACCGAGCTTGATACTGAGAAAGTATTTAAAAGAAAGAAGAAATTAAGCATAGAATCTCTTTATTAGGAGAAGGAAAATGTTGATCTTTATAAGCAACACAGTGAAGTGAAAGGGCTTTAAAACATTTGTGTAGCATGTCTGATGAAACCTAGTCTGAGATCCTGGTATAATAATGATGATGAGATAATGGAAGGAAGTTAGAGAGAAATGTGTCCAGATTAATTCAAATCCTTCACTTTGCAAGTTGCAGTTCTTATTGAACTGAAAGGAGTAAAGACTAGAGGATTTGACTCACTCTGAGGACATCAGTTGCATGTTACTCTGCCCCCATAGTCCAGAAACACACAGGTGGATAGAGAGGCATTAGCAGGATTTGTACTATGAGCAGTCACTAATGGAAGTTTTATACAGAAATTACTTAACTTGTGAGCGTGAGCTGCCTACCCTGAATGCCAAAATAATATGAGCTGAGCGTAAGCTATCTTACCTCAGTAGACTGAGTCTGAACTACACCGAAACTGCACCTGAATGTCAGTGCTCAGAGATGTTAGCACAAAAAACTAGTTTAAAATCTAAGGCCCTGAGGCCACTAGTAAACAGCTGAAGCCCAATTTGTTGTCCTTTCTCATCTTCCATCACTTATACTCTTTTCATTAATTAAAAAGAAAACAAATGTCTCCTATCTATGGTGATGCTGTGTTTCATGAGTTGTTGAATCTTGGAATTACTATAGCATCTTCAGTCCCGAGCATAATTCCTCAATCCTAATTATTGCAGAAAGGGTAAACACCAGGGAAATAGTATTCTGTGATTCCTAAGCTCCAGTGTGCTCAGTTTTTTATTCATCTTGGAAACCTACACTGTGGCACAGGTAGGTTGATATGTTAATCTCTGCAGCTTTCAATTGTATAACCAAAGAAAGAATTTAATAACTGAAATACCTCTCCCAATACAGAACAGGACAGACCTAATTCTACGCTCTTCATATAGACAAAACTTCTGTGGTTATTATCAGAGGTACACATAAGGTTGTAATGTCATTAGTTGTGCTAGCTCTGGAGACTTTTCACAAGTGGCATGTTATTTGAAGTCTTACAGAAAATGTTATTGTGTTCAACACCTGTGTATTTCTTCTCACCTTGTCTCAGTGATCCTTTCTTAAGGCACAATGAACTGAAAGGTACACAGCCTCCTTTCTTTTCAAGTCGAGTTCTAATAAAGAGGGCATCACATTTTATATTCATTGGTGCTCCTTTCTGACAGGCAAAGATTTTTTTTGTCCCTATTATTCCCATAGCACTCACCTTACTGCTTTGTTTGTTAGGTTTAAATTCCCAGCCAATTTACAGATTCTTAGCCCTTCTCCTTCCCTGATGTTTTCTTCACTGATGCATTTCTAAAAAGATACCATATCTCCTCTCAGCCTTCAGACCAAAGATGACTGTCTTTCAGTTGCTCTGTGTAAGAAAGACTCATTATTCCTCTTTTATCTTATCACAGACCTTCTTGACTCTCAAGAACAGCTTTACATTATATGAGTGATTAGGAACACATACAACATTCCAGCTGTGTTTTCTAAAGTAGAAGTAACTTTTTCCTACCTCCTGCCCCTAGCCACCTGGCTCTTCACTACTCCTAAACCTTCCTCTAGCTGAACTTCTTTACCTTGGCTGGTAAAAGCCAAGGAAAAGAAAAGCATAAAATATGGTTGGCTGATAACAAATGACTTGGACATATATACATGTCTTGCATCTCCCAGCTTGGAGTCGCAGTCCTACATTCCTCCCCTACAGTGGCAGCTGCGGGAGGGAAGGCCTGCCTCCATTGGTGTGTGGAGCCAGGGAAAGAGGAGGCAGCAGCCTGTTAATAACTGGGACTTGTCCAAACTTGCTTCAGGGCCCACAAAGCTACTCCTCATCTGCCAGAAGCCTCTTGCCCTGCTCTCACCGCAGTGGCTGGGGGATGAATTCATAATGTCAGTCTCACTTGTTTCCCACTCCCTCAGTCCAATGGGAGCACTAGTTTCTGCATCATCTCCCTGCTGCATGTTTGATATGATTAACTTTGTCTCCAACCAAGTGCCAGATACACACGCTGTGATCAGACAGTTTCTCAGTCTGCCCAGAGGCCTCTGTTCAAACTGTTCTATTCAGTGCAAAGTGCCAGCTCTTCTCCAGGAGCCCCTGCAAGGAACATTGTGTCTGAGCAGGCCACAGCTGGAGAGTGACACACGTTCCCACACCAGCACAGCAGTGTCCTCTCCTGTCTCTTTGAACACCTTCAGGATTACATTTGACTTAAATAGTCAGACAGTAGCTCTTCAGGCCTAGGTCTTCCACAGGTATAAACCAGCATAGGCCTGCTGACTGTGGAGGAGCTATGCTAAGCTGCTGGAAACAGATCCGGTCCTGGAATTGTACTTGCAGAGATTTGGATTTGGGCAAAGCCCCAAAGGCAGACCTGCCATCAGCTAGCAGAATTTCTGCTCTACATTTATGACACTAAGTCAGAAATCTTAATGTGGCAATTTAACTGAGGGGGGCCTGAATACATAATCCTTTCTAGGAGATGGGCAACATATCAACTGCCAAGTAAGTGTCCCTAGTGGACAGCTAAAATTTTATCACTCTGTTTCCTTCACACCACTTTTTTTCCAATGCTTAAGAAACAAATTGCAACCAACAGTCTGCATTTTTCACTTCAATTACCCATCTTCAGCTCCTCTTTTGACAGTGCAGATTCAATCAGATTTCTGTATTTAAAGTGACAATTTAGCTACAGCACAAAACACGTGACACTGACTTTGACACATAATTCCCCTTTCACTACTGGAACCCTGCATTCAGTACTCAGTTTAGGATGTAAGATTTGCTGTTTCATTTGAGTCTCCCCTACTTGATTACCTGCATCACAGAACCTGTGGCATGTGTCAGTGTCATTTCTGTTTTAAAGGTGCAGTGACCAGCTTCCTTCCCCCTAGACAATTCTCATGAGTCACTTCCCCAGCACATTTGTCATTACAAATACTCAAGTTCAGCAGAAATCAAATCCTCAGCTGATGCAAAATCAGTGTCCTTTCATGAAATACAATTAACTATTCTGATTTATGCCACAAAGCATAAAACTGCCAACAAGGGATTTGTATCAGTTATGGCCTCTAGGCCTCTCAGATGCTAAGGCCTGGAAATAACAATCAGTTCGAACACAAAGCTTGTAATTGACTATCCTTTCCACTAAACTCAGGGCTCATTTACAAAAGGTCCCTATTTCTGTGAGCATGGGTGTGAACACTCAATGCAAGATAGCAGCACATTTTCCCATTTGTCTTATAGCAGAAGAGATCTGTGTTTAAACAGATTAAACACATCAAATTAAGAACAAAAATGTTTACAGGTATAGTTCATTTTGTATGTATTTTGCTTCAAATTCACACCTTGCTGAATTCCCTCATGACTGTCCTGTCTATGAAGTCTGAGTCCATTCATGGTCACTGCCAATGCCTGCAAAGGTACCAAGACTCGACTAGCCCATTCAAAAGCGGTACAAAAGCAAATTTAAAGCTTCACCCTTCCTAATTCCTCAGATGTTGTGCAAAAGCATGGACCTTTTCTAGGTTTAACTCAAGTTTTGACCTCCAGGTTGATTTAAACTTGATGTCAGAGCAGAAGCAGAGCGTTTATTAAAGAAGTCAGCATTATGTCTTTTTTCCATGTACAAGCTCTAAGCAGTTCCTGGGATACTGAATCACTAAGTGAAATGCTAATGCTATGGTGCCATCCATATCATAGCTTGCATGAATGGAGCTTACAGGAAGTTTTAGGTTATGCGGGAAATGAGTTACTGAACCACTTCAATAGTCCCTTGCTGGTTAACTAACATGGAGTGATGAAGGAAAGAAGCTTTTTTTTTCTTGCTCACTATAGTTCCTGAATTACTTATTGTCTAACTTTCAGTCTGCAAAAAAACACATTTTATTATGCCTTTGGTATACTAAATAGAAAATACTGTGAATGTTATGGTAGTTACATATAAGTGGGTTTCTATATAAGATTTGAGGCATTTATTTTCTGAAGTTTTTTTATTGTTTGTTACAGCTGAGTGCTGAGTCTCTTTTAATCTCTACTTACAAAGCAATCCCTCTATCTTCATGATTATTATCCATTGCTCTTCTCTCAACTCCATCCAGTTTGTCTACATTTTTCAGGAAATGAGGTGCCTAAAGCTTTCAGTGCAATATTCCAGGTTTAGTCTCACTACATAGATAGAGTCTATTATCTCCCTGCTCCATGAGAGCCATAAATATATCTACTTTATGCAGCTCAAGGTTGAAATGGTCCTTAGCTGCCATGTTACTTTGCAAATCTATCTGATAAATAAGATTAAAAAAAAAAAGTTTTAGGAGGGAAAAAAAAAAAATCCCCACAATAAAAAGCACCAGGTGCTTACACAACTGGCAAGTAATAATTACCATTCTGACATTAAAAGAAGGTTATCAGCCTTATATACTTTCACAACAAACATCCTGGTATAAGCTGATTTAACTAAATTAGATTTTTCCTAGTGTTAGTGACCTGTGATTTAACTTCTCTGCAAATGATCTAAAACTCTTCATAAAACTTAGAATCACTGATAATTCTTAATTAATCAGAAGTAAAATATACAGCTTAATAATTACTAAAAATCGCTGATTCCTGTAAATTAGTGCATGCAGCATATGTGAATGAATATTCCTGAGAACACTGAGCCAGGTAACATCACGTATGAGGACACTGATTGTGCAAACAAAGCTGTCCCAAAGTTATTTAAGTCTTATATCACAAAATTAAGGGATTAAAAGAACAAGCCAAAAAAAAAAATAATAAAAAAAAAAGTATTCTGATATTGCCACTAATTGGCACAGGATCCAAACCCCTCAGCTGGAATTTGAGACTCCTGTTTTAGCTGCTGTCCTGAAGAGTCTATGTTCTGGAAGTGAAGTCCTGCCTTGACCCACCCACGGGCTATGTGGGGCTATAGAGGATCAAGATTCTCCTTGTGGAGTTTTAGGTTTATATTACAGCCAAATGGTTCATAATTGAAAACGTTATTCCAGGAACTGAATTTATATACCAAATGTTGATGCAAATATGCCTAGCTTTACATTCCTCGCCCTGCAAGGGGCAAACTGTTAAAGCTAGTGTTTAATTTACCCATAGGAGCAGCACAAGAGTTAAATCCTTTACCCTCTCTGGAGGTAGAACAGCCCACATAAAACTAACACTTTGTCACATTCTCCACTGGGTTCCTAGGGAACAGCAGGGAATGTCAGACATTTTTGTCCACAGGTACAAGGTTATCCTGTTAGGGAGCTGCCTCTTTGGCTAAAACTATTCCAACTCTTCTTCCACAAGAAATGCCTGGCAATGTGAGGCCCTGCCTGCTCACCCACAGAACTCATGAGCTTCTGGACTCACCACAGCCTCAGGCATCTCCATCCATCTGTACGCTCTGAATTCCTATTCCCCATTTCTTAAGCCAAAACACTGTCCCTCAACACAGCCAGGAACGTGAGCATGGCAGTGAGCTGAAGGGAGCTTCCAGGAGTCACATTTGGGTTCCAGGGTTTGGCATGTGAAATGTGAGTGGGTATTTTCCATCTGATTCACTGCTGGAATTAAACCCAAAAGCACTTCTGGGAAAAGGAGACCAAGATGTAACAACAGCTCTGTATCTTTGGCCCGCGCCATCTCCTGGAGAGAATGGAGCTGCTTTGCTCTGCTAGAGTTTAAAAAGCAATAATTTCCCATGCCCACCTCTACCTGCAGTGATTATGTAGAAGAACAGCAATTAAAAAAAACAATGCTGAAGGACCAAAAAGACTTCTCATGCTCAGTACAGGTATCTGGGCCAGGAGCACACTGATTTATATGTTGTATTTCTGCTTTCCGTCACATGGGCTTTCTGAGGAACCATAAAAGAGAGGATAGGGTAATTAAGAAAGAAGGCATAAAGGAACTGTGAAAGAGTTGTTGCTTCTGCTGCTTGGCATCTCCGCATATTCAACTAGAGCATACAGTAATTCACTGGGACTCCTACTCATTACATGCATAACTCTTTAGTTATTCAGAAAGAAGCATTATAGGAAAAAAAAAGGAAAGAAAAAAAAAGGACTGGAGAAACCCAGTCAGTAAAGACTAAGACAGAAAAATTTTCCCCATTGTGGCAGTTGGCACAGGAAAAATTAAATAAAGTGAAGAAAATAAAATATTCCTGATAAATAAGCTGTTGAAAATTATTCCCTACTAGACCACAAGAAGGAAAAACAGACTTAGGCTTTTGTGATTCACAAGTTATTCCCTGGAATGCTCTGGACCTAATGTGGTGCCTCTCTGCTCCTTATTCAGAGCAAAATTGTACAGATACTATTTTTCCTTTAAAGACTTTTCACTCCTGCAGTGCAGGCAGTGTTGCAAAATATAGGTAAGCCCTAAAATGCAGTGAATTTTAGAAGATAATTTAGATGAGCTCAAAGGGCATTTTACATGGTCCTGTTAGCACCCACCTACTGTGGAGAAGGGGAAAGGTGAATAAAGTATTATAAGACTGCAGAATAGAACACTTTCTGCTTAGTGTCATGCTTTGTTTTGGAAAACTTCCTGTTGTCTTGTCAACAATAAACTATCTCTTAAGGAAGCAACTTAGTGTCTGGTTTTGGGAAGCAGTGCAATTTATTGCCACATTTTGCAGATGACTGGCACTGGTAAGAAGCCACTTTTTCAGAAAAAAACATTCAATATTTTAAGTATATTATGTCCTCAAGCATAAATTCAAAGTTTTATCTAAAATGTTATCATGAACCAGATATGTACATAGGAGGTATTAAGAATAGTCTGGATTTTATAATTTGAAACTTCC
This sequence comes from Pezoporus wallicus, assembly GCF_028554395.1. Classification (NCBI taxonomy): domain Eukaryota; kingdom Metazoa; phylum Chordata; class Aves; order Psittaciformes; family Psittacidae; genus Pezoporus; species Pezoporus wallicus. Next base: position 6,148,683 of record NW_026642361.1, read on the forward strand.
TATTTTCATTAAGAGCTTCATTTCTTTTACTAGAAAATGGAGCTATTGTGGAAGAAAACTGATTTTTTTGTTTGTTTGTTTGAAATTGTGACACTTCTATATATGTGTGTATTTTGTTAAGAAAGTTGTACGGGTTTGCGTGGCAAGGTTTCAGTAGGAGGGGAGCTACAGCAGAAGTTTCTGTGAGAAATTGCTGGATAGCAGCTGATCCAATCCCCTGTGTCTGATAGATCCAAAGCCAGCCAGATCCAAGGCAGACCCAATGCTGTTCGAGGAAGAGCCTATCAGGAAAAAAAATGGCAGAGCAACAGCAGCAGAGAGAGCAGTGAGACTATGTGAGAGCAACAGCTCTGCAGGCACCCAGGTCAGTGCAGAAGGAGGGGAGGAGGTGCTCTCCAGGCACCAAAGCAGAGATTCCCCTGCAGCCTGTGGTACAGCCCAAGGTGAGACAGCTGTGCCCCTGCAGCCCATGGAGATCCATGGTGCAGCAGATCTCCCCCTGCAGCCCATGCAGGACCCCATGCTGGAGCAGGGGGATGCCTGAAGGAGGCTGTGACCCTGTGGGAAGCCCACACTGTAGCAGTCTCCTGGCAGGACCTGTGGCCCCATGGAGAGAGGAGCCCACACTGGAGCAGGTTTGCTACAGGACTGGTGACCTCACAGGGGACCCAGGCAGGACCATTCTGTGCCTGAAGGGCTGCACCCATGGAAGGGACCCAGACTAGAGTAGTGTGGGAAAGACTCACACTGGAGAAGTTCATGGCGAATTGTCTTCCATGGAAGGGACCCCATGCTGGAGGGGGGGAAGATTGTGAGGAGTCCTCCCTTGAGGAGCATCAAAGACAACACATGATGAACTGACCACAACCCCTATTCCCATCCCCCTGCCCTGCTTGGGGAGTGGAGGTAGAGAATTTTGGAGTAAATTTAAGCCCAGGAAGAAGGGAATCATGGGGGGGGGGAGGGGGTGTTTTTTAAGATTTGGCTTTATTTTTCATTGTCTTAGTCAGATTTGGCTGGTCATAAATTAAACTAATATCCCCAAGTCAAATCTGCCCCTGATGGTAGTTGGTGAGTGATATTAGAATAACACCACATCACATCTCTTGTCATAGGACTTGGCTTGAAAAGCTATTTGAAAATAAAGGCCAGAAAACCCCTAACTAAATTAAAAATATTCCTTTTTTTTAATTTGATGGATATGCAGTCAACTGCAACCTTCATCTGTGGGACAGGACTTTCTGTTTCATTATCAGTTACTTTTCTGTCTTTTAGTGAATCTCACCACTCTTTTTCTGGTTTTATCTCTCCTGCACAAAATATGCACCTGCTTTCTAGACTGTTGAATTACATATGCAGCTATAGTGATGATAATGGGATGAGATGAGTGAGGTGTTTTCATGTTTCCATGCAAGCATTTATAAAAGTGAATTTTAAATTTAACTTGATTCCCTATAGCTTTTAATGGTGGTGGCTGCTAAAGAGTACTTTTAAAAGTGGATAAAGGATTAAAATAAATTATTGTGTCCCTATGGCACCAAGACAGATAGAGTGGGGTCCTGTAGACAAAGAGTGAGAAAGGAAAGGAAAATGAAGGAAATTTATTGCTAACTAATTTTATTATGAAATCCTCTTCTTTTACAATTATCTTGTTGGTTTTTTGAAATCCATCCAAGTCTAGAGGCTGTTAAAGTGTGTGATTTACTACATGAAAAGTTATAAAATAAACTCCCACCCATACAGGATTTTTTTTCAAGAAGAAAAAGAAATTGAATATTCAAGTATAAGAATATTTTACAGGTTATTCTCCATATATAACCCTCTTCTCTGTTTTCAGGGTGCATGTACAAACCTGCCTAACAAGGAAATTAGATATTTGGGTGTTCTCCAAGTCCTTTCTGTCACTGGAGTGGACTGATGTGAGGCAAAGGAGTATTTTGCTGTTCATAATGTTTTCCTGAATGGTCAACCATGCTGAAATCAGCTAAATACCCATTGTAAGTCAAAGCATCACTTGACTAATATAGTCCACTTACTATATTCCAAAAAAAATTTTTATGGCTGACCAAACGCCAAATAACATGAGGGGGTTTTGTGCTTTACCATATATTGCCTTCAATACTTTCTTTTTCTTCCTCCCCACAAAAATATAACATGTTATCAGGGTAGGAGAGACACTAAGGCAGAAAATAATGCATCTAATTAAGCTTTTAGAAGGGACTGCATTGATGGCTGTACCAGAATTCTGAATACAGATTACAGACGCTATTCCAGGAAACTATAACTCATGATAATCTCACTGTTTTAGAGCAGTTGTAGAAAGTGCAGAATTTTCTCATATGGCAACTGATTTCTGCAATGTTTTAAAGTTCTTTTCCTTTCTGAGTACCATAGACACATTGTCTGTAGGAACAGGAAAAAAAAAAGGGGCATTAAGGGCAAATTCTGGCCCACTACTCATTTATCTATATCATCTGTAATGGAATAAATGAGTGTGTGTACCTCAGGGCAAAAATAGTTGTAATTGCTAAAAAAAAATACAGCTTATGTGTTCCAGATAGGTTCTATTATAAAAGACATACTTGTGTTTCTGACCATACTGCTGATGTTTCTATGTCTGACTGCATCACTTAGAGGACAGAATGGGACTGTTCTGAGGATCTGGTAAGAAAATAAAGAATTACTGGTAAGAAAATAGTCAACTAACATTAGTCTGTTGTTCTCTTTTTCACACTGAATATGCATCACAAAATAAATAAAAAGAACAGATGTTATAATAAGAAAGCATTGACTTTTATGATAACCTTTAACCTCTCCATATGAAAGAAGTTACCTTCAATGTACCTAAAAAAATCAGCCCATGACTCCCTATCAGAGAAGGAGCAACATCTTGCCTGGCTCTGGCTTTAACGTATGATAGCATAGTTTTTATTCCAGTGAATTTCTTTATTTACCTAATTTTAGATTTTCCATTAAGAAACAAGAAAATAATCTGTTTCTAGCAGGAATATTAAAAGTTGAGGCATATATCTGAGATATGCATCAAAAACATTTTTTTCTGATCATCTATCCAGTCAATAAACAATTTTCCTGGTCAGTTTCCTCTATAGGAAATATTTCTTCTAGTTTATTTTTTGTCATTGATGTTCTCTTTTTTCATCTTCTAAGCAAAAGCTTTTATTTTCTTGTATGCCACAAAGGTAATGATAAGGAAAGAACAGTAACTAGAACAGACCTAGCCAGTTGTGTTTTGAAGATTATTAAAGTGGCTGAGTAGCAGGGTATAAATGGGGTGATGTGCTCATTTGCTAAAGGTATCTGCAGTTTATTTGTGGTTACGGGGTATTTAAGTTGTAGATTCAGATAATAGATAAATAAAAAAGGAAAAAAACAACAAGGAATCACACTTTAAAGCAGCATTGTTCTAGGAAGATTAAAATATTCAAATACTAGGAATTGAATGAGACCAATCAAATCTTTCTCTGCATTTTCTAATAGGAGACAACAATTATTTGGACCCTCATCTGCAGATAGATAATTTGAGTTATAATGAGCAAGGGTGAAATCCAACCCTATTTCCACTGACTTTAGCAGAGACAAGCTTTCCACCGATCTTCCAAATAATTAAGTACATATAATAACCCCTGTAAGTCTGAGACCTCATGACTTTGCATCTCAAACCAGAAACATCACAGATAGACTGATAGTCAAAACGAGAACCATTTGGGCAAGACAAGAAATGTACATTTCAAATTAGAAAGAGTAGGTGTACTTGTTCTCTCTACCTGAAGTACATCATCATTTTCAGCAGAAATTATCAAAAAGGTCACCAGGTTTGTAAATATAATAATACACCTAAGCTAAGATGCTTGGACAGAGAAAAACCACATTATATATAGTTATATATATAAATCTTTTAAGAATATTTAAAGTTAAGATTCTAGACCCAAATACTTCATTCCTGCAGTGATTTTACCAATGATTTATTGACCGATATAAAAATACCCTGCTCTTGCTTACCATCTCTTTGCAATATTTCTAAATGTAGGCCTTGGGTTGGGTTTTTTTCCAAGGTTGGCAAAAAATCGGTTATCTCTGTCAACATTGTAGATTTTGTCATTGTTATATCTCTTTGAATCAGCTCACCAGTGCAATAAAGATGACCTACGTTTTTGTCTTAGGTGTATGCAAATTTGTATCTGGCTGAATTTACAAACTTCAGATGTCTGCACAGAATTGTAATACAACTGCTTTTATTATGCTGTGCAGCATCATATATTTAGGTGCTCAGGCAGACCTGTACAGTAAAGAAGTAAAATGTATTTTCTTGCACAGCAACTGTGCAAAGCTTTCATACAAGTAGAACATTTTGTCCTGATGCATAAAATACCAGTTTCATCTGGGCAGGGATTGTCAGGATGAACAATGACCAGAGGACAATGGTATTCTTAGGGATGATTACTAAGAATTCCAAGCTAAATCTTGTAGTTGGTTCTTTCTATAAATAACAACAATTATTGAAAGAAAATGACTCAAAGGGTGTCATGGAGAACATTTGTACTCCTCCAAACTGCTCTCCAAATGACTGCAATAGTCCAGGTTATTTCTTAAGGAACTGTATTTCAGCCTAGAATGGTTGTAGATGTATAATTTAAAGATCTAGACAAATTTAAAGATCTAGATCTTAATTTTTTCCCAAACTTTAAGACATCCTAGTGTTCCAAAAAGTAGTAATAATTTTGGCTTCATCTCGCTGAACCACATTATCAATAATTTAATTTGACAAGATAAATTATTTTCGTCAAGCATTATGCTTGCTTCTGTGTTGTGTAAATTAGAGTTGTAGGTATCTGTACCAGATATGTTTTAATTTATAGAGATTAATTTGTACTCTCCAGTTATACTACAGATGTCTTAAGGGCAGATGTACATTTCCAAAGTTTTCTTAAGGAGATTTACTCATAGGGCTTTGGGTTAGGGTTAGGGTTTCAGAAATGGTTTGGCTTTTTAAAAGCATCCTTTCTATAAGGATAGTAGTCACAATAAAGAGATGTTGAACTCTCAATACTTAATGTTCTCCTCCAATAAATCACTGAATTCTTCTGCAGCATGTCAGTTTTAGCTACCCACAAATCCAAACGTTTCTCATATTTACAAAAAAAGATAATTATAGTCACGACAAAAGTTAACGTCTGCAAGACGTTAATCTTTTCCCCATTCAATTTCTTTAGTGAAAAACACTATTGCTATTGAAAACAGTTATCTTGCTGGGATTTTTAAGTTAAAAAGAAAACAAGAACCCAGTAAAACAGAAATCCTCTTCTCAGTTCTTTCCTCTCCTCTTGCAAAAAAATGAAAGTGAGAATATGATACAGCAGAACTAACAGACTCTCTCTCTACCAATCCTGCTTATAATTCAAAATATGGCAGGATTTTGTCTAGCTGGAATTGTTCATGTAGAGATAAAAATTGCGTTAGTAATTCCAGAATGATTAAAACCAAAAGGTTTCTGGTCTAAGCATTTCAAGCAAAGGAAAAAACAGGGTATAATTTGCAAAACTGAAACCATTTTGCCTTATAATATTTTCAGCATGAATACCATGTAACATACACTTGAGTGAATGGTACTTCTCCAGGTGTCCAAAATTAGACTTTTGCTCATAGTCCCCATGATTTTTATTAGTTCACTTATAATGATTATTTTACACCAGCAATTACCACTGTTTACCGCTTCATCTCAGAGAGGTGATGGCAGACCAGGAACAGTGACTGCTGACTTCCAGGTAGAATGTACCCTTTCAAGCCAGCTTTTTTGATAAAGTAGCAAGGGCAGGAAAGGAAATGCCATGCAGAAAATTACAGAAGCAATGTGCAGTACTCAGTAACTCTTGGTTCTAACAACCGCCCTTAACCACTTCATGTTAGCACAATTTGTGCTTTTCAAGTACAAAAACATACTGTGTTACCCAACAGTTAGGTATGCCATAGGACAGCAGTAAAGCAAAGAACTTGAAATCTGTAAGGTGTAGGTGTTATTTGAAACAACAACCAATCCCTCATGTATAATATACAGGTAATTACTATCAATCAACTACTTAAGGCACTGAAATTTTATGACATAGTAGCAGTATGAAGAAAAAATGTCTAAATGCAACACAAAATGGCTTTAGGTAGGCCCTGGGATATTGCACTAGCTTGTCAAACTTTCCAAAGTTTTTTTGGTTTTATGGGATGGAAGAGCTTGCGTTAGAAGAAAAAGACTCTGCGAGGCTGCAGAAATCAGTAAGCTCTTGAGAGCTGAGGAGAATAAATATTTGTATGTATGTTGGAATGTGAAGTAAAGGAAATCTCTTGCTTTAATAAAAAAGTGTTTAAATTGGTTTTAAGGCAAAAGCAATTAAAAAAAAAATACCCAAAACCTTTCAGTTAAAATTATTCTTTTGTGCATTCTTCTGCAGCCAAATCATAATAACAACATTAGAGGAAGAAAGATTTTTCTTTTTCCCTTAAGCAATGTTTTAGAGCAATTGCCTCCAGAGTCTGTCATGGGGCCCAATCTTGCCATCATTGCTTTGAGACTGCTCTCACTACCGTTATAATAGCAGTAAAAATCATTGCATTTTTCCTGAGATGTTTGGTTGGTTGTTTCTCAGTTTTCAGCCAAGGGGACTCAAACATCTACATTTAAAGTCAGTGAGAACTTTGCAAGAGGAAAAAGCAAATTCAGGTAAATTTTTGACAAAAAGACAAGGAATAACTTATTATGCAATAATATTCTCATGGGTTTATAGCTTCTTGTTATCCCCTCTGGGCAATTTCACAAACATATTCAAAATAATTTCAACTAGAGCTGCAGATGTACATCACATTCCAGCTGTAGACAAATCCATTTATCTAAGTGTGGGACTGCACACAATATTCCCTCACCATACTGACTGGACATCTTGGACAGATGGCACATTCTTCAGCTCTTTACAAACCAGAATTTGTAAAAGCCTCAAAAGCCTGATGTAACGAAGGCCTGAAAGACTGTGAGTGCCAAGGGAACACTGTTAACAGCAGGAAATGTTTTACTATATTTACAGTCTTCTGTAATTCCATACTGTGAAAATTGTCCTGCACATCCAAAATCACACATAAATATGGTGATGAACACCTTGATATGTGAAATGCTTTGTGCTTCTGAATGCCATGTTGCCATACCATATTAAATATGGTATGTTGCCATACCATACTAAATAGCAGAAGAATGATGAAATAGGTCATCAAAATCAGAAAGGATTTCACAATAGCTCTGTCATTTCTCTCCTTGATTTTTATATATTTTTTTTTTATGTGTGTTGTAGTCACGACCATATGAACAGGCCATGTAAAGATCAGACAACTGAGAAAACATAGTGTACATAACAGAGTAAGTTTCCTCTACCTACTTCCAGCCCTCAGCTGTAATCTCTCTCCTGTTTATCCCAGGAAAGCAAAGCATAGCCTTGCTGGTACACAGGGGTGACCATTAGAAACTTCTGAAACTTAAAACTCTTACAAACACAGAAAGAGAATTAGTTAGTCTCCTTGCAGATCCCCTTGGAGATGCAAACACATCAGATACCTCTGCTATCATATAGGTATATCATTTAGTCAAATACTCCTGTCCATATGATTATGAGCTAAAAAAAAAAAAAAAATAAAAAAATTGCTCCTTGACACTTTTCAAAGTGGCTTTTCAAAATTCTACTCTTTGGAAATATAAGAGTCCTATTCAACTTTTCAGTCAAAGTTAATTCTCAACTAATATGTAAACACTTTAATCACAGTAGCTGTTTTGTTTCCCTGATATTTGCTCTAAATATGAAGAGTCATAAAATTTCTTATATTTAATTTGATCAAACAGGGCTGAATAAACCAACCTCTTTTAATACTTCTTCATAATACATTTATTTCAGTGTTCTGATTCTTTCACTAACCTCTTCTAGAATTTGTTCAAATTACTCTGGTACATGGGAGCACAGTGCTCTAGATGAAGTATCACCAGTGTCACATAGACTGATCTTTCCCACCTCTGATCCTGAAAGTATTTTACCTATTTCATCCTTGAATTTCATTATACTTTTTCACAGCTGTTTCATAGTGATGGTCCATAGCTGTTAAATGATCACACAAAACAGGTAGGTCTCTTTCCACCTCTTATATTTCTAGACAGTTCATTTCTACTTTGGAATAAAAGTGCTTGCCCTGTGAGATTTTTGTGCTTTATGCCATTAATTTTCTAACCCTTCAGTTGGAAAGAACTTTTCAGTCTTGTGCAGCGTTCTGGTTCTGCTTGGCACAGTCAAGAGCTACCGTATCAAAAAGTCACAGGAACCTGTGTTAGTTCATAACCTGAAGTTATATATGAAATAGGGACAATCCCAGAACCAACTTCTGAGAAATAATATTCCTGATAATTGGCCTTTGCCATAACTATGATAGCCACTTTAGACAGTTTTTCATACAGTTCCTAATTCTTTTATTATTCCATGTAATTTCCACCTTAATAATTTCATATAGAACAGTATAACAAAAGATTCAGTCAAATTGAGACAGATGAAGACCACTGAATTAATTCCATCTAAGAAATTAGTCATTTTAGAAGAAAAGAACATAAATTAGTCAGACGCAATTCACCTTTGATGGTCAATATAGCAATTTATCCAGATTTAACACTTCTCTATTAACCTTGATTATTCTTTGTTTCAAAATGTGTTCTAAGACTCTGAAAATTATTGAAGTCAACCTAATAAACTAGATCTATCTAGAATAGGCCTATCTTGTATTATGTTATTAGAAACATATCTCACGCAAAATTTAGCTACGATTAAGTCAATATCATCACTGTAAAAATCCTGGAGGGATGTCAGACTAAGGTACCACTGGTATAAGTCTTGCACTGAGCTTTGATCATTTCCTTTTAAGTCATATGTTTCTGTGATGAAGTAAAAATATTTTTCTATGGGAACTGTTCTTATTGTCTGGAAGGCCAGAATTAGAAAAGATTCCCATCAAAGTCTTAGATTCAAAAAAGAACAAAAACAAACAAACAAAAAAACCCAGTGTTTTTATTTTTCCCCCAAAGCAAATTTGACCTTAATAAATTTTTGGGTTTATATAGAGAGGTTCTTCATGGAACAAATAATAGGCACAACAAAAATTAAATTTTTAGCGTATCAGTGGTTTGAGGTTTTTTGGGTTGGTACAGTTTTGGTTTGGTGATTGGTTTGGTTTGTTTGTTTGTTTGTTTGTATGGCTTTATTTCTATCTGTGAGTCATGGCACGGCACAAAACCATGATCTACATGACCAAATTACCTCTTTCTAGGCAACTCATTATACCACAGCTGTCTCCTGATCTCGGGTCCTGTTTTGCAGTGAACACATGATATGACTATTTTAAATATGTTCATAATCATTGTGAAATCTTGGATTTACATCTGCTTCACCCTACAAGATAGAACTGCTTCATTTTTGTAAGATGAACACCAGGTTTTTAATCCAGTCTCTCCAAAAGATGTGTTGGTTTCATTTGTTTTGTTTTCTTGGGGGGTATCCTGGGTTCAGCAGTAGCAGTCATTTTTCTCCTTCTTAGTAGCTGGTGCAGTGCTGTGGTTTTGACTTTCAGCCTGGGAACAGCACTGATAACACCGATGTTTTTAGTTGCTACTCAGTAATGTTTACTCTGACCAAGGACTTTGTGAGTCTCATGCTCTGCCAGGGAGGAGGGGAAGCCAGGAGGAAGCAGAGACAGGACACCTAACTCAAACTAGCCAAAGAGGTATTCCATACCACAGCACGTCATGCTCACTATATAAACTGGGGCAGTTACCCAGAAGGGTTAGGTCACTGCTCGAGTCAGGCTGGGTATCAGTCGGTGGGTGGTGAGGGTTGTATTCTCTTCCCTTGTTATTTCCCCATCATTATTATTATTGGTGGTAGCAGTAATGGTTCATGTTATACCTTAGTTACTGGGCTGCTCTTATCTCAACCCGTGGGAGTTACATTCTTTCGATTCTCCTCCCCATCTCTCCAGGAGCAGGAGGGAGTAAGGTGGTGGGGAGTGAGCGAATGGCTGCGCGGTGCTGAATTACCGGCTGGGCTTAAACCACAACAGGGGGTGGTGGTGGTGGGGGTGTGTGTTTGTTTTGGTTTTGGTTTGTTTTTGTTTTTTATTTTCTTTGAAATCTATTTCAGGCATATATTTATAAAAATAGTGCTATTTACTTTTCTATTTTGTACTGGAGAAGTATCCAAAGTTTCTTTATTGCCATCAGGAATGAAATGTAATACAGACACAAGTATTACATCACATACTGTAAATTCTAATCTACCTGTGAACACCTTTGTTGTTTATAAGTAAATAACCATCACCGTGAACCCCACATTTACTGTGTGTCTACCATGAACTCTAGCTGCTTTACAAATTTAGCATTAACATTATTTTGAGGGATCCATAAGTGCATTTAATCAATACTATTTAACAACTTTCCTAAGAAAGAGAACATTGACTGTCTCTCAGTATGAATCTTTCCACTCTATCACTTTTCAGTACAAGAAATGATTTCACAGACTGCAGCTACCTCACTCAGGTGTCACACACAGTTTCTTCCATGTGATGCCCCTGTCCACTTTCAGCTGTGGACACTTTCTCTGAAGAAGACAATAAGGTCTGCTGCCAAAAGACCTGTCATATCGCAGGGGATACTAACTGCATCCTGTTGTTTACACAGTGGAATATCAGCTCATGGACCACCATTAATAATAACTTTTAATTCATAGAAATGGAGAAACTATTAATAGGTAAAGATTACTAACAGTAAGTATTCTTCTCGCCTTTTTAGTGCAGGTATCTCACAAGTACATGACGTTTTAGCTATACTCTCCTGAGAGTAGGTGATCATTCAAAGGGTCAAAACTACAAGGACATAAAGCAGTTTTGCAAACACAGTTGTAATAAAGAATTCTACACTAATTAAATGTAGATGATTACTGTAATTCTACCCTAATTTGTTAAATTGCTTGCTAACTTAAATAATCTCTTGCCATCAAGAATCTTTTGCAGCAGACATGATTTCAACGGCATACGTTTTCTTGTTGTTGGAAGATATTCAAGAATATATTTTTCAAGCCACAGAGCTATGATACTTTTCAAAAATGTAATCATATCATTTGATATGGCACAGCATAAAATCAATAAAGTAATATAAAATAAGATAAATGAGTTATCTTTCTTGGGAATCTGTTGACTAAACATATGACAAGCTTTGTGCAAAAAGGTGACTAGCTGATGAAAATCTCTCTTGAGCATGAGCAAATTGGATTATCAATTAGCTGTATGTCTTCAAAAATCTCCTTTTCTTCTGTTCCACTCTCATTTGTCAAGTGCCAGTGAAAAATGTCTGTGATATGCAGCAAAGCCATGCTTGCAGACTGCCATTTTCTTCTTGAAAACTAAAGCTTGGTAAGCTTCACTAAACCTGTCTAGTAAATCCCTTGCAGCAAAAACAAAGCATGAAGAATTTCTTAAAATTAATTATTTCAGTGATTTAAGCTAATATTAAAGTCAAACTGAAAAATTGTCAGCCACTCTCAGGTCCCAGGGCAAATCCCCATGCTTAGGCAATAACGAACTGGGACCACAGAACATAATCATAGACCTGGGGCCTATAGGTTTGGGGTTGTTGTGTTGAGTTTTTTTTTGTTGTTGTAATTTTTGTTTTGTTGTTGTTTTTGTTTTTGTTTTTCTCTTTCTTTCAGCTTCTGTTAATACCCAGAAGCAACCTATCCTCTTTTCACCTTGTGATGGAATGGGACTGTTCCTTCTTGTTTTACTCAGTCCTTATGTATATACATCAGAAAAGAACATGTTGTGTCTCAACAGCAAAAAATATAGTAGTTTTGATGTGGACAAAACTTAATTTTGTATGTCTGATTCAACAGAAAATCTTTGTAATAACAATTTTCCTGAATCTGGGCCTTACCATACCGTCTGGGAATTTAGACTGATTTGTTTTTTCCTTAGTGATACTTTTAAGACATAAAAGCACTGAGAAACATAGTGTTTCAGTACCTAACACTAGTCTGCTTTCTTTAAATTTTCTACTGACAGCAAATGTTACATCAAAATAAGACTACCTCCATATGCAGTATTAGAAAATGATTAATATTGCTATTAACCAAATCCTTTGGCTCTCACACAAAGAACCATTTTAATTCCCCCTATATTTATTGACATGAATTTTCTTTGTTTTTTTTCCAACTTGTTTTTCATAGTGGATTTAATTGCATACCAAGGCTTATAAAGTAAAGGCAGACTACTAGAGAAATGGCCATAAACCTGTTACAATTTCATCGTATTTCAATGACATGCTATTTTTAATATTAACTTCATGGCTTCTTGTGCTTCCTGGTTATTTGCATCTCCAAGACTACAGTTACCTCTTTGTCTTATAAGCAATCAGAATATCGTCTGATGTCAGGTCTGCATATGCTGTTTTATTTTAAGCACAGTTTAGTACCCATAAAATATGTCATCACCAGAAATGTTAGTGTTTTGTTTATCCTGAAACTGCAATATCACAGAAGGTAAAGACAAAGGCTTCCTTAGGAGATGTCCAGTGATTGCCTCTCTGCAGTGGTCTGCCTGGACCATATGTAGCAGTATTGAAAAGTTTGCAAATCCAGTTATTTGTTAAGGTGAAAAATTATGTTCTATACTCCTTTTCACAAATCCATCAAATTCTATGAGCTAATGAAATCTTTTACTGCTTTTCCTATTGGAACATTGTTCCACAACCTCAGTGCTATAAAGGTTAGACTATTTCCAGCCTGAATCTATTTTACTTCAGTAGCCAGGTGCTCCTGTGCCAGTATAATGTATTCACTTAAGCAGTTTTTCCTCATTCTGCAGTTTAGCCCAGGAAGTTATTCAGAGACAGTGGTCGTATTCTTTCTCAGCCTTTCTTTTTCTCTTCTGAATAAACCAAACTCGTCAAGCCACCTTTTAAGAGACAGGCTTTCCAGTTCTCTTAATAGCCAGTTTCAGTTTTAAGATGAAGACTGTGTACTGTTATTTTCATTTTACTGTTAAAGAAGCACCATTAAATAAAGTTCAGACATGAGACTGAAAGGAGCTGAACCTTCTTCTGGAAGGAGTTTAACCTAAATTTTCTATGTCTCCACTTTTTCAAAAGCGAAAGTACTCTTATTCTCTGGCATTAGTATTAAGACTAAGGGGCTTCACCCCATGTCTGTTTAGGCTCTGGCACTTCAACTGCTGTTTAAAAGCTTTCCATCCATCCCAGTAGTATATTAAAAATCTTTTTGGCAGGAGCTATCTTGAGATCATCTTCCTATCAGTCTGTAAGACTATGCACTTTTACCAGCCTTCAGCTCCTCCTAAAGAAGTCCTGCTTTGGCTGGTGCTCTACCTATCTGTCACAGCTTCTGGAGACCTACCTTAGTGCTTTACTAAAGCTTATTTACCCATAGTAATCAGCACTCCAGCAAAGCTACAGTTGCCCAAGGCACAAAAAAAAAGAAAACTGAGCTTGGTATGGATTACTCAGAAACCAAACATGGGTCCTTGTAAAGTCTCAAATCCCGGATGATTTTCTAAACATTAGAGGAAACAATCTGAAATACAAATACCTAGCTATATCCATAGATACAACTACCTGTAGATACCTATATGAATCTCAGTACCTCAAAATGGCAGATAAATCTGCATTAGACATAAATTTTCTGACATAGTTATCACTAGCATAGTCTTGTCACTGCTTCAGTTTGGACAGTTTGGACAGGCACATTTCGAAAAAGGAATAGAAACAGCAGAAACACTGAAGACAGTTATAGCATAAGAATTATTTCAAGCGCAGTTTAAACCGTATTTGGTCATGAGTGTATCTGAAAGTGATTTCAACCGTTACTATTATTAGTCACTGTGTGGTGGCAAGGCCAATGTGTCAGCAACCTGGATGGGATGGCAGAACATTTTTCTTTCCCAAGAGACATATGTCAGTATCTCCAAAAGAGGAGAAAAGAGTGAACTATTTCTCAGACTCTTTTTATTTCATCTATTTCAGACTTTGAAATACAGAAGAAATGAGTCAGTGTTTGGCTTCATGGAACTATCACAAGAAAAACCTTTCACTCTTATCTCAGATAATGTTCAAATTGCAGCCAGGCAGCAGTAAAATGGAAAATCACCACAAATGAAAAATAATGGTTTGGAAATGAAGATATGAGGGGAAAGCTGTTAAAAATGCAGAGCTTAATTATGCCCAGTCTCTCTCCACATCAACTTATTGTCCATTAAAGTCAAACCTGGGGAGATATCACTGCTCAGGTTAGAAAAAATTCAGAGAAAAAGTAAAACATCTTGAGTTTTGGGGATCCTGTTTTGCTACATATTTATGGATAAATTTCCAGATGATGTGACTGGAATAGATTGACAAGGTTTTATTTTCTCCAGAACTACTGTATGTTTTCTGTAGGGAGTCTCACTTTGTTTAAGACAGTTATGCATAAATTATTGCTAAAGAGCCATTAAAATTAATAGTTATGAAATACTGAGAATAAGATTACATTTCTGTGATTAAAAGTTTATTTGTTTCTGATAAGTATCTGAAATGCACCCCTATATTCAGGTCTAGATATGCATCCCAATTAACCTCAAAGTAAGAACAGCATCACCTGATAACCTGTAGGTAAATTATATAAATTGTGAACAGGTGCATTGACTTTCAGAATGGGAACAAAAGAGAGTTACGTAACCCAGTGCCCTGGGAGTAGTGAGGGAATGTGAATATTCAGTCCAAGATGTAAATGTAATATAATTTGTTTGCCTGCTGCATAAAAAAGGAATTATAAACCATATGAACTCCTTCTTAGCAGGGTGAAATGTTTCTTGACTGTCTTCCCTTGGCATTCACGTATTAACTCTTTGCTGGAATAACCACAGGAGATGGTTTCTATATTATAAATCTGTTCAACTTCTTTCCACCAAACCTGTGGCAGTATATCATAAAGCTGGGTTTATATCTAGGTCTTCTGACAATAGACAGGCGCTATTGTCTCTGGGATTACAAAACTGGTTATACAAGTGCACTGCTCTTTGCACACATGTGCACCGGTCACTGACAAGAATAGCACAGGTCATCCTGACAGCTTACACTGTGAATAAGAGAATGGCCACTTTCACTTCTTCAACTCCTTTAGGAGAAATGGAACATTGTACAAAATATTCTGTCAGCAGGAAAATCTAGAAGCCTTTATATCCTTCTTTTCTGCCTCACAAATGCTAGCAAACAGTCATGGAGACAGATAGCCTCTCCTTGTTGTGGACCGTCTCCCACAAGGAAAGGTTGGATGAAGGCAGTGGTCACAGTTACTATTTTGTTTTAGTCTGACATCTATCTGAGACTTTCTCTCAAATAACAAACAAAGCCTAGCCAAGAATACAGTTGTTTTTCGAAAGCAAATAATTTCCTAATATTCTAGCTACATGGATTTAACATTATCCGTCACAGCCCAGTTTCCAGTGTTCATTATAGTTATGTCAGGATAGATGACAAATAATGAGTAGGATGAATTTTTCCATAGTAACAAATTGGCATCTATGAAGTGGGTTTTTTTTTAGAGGTATGAATTGTTTTTCAGTAGTGGAAAAGACAGATTACTTCTGTGTTCCAAATTCACCTAGTCTTATCCTTTCTCTAAAATTGTAGAATCATAGAAAGTTTTCAATTGGAAGGGACTGCAAAGATCATCCAGTTCCAACCACTCTGCCATGGGTAGGGACACCTACCAGTAGAACAGATGGCTCAAAGCCCTGTCCAACCTGGCCTTGAACATAGCCAGGGATGGGCAGCCACAGCTTCTCTGGGCAACCTGTGCCAGTGCCTCACCACCTTTACAGTAAAGAAGTTCTTCCTAATACCTAATATAAATCCACCCTTTTTCAGTTTATATGTGAAAATATATTTTCATAGTCTTGCAATCAGTGATATAAATTTTTTATGCGTTAAAAAATACTAACAGAAATCTATACCAGGTACATAACTTCCATGGGAAATGTCAAATTTTCATTCTAAAGATAAGTATTATCTGCTACATTTTTAATGACCTTCAAATAAAATTTTTTTAACCGCTTCTCATGGGATAGCTATAATAATCGTGTTTGGTTGCCGTTAAACACTCTTTATTCCCAACTGAATTCCATTAAAAAAATCTGATTAGTAAAACAAATAAATAAGCTATTATTAAATAAACTTTTTACTACTCTTTTGATAGCAGATAATCAAAATATGTATCCTCTGTATTATAAATACTCTTCTGTTATCTGAGTATGATGATGTATCCCCTAAGGTGTTAATTGCATGACTGTTTTATATAAAGCATTTAAATGTAAATTACAAACATTAGCTTGCTCTTTTTAAATTTTTCCCTGGTAAAATGCAAGCTACACCGGGAATACAATTATGATGGAAATCACTGCTACAGTCCTTTTTTTCTAATATATAGTCTTCTTTGTTTCATATTTCTGAGGACTTATTTTTGTGGCACTGCTCCTTATTTTCATATATCCATGATATGGAGTTATCTATTTCATGTTATATGAATTCTATTCATATCTGTCACTTTTTGTTGTATGAAAAGGCTAAAAAATTCATAAATACGGTAAAAATAATAATAATAAAAAAAAGTAGAAAGATTGATTTAATTTTCCCAGGGGGTCTGACAGGTCTACATTAAATATGAAAACAGTTAAAGGAATGCTGTCTGTCACTAGCATCTGATTTTCCAGAAGGCACTTTCAAAGACAAAACAGGTAAGAGTTCTCTTAGCTATGTTCAGACCATTTTGTATTTAGCAAGCAGGAAGCACATTGTCATTTGTTTCTGTCAGATTATTCTACTGGGTGACAAGAACAAATGCTGATGAAGCGCTAAAGAAAATGCACCAAAGATATGTACCTTAGCTTTCATCAGGGAGCACTGGATTGTTTCTGTGAGCTGCAGTAAAGTGGTGCCTGTGCACAACACAAAGGGCTGTCAAAGTAATCGGTAAAACTGGGAAAATGCAGAGTTTGGCAGTTGCCATATTCTCAGGGAGCTGTGAGTAGTCATTATCAACTTAATTTTCTTAATGTTTCCTTCTTTCTACTTGAGCAAGACCTTGAATCAACAAATGGATTCTAAAGGAAAAACTGATAGGATAATGGAAATATCAATATAAAATCAATATGCCAACATTGCAGGTAAAAAAAGAAATGTTTACAGGCTAATCCTAAATCCTCAGGATACTATCCTTCAATGATACTATCACTTATTAGGCCTTTATACTCATTACAGGAATCAATCCTCATCCAGCTGAATAAGTTACCTACCATTTCCTTTTTTATACAGGCTTTTCCTTTTACAACCAGTCTCTTGTGGTTTCTTCAACATTCACTACATAAAGGTAGCAAACACAATTTTTACAAAGCAAATGACTGTTCAGATTTACACCTTTTCCATCTTACAAATGTAAAATTGATTTTTGTGACCACTCTTTAAGGACTAAAATAAAACTTTTATTCTGCCAAACATAGACTTGGAATGCCTTTTTTTTTTTTTCCCCTCAAATTTGAGCTTATAAAATCAATTAAAATATGAGTAAGTATTGCAAACTGAAATTGGTTTGCATTCTGAGCAGTGAAGCCTGGAAGAATACAGCAATGTGTCATTTCCCACATGTTTAACAGAAGCTAGACTCCAACAATGCATACATACCCTTTCACCCTATCTGAGATTCAGAACAAACGTTACACACAAACAAAAGTCCTTCTACAAGATTGCATTCTTCCTAAGCACTATTGTTAAAAACACTGATCTTAACAAGTACTTCTCTCCTAAACAGAATGAACCTCAAAATTTCTAAGATTTTTCAGAAAGTGAAGCTGGATAGTGATGCAGTAGTACTGGCAAGTGACTTCATAACCCATGAAGTCATGCACCTGAAATCTGATTACGTTTATCCTGGTAGTGCAGGTCAGATTTCCTCAGAGGCAAGGGGAAGGCAAGGGAATATGTGACTCATTAGATGCTGTCTTGTAAAGGGACAGAAAAGCGTGCAGAGCCTGTTTCAACTCTCTAAAACCTATGTCTTGGTGTATTCCCATGATGGAAGACAGAGACCTATCCACCTTAACTTCTAAAAAAGCCCAGTCTGCTTATGTTGCTCAATGCTACAAGGGATACATTGGCAGAATGTAATAGATTTCAAAGTAATTTGAACTTTCTCACATGATTTGTATTTACTCAAAGAACAGGAGGACACAATTTTACATAGAATCATAAAATCATAGAATAGTTAGGGTTGGAAAGGACCATGGATAAAATATACCCTAAACTATATTCAAGCAAGACTTTTTCTTACAACTGTGAGTACATGTGTTTGTGAGGTCAAGCAAGTTGAACTTTTATTTAGACATCCACGGATCAGGACTATTTGTCTTCCACCCTTATTCCAATTTTTTTCTTTTTGTCTTTTCTCATAGAAATCTTTCTTTACAATTTATATGCAAAGGAAGTGTAGGTGTGAATAATTTTTTCTCCTTGCAGTTTCCCATGTATTAAAGTAGAAGTAGACAAAGTTCTGATTATGGTGTGTAATAATCCTCTGTGCATCTAATGTCTCTACCAAAAATCTTCCTTAGAAACAGATTGGGGTTAAAGAAGCATATTTCATTTAATCAAAAGTAAAATTATCAGTGGTACCATCACAGAACTTATATGTAGTGAGGCAATTTCCTAATGCCTTTCCCTCTGAGGCAACTATTTTCATGCCTCACACCCCGGTGCCTGGCTTCCTGGAATGGGAGATGATTTCATAAAGGATCCCTAATGACTGGCAATTTGCAGTAAGGCCATAAAAGTTGAAAAGGCCAAACTCGAATTTGAATAGTAGAAAGTTACGTATATTTGATGCACTGTGAGTACATTAAACTGAAATGTCCAAGTGGAATATCTTTCCTACTCCTTTTCCTCTCTCCCAGAAAGGACCCTGAAAGCGAATAATTATGTTAAAAACTTTATGTTCTCAAAAGAGACTAAGAGAAGCTACCTTTCAAGCCCAGTATCAGGAATGTAATTCTCACATAGAATCTGCTAAGCAACTTCAAACCTAGAAATCATAAAATGTATGGTTCATGCAGAAGACAAAATCAACACTTTCTCTCTTAAAAAACAAACAAACAACAAAACCCCCAACAACAAAACTACACAATATTTTTGTCACTCAGGCATTTAATTGGAATTTTGAAAATAGATTAATTGTAATTGAAAATGTAATAAACTATAGTTTGGATATTTTTCTAGGGAAACCTAAATTAGCATAGTTAATGAAATTACTTTACTTTTTTGCTTTGTCAGTAAACTAAACTCCTTCCACAGCTATTTGAAAAAACAAATAATCTGCTAAAGCAAATGATCTTCTTTTTTCTACCCAGGGATTATAAAAGCTATTAAGGCAAATTTCAGTGAACTACAACAACAGTACTTTAAAATGAACTTTTAACACCTTACAAATGCTATTTTATTGGATAAAATGACATCAGTTTCTCCAAATTCCTGAGAGATTTCAACTGTGGTAAGCTAAAGTTAGTGGTTTTATGAAGTGTGTTATCTTCTGGGTACTGGTTTGGTGAAGATTTTAAAAGCATTATCTGTCACTAAGCTCACAAGTAATACTAAGAATGCCTATGAGCTTATTTTAAGCTGATCTGAAATGTAATAAGGAAAACCAATATAAATCGTGCAACAACTGAAGATTTAGAAACTATTAATCTCAGGAAACACTGGTTTCATCTCTAGTGACAACCAGTATTGCACATATATGGATGAACCAATAGTGTACATATATGCCTCTTCTCCTGAATAACAAGAGGGAGATAGGACAAGAGGTAACAGCCTCCAGCTGCTCCAGGGGAGGTTTAGATAGGGTATTAGGAACAGTTTCTTCACTGAAAGGGTGATCAGGCATTGGAACAGGCTGCCCAGGGAAGTGGTGTAATAATGGACCCTGGAAGCTTTCAAAAACTGTGTAGATGAGGCCCTCAGTGCATTGTTTTAGTGGTGTTCTTGGCAGTCCTGGGGAAATGGTTGGACTTGATGAACTTAAAGGTCTTTTCCAACTGAGTTGATTTTACAATTCTATGATTTTCTTGTAAATTCCAAACTAGCATGAATAAAATAAGCCACTCTGGATATGTTTGAGGAATGTGGAAGAAAAGAAGCCTGTAAAGATCAAATCAGAGTTTACCTCTAATGATACAGTTCTGGGCAATTACATGCGAAAAAGTTCTGGTAAGATTCTCTGTTCAACTCCAATAGCTCAGTTTTTCTCAATTCCTCCAATGTTCAACAAAATCTAACTTCAAAATATCAAACAAGGCATAGAAAGTAAAAGAATCCTTACATTGTCTGGAAGGGACAGAATGAACAGCTAACTAGAACAGTGCTCAGATGGCATTAAATTTTCTAAAAGATTTTCATATGATTTTCAAAAATCTGTAAATCTGTATGCTTAAAAAAATACATTCAAAGACTGGTTTTGGATCAAAGCATTTGTTTTAACAGAATCAGACCATTATGTAACACCCAACTATTTAAATAATTTCAATGTTAATTAAAATGTTTCATTCCTTTAGTGTGAAGATGGGATGAATATTTTGTGTCTATCTCTTTTTTCCTGCTATATGACTTCTTTGAAAAAATTGGCATGGTTCCAGAAAGCATATTCATTTCCACATCAATGAGAAAATGTCATCAAGGATTTTCTGACCAAATCTGAGACGCATAATTGAATTTTTTTTTTTTTTTTAACGTGAAAATAACATTAATTTCATTGTGGATATCTTTTGTCTTTTTCTGTGGCTAATTTAGCAATCAATTTTACTCAAATTTCTCTCCTTTAATACTTTTAATAGAGCTTTTGTTTTTTTCTTAGCTGACCATATTATTTATCCACCTTATTATACTATATTCATCCTTGCACAGTTTTTTTTCAGGGTAGTCTGAGTGCAGGAAAAAATCAATACTTGTATGAAACATATTATATATATCCTTGATGTATAGAAGAGAAGTCAAAGTATTACCAAATCCCTTTTCTTTTGATAGTTTTACTGATTTGCAGTAAGACAATTCTTGTCAACTTTTTAAATAAATGTACAGAGTCTTATTAGTTAATATATTTGCATTTAAATAATTTGCTAATATAGATGATAAATTAGTATGCAAATTTCTGTTTCTAAACCAAGCCTTATCATGAAATTGGCTATTTTTAGGGTAGATTTGTCAATCAAATGACAAATGGTTGACACAAAAAATATGTGCAGCTATCTAAATTATAATCTAAATATTATTTTATTTAAAACAAACAAACAAACCCTTATTGGATTAGATGCTGTAAATGGTGACTCTATTTCTAATCAAACTAGTGGGAATCCTATTTTAATATTTCCAGCAAAGAACATAATTTTCTAAATTAGTAAGAAACAACAATTTTTTTTAATGTATTCAGAAGAAACAAAAGAAAAGCAAAATTCCGAATGGATTTATCATCAGAAACACAGCTCTGTGACTGAGTAGCTGTGGGGTAGATAACAACACATTTCTAAATGAATTACCAGGAAACATCACTTCATGTGGTGCTTCAAGTAAGCTTTTCTTAAAAGATAGATCCATTTGCTTTGAATATTTTAAACTTCACAACACTAACGTTTTGACATTGTTGTTGTATCAGAAGATGAAATGTCTGAATGCTTTAATTTAAAGGCAGAGTTCTAGTTTATTTTTTTATTTCAGAATTCAAATTTCTTTTATTAACATAAGCAGTAATATTGCTATTTTACATGAATATTGCAAGGAAGTCTAAAAGTGCCAAAGGTAAAAGGTATCTAGAGATGAGGAATGTATTACTGGTTATGAGGGAGGGAACTGCTAATATTTTTACAATGAAAATGTGGGGACCATATCTATTTTCAGACACATATGGCTTGTCTATAAGAAAATATGATTTGCAATGAAACAGACACAAGCTTATTATTGATTCTTATTTATCTACTTTTATGGTGTTTAGTACTGTGAAATCATCTCACTTCCCAAACATGATGACTTTAATATCACAACAGAAATGGAAGGATATGAACCATTATTATTATAAAATTTAATGTATTTGTTTGTGGGAGATTACATCAAAGAACTTTAGGTTTTAATTTGTTAAAAACTTCCTGTGTAATTTTGAAAATCTGCCTATAAATGCTTGGCTCTAAACTTACACAGACAGTGTGTACTGTACAAGTAAAATAATCCGAGATCTTTCTCAGGCATCTAACTTAAAAAGACTAAATTCTCTTCAAGTTGTGCTTTCATATATTCACAAAATAGCATCATTTTTTTAAAAAAAAAGGAGCTGAGAATTTACTAAATTTGGAGAAACTATGGGAAGAGAAATTAATAAAGAACATGTGTGTATCCTATCATGTGAATAGAAACCTGGATCCTTTATTTGGTGATGAGAAGTCTATATTTGTACTCAATCTACAGCCCTTACTCAATAAAGTCTCAAAAGTGGGATCAGGAACCTTTTTTAACTGGTTGAGCTGATTTTACAGAAAATCTGAATCTTGACAATCTCTCTGTGCATGCACACTTACATCTGTTCATCTGTGCCATTCTATACATCTTTTTTGTGCCCCTTTTGATGTACACGAAGAAATTAATAATATGCTTTTTTGATAGACTCTGCAAATTTCAAATTTTATTTAATGCTAAGAGTGCTTTAGAAAAAGTTACCGGAAGAGTGCTGTTAAAATCTAGCTTTGAGGCACCCAGCTTATTCTCATTCTGATCTCATCAGTTTTCACTCACATGTGACACTTTGCCAGCTTACAGTTCTGGTAATAAGAACTTGTAATAAAAGGTGGCCCAGTGGGAAGATAAAAGCCAAGATGGAAAGAGCTTATTGCTTGAAATTAATTCTACATGGGACTGATGGCTTTTAGCAAGATAAGTAGCTGAGACTGCTCAATGACAGCAAACTCTTCTTTATTTACAGTAAAATCCTATTTATCTGAAGTTCTGGGTGAACAGCTTAAATTCACATTTAACCAAAAGGACTTGTCACACAGATCTGATCATAAGGATTGCTCTGTATATTCTAAAGTGTGACAGCTAAAGAGTCATCTTTCCTGCACAACTGGTAAAGAAAAGGACATGAATTCTTACAGAGCTCAACCTGGTAGGTCCCAGAAGTTGCTCCTGCCCAAGGCTACAGTCAGCACTCAATACAGTCAATTTTCAAACAGTGAAGTGCACAGATAAATTCTGGCATAGGTATGCCAACTATTAGCACTACATAACAAACTTAGGTACACTAAATGAAAGGATGCTTCTTTCTAATGAAATTGCAAGAAAAACCTTGTACATAGAACATAAATATCCATGCTTCACTACAACAAATCAAGCTCTATTAAGACAGTGCCCTGTAAATCTTTCTGTTGCTTTACTTCCTCTCCAAGTAGCCACCTATTGTAAGGGTTTCACCCTACATTTTCCTCTCTGTGACATTTGTGCCTTTGTTTCTGTGATTCATACCAACTTTGCTACCATTTGGGCATCTAAATCGAGTGCTACAATTAAGATTGCATATTTAACATTTCTGTTTGAATATAGTGTGTAAGATTGTTTCTCTAAAGCATCTATATACCTTTCAGTACTGACTCATGTACCAATTCATATACCTGTGAATGTAAAACAAGCATTAGACTGTCCTGTAATGTCTAGGGTTGACTTCAGGCTTATAAACTGAAAGAGTGGTATTTATAAAACAAAATCTGGGTGGAAGAGTTGTCCTCAGAAAAATGGTTTTGCCAGCTGACAGGACTAAGGAAGATTCTGATTGTTTCAAACATTTTGCAAGGTGATGTATATACCTGCTTTGCACCTTCAGTAGAGTGGTGCTTGCAGGGATGTCTGTAGCTGGCTGGTACTTTCAGTGATCTTAACTGTCACAATGGAGGGTATGAAAACATACCCTCCACAGAAAATAACTAAAGGTGATCTGGGACAAGCCATAGCTTCATCAGTCCTTTGGCTTGAGACTAGGCAATTGCATCTATAAGCATATTTTTACCTTACACGAACACAATATTCCTGATCTTTTTTAAATACTACAAGAAATCAGGCTGCTTTAAACTCTTCTCTCCTGCACTCTGTTGCATTGTTCCTACCTGTGGTGAGTTTACTACAGCCAAAACTTCAAGATACAAGAAGATTAAAACCTGAGATTGTGATACTCCTGTGAACAACCAGATTAACTGTATATATTGTTCAATGTAGTACTGAAAGCACATCACCCTTAATTTCTTGAAATAATTGAGAATCACTGCAAAAAAGTTAGAAACTGTTCTGAATACACTAATTAACAATGGTCAAATCAGAGCATGGCCTTGTATAACTTCTGCAAACAATCTGGAACAAATTTCTGCAAAGTGTGAAATGCCTTTTGAAGCACAACTTCAGCAGCTTCACGGTTTCTTCCCTCAAGACTTCTTGGTAAAGAAACCTGGCTTATAAGGAAAGAATAGCATCTGTATTAAGAAAAGAAAAAATGGTATTCAAAATCTACCTCCAAAACAGAGCTCAAAATCTCCATCACACTTGTCATGGTTTATCAATATGAATAGAGAGTTCAATACTAATACATGATAAAACCAACAGGCTTATCATTCTTCCTTGTTCATGGGGCTATGTGGATAAAGCTATTCCAGTCAAGTAACACTGGGACCCAGAGCATTCAGAATCTAAGCTGGGATGTAAGATGTTTCTTTCACACCATTTTGACACTGGGCCGGTACACAACATCAACAGACAAAGGTTCTTTACCCTGAATCCTGAGCACTTGACATTTTAGATGTATAGAAAATGGAAACCAAGTCAGGCTACTAAGAGGACAGAACAAACATGCAGGGATAGAAATTAGACATATCAAAACTTAAGAGAGAAGAAGATGGTAGGAAAATTCAGAGATTCTGAAAATTCATTCCAGTATGTTATGCAAAAAGAAGAGCAGAGGTGCTAGTCTGTTACTCCATGGTTTGGAAAGATGTTGCTATATGCTACTAGGCACCTGATAGTATTTACCAATCTTTTTGTATCTGCCTTTATTGAAAAAATCATCACATGAAGTAGATTATATTAATCAAGTAGGTAAAAAGCTATTGCAAAAAGTAAAGGTATAATCTCTTCTTTACAGATACATATTTGTATGTATGTATGTTCCTTCCATACCTACATTGTGTAGGTATGGCAGGTAGTAGTGGAATTTAACTTCATCAGGAAGGATTCAAATTAGGAAGCCAAAAAAACTTTGAAAGCCTAGTCCAGGTAATGAAGGACTGGATTAATTTGCCTGGGGAAATTGTGGAGTCTTCATCTTTGGACTTTTTTTAGGACAGCTCAGGCAATCATTTGTCAAGAATAACTCATGATAGGAATGGCACCTGTCACAATCTAACTCTGCCCTGGGGCAGAAAGAAAATCTAGATGATGCTCTTGAGGCTCCCTCAGTTCTTATTTTCCTACGAATTTTATAGTTTACTCTTATTCAAAGAGCTAATAAACAAAATTGTAGCTACTGGCTTTTTGTTACATGCATACCTGCAATCTGCAGAATTCCCAATTGCTTTTGTGATGAATTACATGGCTACTGTAGCTACGTCAATAACTTTTATATCATCTGTGGGACAAATTAGCATTTGTAAACAAACATATTGTCAGACAAATTGAAATTGGTCCTTCCTTTGACTTCAAGATGAGCTCAATTGCATCAAGTAGATTCAGGCAACTAGGCTGGCAGCTGATTTCCCAAGGCTCCCCTTGTATTCAGCACATAGACAGGCACTATCAGGGAGCAACTGAGAGCATGAGTCTAATTTACGTGCTGTGAAGACTAGCCAAAAACTGAACAGCTTAAGTAAATTAAATTGGAAACAAGTACTTGGACAGTATTAATACTCTCCTTCCACACTTTCATAATGCTTAAATTACCAAGCAAGTGGCTCTTATAAATAACCAGTATTTAGAGAGAAGATATGAAAATATATTGTGGAATAAACAGCAAGAAATTAATCACATTCACAGTTTATAGATTTTGCTGCAATCTTTCTTCCCATTTCTGTGCAATAAATAATATCAGGACAAACTAATTGTTTCCCCTAACAGCTCAATGTGAAAATATCTAAAATAGGCTGGCTATGTAAATATCTAGTTACAAGTAAGAGAAAGAAAACCTGCTCTATTCTATCCCACTCAAACTGGTAATAAAAATAATATAGTGTTAAATAAACATGTTTTATTTATTTAGGGCTTTTTAGAAGTGTTTTATAGGAACAGCATAATTTCTTTTGAACTTTTTTTTGAGTTATATATTCCCACTTTTAAGTTGCAGAGCACAGAATAAGGTTTATCTACCCTTCAGCTCCTGGTATGCATCAATTAAAATTATCCTAGGATCAAGAGTTCTTCTGTTTCTATCCATAAGGTTCAATATTCTTTTTCTTATCTAACAAGTTCTAGCTGATTAACTCCGTGACACTGAGGGAATATTGATGAGTGACAAAATAACATTTTCTTCCGCTATCCACTAAAACAACCGTTTAGAAGACTGTCAGGTAGCCTTCTGCAAAGCGAGAAATTTTGTAAAGAGTAACCATCAGATAGTGACTGAACAGCTCAAGAAAGAACCCAGGACTGCTTTGTTTGTTTGCTTTTCACAGGATAAGTGTACCACCATTTGATCAATTTTTAAAATGGCTATTTATATTCCATCTCACTATTTCAACTGGATATCACATTTCATTGAAACATTTTTTCAGCACAGCCTCTCTAAAGCATTGGGTAACCAGTCTCTCACTGAACAGTGAAAATTGACGATGTTTAATAGAAAAAGGAAATGTTTGGTATGTACAAATAATGGGAAAACTCATACAGTTCTCAGGGACTACTGCTGGAACTGTGTCATTTAGAACTTCTAAGTACAGCCATGACAGTTTTGACCCATCTAGTTAAAAGGATAGGTGCATATTAATACCATTATTACTGTGTAAATATATCTAAATATCCTTATTATTCTTTCATTAATGCTCCAAATACTCTTTTAAATCGACATTTCATGTGAATGTAGAAAGATGTTAGCTTGTATTATAAAATGCAATAATAAAATTGCCATATTTTTTTTTTTTGTCAAGCAGACTGTGAACTCTTTGTCACCATGGCAAAAGTATCTTTGATAGGACTGCCTTTCCGGATCTCCCTTGTGCTGAGGGTCTTAGAGTCACTTCTATAAGCATCTAAATACAAAGTACTGTGTATTGAGGGTGCTGTTGCACCCTGCTTCTGCTACAAGGGAAGTACTGCTTGTCCCCAAGATCTTTCATAAATGGATACATTTCTGGACTGCTGACAGAAATGTTCAACACTACCCCTACTAGTGCACTGCAGAGTTATGGAGGTTAACAGCTTCCAAGGCTTAGATAATGCTGCAGGAATTGGTGATGAATAAATAATTCACGTCTACATTTTTAGGATTAAAAGAAAATAAAAACTTGTGTATCTTAACTGTCGTGGTTTAAACCCTAGCCAGACAGCTTGTTCACTCACTCCCAATGAGTGGTGCTGGGCTGAGAGCAGTTGAGCCCCCTCTCCCCCCAGGGCTCTCCCCTTCTCCGCTCCCGGAGGAACGGGGAGGAGGATCGAGAGAGTGCAACTCCCACGGGTTGAGACAAGAACAGTCCAGCAACCAATGTACAACACAAATCACCACCGCTACCACCAACGACAACAATGATAAGAGAAAATAACAAGGGAAGAGAATACAATACCACCGGCCAAGAAACAATTCCCACCCGGACGCCCTTCTCCTTCCGGGTAACTCCCAGTTACCCCCCACCCCGGGCATGACGTGCTGTGGTATGGAATACCTCTTTGGCTAGCCTGGGTCAGGTTCCCCATCTCTGCTTCCTCACGGTTTCCCCTCCTCCCTGGCAGAGCATGAGCCTCACAAAGTCCTTGGTCAGAGTAAACATAGCTTAGCAACAACCAAAAACATCGGTATCACCAGCACTGTTCCCAGGCTGGAAGTTAAAACACAGCACTGCACCAGCTACCACGAAGGAGAAAAATGACTGTTACTGCTGAACCCAGGACATTGACTCAGTTTCAAGCTCCTGTTAAGTATTTGATTTTTATTGTAAATGTCATTTTTGCCCTTTTTATTTCTTTCTGTATCAGGACTTCTTCCTGAAGCTTGATAGCAGAGTCATTGAAAGTTAATAAACAGATCAGTACAGTGTTTTCATTTTTTCCAGATGTTTTCTTCATTATGCCAGACACATTACTTCCTAAGCAGAAAGCTGCAAAGAGTGCAAATTTTAGAATATCTTAAAAGATACAGGAAGATGCACAGTTCAGAAAACAGTGTGCATCCTTGTTTTGCTGGGAGAAAGCCGTTTCCATGATGTTTATTCTGGCTAGAATAGGATACACTTCAAAGAAGTCGGATACAGGAAACCTTATTATATATGGTTTTTACTGTAGCTGAGACAGCTACTATACTGGCTACTTCTTCCTGATGTCCACAGGTATCCAGCAAATGCTTTTGGTTAGTGCTGCTTATTATTGTATTGCTTCTGCCAGGTGTTTTAATCACAGCAGGCTAGACAGAAGCAATGTTAATAAACACTCTGTAAAATTTCATCGCGTCTGAATTTAGAGTGTGCTTGTTGTTTTATAGGGTGTAGATGCAAAACTGTAAATTACTTTTTCCACTGAATAATGGAGAATAGGATTATATAGGAACATTCAAACCTTTAGTAATGAATTGAAGAGCCTAGACCTTATTTGCCACAAAAATTAATTAAAAAAAAATCACAAATAAGCTTTATTTCCTGACTTTATGTTATGTAACCCATTACCCGTTTGGAAATTGGAAGTTACTATATACTGAAGTAGTTCAGGTGGCATTTGTATATGAATTTGGAAACATTGGATAATTAACCTATCACTACAGAGGTTACTTCAAAATTACTGTCATTATCTCTTTGTGTGGTTGTCATCATGTTTCTAGATACAAATATGTGGGATAGGTGAAATAACTTCTAGCTTTTTCTCCTTTCAAAGTTTGCTTATCCTGCAATGCCCAGCTTCAAGCCAAGTACCTATTTCCTCACATGAAATCTTTAGTCTACATTTAAAATGTATTCCTATTTATTACGACCTTTCTGTGCCGCCCTGGATTTTTGGTTTAACCACTTAGTGTGAAACCTGCAGCCTTATCATCTCACTTCATTCAAGAATATAGAAGCCATCATTCTGCAGAGCTGGCGGCTTTTCTGCTTCAGAGCTCATGTAATTTAGTTGGGTCCTCTAATAGGGTTATATTTCATATACGCTGTATACACCCTTTATGCTTGTGTTGCTCCTCAAGGAACTTAGAGATGAATATAAAGTAGTTTATTGCATAAGGAATAGTGGCTGTATTGGCCATTAACCTCAATAACTTGCATAGGCTATAGTGGAACACATAAAACACCCATAGCAGTGAGATCTGAATCTGTACAAGATGTTTATTCAAGCCAAAGTATTGCTTATAGAAAGAAGCCTACAGATACCTGCACTACGCTGCCATCTTCTCCAGCCAGGTAATTTGTATTCTGCTATGTACAGTATTTGAATGTTATGCCTCAGGCAGCTTATTTTCTTACAATGTTTTCCTTTTCTCCTATGAAAATAGCACTGAAAAAAAGTCATGCAAAATACCTGCTGTGCCGTAATTAACTTATAAATGAATTTTTGCCCATTAGTATTGTACTTACAACTTCAAATGCAATTATAATAAAATAACTACTGGGATATACATTATACGGATTATGCAAAAACAATTATCTAAAAATTAAACCCATTTCACATTCATTTTGCATGGAAGAGCACACTCAGCTGTTGTGTTCTTTAAAACTTTTGAACACTGTAAGATTTTCAGAACAGGAAAAAAGAGATGTTTTCATGATCAACTTCCAAGATTTTGATTGAATTCAAATATGAGTTTATATTTTTCTAAAACTTTATGTAAATGCATGCAACTCCAAAATATTTTGGAAAAGTGAATTATCAGCTTAGAGCCCAGTGATAAAAATCCTCTGTGTTGCTAGCTACTCTTTCAAATCTAGAAGAATTGGGCTGTTTATAGATAACACTTTTTTAAAAAATGTTATGTGAAAATAAAATTGTGCATATTATAAATTCAAGTATTTAGAAGTTAAGAACTGTCAGTTTAAGACAGTTACATTCACTCCCTCTGTTTTGTACCCTTGCATGATAACGTAGCCAACTTTCCTGGCAACACACAATTGCTTTCTGCAGGAACCCTGCTTCCTCTGGTGAGTCAGGTTTATGCTATTTTTTGAGTGTGGTGATGTACAGTTTTTATCTCCGTTATTGAAAGTATCTCCCCTCATCTACTGTTTCCGCAGTGCTGCCTCAGTCTTGAATTAATTTCCTTGAAAATCTTTACATAATGTTCTGGAAAAAAGGTCTTGCACTTCTGTTCCAGAAGGGACTTCGGTCAAGACCTCAGAGCTACCCAGCACTCTTTTTGAATGTCCTAAACCTCATCAGTCTTGACAAAATTAAAATGCTTTGTTCTTAATCCATATATAAATCATGAAGACTCTGGGGAGACCTTCTACCAGCCTTCCAGTACATAACAGGAGCCTACAGAAATCTGGAGAGAAACTTTTTACAAAGGCATGTAGTGACAAAGGTATGTACGGCTGAAGCTGGGAACAGGGTGCTATAATGGGTCGGTGGGAAATGTCACTCATACATAAGAAGCATCGCAGCAAGGAAAATTCATTATAAATCCCTTTGTGGGTGAAACTGTTCTAAGGATGGAAAAACGGGGATATAAAAACTTGTCCCTGAGGCTTGCAGGATCTACATCCTGGGAAATAAGGAGTTTGAAAGCCAAGGGACTATCGCAACACTGCAGGAGTTTAAATACAGGTTGGATTGGGGTATGTGCCTTAAATCCTGAAGTGGGCACAACATACAGTGGGAGGTCTTTATAGAAGTACCTCATCCGCCTCCAGGAGTGGTGATGTGTTTGTTTCAGTGGCACTTCACAGCTTCATAGGTAAAACAGTAGGGTTAATAGCCTTTTTATCAGTTTTGTTGATCTGTTCTTTTTTCACCATTTTCAGTTTTACATTAGAGCTTCATAACATCCAACTTCTTTTAGATTTAGATCTCAAAATGGAGACAGGCCCAGCTGGAATTCTCTGATGAAACTGGTTTTCATGGGAAAAAAATAAGATCAATTATAGAAACTTTAATTTTTCAGAGAAATGTGTTAGTTTCTTCTGATGAAACAACAGAGAAGACAGCTTTCTGATAAAAACCTGCTGATTGCTTGCCTGCTGTCAGGGATCTCAGACTTCCCACCTGTGCCTCTGATATAACCCCTTCCCACCACAGCTCTGGATCACAGAACACACAAGCTTTGCCAGAGAGATTGGCAATCAGCCTTGAATGAGTGGAAAGCAGTTTTGGAGCTAAGGGAATATTGTTCCAAACCTACTATCTAAATGGAAGAAGCTGTGAAACATGCAGATGTATCACACTATGTGTGAACGTTTGAAACCCAGTGTGCAGCTCTAAGAACTGAAATACGCTTTGATCCTCTTTAAAAGCCTACATCTGGACTCTTCTTTCTTGTAGGCTTCCTACCATGGAGCAGAATACTTCAGAGCTTCAGGTCCCCATCCCAAGTCATCTGGTTCCCAACTTCCAAGCACTGGCTGTCCAACAGCCTGTATGGACTCCCATAAAAGAAACAACTGCACTACAAATTGTCACTTTCACTATTCCAGGATACAGTACATTTTGGAGACTTTCTGTGAAGGACACTGGCTAGTGCTGGCATTTTTTTGTTTTATTTATGCTTTTATTTCCTACAAGAAAAATAAAACATGTGGCTTGTTTGGAATTATAACATTTTCTCCCCTCCTCAAAATAACCATTTTTTCAATGAATTTGATATTTGAATCTTGTTTGGATGATTGTGGGTAAGAAGTGGATATTTGGCCCTGTTTTTTATTCTCCTTCATAAGCAATACTTTTTTCTTTACCACATATCTTTAAGGAGGGAGAAGATGGTACTGTTCAGCTCATTTTATGAATTGGAACCTGGAATAAAGAGAATAGAGGCAGAACTGTAGACTATATTTAAGAGTAAATTTGAATACTTTATATATACAAAGAGGTCTTATTGACCTGATTTGCAAAGCTTGACCTAAAATCTTCTGAGCATCAGACATCAGATTTGGGGGCCCAGAAAGCAAGGAATAACTCGGGAAAATTTCAGTTCGTGTGACCTTCTCACTATTTCTTTGAAAGGCAGAAGTAGCAGTGAATCACCATAACCGTGAAACCATTTTAACCCAATTTGCTAAGAAACATTTGTACCTCTGTCTGTGTATGGGCATTTGCATCTGTCCATCCAGTGAACTTTCTGATCAATTTAAACTAAGACCTGACAGAAAAGTAGAGAGTTCGGAAGTACTGAGGTATTTATTAACCTACAGTTACAGTTAGCAGCTAATTACAAGTTTTCAAAAAATAGGATAATAGGAAAGGGTATGGAACCTTATGAAGGAAGAGGAAAAACTAAAACATGAGCATATTTAGGTATTCAGTTTTCAGTGTCAGAGCATCTTCATGGGACAGGAATCTTGACTAGAAGACAGAAGACTATAAGCTTTAATAGTGCTGTTTCTGGGTTTTGTGACCCTGTCTGCTAGACCACCTGTCTCACAAATTTCACAGCAGAAGAGATAGAGGTCCCACAAAAGCTTATTGCAGTGTATGACCTAACCTACTACCTGTTCAGTCTGCACTGTGAATTGAATGATGCCTGGGCTATGGAGAGAAAAAAGAAAAAAAGTGCTATGCTTATATATTAAAAATAGGGGTAACAAAAATGCACACACCAATGGATTCTGTTGATAACTTGGTTACTGCATCTCTCCAAATGTGTGTGCTTTTGTCTGTGTGCACATGTGTATGCATGCATATGTTTTTTTCCAGAGAGATCGCAGTAACAGAGAGGGATAACAGTTACCTCGAGGACCTCCCTAGGAGAAGCTTATAGCACCCACTAAAATCTCAGTCTCATTTTATTCCTTCCTTAAATGCAAAGCACACATATGCCAGCACCAGCCAAGCCTAATACTGCAGCGCACTGGGGCAAGAAGCACACCCTGCCTGTGCTGCAGTCCTCAGTGCAGATCCTCATCAGCTAAAAGGTATTATGGCTTCCATTACTAATTGGAACGATATTGATTTCATGCTTTGATGTTACAGTCTCCTCCCCAGGCATTAGTAGTTATGTTGGAATACTGATATCATCCCTACTGTCACTGATAAAGTCAATGGGAGGTGGAGGGACGAGCTGCTGGCACTACCACACTGTGGTCCCTCACCTATTAGTCAGAGAAGATCTTGAAGGCTCAGGAATGATGATCTCAGTTCCCTTCTATACAAGAGAGTGGATCTCATTAGTTGGACTTCTGACCTCTTACTCCTGTAAGTAAAAGCTTCAAATAATGCCCTGCTCTGCCTCTACAGCCCTCAGGTGGAGCATGTTTGTTTGCTCCTGGACATGCAGTCTTTCTGTCAGTGCAGGCTACAAAGCAAAGGAACATGTTCCCTGTCAAATAAAACTGCAGTGAACTGGCTGGCAGACTAACAACTCCCCTCTGAAGTTATGAAGAAATCATTCTATGGGCTTATAATTTAAGCAAAGGTGAACAATTTTTTTTTAAAGTATGAGAAAAAAGAAACCTCTTTTTTCTCATACTTCAGTTCATGTTCCCAGCTCTCTCTGAAGTACTGCAGGTTCTTACTTAAGGGCTGCAACAACCAAAAATGGTTTAAACATGGTCTTTCACACTGAGAATACATAATAGATGTGCTTTTGCAAATAAATGGAGTTCAACAAAGGTACTGAGTACCAACAGAGGTACTGGATAAATCCTCTATGGTACCAGCTCATCAAAGTCTTGTCAGTGAAAGAAAGCAGGCTTCATTATGAAAGTTTCGGGTGACTTGGCACAAGGTTTACCCTGATGGTAGACAAAGACTACTTCAAAGGCATGTGGGCACAGTCATATAACCCCAGGCGAGCGCCTGAAGAATGCAAATTTTGCTTGTAGGGATACATTTAATCTACAGTGTTTATTCTAGAAAGGAAGCTAAGGGTTGTATATGTAACAATATGTTACCTCAAAATATTTGAATAGAAAATCAAGTACTTGGAAAGATGGCAACAACTATACCATCAATACACTACATGGCTGATTCACTGAATGTGTCAACGAAACACAGGACACAGAAATTTTTGGCCACTGTAACTTCATAACTGGAAAGTAAAAAGATGCATCAGGAGCTAGGGTAGGACAGTTTATGCTGTTGTGTTTGAGCTACTTTCAGGATCTTAGAAAAAAAACCAAACAATTTAGCAAGTGTTATACTGTGCTTTACTGCCCAGTGTAAATGCATGCTCAGAGAGTTAGTGAACTAACATAAACATTTAAAGGGCTGTGAGATGGACATAGGTATCTAAAAGCCACCACAAAAGCCATCATCAGACATGGGAAAGAGGTGAAGATTGACAGCTACAATGGGAAAGTGTAATAAAGTCACAGAAAAAATTAAGTTATCTCTGATTTATGTAGGTTCCTTTGGAAAGTAATTTGCAGTTATGAATAGTAACATATAATGGATTGGTATCACTGCCATATATGACAGATTATCTGTTTGATCCTATTATTAACAATGACCTACAGAAATTGTTTGCACAACTGGATTATGCTTCACATAAATATATAAATCTAGCCGTGATTCCTAAGAATCTAAGTTGCCATTTACCAATTGAAATGCCATAGTTTAAATATTTAACAAAAGATACAAATCCAATTCACAGAGCTTACCCTTCTGAAATCAGATGAGGCCTGGATTTAAGGATTTCCCATGAAGCATATATGAAAATAATTGTAGTGGCTAGTGGCTTTGCTTTGAAAAGACTTGCCTCAAGCAAACAGGCCTCTGTTATGGGACACAGTCAAAATAGTTCAGTTCATTTCAGCCTAGACAACCTTAAACCTTAAATATCTCTTGCATCAGTTATCTGGGGAATTATTCCACTCTCATGAGACCCCACCTGGAGTACAGCATTTAGTTCTGGATCCCCCAACATAACAAGGGCATGGATTTGTTGGAGGAAGTCCAGAGGAGGACTGTGAAGATGATCAGAACTCTGGAGCACCTCTCCTGTGAAGACAGGCTGGGAGAATTGGGATTGTTCAGTCTGGAGAAGTGAAGGCTTCAACGAGACCTTAGGTAGAGCAGCTTCCAGTACCTAAAGGGGACCTACAGGAAAGACAGAAAGGAACTTATTACAAGGGCATATAGTAATAAGAAAGGGGAAATGGCTTTAAACTGGAAGAGGGTAGATTTAGATTAGATACAAGGAAAAAGTTCATTACTGGGGGAATGGTGGGGCACTGGAACAGGTTACCTAGAGAAGTTGTGAATGCTCCATCCCTGGAAGGGTTCAAGGCTAAGACTGAGCTTTGAGCAACCTAATCTAGTGGAAGGTATCCCTGGCCATGGCAGAGGATTGGAATTCAATGATCTTTAACATCCCTTCCAATCCAAATCATTCTATGCTCGATGAAATGAGTTCTTACTTATATACTTACCAACACTTCACTGATGACATTGGTATAGGATCTACACTGTTCAGGGGATCTGTCATGTCTCTTGTGCTGAGGTCATAGCATAAATAAGAAATTAGTATCTTTATACCTTGCAAATTGAAACTAAAATATAAGGGGCAACCAACATGTAAAAAGAGAAGGAAGAATGTAATAACAAAAAATCAGCCAGCAAAGTGTCAGCACCACACAACTCAGCCTCAGTTCTGCTCTTCTTCTGAACTGAGATCAGTTCCTTGTTTCAGGATGAAAACTCTAGTGTAAGCTGCACTAGGTTACACAAAGCTTTGCTGTATTCAAGCAATGGCATTGTTAGATCTGGTCCTTAACTTCATGAACTTTCTTCTGCTTGCGGACCTTTTAATTTCTGTGGAATCTCTCACAAGAATAAGTAGCCTCCAGCATAAAGTCTCTACCACCTGGCCTTAAAATTGTGGCCATCTGTAATTTAAACATTTGTAAGAGTTCTGCTTGCAAAAACAACAGTAAAACTTCTAGGATGAAACTTACTTTTATGCAACTGATTGCAAAATTATAAGATTTCAAACTATAGCTTTTTGCAATAATTTTATGGCATCCAATTTACTGGAACTATATTACTTTATAATTTATGTTGTTTGCTAAAATAGTTTTTTATAAAATTGTTAGGTCATATAGAGGCCAGGAGACATTTTATATGTTATGAATATCAAAATTAACAATTACTATTAAACAAAAATGTCTCCAATAGCATAATATGTAACTGGTTTAGTCCATTTATCAGGGAATGACTCTGTGCAAATGAGACTTTCTTTATATAATCATATACATAGCAAATTGTCTTAGAACTATTAGTGTAGTCTTTAGGAACTCTCAAGTGTATTTTTAGCATTGGAGATTCATTGTATGTTGGCATTTGCACAACTGTTGGCTTTAAAATCAAGTAATGTGAATCATCACAGCAACGATTCCTTAGAGAATGCTTATTTCTACCATGATGTATTCTATTTTTCTGTGAAAACTTGGAAATTAAACTGTTCTTGGTAATTGGATTTAAACTCTTGAAAACTTAGGCCTTGTTTGCATTTGTGCAGTTGGAACACACCTGTACCCAGAACATTGCTTTTAATTAAGAAAATTAGCTGTTTTCAGTAATTACATGCACAATCATAGCATATGTGAGTTCCTGAATCACATTCACTTTTTACAAATGTTACATCTACATGTTAACTTACTTACCCCTTTTTTTTAACCGCTGTAGCAGATAAAATTTCCCATATTCACTATTTCCTAAATTAACCTTCACAGAATTTCTACACTTACTGAGGAGACATATAACATATGTCATATTGATCCCAACAGATTTTAGGGACAAGCTTGTGGCACTTAATTCAGAAAAGGCAAATGCAAATACACACCAGCTCAAGATGTGCTTCTGGAAACAAAATACTTCATGATAAATACTTTGGAAAGAGGAGCACAATACATGTGAAGGTGATGTCTCTAAAAGTAGTCAACTATGCCATCTTCACATATAGATAAAAAAGAAATTGGATAAGGAATGGTTCTACACTCTTCTCTTACTTTTTTCATTCTTCTTCAGAGAGGAAAATTTCATAAGAATATGAAATATCTTGTTAACTTACTGATACTGTTAGAAAACCAGACAGGTTTTCAGACTCAGAGTTCCATTACCAGATTAGAAATATCTAAATAGATAGGTGGATTCTTAAAAAAATAAATATTCTAATTATTGCCACTATTCAATCTGGCTTCTTTTGATTTCATGTCACATGATCACTGTTGTAGATAAACCGAGCTGGTAACTCAGTACCACACAGATGCTTGCTCCCCCCACCCCACTTGCCAGGTGGGGTGTGGAGGAGAATCAAAAGAATGTAAAACCCATAGGTTGAGACAAGAACAGTTTAATAACTAAAGTACAATATACTACTACTACTACTGCTGATAATAGGGGAATAACAAGGAAAGAGATATAAAACTAAAAGGGGAAAAGTAAAAGAAATCCCAATGAACAACAGTGATGCACAATTTCTCACCACCTGCTGATACCCAGCCTGTCCCTGAGCAATGATAGGTCCCTTCCAGGTAACTTCCCCCAGTTTATACAGCTAGCATGATGTGATGTGGTATGGAATACCCCTTTGGCTAGTTTGGGCCAGGTGTCCCATCTCTGCTTCCTCTTGGCTTCTCGTGCTCCTCCTCACTGGCAGAGCATGAGAGACTGAAAAGTCCTTGATCAGGGTAAGCGTTACTCCACAACAACTAAAACATTGGTGCGTTGTCAAAATTGCTCCCAGCTTAAAGCTGAAACACAGCACTGCACCAGCTACTGGGAAGAAAATTAACGGTTACAGCTGAAACCAGGACAGTCACCAATAAAAAAACCTTCCTACCAGGCATAATCTTTAGACTGTCATGGCTGTGACAACAGTGCAAACACACAAAAAAGAAAAATACTTATTTTTTTTAGTTCTGGATGGCTTATGCAACTCCAGGAAATAACAATACCAACAAACCAACCTGTAAGTACCTGGTCAGTTTAATTTTGTACTTTAGGTTGTAGAAATGGAATTTAAAATATAATCTTACATCTCGTATATAATATCTTATTTTAAAAACAAATAGTAATCTCAGTATGATAGAAGAAAAACTGCATGTCTTCTTAAGGTGTAGAAAATAATGAATCAATTTCACTGGAATAATTGATTTCAAGATAACAAGACTACTTCATTTATTTCTTCAGATTTTCAAAGGTGTATCAAAAGGCCAAGCATTAAGATGATGCTATACATGCATTCGAAGAGTTCAAATTTTGTGCTATAAACAATAAACCAAGAATAGGAATGGGATAACATGAAAACACACATTTTTTTAAGTGGCTTCAGAAAGATACTGCTCCTTTTTATTTTGAAGATTGTTGTTCCATCAAACCCTAAAAGTGTAATATATTTTTTCCCTAAACCAATGGAGATTCAGAGTTTGTGTTTGATTAATGTGTTGCACAAAAATGCAGGACAGACTATAGAATGAGAAAAGAATCCCAACTGCATTTCAGAGTTGATGAATGAGAAGCTGCCTTGTTGCTGTAAGGACTCCACTCTGGTACACTTAAAAGTATGATACACCACACTTGGCCCATGACAAGTTACAGGATTTATACATAAATAGACTTGAAGACCAGAAGTGACTGATGTGATCATCCTGTCTGACCTTTTATACCCCGTGACAAACATTCTCAGAAATAGGATTAGTGCCAGAACTTGAATCATATTTCATTTCATTTTGAAAACAGAATTGTCATATCCCCTAGGAAGTCTGTTTCACTCGTTAATCGACTTTCCATTTGGAAATTGTGCCTTATTTAATCAGGTCATTGGATCTAGTTATGACTTTGCCTGTCATACTAAAAAACCTCTCTTTTCACATCTTTTCAATGTGCAAGTAGCAGGGTATCAAGTAAGTTCTTGATCTTCCTTATGATATGGTAAAAAGAGGAGTTAATATCGGAATAGCAGGCCAATGTGCTCAACCTAAGATCAAGAAATAAATAGCATAATTCCATAAAAGGCTCATTTCTATGCTATGTAGGAATATTGGTGAGGAATCGAAATTGGCACCAGTGATATGACACCAGCAAAAAATCCAAATACCGCAAGATTTTGGGGAATTGAAAACCACCAAAGAAAGCACATGGAGGATCTTTGTAGATATTTCTGACCAAAAAATGGGAAAGAAAACAATATTGAAATTGAATACTGTAGGTAAACAGTAGTGTCCAAGGGGATTTTCTTTCATATAATCATAGAAAAGACAGTATTTACGGTTCTGGTGCAAGACAAAACTTTTAGAAAATCCTCTTTCAAAAAACTAAACGTAGCAAAATTGTCAAAAGTTCAGAAGCACGAATTCAAACGTTTTCTTGCCCTGAACGTGCTTGACTGTTTTGAAAAGTTGTTCATCTCCCTTTCATTCTCATTTTCCCCTTAAAAGACAGAGGGCATAAACTCAATTTAAAATGGAAAATATTTCCTGGAACATGAAGGGTCAACCATATAATCACTGGTATCAAACAGAGTTAGATTGAACCTTTAAACATAGAGTCAGTGTGTTAGCATCATAATCTAATTTTGAATCCTTCCGCATGAAAGTAATTATCATTATTATTGAATTTTATCCAGTTAGAGCATGTCCTCTAGGGTGTTGCATTAATTGGCTTTTTCTGTAACTGCAACTGTATTTTTATGTGTTATCAGTCATATTAATAAATAAGCGTTATAATTATAATGGTTCCAGCTGGGACTACTTTAATCAAAGGTCATGTTTTGTACAAAAGGTGTATATTTTAAATGTTGTCAAGTTTAGAATTAAGAAGACAAAATGCAATTAAACTTACTTTTATCTGAACTGCTCCCCCTGAAATTATTCCAGGATGACGATAGTAAAAAGCATAAGCAAATTCAACTTCTAAAGTTAGGTTTCATGTGTTTTGCATTGAAGTCTTGTGAAAGACTATTCTTCCATAAGTAAACATGACATTTCAGACAGAAAGAGAAAATAAATTAGGACAAATTTAAACCTTTTCTATTGAAAAGACCAAAATGAAAGAAGACTAGTGAAGTTTCTTCAGCAAAGACTACACAAGCAAAGCTGATTCCTGAGTTTCTTTTAACTACATGTTTACCTCAAACTAAATTTTAGGTTTCCAGAGAACTCATTCTTTCTTCAAGACATTGACACTTCAGCAGTAGCCATTGTATTTGGAACCTGAGCACTGGAATTTACAATACCAAACAACTTTTATTAACCTATGTGGTTGCCCACCATAGGATTACATTCATATTCTAATGGCAGTTTAGAAGGTGAAGTCACCAAACTGGGAAAGGAAAGCCAAACCAACTTTCACTGCTTAATTCAAATCCACGCAATATTATGATAATTGCAGTAAACTGAAATTGTTTTATAATAAGAATTTCTAAAAACCCACCAAGAACAAGCTGAGCTCACAACAGTTTTTAAGGCATTGGCAAGGTTGTATAAAGGGGTTATCCCGCTTTTCAAAACCTTTCTTCATCATTTATGTCAAATGCCTCAAGGTGGGTGGGACACAGAATATTTCTGAAAATATAATCTGGATATGTATGAATAGAGCGCTGCTAGAGAGGTCACAACTACAACACAATGGCATAGCCTCTACTGGAGATCAGCTTTCTGAATATGAATCCAGTTGTGGGAATGAGTTCTACTGATTCCAGCCAAAAGCTTGTGAATAATATTGTATTCCTGTTTAAAATACTTATTTCTGCAAAACCTACAGTTTGAGAATAAAACATATGAGTTCTCAGATTATGAATGGAAAATAATATCTTCCAACTAAAGTCAAAGCCAAGCTGGGTATGCTGTGGGAACACAGAATCCGCTAAAGTGCAGAGCAAATGAATTTTCCTTCCTATTTATAATTGATGTGTTGAATTTAATTGTCCTGTGCATTTGGATAATCATAGAGCAATCTGTTTCATATTGGTTTGTCTGATACCGATGTGGCTGTAACTTCCACATATAGTTTAATAAAGTTGCTGATTTTCACTCATTCGAGAGCCTCTTGGTGTCACTGTATTTTAAATTTACTGTGATTACTACTCCACTAAAAAGGCATGACTGTGTATAAGTATTTAAAATATGAGACACTGGGATCCAATAATTGGCTGCTACATCTACTGTTTTCTGATTTTAGACACTAAGCTGTATCCCTTATTTACACAAATGATTTTGACCTCACGAGCCCTATTCTCTGACTAGTAGAGGATACTCTCTCTCTTAAATCCCCTACAAAATCACACAAAAGACAGGAAAACTGGGACTATTCTAGGGTCTTTTCCTTTCTAAAAATGGTATTTCTATATAGTGCCACAAAAAGAGGGTGTAGGGGGTGACAAATCCCTGCACAAAATAGTGAGGAATAGCATAAACTGTTTACTAACAGACACACCACAGACACTAGAGATTAAGTGTTCTCATATTTGCTAGGAAACTCTGAAAAGCCTGTTCTGGAGACTGTTTTTGCCAGTCTACCTCCAAAGAAAAGTCGCAGTAGAACAACAGAAGCCACTAAAGCCATCCATAACATACCTTTGAGAATGCCTGAAGCAGCATATGGTGTGCCTTTTATGCACCCAACCAGGAGCATCACTACATTAAAATAAATGTGATCCCATTAATTGCGATATCTTCCAGTAATGTTGTGTTGGAAACAATGGCCTCAAATAGTCTAATCAACTCATCCTCCCAATGGGAGAAGTGCATGCAATCCACACAGGTATAAATGAAGCTGCATCCTATTAACTAGAGGAGATACGAATGCCTGAAGATATTGGGTTCTGTGCAAAAATAAATCCAAAATACACAATCTTACACTATTTTGCTCTAAGTTTACCTTATTTTGAAGAAGAAAATATAGCATTAATTAGGGTAGAGTTATTTTGCTTGAGTTCCCATAAAGGGTCCCTTCTTTTCCTGAATCTGAGAGAAGAAAGAATTGTTAGTATGCCAAAACAAAAAGTGGTTCTGGTGACAGGCTGGTGGCATCCTGGTTGCACTGCAAAGAATTCACCTCTGATTTCCACTTATGTGGCCTGCAGTGTGACAACTCCATTGTTTCCTGAAGAAAAATCCATCTGCTCTTTCTTTTGGACCGTAACAAAAAAAAACATGTAGTCTTGAATTTGTGTGCTGTAATATCACTATTGTATGGAAATACTTAAGAAGCTTTACACACTGAATGAAATCAAGAAAATGTGTGTCTCTGTCATCAAGTTTCATTTCTCAGAAGTAAACCTGCAAGGCTAAGCATT
This sequence comes from Pezoporus wallicus, assembly GCF_028554395.1. NCBI lineage: Eukaryota > Metazoa > Chordata > Aves > Psittaciformes > Psittacidae > Pezoporus > Pezoporus wallicus. The sequence goes on from NW_026642361.1 coordinate 6,191,435, forward strand.
TTCGGTGACAGTACATAACTGGAAAAACTGAAATGAGAGATAGTTATGCTCAAGCATTAGCAAAAGGTAAGAGTGATGCTAAGTGTAATAAGTTTGATACACCAGGAACATGCAATTGTTCTGAAATCCCATTATGGAGATCTATTATTATTAGGTTCTGCTGTTGCCTCAGTAAGGGAAAGCATATAAAATACAAGTCAGCGGGGACAAAGGTTGGGCTGAAATCTTAAGACGTCAGTTTTCTAAACAAACTCATAAATCATTTCCTCTGCTTGGGAAGGCAGATGCACCATTTTGAAGAGCCCCAAGAAAGAGGATGTAGAGCACATGTCTTGCTGTTTTAGACTTCACAATCTAACTGGAGAAACTTACTTTGTGCCAATAGGCATTGAGAACAACTCTCTCAACATCTCTGCCAATATGGCAATTTGCATAGCATTACCCATAATGCTTCTCATTGTGCCTTTGCTTTGAAAACAGATTTAATTGAGCCTTGCTGAGCTGCATTAATGTGTCTGTTTAAATTGAGCAAATCTAATTAGCTCGCATGAAAGTTATGCCACCTCTGGTGCAGCAGAGCTAATGCAATTAAAGTCAGCCAGATGTATTGAGTATTGTAAACATGCAGTCTGACTGGTAGAGAATAGTTCAGTATTCATCAGAGACTGGTCAGTTTTGTAAGACAGTAACAACAGCTGCACTTTTTACAGCATACAAGTGTATATTATGCTGTATATATAACTATTTTAAAATGCCAAAGATCTGCATTCTACAGCACTACATGTTGTAAGATCAGAACAATCTCATCGACATCTGTGTAAACCCAAGTCCGCTACACTTTTTAAGAGGTCACTACTTGTATATATAGCATTACTACAAAATCAATATTTACTAAGCATTACATAAGGACTATTTATATTGAAAATAATTTATGAAGTCCGTGACTATTTATGTGCCTTTATGAACTGGATTTCTCAAAAAAACTGGATCAGGGCAGTAATTAGAGTAACTGAGAAAAGTCCAAGATGCTCTCTGAAAACAGTCAGAAGATGTTTCATAAGCTAAAAATTGTATTTTATAAGAATGATTAATTATTTTCACTACAGATTCCATGGCTCTGATTCCATGTTCTAGTTAACTGCTATTTATAAACAGGATAGTGATTGAGACGCTCAGATTTCTTATACTGATTTGTTTTTAATACTGATCTTAGTCTTTGGTTCTGTAGATGTCACTTAAAAAAAAGTATTAATATTTCCTGAAGGTCAAATGGTCTCCCACCAATAAGACAATTTGCATAGCATTACCCATAACAATTAAAATCATGCTTTTTCTTTGAAAACTTACTTAGGAGAGGTGCAGAGTTGCATGTATTCTATGCAGCTTCTGCTTCATTGTTTCTGCTTTGCATTCCCTCCCCAGTGTGTCAAGATGACTGAAAAAACCTGACTTTTCCCCTGCTAATCGATAATCTTCTTCTTCCTCATTTATTCAATTAAACTATAATTGCTGTCAACAGTAATCAAGTCTAGTGTTTCAGACTGTGGAAAAGGCGCTCTGTGGGAGATAAGGTAGGTTGTGTTTTCTTTATTCTTCTTAGATCTTCAACATACCACTTTCTAACTTTTCAGTTTTCCTGACTGCAAAATGGACATGGCAGTACCTAAATGAATTATTAATTTGGTTTTCCTGTCATCCCCCCAAGAAAGCCTTAGACGCATAAACAGTCTAAAATGAAAGTGTATAATTGAGTTATTCAGAAATTTAATCACAGAGTAGAAAAATAACTAATCACAAATCATCTCTGGTATGTATTTTAAAAATCATCAGGTTTAGAGAATAGGAATAAAAACTATAAAAATATGACAATATAGTGTGGAGTTTGATTCTTTTAAGCTAACAACATTTACACTTGAGGAAGAAATTAATCTTAAATATGTTCAAGAATAATTTTGCTGTATTTACATGCCTCAAGTTCTATAGTTCTTGTCCAGTGGTTTGTAAAGGTGCAAGGTAGCAAACACCCACTTAAATGCTTCTTTACTGGATTTTTAGATTTCTGTATAGAATCTTCACTATAAAGAAGGAAAGGGTTTGACGAAGGGATGCCTAGAACATCCTTTATTTCTTTGCTATTCTTCCTATCTGGGGTCTCATGTCCCTGAAATAAGTGATAAGAGCTTAGAAGACATCCTAAATGCTTTTTCCAATGACCCGCTGGTTTGTTACTCCACGTTGGTGTGCCTTCCTTCAGCACACAGCCACTTTAAGGAAGGTCCAGGGTATGTGTACAGTCTTTCCACCATTCCTGTACTGAGGGTGTTTTGCACTTGCTTCGCTCCCACCTCTCTTCTCCCAAGTCAGGTCATGGCAGTGGGCTTGCAGTGGTATCAGGGTAGTAAGAAGGTGTTTCCTTGAGCCAAACTGTAGAAGGAGCAATGAGTTACACGTAAAACCATAGAATCATAGAATGGTTTGGTTTGGAAAAAAGCTTAAGATCATCAAGTTCCAATCCCACTGCCATGGGCAGGGACATCTCACTCTAGACTTGATTGCTCAAGGCCTTGTCCAACAGTATCACAGTATCACAGTATGATAGAGATTGGAAGGGACCTCAAAAGATCATCTAGCCCAATTCCCCTGCCGGAGCAGGAACACCTAGATAAGGTTACACAGGAATGCGTCCAGGCCAGTTTTGAATGTCTTCAGGGAAGGAGACTCCACAACCTCCCTGGGCAGCCTCTTCCAGTGTTCCGTCACCCTCACTGAGAAGAAGTTTCTTCTCAAGTTTAAGTGGAACCTCTTGTGTTCCAGTTTGTACCCATTACCCCTTGTCCTATCATTGTTTGCCACTGAGTAGAGCCTGGCTCCATCCTCGTGACACTCCCCCTTTATATATTTATAGACACTTATAAGGTCACCCCTCAGTCTCCTCTTCTCCAAACTCTAGAGACCCAGCTCCCTCAGTCTTTCCTCATAAGGGAGATGTTCCACTCCCTTAATCATCTTTGTTGCCCTGCGCTGGACTCTCTCCAGCAGCTCCCTGTCCTTCTTGAACTGAGGGGCCCAGAACTGGACACAATATTCCAGATGCGGTCTCACCAGGGCAGAGTAGAGGGGAAGGAGGACCTCTCTCGACCTACTAACCACCGCCCTTCTAATACACCCCAGGATGCCATTGGCCTTCTTGGCCACAAGGGCACAGTGTTGGCTCATGGTCATCCTGTCATCCACTAGGACCCCCCGGTCCCTCTCCCCTACACTGCTCTCTAACAGGTCGTTCCCCAACCTATACTGGAACCTGGGGTTGTTCCTGCCCAGATGCAGGACTCTACACTTTCCCTTGTTATATTTCATCAAGTTATTCCCTGCCCCACTCTCCAGCCTGTCCAGGTCTCTCTGGATGGCAGCACAGCCTTCTGGTGTGTCAGCCACTCCTCCCAGCTTAGTGTCATCAGCAAACTTGCTGATAGTACACTCAATTCCCTCATCTAAATCATTGATGAATATATTAAATAATACTGGTCCCAGTACTGACCCTTGAGGCACTCCACTAGTTACAGGCCTCCAACTAGACTCCGCCCCATAGACTACAACTTTCTGGCTTCTCTCCTTCAGCCAGTTCGCAGTCCACCTCACTACCTGATCATCCAGTCCACACTTCCTCAATTTAGCTGTGAGGATGCTGTGGGAGACTGTGTCCACATCCACCGCTCTGCCATCATCCATCCACTGTGTTATTTCCTCATAAAAGGCTAAGAGATTGGTCAAACATGATTTCCCCTTGGTGAAGCCATGTTGACTGCCCCTCATAACCCTCTTATCCTTGATATGCCTTAAGATGGCACCAAGGATAAGGTGTTCCATCACTTTCCCAGGGATGGAGGTGAGGCTGACCGGTCTATAGTTACCCGGGTCCTCCTTCTTGCCCTTTTTGAAGACTGGAGTGACATTTGCTTTCCTCCAGTCCTCAGGCACCTCTCCCGTTTCCCAAGACTTGGTAAAGATGATGGAGAGTGGTCTAGCAATGACTTCCGCCAGTTCCCTCAGCACCCACGGGTGCATCCCATCTGGACCCATGGATTTATGGATGTCCAGATTGCTCAACTGGTCTCTAACCCATTCCTCATCGACTAAGGCAAACCGCTCCATCGACCTGACTTCATCTAAGGTCTCAGGGGTACAGGGCTCTTCAGGACTGCCTGAAGCAGAGTAGACAGAGACAGAGACAAAGAAGGCGTTCAGTAACTCTGCCATCTTCTGTCACCAGGGCACCCATCCCGTTCATCAGTGGGCCTACATTGCCTCTGGTGTTAGTTTTATCTGCCATGTATTTGAAAAAGCTCTTTTTGCTGTCCTTGACCCTTCTCGCCAGGTTTAATTCTAAGGAGGCCTTAGTCATCCTAGCTGCCTTCCTACATCCTCTAGCAGCAGTGTTATATTCCTCCCAAGTGGCCAGCCCCTCCTTCCATGACCTGTAAACTCTCCTCTTCCACTTGAGCATACCCAGCAATTCCCTATTTAGCCACGCAGGTCTCCTGGCCCTCTTCCTTGACTTCCTACGTGTCGGGATGCTCCGATCTTGAGCTCAGAAAAAGCAATCCTTGAATGCCAACCAACTATCTTGGGCCCCTTTACCTTCAAACAGCCTTGCCCATGGGATTTCCCCTAGCAATTGCTTGAAAAGGCCAAAGTTTGCCCTGCTAAAGTCCAGGGTTGCAATTCTACTTGCTATTCTACTAGTCCTACCACACAAGATCCTGAACTCCACCATCTCGTGGTCGCTGCAACCAAGGCAGCCCTCAACCCTTACTGCTTCAACCAGACCCTCTTTGTTAGTGAGGATGAGATCCAGCAGCGCTCCTCTCCTGGTCGGCTCATCCACCATTTGCAGGAGGAAGTTATCATCCATACACTGGAGGAACCTCCTGGACTGTGGCTGGGTTGCCGAGTGGTCCTTCCAGCAAACATCAGGGAAGTTAAAATCCCCCATGACGACCACGGCCTGTGACTGTGAGGCCACTCTCAGCTGCCTGTAGAAGGCCTCGTCAACTTCCCTGATCTGGTGGCCTGTAACAGACACCCACAACAGTATCCCCCCTGCCAGCCTGCCCCTTAATTCTCACCCACAGACTCTCAACTTGCTCGTCATCTGTCCCTGGACAGAACTCGGTGCATTGTAGTTCCTCCTGCACATAAAGAGCAACCCCACCACCCCGCCTGGCTGGCCTGTCTTTCCTGAAAAGGACATAGCCTTCCATGACTATATTCCAGTCATGTGAGCTGTCCCACCACGTCTCTGTAATTGCCACCAGATCATAGTCTCCTGACTTAACACAGGTTTCCAACTCCTCCTGCTTATTTCCCATGCTGCGCGCATTGGTGTACAGGCATTTCAGGGAGCGAGCTGAGCACACCGATTTCACCCTAGGATTATAGGAGGCCTCCCGGTCTTCATCAATTCTGGAGTGCTGCCCCACTGGGGCAAGCCCAGCTACAACCCCATCCCCCTTTGAATCTAGTTTAAAGCTCTCCAAATGAGAGCTTTCAACCTGGCCTTGAACACTACCAGGGATGAAACATTCATAACTTCCTTGTGCAGTCCATTCCAGGATGGATATTTTTCTTTTTGTGTGTGTGCTGGTTGTACTGGAGACCATACAGATTCTTCTGGTATTCTTAATTTATTAAAAATGTCATCTGTTGAACACTAACGGAGGTTCATTACCACAAACTATTAACTGGTTTAGCCATCTCTCAAGTCACTAATTTTAAGAAATATCAAAATGCCTGGCATTTCATAGAATCATAGAATCATTTGGATAGGAAGGGGCCTTTAAAGGTAGTCTAGTCCAACCTGCCCTGCACTGAGCAGGGACATCTTCAACTGGATCACTAGATATAGCAATCATGAAATAGATTTTCTGTCACTAGAGACAAAAGACTATCTCCAAAAGTGGAAGAGTAAAGATCACAGCATGTGGGGTTTGTTCATGACCCCTCTGGCAGCAATTTGGTGTACTTTTCACTTATGCAAGAGTGCATTTCATGAAATACTAATACCGTTTCTAAGCTGTAGTTTGCACCAGGAACTGAACTTCTACTGGACTGCTGAGCAAGCTGATTCAGTGTCCTGTCATTGATTAGCCTTTCCCTGAAAAAAGTCTTTCTTTTGCAGAACCTATATGGTGCTTGTGAAGCACCACTGGGATAAAGGCAATTTTTTTTAAAAAAAAAGGTATGGGTTTGAGGAAAATACCTGTTATCCAGAAAAATTAACATTGTTTTGGTACTTAAAAGCAGAAATGGAAAAATAAGTGCAGCGTAAGAAATAAGCTTTCATCTTTCACAGTACCTTCCTTATTCTAAAGAAACATCATCTGAAGGAAATTCAAGCTGCAGGAGGAAAAGGAGAAAATGCTACACATGAGGAACAGAGTCACTGAACTGAGTGTTAGTTAAATAACAAACCCAATTATCTTTAACTAAGCAGGATGCACCTCTCAAAAAATGAGAGAAAAGAACAGTTACAACTTGACATCTACTGCTGCTGGTCAGCCCTGCCACAGATCCAGTAATATCTTCAGAAAGGCCCGGACTTAGATACATAGGGGTCTTTTTTTTTCATGAGGAAAAAGGTGCATGCTGTACCAGTTAAATAAAACAGGTAGCATGTAGCAAACAAAAGAAATACTGGAAAATTCAAGATCATTAAAAGAATTATGGAAGACTTGTAAATGGCCAAAATATAAAAGTTTCTCTCACTTAACATGTCTTTTCTTTTCAAGAGTTAGTATCCTAGTTATTTGGTAATTAGTAATTGACACATCATATTAGCTAGTCATAACTCCAGGGAATTTACTATATCCAGCCCTTAAAACATGAAAAGTTTTTGTCCTGATAGTGGGCTCAAAGCTCCAGGGTGTTTTCCTGTGTGGCTGGAGGAGGGAGATGCTCATCTTCCCTGCCATCTCTTCACAGAATCATAGAATGGCTTGGGTTGAAAGGAAACCTTTAGGATCATCTAGTCCCAACCCCCCTGCCATGGGCAGGAACAACTTCCATGAGACCAGGTTGCCCAAAGCCCCATACAACCTGACCTTGAACATTTCCAGGGATGGGGCATCCACAGCTTCTCTGGGCCACATGTGCCAGGGGCTTACCACACTCACAGTGAATTTTCTTCCTCATGTGTAGTCTAAATCTCCCCTCTTTCAATTTTAGCCGTTCTTTATTGTCCAATCACTACAGGCCTTTGTAAGAAAAAAACTCTCCACATTTCTTGTAGCTTCCCTTTAGTACCGTGAGGCTGCTCTAAGGTCTCACTGGAGCCTTCTCTTCTTCAGGCTCAACCACCCCAACTCTCTCACCCTGCCTTAACAGGAGAGGTGTTCAAGCCTCTGATCATCTTCGTGGCTCTCTTCTGGACTTGCTCAAGCAGTTCCATGTCCTTCCTGTGTTAGAGTCAAAGAGATGGATGCAGTACTCCAGTGGAGTCTCATGAGAGCAGAGGGGCAGAATCATAGAATCGTAGAATGCTTAGGGGTTGGAAAGGACCTTAAGATCATCTAGTTCTAATCCCCCTGCCATGAGCAGAGACGCCTCACACTAAACCATGTCACCCAAGGCTCCAACCACCCTGGCCTTGAACACCGCCAGGGATGAACAGTTTACCACTTCTTTGGGCAACCCATTCCAGTGCCTCACCACCCTAACAGGAAAGAACTTCTTCCTTATATCTAACCTAAACTTGCCCTGTTCAAGTTCGTACCCATTGCGCTTTGTCCTATCAGTACAGTCTCTAATGAAGAGTCCTTCCCCAGCATCCTTGTAGGTCCTCTTAAGATAACTTGAAGGCTGCTATCAGGTCTTCACACAGCCTTCTCTTCTCCAGGCTGAACAGCTCCAGCTTTCTCAGCCTGTCTTCATACAGGAGGTGCTCCAGTCCCCTGATCATCCTCATGGCCCTCCTCTGGACTTCTTCCAACAGTTCCATGTCCTTTTTATGTTGAGGACACCAGAACTGCACACAATACTCCAGGCGAGGTCTCACAAGAGCAGAGTAGAGGGGCAGGATCACCTCCTTCGACCTGCTGGTCACACTCCTTTTGATGCAGCCCAGGATACGGTTGGCTTTCTGGGCTGCAAGCGTACACTAAAGCCGGCTCATGTTCATTTTCTCATCGACCAACACCCCCAAGTCCTTCTCCACAGGGCTGCTCTGAATCTCTTCTCTGCCCAACCTGTAGCTGTGCCTGGGATTGCTCTGACCCAGGTGTAGGACCTTGCACTGGGCATGGTTAAACCTCCTGAGGCTGGCATCAGCCCACCTCACAAGTGTGTCAAGGTCCCTCTGGATGGCATTCCTTCCCTCCAGCATATCAATTGAACCACACAACTTGGTGTCATTGGCAAACTTGCTGAGGGCACGCTCAATCCCACTGTCCATGTTGCTGACAAAGAAGTTGAACAGGATCAGTCCCAACATCGATCCCTGAGGGACACCACTCGTTACTGGTCTCCAGCTGGACATTGAGCCGTTGACCACAACTCTTTGTGTGCGGCCATCCAGACAGTTCTTTATCCACCAAGTGGTCCATCCATCAAATTAATGTTTCTCCATTTTAGAGACAAGGATGTTGTGTGGGACAGTGTCAAATGCTTTGCGCAAGTCCAGGTAGATGACATCAACTGCTCTACCCCTGTCCATCAGTTCTGTAGCCCCATCATAGAAGGCCACCAAATTGGTGAGGCAGGATTTCCCCTTAGTGAAGCCATGCTGGCTGTCACCAAGCACCTTGTTTTTCATGTGTCTTAGCATGCCTTCCAGGAGAATCTGCTCCAAGATTTTGCCAGGCACAGAGGTGAGACTGACTGGTCTGTAATTCCCAGGGTCATCCATTTTCCCCTTCTTGAAAATGGGGGTTATATTTCCCTTTTTCCAGTTGTCAGAAACTTCACCTGACTGCCATGATTTTTCAAATATGATGGACAGTGGCTTATCAACTTCTTCCACCAGCTCCTTTAACCTCCCTGTCATACTTCATTTGATGCAGCCTGATACAGTTGGCTCTCTGGGCTGCAGGCATACATTGCTGGGTCATGCTGAGCTCCTCATGACCAACACCCCCAAGTCCTTCTCTAAAACAGGACTGCTCTAAGTCTAGTCTCAACCCACTTTGATTTTTGCTTGGGAATCTCTGTCTTCATTCACTAGAGAAAAGCTGATGAGTTTTCTTCCCTTTCTGGCAGCATTTCTGGAGAGGTAAAATGTGGTGCCTCACTCCACCATCAACCACTGTTTCCTTGGATTGTTTGTTTTAGAAAAACTATAACGTGATCCCATAAAGGGATGGGAAAGAGTACATTTGGTTTAAAAATCTTCGCTGGATGCAATTTAAAAAGCCAGCAGTAACTTTGACATAGAAATTGATAGAATTGAAAGTATGCTAACAGATAACACTATCCTTTCACACCACTACTTGTGAAGGGATAAAACCCTAAACCTAAACAACACAAAACCTACTGTTTTATAAAAGTTCTGGGAAGAAGAAAAGTCTGGTGAGACTCTGAAGAACTTGGAATTATGAAAAGAATTATCTTTTTCTAGAAAATGATAGACTAGCTATATGCATACATAGAGGAGAAATAATTGGGGTCCTTTGTCAATGCTGTTAAACATTTGCCAAAATTCTGACAGTACAGTAAGCATAAAATGCTATAGCAGTGGTAGGGCTCACACAGAGAAGTGCTTCAGACTGGATTGAGAAGATGTAATCAAAGTGGTTTGGAATTTAGTAATTTTAAAAAATAATCAAGAACCAAGGACCTAAACACATGGCTTACAAAAAAATCACAGAGGAATAGCATTTCTATGTACTTTAAGAGATGAAAGGAAACTTTGGTATAATAATAAAGAAAAATGTTGTAAGAGGATTATAGTGGAACACAAAGGTGAAATGAGGCTCTGAATTAAATTCTTGACTGTGAGATAATAAAGGAAGTCTATACTTTAGTACCTAACAGGTTTTTTTTCCTTAATTTGCTGGGCTAATTACATGCTCACCATAATGCTTAGATCTTTTCTTCATCTGCATTTTGCTGTTTTTTTAGCATATATACATATGTCCAAACACATGTGTAAGTTTATTAATACAAGCACATATAAAAGGAAACTGAGTTCCAGATTTAGCTTTAGGAAAACACTTGCTGCAATACTTTGTACTGCTTTAAGCTGATAAATAGCCTTAAATACTGTTCTTGCTGGCTAAGTGAAGTCACCACATTAAAATATTTGGTACTCCAGTACAGCAGAGATTGCATAAGCAACGAGATGCACTACATGAAACTTTATTAGGAAAAGCAATTGCAGTTAACTAAGAAAGCCCTGTGTCATTAACATATAACAATAAATTTTATCTTCCTCCAACAGCAAAGGAATCCCTCTTGCTTATCCTGCACAGAAACTGATTAAAACTGAAATTGCTCCAGATGTTAAAACTTAACGAAGACCTATCCAATATAAAAAATAATTTAATATCATCATTATTTGCTAATATAACCACAGAGGTCATACTCATTTTACTTATTATAGTTATACAAATTGGTTTTGAGTCATTTTGTTATGCAAATCCAATTAGAAGATTGCTAGCTTATAAATGAAACAGGGCATTGTCATCCTGTCATACTTATTATGAGTAAAGTATAGAAAATAAACTGATTAAGCATTAGTTACCAAAACACACCAGCGTACAGGGTACACGATCAGACAGCAGAACTTGACACAAACGTAATGATCAGGGCCACAGGACCACAGGTGCAAAGGAAAAGCAATGGTACTGATTAGCAGAAACTAGAGGAATAAAGTGACTAAACCACAGGACTAACTGAGGGAATGATATGGATAAAATGCAATAAGCTCATCTCTCTTTTATCGGCAGCTAGGTCTTAATCTTTGAAAATAAAATGAAAAATAGTTTACTGAAATAAATTTTCAAGGCAGCCTTAGGGAAATGTGCACATGCCATTTGAGAAGATTCACTTTTGTAAGGTACATCAGATCCTGGCAACCACATTAGTTGTTAAGAGAACACATTAAATTATTTACACAACACTTTCTCTAGAAAAAAGTGAGAGTGCATACTTAAAGCAGCTAACAGACAACAAAAATAAAATTCGCTTTTCCCAGCAGATGCAAAATTTGGTGTGTACTTTATATCTAGTTCAAAGCAATAATCCAAGTGAGAACAAGGTTGAAGCTCCTGTTACTTCCATTCCAGCAGAGGAGCAATATCACTTAAGTTGCATAAGGCTGCAACTGACTGTAATTCGGTCAGTTGTAAAGCTTATTAGGAATATATTGACAGAAGCTACTTAAAAAACAAAACAAAACAAAACAAAAACTAATAAAATAAAACAAAATACCCACTGACCAAAATGTAATGGGAAAATGTCACCTATTAGATGTAATCTCTTTGCAAAAGTTTTTTGGTGTTGATATCAAGAAAATAAAATCTTTTAAAACCTAGATTTTTAAAACATGAATTAGTATTAAAAATAATTTAAGAAAGGCATTTGGAAAGTGAATGCTGCTTTAAGTGATCCAAAATACATTTACTTTCATCCCTCAAGGTACAGCATCAAGCTTTTATTTCTTTTTGGGAATGGAGGCAAAGAACTTGAAAAATCTATCCCAAGGCAGCTTTTTACAGCTTTTCTGGCTTAGGTGTAACCTCAACTAAGTCAATGTGCCTACCACAGTTTTAAATAAGCTACATCTAGATCTTTGATATTCCTTAAAGGATTTACAGAATTTATTCAGCATCAGTTTAACATTTTTGTGCAAGAAAGCTCTCTCTGTAACCTTTCCCCTCGCTTTAGTATTTGTGGTTTTGTTAAAAAAGAACACTCCCATAGAAACTATGAGCACCACAACCAAATGGTGCCGTTTCAGAGGTTTTTCTGCCCTGATGACTCCGGAGCATCACAAGCCACAAATATCTAGAAAAACAGTTGCTCACCAGACTAAACAAATACTTTTCAAAAATACTTCAGCTCTTTAGAATGTGAAAAAAACTTTTTTTTTTTTTTTTTAAACCCAGCTCCATTGCATAAGCTTTTCCTTGCACACAATGTAACTGTTCAGAAGTTTAACACTCCTTAGCCAGCAGATACTTAAAACAGCATTTTCCTCATCTAAGCTTCTATGTATTCCTACCTGCATATTTAACACATGAAACAAAGTCTCTACTCTCATTTTCATAATCCCATTCCAATCAGAGGGACAGCTTGGGGGGTCCCAGGTGCATCCTATAAAATGAACAGGATATAACTATTTTGAATTTCATGGGAAATTTATTTATTTTTTTTTGACAAGCTCAGCAAAAATCTGTTTTCCAGTGAGAGACAAAAAACATTCTCTGTTTTTTCCTATGTTGCTAGTAATTTTGGTTTCTCCAGTTATGAAATACTGTTCTTGAATCTGTGTCATTTTTTTTAACAATGCCTTGAAGATAGTTGTAGGTCTCCCCTGCATCTCCCTTAGCTTTATGTGGAACACATAGATGTTTGAAAGCTCTCTTAACAGGGTAATTATTGCTTGGTGCAATTTGCTGGCTAATATAATGCTCTGAGAGACATTAGAAAAAGCAAGAACTCACCGCAGCTGAGACTCAGCAAAACATGCCTATAAATGACACCGAGTGGATTATCTGTTGTATAAAAGAGAAAATATACAAGTTTCAGGCAAGATTTGTCAAACACTTATATAAAACTAAGTTGTTCTTTTTTTTGCTTTACTCTCCATTTTGTGTGTTACTTTCCTGTCGACGCACTCTATTGTAGAAGTATCCTGGCTGTGACAAGATCACTTTTTTTCCCAGTATAACTTTCAGAAGAAAGATTTTAGGAAATCTTTTAATGAGAAAGCTGAGAGTGGCTCTTGCTTCTGAATGTCCCTCAATAACCAGTGCCTGTGCAATAGTAATTTCACTGGCTTTACATAAACCCAAAGGACTGGAGACTTTCAAATAAGGTGTGGGTTTGTGCACGTCAGAGAGTAGATGTTCTCTGTGAGCTATGTAGTGAGTTACGAGAGAAAACTGAAGGGAAAAGATGAGGCAGACACTTCCATTGGCAGAAAAATCAGCCTCTATCTTAGAGAGTTAAAAGAGGTGAGATCTACCTCAGGGTAGAAGTCAAGACTGCATCCTTTCAAAGATGCATGCACATGTAGTGTTTTTAGAAGCAGTAATGACTACAATTCAGAAACTTCCTCCATAAGTCTTACCTCCTGTTAAACTATTTTGATGCCAGTTTGGGTCAATTAAGGAGTTCAAAACAGCTGCAGTTGAACTCCTGAAGGGATGTATAGGAAGCGGAAGCTCAGTAAGCTGAAACATGAGACCAAGGTTTGTGATGACAGCTGAGACTTGTACCCCCAGGAAGAAGTGCAAGGACTGAAACCTAAAATTTGTCTGAGAGGCTCAGAATTTAATATTGATCCTAATACCCAGCTAGCTCATTAGCATGTGTGCTTTGAAGTTGTCTGTACTCCCTCTTTTAAGTAGTACAAAGGTGCCTGAGAGAGCGAAGACATATTTTGGTCCTAAATGGTAAGCCCACTTGGCCCAGCACTAGGGGAGCAGTACTAAGTTTGGGTTGCGAGGCCTAAGTACTGAGGGAATGAGCCCAAGCTTATCAGCAGAGCTTGTTCTCTTGCAAAAGTTTCATAATGCTGAACTGCATCTGGATTTACCTGCTTTATGCCTTAGCGGCTTAGGTTTCTTTGTGTTTCCCAGGATTCCCAACCTTGCAGTGAGGGCTGGGGTAGGAAAGAAGCCATGTTTACAGGAGTAATATCTGTGGAGATGAGAGGCTGAAAATCATTACATCTATAAGATTCTGGCCTAAGATTCATTAGCTCCAGAAAATTGCTTGACATGTCTCAAACTACATTACGTTACCAAACGGTGGTGCCAGAGTGCTGTGGCCAGATAAGGGATGATGTACTAGTCAGAGATGTGCCATGTTGCAAGGAGAGCATAGTTATTTATGTGAGCTAATGCACAGAGGTGTGATCACTTTTAAAATCAGTTCAAAATCTTTCTTGCTGCTGAGCTCAATTTTGGAATCTAGTGCATTCATTAAGCATAAAAATCTTGCAGCCCTCATATCTAGGCACTGTGCTGTAAGTCTTCATCTGAATGACCTCCAGCTCAGAGAAAGGCTACAATTTTACCTTCCACAAATTAATCGTAAACAAACACAGTATGATACATGAATCACGTAAAAATCTTTCCATAATGTTTTTAAGGCCTAGGGAGACACCTCTTCAGAGGATTTAAAAAATAACCTGATCTTTTCAACCAGGATTTATTGAATGTAGTTTTTAAAGATGTTGCATTTAACAAACACTACTGAATGGATGCATGTTGCCTGGAATTTTCCAGAGAATTTCTAGTTGCCTATAGGTTTGTGGTTCAGATGTTGAGTCCTGTCCCAAAAGCAGAGAGACAGATGGAGAACTGATCTTCTGAAGACTTCTCCAGAATCCTTGGAGTAAAGCCTACAGGCAGCTTCACAATGATATCTTCAAGAAGTGCATGCTTAACCAGGGAAAATACTGGTGCTCTAAATAGCTAATGTTTATTTGGGTGTAAGAGGTAACCCCAGCAGGGATTTGTCACTCTGATTTACAGAACCTTTATACCATCTCCAAACAAAGTGCTGCTCAACAAAGGCAAATGTCTGGCTTTGTATTTTAACAGATAATCAATTAAAGATGTAGGACAGCCACATTTAAACCAAGAAAATTTTAAGTCTTGGATATTCTTCAGGTATGCTATAATCCTTCGGACACACTCAAGTCCTGCCCACAGGGATCACAGCAGTAACTATAAATAAAGAATTTGGAAATGCAGATATATTATCCTGTTGGAGAGGGTGAAAAAGAAAAAAAAAAAAAAAGCAAGAATTCTGCTGCAGGTTTAGTGCTGTTGTAGTTGAACCCCACTTACTTCACTTTCCATGGCATGTTAAGGATAAGCAGAATTTTATTCAAAGCCTCCAGCTGAGACACATACGCTCTCTTGTGGACAGCTAACAACGTGGACTGAAGAATGCTGGTCAGTTCTATGGACAACCATTTAGCTGGATGAGTAATCTAATGTGAGTAAGTACCACATTTGTGTAAACTGTGATCCTCTTTGAAAGAGTTTGATAACAAGGCAACAAAAAGCAGATTTTCTGGCCTGCAGTGTCTGTTCTGCAGCTTGTATAGCTCTCAAACAGCTTCTGTGATGATTCAGCTTTAGGAATCACTTTCAGGCTTGTCAGGAGGTTGTCAGGAGAAACCACCATTATAAAAGGCTAATTTAATGGTTTTCTCTGCTGATAAACGAAACACAGCTAATGAATCAGGCCTGAGTCCTGAGCCATGATTGTTCAAACCATTAGTGTAATTCTAGGCATGAGTGTGAATTGTGTTAACTAGGACTTACCCAGTCCTGGAAAAAACCCAGCCATGATTTGGAGGTTAGTGTAGACCAAGAACCTTTCTCATTACACAGATTAGGTGTATTCATCCTGTGTCAGGGGATAACTTAGCATAACTGCAGAGATGTAGCTCGGACATAACAGTAGACCTCAGTGCCGGAACAGTTCTTGGCCCATTTGATATGAGTTTAAATACGGCATAAATTAATGAATATAAGAGTAATCTGCAAAATTCCCAAAGATGTGTGTCTTGTTTTCCTGCGGAGAAATAGATCTTGTACTAACACAAAGTTGAAGGTCACTTAGACAGACTTAATTTTCATCAAAGCTATAAAAAGGTTTCCGAAAAAATGTAGAGTCACAGGTCAGAAGCCTCCTTTTCCATAATCCATGTGCTTGCAGCTGTCCCAGGCCTCCAGCAGTATAAACTGCTGGGTCTCCTCCTAGAGCAGAGATCTGGAGATACATTTTTCTTTAATCCCAAAGGAAACAGAAAGTTGTAAAGGGAACCAGATAGCAGTTACAAAAAATCATGCTTCAGCCACACAACTCTGTCTGAGACAGTTAGCTCATTAATTTTTCCTAGGCTGCTTTCTCAAGGAGAAAGATCATAGACTTGCACCTTCACAAAGAAAACTGCGATTCTCGTTTGTCACTTTCAGCCTTTCAATGAGTTCCAATAATTTATTTTGACCATGGAAAATATGAACATTTTTAAGAACAATCAAGTTCCCTTTTCTCTGGCTCAGCCATAATCAACTGATGTCAGATTGCTTCTTTGAATAGAACAGAATATAATTAGCATAAGAATAAACATGCATTTACTACCAGTTAGCAAATTCATGGTGAGCTTTATATTTAGATTTTAAATACAGATCTTATTGTTTCTTATATGTCAAATAAGTCTATGTATTTAAAGAAGAAGCCTATTTCACAGTTATGATAAACTGCTTCACAGCAAGTCACATCAAACTGCTGCAGGATGTCACTTTAGTATTTTTATTAAATAAGTTTAGCATACTTGATACTCAGACCCTTATTGAGGTACATTCATATGAATTCAGAAATAAAGTGGTCCCTGCCATGTTTGTTGTTAAATTGAGAGAGGGCAAGCACGGACATTGGAATAGTCCTCTAACAGTTTCACTTCTTGAAATTTCTCAGATTTCTTTGATATTTCTCCTAGAATAAGAACTTTCTATTTTTCTCCAAGTTTTGACATCTTTACTTAGTGAGAAGCCAAGAGTCTTGGTGAAATTCCCCAAAATTGTGATGCAGTCCTTTTTCAAATTAGTTGTTTTTATAAATGGTTAAAGGAACAATACTTTGCTGCAAATAGCAAAATCCAAATGAGAATAAAAATGCATTACCTTTAATGTTTTAAATTTTATTTCTACTAATTTTTTTTCATACAGGAAGATTTGTAACAGCTTTGCTAGTATGTTCAGGTAAGGTAGCACTTCATTTTTGCAAATCTGGAAACTCTCCATCATTAACCATAAAGTCTAGCATCATTTTAGCATAAGGTTTAATAGTCTGGGGTTACAGTTGCAGAGAAAATAGTGCTAAATTATTTTCTCTGTTGTGACTTTGGCTCTGTTTTATAGTGGGGTTACTATACCTATTAATCTAAACTAGTATTAAATTAGAGATTTTTCTGCTCTGACTTCTCATCAGTCCTCTGAAGAAGATCCTCAACTGCCAAATGCCCACTGCACAAGGGATAGTTTTTCATTAGATCAAGGTCCAATTGTATGCTAAAAAGCCATGTAATCAAGCAAAAAGGTTTTAGTCTTAAGTATCTAACTGAACTATTGTGTGTCAATAATGCTGTTTGACAACCTATTGGATTTTTGCCAGGTAATTCATGCTTTCTTCTCATTAGCTGTGGCATCTTTTTCAAGTATTGTAAATTACAGAATGTTTTAAAGAAATTGGAATGGTAGAAGAAAACAGTCAAATGCTTAGATATGGAGACTAAACTCATCACCCAAATCTGACCACTTTTAATGTTTTAGGGCATAGCAGTGATAAATGCCAACAGAAATCCAGTGTCATTTTTCTTAAACATGAGAGAGATGAATCATGCAATATGACCTTAATAATGCATATGTGCATGTGAGTGTGTGTATAGGGGAGCCAGATAAAATAATGAAGGCTTTCAAGTATGATGATTTAAAACCAGAACTTTCAATTGTTTCACACAATATGTATCTGGAATGATACACCAACTTGATATTGCTACACCTTCTCTTCATTGATTAGCTCCACTCTAATTTTTAAAGTTAGAACTTAAAGCATGTGCCACATGTTTTCTCTGCAGTGTCTTCTTTCTTCTTTCACAACTGTGCACCAGATGGATGAAGGAGCAGAAGTGGACAAGGCATGAAAGTGTATTCACCACACTCAGTCTCCTGTCTCAGTGATCAGCTTATGTATACATAGGCAGATCCCTGACTTAACTTGCTGTACATAACATGACCTTGTCCCACCTATTGTTGCACAAAAACTGAGAGTCTTGTGAATGTGGGTTTCCAGACTACTGAGAGTTCTTCAGCACCGAAAAGGTACTTATTTCAAAGTTGTTCAATATTTTGATATATGCTACAATGAATTAGTAATACTTAGTATGAACAGTAAGATAGAAAGCTGAATAAAGAATATTAACTCTATCAATCTAACCTGTAATCTGATCAAAATTGATATAAAATATTAATTAAATGGAATTGTCCTTCCGTAACCTTATATTGATTATTATTAGTTGTATTACCAAACTTAATTTAATTTGATGTTTTATTTTTTATTGCTTTCAAATGGCAATTTGGTTTCAAATTTATTCAGACTTTCCAAAGATGTTTCTTTATACCATACACATACAGAAATCTCTCTTACTAAATGAACATTTTGGGTATGTGGGAAAAGCCATGAGGAAAACCTTTGCTGTTGTTCCTTCTTAGGAAAATTTAATAACAGAAACATCACATACTTAAGAAAATGGCAGGGCCCATTTCTAGACTAATTCAACCCAGCACTTTGTTATATAAATGGAATCAAATGATGAATTAAGCAGATCTGCTTAAACATGTGCTTAAATCATAGAATCATAGAATCGTTAGGGTTGCAAAGGACTTTAAGATCATCTAGTTCCAACCCCCCTGCCATGGGCAGGAATACTTCACATTAGACCATGTCACCCAAGACTCCATCCAACCTGGCCATGAACACTCTCAGGGATGGAGCATTCACAACTTCCCTGGGCAACCCATTCCAGTGACTCAGCACTCTCACAGTAAAGAACTTCTTCCTTATATCTTCTAGATATATCGTCCTTATATCTAACCTAAACTTCTCCTGTTTAAGTTTTAACCCATTACCCCTTGTGCTATCACTACAGTCCCTAATGAAGAGTCCCTCTCCAGCATCCTTATAGGCCCCCTTCAGATACTGGAAGGCTGCTATGAGGTCTCCACGCAGCCTTCTCTTCTCCAGGCTGAGCAGCCCCAACTTTCTCAGCCTGTCTTCATACAGAAGGTGCTCAGACCCCCTGATCATCATTGTGACCCTCCTCTGGAGTTGCTCCAACAGCTCCATGTGCTTTTGGAGGACAACAGAACTGCACACAATACTCCAAGTGAGGTCTCATGAGAGCACAGTAGAGGGGCAGGATCACCTCCTTCTACCTGCAACATAGTTTGGGTTGGAAAGGACCTTAAAGATCATCCAGATCCAACTACCCTGCCATGGACAGGGACACCTTCCACTAGACCAGGTTGATCAAAGCCCCATCCAGCCTGGCTTTGAACATTGTCACAGATGGAGCATTTACCACTTCTTTGGGCAACCTGTTCCAGTGTCTCCCCACCCTCAAAGTAAAGAACTTATTCCTAATATCTAATCTAAATAAACCCTCTTCCAGTTTAAAGCCATTCCCCTTTTTCCTGTCACTACATGCTCTCGTAAAAAGTTCCTCTCCAGATTTCTTATTGGCTCCCTTTAGGCACTGGAAGGCTGCCTAAAGGTCTAAGGTCTCCCTGGAGCTTTCTCTTCTCTACGCTGAAGAATCCCAACTCCTTCCACCTTCCACTCCTTTCACAGGAGGATTGGTCCATCCAGGATTTTTCCAGCCCAGGTACAGGACCTTGGCCCTTGCACTTAGCCTTGTTGAACTTATGAAGAGAAGGCTGAGTGGAGACCTCAGAGCAGCCTTCCAGTATCTGAAGGGGGGCCTATAGGGATGCTGGGGAGGGACTCTTCCTTAGAGACTGTAGTGATAGGACAAGGGGTAATGGGTTAAAACTTAAGAAGGGGAAGTTTAGGTTGGATATAAGGAGGAAATTCTTTCCTGTTAGGGTGGTGAGGCACTGGAATAGGGATGTTGTGAATGCTCCATCCCTGGCAGTGTTCAAGGCCAGGTTGGATGAGGCCTTGGGTGATATGATTTAGCGTAAGGTGTCCCTGCCCATGGCAGGGGGGTTGGAACTAGATGATTTTAAGGTCCTTTCCAACCCTAACTATTCTATGATTCTGTGATTCTATGATTCTATGATGCTTACACTGTCCACCTCTCAATCCTTTCAAGGTGCCTCTGAATGGAATTCTTTCCCTCCATCATATCAACCACACTGCACAGCTGTACTAATTGGAAATTTAGCTTCCAGCTTCTCAACATTTCCCAGAATTAAATCCCATATTTTCTGTTTATAAGTACAGGATAAAATATCAGATTATTTTTACAAGTATGGAAAAAGCTGCTTCTCAAGTCAATAGGACAAATTCTGATTGCAGATATATCTTGGAGAGCCCATAGTCATTCCTAAGACATCTTATTTTGCACAAGTGAACATAAGAGCCCAGAATAGCCCAGATGAAGCCATGTGTACTTACACAGGAGCAGAAATCATGTTTTCTCTTTGAAATGATGAAAAGCAATGTCAGAAAGTCAGTATATGAGACCAAGAAAATCAAATCAAGTCTTATTATTTCTCAATTATCAGCTAAACAGGATGAAGTTAATCTTTGAGGGAATACTTCATTCTTAATACCCATTAAGATTGAAAGAGAGATTTAATGAGATACTTAAATATGCTGCATTTATACATGCATTTCAGATAATTCTTAAATAAAAATTTTTACTCTAGCTCTTCAGTCATCTGAAGTATAATCTTAAAGTGGTACATTGTAGATAGCTGAAGAAACATGAAGTACAGAATTGAAATGCTTGAGTGTTTAAGGCTCAACCATAGAAATTAGCTAAAGCAAACATTTATCCTCTAGATTTTTTTTTTTGGTGGAGTAAATAAACACCTCAGTGTCTCTACAGCTACTAACAAAACCATGAAGAAATACTTGCAATGCATTCCTATCATAAATATAACGTAGTCTCTCCAGCATATCTGCTCTTATTTCCATCTACCCTTGCTATAATTCTTCTCTTCTAATAAAGAAGAAAATCACTTTGGATCTGGTTGATTTAAATATTTAGTTTTGAAATGTAAAATTAAAAGTGTTTATAACTTTAAAAGATCAATATTAAGTCTGCTAAAGACCACAGCTGAATTTAAGAGATGTGATCCTTACCTTCTGTGCCACATTGGTGGGGCACATATGAAGTGCTGGGTCCAGTCCTGGGCTCTCCAGTACAAGACGGACATGGACACACTGGAGCAGATCCAATAAAGAACCACATATATGATTAGGGGACTGAAGCATCTTAATGTAGGAAGACAGACTGTGCAAGGAGGTCCTGTTCAGCCTGAAGAAAAGAAGGCTCAGGGGAATCTGGTCAATGATTAAAAATACCTGATGGAGGGCAGTAAAAGAGATGGGGTTAGACTTTTTTCACTGGTGACCACTGACAGAATAAGAGACAATGGGCACAAACTGAAATGCAGGAAATGCCACTTAATATAAGAAAACAATTTCTCTTTGTTTGGTTTGTTTTTTTTTACTATAATAGATGCCAAGCACAGGGGTTGCCCAGAGAGTTTGTGGAAGCTGAATTCTCTGAAATATTCAAAACCTGACTGGAAATGGACCTCAGCAACTGGCTCTATTTGATCCAGCTTTGGACAGGGGGTTAGACTAGAACATCCCCAGAGGCCTCTGCCAACCCCAGGCATTCTGTGATTCTGTGAAGAAAAAGTTTAATTTTCATTTCTGAACCCAGATCCTCCATCAAGATGCAGCTGTCTAGCCAGTATCAGGACTGCAGCATACACATTCTCACTCTGCTACAGCCTTCTGTGATTGAACTAACATGCATGAATGGACATGAAAAAGGTGAAGAGAATTTTCAAATGTAAGAGGAAGGAAAATTATAAAATGGCTAATAATTCCAGTTTCTTTAATTATTTTCTGAGAAAAAGAAAATAACATTTTTATTTTTATCAATTTCTCTACTTCCTAAATTTGTGTCTGTTCCAGAAGGAGATACAACTGACTTCTTTTCCCCATTTTCTTACACATTTTGTTACTCAGAGAGTAAAACCAGCCTTTGTCTTCCTACCAATTCAGCATTCAATAAGGAAAATAATGATATAGAAGTAAGGTTTACTCCTACCACTTTGTTATAGTAATATGTGACAGTGTGGCGCCCACAGTATTCTTTCCAGATGTACTCACAAACATGATTATAAATGTTGTTTTAGGAGTAACTTTTTAAATATGTAAGCAGATGGAGCATCTGCTTCTATTAAGTCTATAAAGAAAGTGGGGTGTTAATAAAGGCTTCATTATTGGCACAGCAAATGTGAGAAAGATTATTGTTGCTTGTAAAAGCAGTAAACGCTGTGAGAGGTGCAGTCTGCATATGGATGGTGAAACCTTTTCAAAGGTCTCTGCCTCTCTCACCATTAGTCTATTAACAGCTTAGCAAAACAGGAGCTCTCTATTAAAGAGACAGGAGCAAAGCAGGGTAAAATGCTGGGAGAAAAGCCACATGGCAGTAATCATGGTGAATAGCTGTAAAATTTCATTAAATTAGATTAACTTTACAGTCACAATAAAATTGGATATAGTAAAGGGCATGTTCTTTCTGGAGA
Source organism: Pezoporus wallicus (assembly GCF_028554395.1). Taxonomy (NCBI): domain Eukaryota; kingdom Metazoa; phylum Chordata; class Aves; order Psittaciformes; family Psittacidae; genus Pezoporus; species Pezoporus wallicus. The sequence goes on from NW_026642361.1 coordinate 6,213,970, forward strand.
GAAAAACCTAGTTGTTTCAAGTTTAGAGGGAACCACATAGGTGTTTGAGAGTGTCTGCAAATGTACTATTAAGCCCTGAAGTTCAACTACAATGAACCATGAAAGAGGATTAGAAACCTACATAGAGGTGTAACATAAGGTGTAATCATATTAAAATTACACGAGATCTATGAATCTACGTGTGCATGTGCATGTCCACAGCTGCAGGTCCCAGTAGGGGAAGCTTCAAGTATGTTGGTCTCTATTATTATAGAATATGACATGAATTAGTCTACTAATCCTCTTACACTGTATCTTGCTATTCACTAGGTCACTGTTGCCCTCTCCTTCATTAAATGTAATGACTGCAATGAGAATATTGTCAACATTTCCCTTGTCTCCTTGCAGCCCCATCAACTGCAGTCTCTTGTGTGAACTGATATTTAATGGCAGTGCTTTCTCTCCTTACAAGGAGTTGTGTTCAGCATATTTTTAGAACACCTAATAAAAAATTGTCATCACTCAAAGGCTTAGACATCAAAGTTGGGACAGCAGAGGTTTCTGGATTCCGCCCCCAGCCCTGTTGTGCTGTTCAGAAAAATAGCCTGAAATCCTTGCTCTCTAAATATGTAAGACACAGCATGGTCATTTTGTTGTTCATTTGAATATTCACCAAAATGTTCTTATTAATATTAGTTATGATTCGCATAACAATGACTTATTTTTGAGTGACTCCTCTCCTCAGAACCAAGTCTTTGTTTACATCTGAAACATGCATACAAAGGGAAGGGAGGTTTTGGTCATGAGGGAAGAACAGTGAGAATTTGCCAGCCAGATTTCTTATTTATAAATACTCCTATTTCTACATCTAAAAGAATGAATAAACTCATCAAGGTTGTAGCACCATTTAAGTTACTTGTAATTCTGGCAGCATTCCCTGCAGGGCAGTTCTGATTGCTGGTGTCCAATAAAACATCAGAACAGAAAAGTTCACAGTAGAAAATAGATAATTCAGACTTCATCAAAATTTTTACTCCAGAAAATGGCATTTTATTAACTCTGATGCTTCAGATATTCTTTTAAATCTTTGCAATCTTATAGTTTTATCGACATAAATAAATTTTAATCATGTTTTCAATGACATTTTTTTCTTAAACAAGTCGTCTACATTAAAAAGCTTATAGGAGAACACATAAAAAGTGTTCTAAAAAGTTTTCCAAGCAGCTAAAACTACTCCTGAAATGGACAAAAATAGAGTAGAAACCATGGGCCTTTAGTTCAGGGAAGAACAATGGTACCTATCCATAAAACAAATGGAAAGTTCTTCAGCTAGTATGTCATCCCAGTGACAATACTCCAGCACTAATTTTTCTTCCATATCTCCTTCATATGACTCAAAATGAACAGGATTATACTGAACGTATACAGTTAAATGCTTAACTTCCATCTCTCCTATTCCCACCTTTTTTTGCTTTTTGCTTTTTTAATTTCCCCTACCAAACAATTTCTTCCCTCCCTCTAAATCAACATCGTGTACAGCCTTCTGTCATCACTCCCATTTCCTATTTACCTCCAAACCCCAAAAGAGTGGAAATCCTGCGTGATTATTTTTTTTAATTATTATTATTGCGTTCCTTCTTCTTTTGGCCTACTGTTTTTCTTCAAATACCAAATCTCTTCCAATCTTGAATATTTGTATTATAAATTATTTGGGCCAGGAATAATTGTCTTATTCTATGATTATACTTATAACAAGGTAATTTCATATTGATATAGTCTTTGTACAACCCCAGAATAAAATGAGTCAATCAGTGACATTTTATGATACTATTTTAAGCCTTGCTATGCCATAGAATGGATGCTACACTTTTTGTCCCCCCCTCACTTACGGATTTAGAATCAACATTCCTTTTATAAACAAAAACTGAGACTACAATTTAGATATTTCCTATCATGTATGGATGATTGATTATTCATCTGATTGATTATTCATCTGATAACACCATCTTTCTCTTAACACACTGTTACTATCAACTTTTCTCTTTGCCATAAACAGCATAAAATGAGCATAACAATACATTCAATTGTGCTGGGTTTAATTATTATTAAGCAAAGGATTGTTGACTGATCTCCCTCTCCACCCCTTTTAAGAATGAACAGCTACAGAAAAGGTAATATTTTCCCAGCAATCAGTTTTATTATTCTCAAACATATTAACAAGGAGAAAGACTCAGTGAAACAAGCTGTGACACTGATTATGGAACAGTAAGTCTTGAAAGACTCCTGAGAGCCATGACCAAATATAAAAATGCGTATGAAGCAAAAATAATGAAAAAACAATAAATATTTTAAGGATGAGGAAGGGAAATACCAAAGGGGCACATAAAATAAAAAGCTCTTGTGCTCACTCAAGTAAGCCTAAATTTGAATGTGAGGACAGTGCAATCATGAAGAGAATGACAATCAAACCAGTATCCACGACACCTACAGTTTGCTGATTTTTTCTATTCTTTTTGCAATAGTATGCTCTCAGGTAGATTTCACATAGGAATCCATCTGTTTCAGAGGAAACTGTGGGGAGTATGTCTGGGGGAACACATACTATATTCTTAAACCTCAGTGGAAAAACAGTGGCACTGGTAAGCCTTTGGACACAGCAAAGGAATCAGTAATAGTTTGAAGAAGATGACACTTCTTTTGGCTTAAGAAAATTCTTCATTAAAAAAAGTGACTTTTTTCTGCCTGTGAATTGGGCGCCTCCTATCACTGTGAATTTGTGGATGAGCAGCATGGTGGTAAGGAATCATCAGGCAGGCAGGTGGTCTTGGTGATTTGCAGTGCTATTTTAAAAGTTTATCCACAGATTGTCAGCATGAGTGATGTTCCTTGGAAGAGTAACTGTCTTAGGAAGCATTAGGATCATCAGAAACTCCAAATATTACATAAGACAATTAGAATCTTGTTATAAAGAAGCTCTTCATTGCACTTTTTTTTAATGTGGGTCAGAGAATATGAACATATGTAAAATCTGTGACAACCCCTGGGAGATGCAGCTGTGCAGTGACCCTACTTATTACTAAGGCAAGCCACACAATATAAAGCGATGGTGAAGATGAGAGGGAATAGTATACCTCGTACAGCAAGTCTGTCATCCAGACTTCTTAGAAGACAATAAAGGTGTTGGGCTGCCTCAGCTGACTGAAGCTCCACCTCCTCAATAGTGTTCCATGAAGATTTACGTGGGCAGTCATGGGCACTTTGCCAAAGGGAACTTTAGGGAACCCTCGTAAGACACTGGCCAAAAAGATGTTCCTTCTCACTCATTGGGTCTCCTTACTTCCAGCCAGCACAACAACAATAGTAACTAGGGAACATCACAACTGTGAGAATTCGTTGAGCACCTGTTTTTATTTCAGTCATATTGCGTCATTTCTAACTGTGCTGGAAAAGAAGGAACAAGCCACTGAAGTGAAGAATAAGCTCACAAAAGAAGCATTTAGAAAATAAAATGGAAAATTTAAAGCAAAATTTACCATCCCAAGTCCACTCATCTGTTTTTGATATCTGGTTGCTGAGCAACATATTCATTCCTAACAATCACTGAGCTTGACTAAACATGGTTTGTCTCTTTGCTGGAGGTGATATAAAGATTTCTCAGCCTGTAATCAAGAGACAGACAAACTTTGGAAAATACATAATGAACCAGCATGCTTCATCTGAATTCAAATTGGTTTCATACTTTCTGACAGCAATTTCTATAACCAAGTCCTAGAGGTTTGGTCAATCTTACTTCTTTGCTTCATGCTTTGTAACTCAATTATGCTGCTATACAAGGAGATAATTATAGCACTTGAAAAGCACTTGGTATTTCCAAAGCTCTATTCAAAAGTTAATTACTAAAAAGTGATATAGCTTGAGCCCTCTGGCTGTATATCCTGGCAGGGTTACACTCAAGGGACAGTTCTGCAGGGTTAGAAGCCCTTACAGTCTGTTGTGAACTGTGACACAGGTTTTCTGAATGAGTCTTGTGAGATAACTTAGGTGAAAATTTTGCTGATCCTAGTCACACTTAGTCTAAACAAATAGCTTACAATTAGTTAATTAGGATTTTATTAGTCCAGACAACTAACACGGTACTCTGTGAATAGCCTCATGGTCAAAAGAATAAAAACATAATACACAAATTGAAAGAAGAAAACAATTATCTATATTTGGATATTAATATATTTTTTACTTCATATAAGTACTGAACAGAGTAAAAATATATTTTTCAAGACTTTTCAGCCTGAAAGTATTTCCTTAAAACCTTCAAACGTTCACAGAGCTAGTTCTATAATCATTAAATGTGAAAAACTCTTTGCATGGCTATTATAACAAAAACAGAAGACACATGATAATTATGGTACAGATAGAAAAGATTTAATCTTAGTGCATGGTCTGGCCTCTTGATTAATGTTTGTAAGCATAAGAGTTTTATCTGTTACCTGTAAGTCAAACCAATGAATAATATTCCTTTGCACTCACTACTGGAAAGAAAGTCCAGTATGTGTATATATTCTCATAAATACTTTTGATGCATAAACTATCAGAAAAAATCTTTTCTCTTTCCATACATTAAGTGCCTTAGAGTATTTCTAATTTTGACGGAGGAAATTTGCAAAATTGTAGGACCCCTTGTGCTCATATTGAAGATTGGGAAAGGCCTCTTTCTGAGAGAGACAGTGTATAGTCACTTATTCCTAAGAAAATAGCAAAGCTCTCTGGTAGGCAGAATATAAAAGTAAAAATTCTAAAAGCACTGGCCAGTCTATCATGTATGATAATATTTTTAAGAAATTAAAATATGTGGGGGGGGGGGTGATAATTTTGAGAATTTTAAAGGCACACTTGATCAGCCTGACATTTTCTTATTTATGCTAAGATACTTTCCAATGCAAGACCCTTTGTTGAATCTTCAGTTGTCCTTCTGGAGATATGATATGTGACTGTTATGTCTCTCTTTCTTTATGATTATTATTTTGCTGTTTGTTATGAAAGAATAATTCAGAACTGGATGATTTTGTATGCCTGGATGAAGTCAGAAGATGGCTTTAGGTGACATCCATTATCAAGATACACAGGGATAATATAGGTTTCAGACCTTGCACATTATAACTCTGAATATACTTTCACACCTGTAGAAAAGGGAAAATACTGAAAATAGAAAAGAGAAATACTGAAAAATAGAAAAGAGAAATACTGAAAAACTCGGCTCCTACAAATACTGGGAAGAGACTATCTCTGGAGAAAAGCAAACTGCTTTTGTAGGAAGGCTCTTCCTTCTGATGTGTCCATCTTATCATCCAGTTTGGTGGTTGGTGTCATCAGCAAACTGACTGATGCTGATTTCAATCCCATCATGTACATTATTTATGAATGTGCTGAACATTGATCTCCATGATCTGTTAGCTAGCATCCTATCCATTTCACAGACCACTCATATCTTGCCAGTTTGTCTAGGAGAAGTTTTGTACTTCTAGGGAAAGTTTTACGGTTTTATAAATCTCAGCTTTCTAGCATATTGGATATTAGGCAGTATATAGTGCCAAGGCTAATGGCTGCACTCCTAACTAAAGCAAACGTGAAAAACTAACTGCTATTTGAAGCCATCATTGAGATTCTGTCCTACAGTTTTCCATGAGAGGTGGTATTCTTTTTAACTCCCTGGAGAATTCTTTCAAATGCAGAAAAGACACACAAATATCTTAGTTTGCCATATGCTTTCATGTTCACTAAAATGAATTTGGGACAAAAACTAGCTAGAAAACACAATTTCTGGTGTGTCTGCACAGTAATAACCCTGCTTGTAATGAACGAAATCTAATCTTTCAATCAGTTTGCACTCTGTGGCTCAGTACGACACATATGGTAAACTGATGTAGCCTCAAATAAATACCAGTAGTATAATAAAAGGGAAAGATCCATAGGAGAAGAGACATATTATAGCATGGTTCTGCCTTACTATTAATTTTAAATACTGAGTCACAACATTAGGCACAAGTGTAAGTAAATCATGTGACTAGCCAGTCAGAAAAGGCAGATTTGGGCATAACAGCAAATGAATATTAGAGAAGAAGTGCAAATCAAGTGTACATCCAGAGCCAAAGTGAATATAAACTCGTAGCAAAGTTTCTTAAGCAGTAATGTTATTGTTAACTAATGCCTTAGAAAGAGCTGTGCTTGTATAGACCTCTTCAGTTGCTGGGTGGAAGAAGCATGATCAGTTTGGGATCTTCATTTCTCCCATACTGCACCACAGTTTAGACAAACATATACTACGCAGAGGTAGGTACTGTTGTGTGATGTCATTAGCACAATTGGGATTCTTGTCACACAAGTATCCCTACACAGCTTATTATTTTCTTATTCTTAGATGCTCAATAAACTATATGCTAGACCACTTCAGAAATACAAGGCTGTATTTGATGATACAGTACTTAAAATACAACCTTTTCCCATGAGAAATGAGTTTATAAAGTTGCTTTGATGGCGAATCTCTTTGTCAAACACTTGGACTGTGATTTCCAGCTTTGCACTTCAGAAAAAAAATTGTTGGAACCTTGTTTTGAGATCACTCTTAAGCTTAAAGTGTGCATTAAATTAGGCATGACTTAAAATATGACCTTGGAGTGGTCTTCCTATACAAGAAGTTAGACATATGAGAAGTATAATCAATAATGATCCAGAAAACTTGGAGGTAATTCAAAGCAGTTAATTTAAAAATCCATTGTCTGACAAATTAGTCATAAAAACTTTCTAAAGAAAAATATTTGGAGAAATTCACGTACAGAAAATTCATTGCTCTGGTCTTCTGTGAGTAGAAATAGGTAATATCATGCAGGGTTTATATTTGATTTCTAAATTCCATTACAAGTCCTACATATATAGATGTCCAATGAGAATACTAAATGTAAATGAAAAGCACAATGATGTTCATGGGAAATCTTGGACATAAGAGATGTTCTCCAGACTTACAGCAAATTCTTAATTCCCCCACCCCCAATCCAATCATGATATGATAGCTGTAAAATGCAGCTTAACTTCTCCCAAATGTTATTTTGTGCTCAGACTAAGAAGTCAAAACATAAAGGAATACATAGCCATAATACACCAAATGAAAAGCATATGGGATTCTCAGTATATTAAACACACCTAACATTAACTTCCAACTTTTTTTTTTGTCAACCTGTACTTTAAATACAAGATCCCTTGTATTCAGATTCGATTCTGCAACAGGAAAGAATTACGTGATAAGTTCTAACAAACACTTTTGGATAACCACAAGTACATATGGGCTACTTTTGAACTACATGTTAAGTCCAATAAACATCTTAATTTAAGCACGTTATTCAGATTTATTGACCTTGTTACAAATTTTAATGTACTGCAAAATTGTGACAAAGCATAATTGCATGTGGAAGTTGTCCTGAGGGAAATCTGGGAGCTTTTTCTAGGTTAAGGAAGCTGAAAATTTTTACCACAAGAAATGGCTATATCTCTTTTTTTTTTCTTTCAAGCAAGCCAGGCTGTTACATAGCAAAGTGGTTTAGCAGTGAAATAGCTAGTGTAATTTAAACTATTGTTCTGTTTTTGTGGGAATATACTATTGAGCGAAAATGCAGCTGTTGAAACTGTTGCAGAACAGCTATTTCAATCTAACTCCAGACCTTGAAAAACAATTCTACTGAAGTTTCTGCTTGTCAAGCAATACTGGTCATTCAGATAGAGGAAAACAAAAAAAAAAAAAAAAATTGTTTTCTGGAGTCAGTTCTAACACAAGGAAGAAGGTGATGTACATCCTGCCAGTTGTCGATATGTATATTTTTACCTTCAATTAATCCTCAGAGCGATACAAGTCCATGGCAAACAGTCAGTTAATAAAGTGAAGAACCTGGTTTTTGTATAAACATAAAAATAATTAAGTAATGAAAAATGCATTAAAAGGAATTTGAAAGATTTCATTAATAATTTTGCAGCATTTTTCATAACCATTTCCAATTAGTATTTCATCAGTGTAATCAAGAAACCCAGAGGTCTTGAAAATTATCTAATATTCTGCTTTGTGATTTTGTGACTCTTTTAATGAAAGATATGAAAGGTATGTTCTGAAAGTCTCCTGAAAAGGAACTAAATTGGCAATTGGTTTTCAATAGTTCCTTAAAGCCAAGCTGTAAAGTCAACACTATGATTTCTTGTTTGCATGGAAAGGGAAAGGGAAAGAAAAATGAAAATAAAAGAGAAAAGGAAAGGGAAAGAGAAAGGGAAAGGAAAAGAGAAGAGGAAAGGAAAAAAAGAAAGGGAAAGGAAATGAGAAAATGATTAGGAAAAGAAAAAAGGGAAATGGAAATGGAAATGGAAATGGAAATGGAAATGGAAATGGAAAGAGAAAGGGAAACGGAAATGGAAAGGGAAAAAAGAAAGAGAAAGGGAAAGGGAAGGAAAAGGAAAAGGAAAGGAAGGGAAGGATTAAAATTTTCATCAGTAAGATAGGCAAGCTCTTAGAGGGAGAAATATTATCTGATGTTATCAGAGCTACAGAAAAGTATGGAAGTTTAGGTTTGATATTGGAAGTTTAGGTTGGATATAAGAAGGAAATTCCTTTCTGTTAGGGTGGTGAGGCACTGGAATAGGTTGCCCAGGAAGGTTGTGAATGCTCCATCCCTGGCAGTGTTCAAGGCCAGGTTGGACAAGGCCTTGGGTGATATGATTTAGCATAAGGTGTCCCTGCCCATGGCAGGGGGGTTGGAACTAGATGATCTTAAGGTCCTTTCCAACCCTAACGATTCTATGATTCTATGATAAAATTTAGACACATAAAAGAAAATCAGATAATTTGAAAAAGAAAAAGAAAGATTCCCTACATGTTGCCATATATGTGATGATAGCTCAACCTCTTTCTCAGTCCAACAGACAGTGTTAGCACAGTTATCTCTTATTTCACTGAGATACTATTATGAGAAGCTGAGACTTCATGTTGGTGTTGAGAATATTTCTCTATACATGTTTAACTGCTATGTTCTGTTGAAAAGGTCAGTTTTCCTCTTTCTATGCTGCTCTTGGAATTCACTGAAAAGAAGTGGAACCAGCGTTAACATATGATATGAGCATGGTAATTCTTATCTCACTGCCAGAAATCAAAATCAAATTGATTTTGGAAGCTGTGTTTGACATACACCAATGTACTTTGATCATTAAAATAAGCATCCTGGCAGTCAAAAGTAGAAGAATTAATCCAGACAAGGGCGATTACTTTTAAGTGATAACAATTATCATTATTCCATTGTATGAATTGTCAGGTATAAACCACTCCCCAAAACAGAGGAGAAATTTCCCTCTCCAGTCTCAGACACTGGTTTTAGAATAGAACAAATCTCCATCTTAAGGGAAATTCCTTCACCTTGTGTATTGTGTTGAAAGGGACCAGCTGTGACTATACAAGTAATTTTTAAATGGCTAGCGTCAGACGGGATAAATCCTACCCAATAATTTACCACTTCCACAGTGAAAATTCTTCCACGTTAAACATTAAATACACTGTATATTATCCCAAACTCATTTGTATTTCCAGGCTTTATGCTTGATTAAATAAATGACATTGTATTTATCGCAAACCAACTATAAGTCATTATGCTTTGCATCTGGGGACAAATTCTAAAAATCCCGTAATTCCTCTCTTCCATACCAGGATCCATCTGTTTCTGGATAGCCACAGTCTTTCTAAAACTCCTAAGCCACCATCTGAGATAAGGTTACCGTATGTCTAGATTTTCCACAACACTTTGTTTTTTCCAGCTGGAAGTTTTACCATGCAGGATTTTGAATACTTCTGTTGTTTGTCCAGGAATACTGGGCATATAGCTGCTCAGTAACAGCTAACTATTTCATTCGGAAAAATCATAGTTTGAAATATGGCAGCCCTAATTAGGGGTAAACCATCTGTCGTTGCTGTAGTGCTTGAATTTGAGCATAGCTAAATATATTTATCTGGACAGCTGCAACTTTGCAGTTGCTGCACTAATCAATAGGTTTTGGCTGCAATTCTTGCAGCAGCAGCAGTTACATTTACATTTTCTTTCCCAGATGCAGCTGTACCAACAAGAGAATGAAAAGAGAGGAACAGCAAGGAAGCAGAGCATCCGGAGGTGATGATTCAGAAAACACTTTCTTTAGGATCTATTCATGTTTTAGTGTGTGAGGCTCAGGAAAAAAGGACTGATCAATGGCTACAGACTTCAAGATGACAATGGGAATAGCAAACTGCACAGCTATACAAGGCTTCTCTGACTTAAAAAGCCAGCTCACTGCTGTGAGAATTCATTGTCTGTTCACTGGAACGTAACCATTGCCATACTGAGTCTCCTAACTATAGCTTGACATTGACACTTGCTGCCCAATTTGGCAGACGCAGATCAGCTGTTGATGTTGTTATAGTGGGAATGAATAATCCTATTTAAAATGTTCTGTTGCTGCAAACTGTAAAACTCTAAAACTCAGAAATCTATGGGTGTTTTGGCACATGGGAATGGAGTTATCTAATTGCACTGGCAAAACTGCAGGGACCCATATTTCTATAATTTTTCAGTGCAAGGCTTGAATTTACAGCTGGAAACTGTCTTGTCGGAAGAAAACTCTTGGTAATATACACTGGGAGACTAAATGGCAATAGCATTTCTTTAGGACTACTGATTTGTTTTCCTTTTTCAGAAAGACTACTTTGCTAGCACTGCAACAACACAGATACCGATGATTAAAATTCTACTTTTATTCAGAAAAGTTTGCTAACCTGCCTTCCCTATGGTTTATGAAGTGTGCTAGTGGATTACAGGATAGAACAGTTGCCTAAATATTTGTAAGCTGACAGTAGAATATCCACTTCTGCTCTGATCTTTTTATTTATACCTGCTATATCTGAGATCTCAAAAAGTTACGGAAGTTATGGAACCTTCTCTATAACCATTTCTTGGTTGTAGCCCAGCTGATCATCCATTTCACAAAACTGAGGGATCTGGGAGACACTGGAGATCCTAGAGACTATAAGAATCCTTTCTTCCCCTCATATTGTCATAAATCCAGGCAAAGCCATCTCAGAAAACATGCACTGATCCCTGGACCTTCAGGAAAGAGAGTGAGCTGTTTTGATCTTCTACTTGATGTTCTCTAGTCTGCCTAAATTTATAACCATTTTATCCTTCTGCCCCATTTCAACACTTCATTTTTTTTTCCTAAAAAAAAAAAAAATCATCATCTGCCATAATTATCTGGTTATTCCTTGTTTTTCTGTTGTTCCCAGGAATGGGCTGATGCCTGTCTTCAGGAGAAAAATCAACAAGGGCACAACTGTAAACAATAACATAAAGGAAGTGTTAAAAGAAGACATGCTCATTTAATTGCCTATCCACAGCCCAAAACAGTCCCAGTGTCGAGCTTTCTCTGCTGAATAGATGTAAAAAAATTTGGTAACTTTTACAGGTCAGTGACCAGTCTCCTCATGAACAGTGTGAGCATTTGGCACACCAAAACTTATTTTTTCAGGGCATTACACAGCTTTAATACTTTAGCACAAGATTCCCCTGACAATGGCAGGGGAGTTGGAACTACAGGATCTTAAGGTCCTTTCCAACCCTAGCTATTCTATGATTCTATGATTTATTTATATCTGTTCTGAATCTGCTCATTTCACTGATGGCCACTAATTCTTGTACTGTTGGAAAAGATGATACAGAGATTCCTGTTCACACTCTTGGTTTTATAGATTCCTATTACATCTTCCTTAGATGTGAGCATTCTCAAATGTGATTTCATACACTTTGAACTGAAAAAGGAGTACTTATTCATGATTTATCACCACAGGAAAAGGCATGAGGCACAGGAGAGACCCAGAGATACATACATTTCTCATGTCTGTGCTACTTCACCTGAGGGTCAGAGAACACACCCCAGTCTTGCTTTCCTTATTCTTTAGATGGCTGTTGAGGGCACTGTTCTGTGTTTGGTTTTTAAGATCAAGAAGTTCATCCTTGTCAGTTTCAGAACTAGGCTAAAAGGAGCTACAAGTGTTCAAGTAAAGAGTTTTCAGTTAGTCACACTCCCTGCAGTCTGTCATTTGGGATTAGCTATCCTGGTGACAGATGCAGTGAAGGGAGGAAAAGAAATAGAAGACAAGAAGTTGTGTTGATTGAATGTGCTTTCCATCTGAGACACATCACTTCTCTCAGGTGCATCTGCTTGTCCACTTATATAGGAAAGCCTATTGTGGCTTACATCCAGCCAATACCATGCAGCCACTTGCATGCAAGGCAGGATGGTGAGGAGAATAGAAAGAATATAAAACCCATGGGGTGAGATAAGAACAGGTTAATAAATGACACATTAAAATATAGTGATAATAGAAAGAATATCAACAATAATGATAATAATAGAAAACAACAAAACAAAGAAATGAAACAAAAGTGATGCAGAGTAAAATTGCTCACAACCCACTGACCCATACCCAGCCTGACCCAATCAGTGATTGGTTAAGGTTACAACTGAAACCAGGACAATGCCTCACTGTACAATTTTACTCCTTTTATGGCCTGCTCTTCTTCCTCTAATCTCTGAGAAATTGTGAAGTGTTTTCTCTTTTCTCTTTTTTTGTCCTGTGCTCCTCTTGTTTCTCAATGCAAATCTTTCTCTCCTGGAACAGCCTTCTGAAGGCTTTACGAAGTTCTCCAAATGTTCCTGACTTGCCTCTGTCTGAGAAGACCTAAGCCTGTTAAAAAAGAAAATAAACAGACAACAGTTACTACTGGTTCAGTTTGTGTGAAGGAAAATTATTAGGACATTTTTGCAAGTCTAGGATTATATTTTCAGGGCATCTTTCTCTTATCTTGAGAGACCTAAGTAATGGAACATCCTTTTCTTCCCTGTCTGCTATGTGATCTGTGCAACAGGGAATTTCCTTAGCATAGGGAGATTATAACGGGGAAGATAGGTGATCACTGTAGAGGATACATTTAATTGCTGCTGTGCTTTATTCCACCTAACATCCAAAAAACCAAATCAGCCTGAAAAACCTGGGCCAAACATTCCTATTAAGAATGCCTGTGACTTTACATGGCAGAGGTTCAAGTGAAATGGAAGCTGCAATCAGAGCTTTTCTATGCAAAGCCTTTATCACTGGTGTAAACATATGGGTCCAAAGTAATTTCTAGCCTGATGAAGATAATAAATAACTTCGGTTAGATCCTCAAATGCTACAAAAGCTAATGGAGGTAGTCTAATTGCACCTTCTGAGCTACATGCTGCTTCGGAAATGATTTTTTTTAATGTTTATAAACCAGAATTCATGTTACTGAAGTGTTATATTTACAAACAGGGGAGATAATGCAATTTTGCATTAAATAGCAAGAGAGAGATCTTGCAGAAAACTAAGAAACCAATATCAGGTTTCTTGCATAAATGGGTACACCACACTGCTTAGAGGTCTAGACACTGTCATACTCAGTTACCATTTTTCCTAGTTAGAACATGTCAGATTAAGTCTTTTATCATCTCCCAAAATCCAACCAAATATGAACTTGCACATCTACTTCTGTTCCATATGACACAAAATTGAATGCAATTTGCTTTGCTTTTTTTTTTTACATGTCAAAACAATCTTTCTAGAGGTTATAGGTCATCTATGATCCGATGACAAAATGAACAGTGTGCGCACGCAGCCCAGAAAGCCAGCCGTATCCTGGGCTGCATCAAAAGGAGCGTGACCAACAGGTCGAAGGTGATCCTGCCCTTCTACTGTGTTCTCATGAGACCTCACTTGGGGTATTGTGTGCAGTTCTGGTGTCCTCAACATAGAAAGGACATGGAACTGTTAACAAGTCCAGAGGAGGGCCACGAGGATGATCAGGGAACTGGAGCACCTCCCGTATGAAGACAGGCTGAGGAAGTTGGGGCTGTTCAGCCTGGTGAAGAGAAGGCTGCGTGGAGACCTCAGAGCCAACTTCCAGTATCTGAAGGGGGCCTATAAGGAAGTTGGGGAGGGACTCTTCATTAGGGACTGTAGTGATAGCACAAGGGGTTACAGGTTAAAACTTCAATAGGGGAAATTTAGATTGGATATAAGGAAGAAGTTCTTTACTGTGAGGGTGCTGAGTCACTGGAATGGGCTGCCCAGGGAGGTTGTGAATGCTCCATCCCTGGCAGTGTTCAAGGCCAGGTTGGGTGGAGTCTTGGGTGACATGGTCTAATGTGAAGTATTCCTGCCCATGGCAGGGGGGTTGGAACATGATGATCTTAAGGTCCTTTCCAGCCCTACCTATCCTATGATTCTATAAAATATATTTTTAAGTCTTTACAATGTGTTTTTTTAGTTATTCAATAAAAATACCTGACAATTATCAATCATTAATTTCTCAAAGGCTCCTTTACCTTTAAATCACTGTAACGATGCTCTCATAAAACATTGCTTGTTTACTATTACATTTTTATATGCTTTGTAGCTGACATGCCATTACATTTACCTCCTATCTTTGCCATCTGGAAAAAGGGAGAACTTATCTTCTTTGTACTGTATGAAAAACAATTGCCAGTGATGTTCTGTATCATAACCAAAGGAGAATTTTTACATGATAACTTGATTGCTGTCTAATTTCATAAGACAAATGTATTTAGCAGTACATACTACAAGACCTTATATATGCTATTATTATGACATTCTTCTAAATTTCAGAAGTGAGTTCTTCCGTCTGGACAATCACATAACATTTCTAAAGCCTTAATAAATCTCTATTAAACAATAAAATATTTTTAGCACCCAGATATGATGCACAGGGTCAATATATCTGGTTACTATGATATATAGCTATAATTTGAAAAAACAAAAATTTTTTTGGCAAAACAATTCCATTGTGTCCTTTTAAACATGATTAAAAAAAAAAAAGGTAATTAGCAATAACAGTCAAATCCCAGTAGATTTAGAACCTTATTTAGCTCATAGTAGCATCTGAAATTTTGAATATTTATCTGAATTTAGTCAATCTCCTCATATATAATGAGTAATTATAATAAATCCATTCAGTCAGCTTGGGCAGACTCTTAAACATGCACAGAATCTTCCTAAGAACAGTGGGGCTCCTATGAGGATCAAAGGTCTGACCACATGCATTTTACTGCAGGAAGTGTCTCCTCATGAATTATGCAGGTATCTCTCTAACCAGAAATCCTTGAAAACAAGTTCTTTTGTGGCATTTTGCTCCTTGCCATTCTAATCTCAGAACTGGAACAAAAGTAAAATGTAGACATACAAATGAATAATAGGAGGCAGCAGACATAGCCAAAACTTGTATACATGCAAGAACTAAGATGTTTCAGTGTGAATTGAAAGTGTGAAGAATTCCTTGACTCATGACCAGAAAAAAAATGAGTTTCAAAGACCTATGTGAAAAAATGACACTGAAAGGGTATTTTATATTTGCCACTATAACATAAGAGGCAGGGGATCTACATATAAAAGCACAATAAACTACTGATTGAAAATTCCAAAATATCCTTGCCATCCCTCAATCATAATTTTTTGTCATAAAAGGAAACAAGTTCCATATCTCTGCATGATAAGAGTGGTGACAAATATAAACACCTATGTTTGTGTAGAAATTCAAAATTAATCAAATTTTGATGCCTGCAGGGGAGAGAGAATCTATAATCCAGTGCAAACAATGTCAAAGAAATAGGAGCAGACATGGATCAAGTTTCTGATAAAAATAAATAGCCCCAGGGAAATTCAGATTTTTTTTTATGATGGTTTTACATCTTTACACAATGTAAACACTCACTCTTCATTGGGTATGTATGTGATCTGTGGCAGTAAAATAACTATCTTCCCATCCCTGGTCATTATCTGGTATGGAGATTAAAAAAGAACAGCAAAACAAACATCTGCAAGAAGACTCATTTAAAAGATTAATATAAAATTACTTTATCTTGTCTTGCAACTAGCAACTATTTGGAAGCTCATTAAATTTACAACAGTCACTTCATATGGAAATTACTTCTCACCCCTGAAGAGACTGTTAACTGTAGTCACATATTTCATGTCTGCGATTATATGAACTTGCCCCGTTTCAGCAGAGACTGAAATCTGTACATTTATGCAATGACAAGGCCTAAGTATGGAGTTCATAATGCCTTACTTGCCTTTTCTTTACATCTTCCTACAGAGAGGCTGACAATGCATGTATTGCCTTGCTAATTGAGCAGTAGATTAAGTGGACTGGTGTATTTGTTGACTGGATTTCAGCAAATAAGTGGAAGAAGTAATTGCCATCATAAGCACAGCAACAAATCCTCTTTACATTTTAATTTAATGTGTTTGCATAGGATCTTAATCCTTAAAACAGTTACACCCTACTGTAGCTGGCTATAAATGTGAGGCATAAAGTGTCCTTCTAATAGTGTGTCATCAGCATTTGCATTTTCAGCCTGAAAAAAATCATTTTTGAAAGGTTGATGCATTTGAAAATATTATGGTCAATATTTTGCAAGTTGATCAAATACTGTATTTTCTAGGAAGAAAAGTGCAATTCCATTGCTCTTTATGAAAGTGTTTAGACAAGAAAGCCAGAGAATTTAAAATAATTGCTTCAACGAAGGGTAGTCATATATTTAGTAAATAAAACTATCCTCTTGTAAGCAGTTTTAGGAGCCAATACAGTCTAATGTTTCTGTGTAGTTTTTGCCTATCAAACCTGTTAGAATAAAACCAAACAAATTCTTGAACATATTTCTTAAGAGTATCATTATCTTATATCACATAATGCTTTCACTGGTGAATAGAATTCTTAACCTAGTGGTTAAAAAGATGTACTAATGTTTTGAGAAATTCACCTATATTTTGAAACAATATATTGTCCATGTGTCAGGACCTGGAAGGCACTGAGAGAGCTGCATGTTCCCAAGCAGGGCACCCCATTTATGGCCAAGTACCCCAGGCTTGCACCCAGCCCAGGGCCCCTGAGCACAGTGGGTATCCCCAGATGGACCCCTGGCCTACCTCATGGGGCAACCCCATTCCCGTTTCTCCCTGACATCATGTTGCGCAGCTTCCCACTGTAACTGCTTTTGGATGTAAAAATTACTTAGATCTTCTTGCACTACAAAAAGCTAAGCTCTGTCAAATTGCCATCTGGCAAGAATGTATGTTCTTCCATTGGAGAAATCCCACCTCTAAGCTACTATATTCATTTTCATGTGAGTTAACTCATCATATAATGCCCCCAGCTGCTCTGACAACTGCTCTAAGCAGCACAGATGAAATCAGGAATAATACTGGTTTGAAGTACAGAATTTGTAGATATAGGTCTAGAAAAAGAAGTGCAAACTCACTTCACATAATAAACAGAAGGTTTAACAGCAAAGCTGAAGAAGAACTGTACATAAAGGAGGTGTGCAAATCACTGCCAAGCAAACACATAGCTTGCTGAATCTGAGTAGACAAAGCGCTAGTGTTCACTGGCCTACAGAGCACCTTTCCAATACAGACTTACCCTCTTTAGGATTGGACAACCCAGTGCCTGGAAAGCCTTATGGTACTTAGAGCCCTGTCTCTTGAGGAACTCTCGCAGATGCTTCTACTATGGAACTGAAACAGGGATGTAAGAGTCCAAAAGAAAAATGCCAGTCTGGACTCATACACAATATTACACAATTTCCTCATATCAGGTAGAACTGACACTGCAAAATTGCAAATTATGAACTGCAAGAACAAGGACTATCACACTTGATCTTCATGAAGTCCCTGGTCAAGTCCTCCCAAAATGTGGAATATATAAGATGTCATAGAATCTTAGAATCATAGAACAGTTAGGGTCAGAAAGGACCTTAAGATCATCTAGTTCCAACCCCCCTGCCTCACACTGAAGGGACAACTTACACTAAACGATGTCACCCAAGGCTTTGTCTGGCCTGGCTTTGAGCACCATCAGGGATGGAGCATTCACAACTTCCTTGGGCAACCCATTCCAGTGCCTCACCGCCCCCACAGTAAAGAACTTCTTCCTTATATCTAACATGAACTTCCTCAGTTTTAGTTTAAACCCATTACCCCTTGTGCTATCACTACAGTCCCTTATGAAAAGTCCCTCTCCAGCATACCTGTAGGCCCCGTTCAGATATTAGAAGGCTGCTATGAGGTCTCCACGCATCTTTCTCTTCTCCAGACTAAACAGCCCTAGCTTTCTTAGTCTGTCTTCATACAGGAGGTGCTCAAGCCCCCAGTCATCCTCCTGGCCTCCTCTGGAGTTGCTCCAACAGCTCCATGTGCTTCTAATGTTGAGGACACCAGAACTGCACGCAATACTTCAAGTGGAGTCTCATGAGAACAGAGTAGAGGGGCAAGATCTGCCGGTCACGCTTCTTTTGATGCAGCCCAGTATACAGTTGGCTTTCTGGGCTGAAAGTGTACATTGCCTGCTCATGTTAACCCTCTAATATTAACAGTTTTAATATCCTTTTCTATTAATACCTTCTGTAGGGAGATGTTATCATTGCTTGGCTTTTTCTTTGCAGATGGCTGCCTTTCCTTGACATGATGGTTCAGTTGTTATTTTGTTTTTGGCTCAGTTTTCTAGCTCCCATATTACTATATGGAAATTGTGTTCAAAAGTGTTACCCTAACTGTTCTAGATAGCTTTTAGCTGCTGAGGAGAAGAATTTTGTTGTTGCTGCTTTTAAGATCTACTTAAACATAATTATAAAAGTGGAATAATTTGTAGACTGTGATTCCCATGCTTCATGAAAAAAAAAAGCAGGTTACTCACACTATAGGCAATTCAGGCCTCTGTTTCATTCCTTCTACCTAAAATGAAGAGGGTCAACAGAATCATCAAGATACAAGTTAGTGGCAATACATCATTGTATGCAGTCACTGTACCATGCGCAAAATGTTGGTAAAACATTTTACGGGTGGTTTAAGAAAACAAGGGATCAAGAACATCCTCATACAAGATGCCAAGTATCTGAATGAGACACACTGCTGATGTAAATGAGTGTAATTGGCTTCAGTTAGACATTCAGGTAAGACCAGAATGAATCTTTTGCCTTCCAAGTAGAATTCATGAAATCATAATGCTACATCACAGATTGAGTTCTAAAATGTATTATTTATATCTTCTAAGCTTGTATGGTTGAGTATCTGATTTTAATTAGCCTGTATATAACCTGTCTATAACCAATGAGTGGATAGGTATAGTCAGACAAATCTGCCGTTATTTATAAATGACCTACAAACAAAATCTGCCCTACATTTGTGTTATTACAATGGTTTGGTGGTACTTCACTAATACGTGTATCGTCTCAATATCTAGGATGAAACACTTTCTTACCTATTTTAGCTGTCTTGTAAAGTAACCTAAGATATTATTTCTTTCCTCAGGGGGTGCTCCATACAGTGGAAGGATCACATAGTGTCAGTGGATTAAAATACGTATATTTCAACATTACAGTGCTTCTGCCTGCCACAGTCTTGCACAGCTTACTTGATGCTGACATACTGCACCAGAAATGTAGCCTATCTGGTAAGTAATAGCAAAAGATAGAAACATTTATCATTTGATATAGTAGTTAATATCTACACATACCTAAATAAGCAGCTGCTGTAAGAGGCTATTATAGATTGAAAAAAATACTGACAAGACTATAGAAACTGACATACATATAAAACCAAACAGTAAGATAAGTGAACGGTGGGGAAAAGTACATGTCTGTATAGACAGATTGATATGAATGTGCATGAACACATTTTAATACATATATACAAATATTGCTTTGAGTAGAAAAATTCAGAATACAGTAGAGGTCTACTCACTTATATATCCTGCAGCTTTTTACTTACACAAGCTGTCAATATTTATATAGAGTGGAATCAGTGATCAGAAAAAGATTGAAGATACAAGCTTACCTTGCCAGTTCTCAACTGCTAAAGATCTTGCACAGAGAAATATCATTTGTTGGATGAACACTTAAAGCAGATAGAACCATTGTTCAATGTGCAATCAAACCAGACCCTTGTAGACTTAATTATGAGTGACAGCCCCAGCCAAAACTTCAGTGCTGGTTCACTTCACTCCTTCATCTGTGTACCCTAAGGGATTAGAATTCTAATATCTCTGTCACTGAGGAAATTACATGATTAAACTAGCTTTTGCAGGAAAATCAATTACTCCCCAAATTTTTAAGTTTATTTTTACATCCCAAAGGCATCGTTGGGACTTCATATTGAAACAACACATCTACAATATTATTAATAATACTTTCATTTTTCATTACCTTAGAAAACTTGCTTATGCTTTTCTATCCCTACCCTTCCATAATAGCCCCAAAATAAACACCTGTGCATTGTTACTTTACGATTTACTTTAATGTTTCTGATAGGGCTGACATTATACTTACATTATCAATATGTCTATATGCAGACAAGAATTATTTCTGTTTCAGAAATGTCATAAGCACCTGTGTACTGTACCTCTTATTTTATGATTATTCTTTCAGTCACTCTTCCATTTGTGTGCACACATATACCTGTGTGTGTTTAGTTACATATAGGGGGGGTTGTGTATGTATATGTGTATATACATATGTATATCTGTAAGAAAACTTCATGTCTTGCCTGGTGAGATTTTCTTATGTAGTTCCAATTTATCCAGTCTAATGAGACAACTTCTAGCAGCAGTCATGTTGACAGTAAAAGTAATAGCTTTACAAAAGCATCAACCTGTTGCTGTACATTGCTATATTGAAAAATGGATGCTCTGGTTTGGAGCACATCTTTTTATTGAGCAACTACAATCCGTGATGGAAGATACGAGTGAGAGAAGGACATTCCTAATCATCAAATGTTCTGATAAAGGGTACCAATTAATCTTTGTCTATTACAAATGAAGATAGGAATTAACTCCTATAAACTAGTGTGAAGACAGAGTTCAAATAAAACTTGACAATATTAAAGTTCTTTGCAACTCTTCTTTCATGCACCTACAAATTACTTTGCATTCATGTCAGCCTATGACTTAAAACTATTTTTGAGATCAGATATGTAACTAATTCTGAGAAAAGCTGAATATATAAATTATCCTGACAGTGACTATTACCTAAACCTCACTGACTACACTGACTAGTGGCATTTAGATTAGTTCATCTTTTCATGTGATTATCTGTAGGGAATTTACCTTAATACAGCCAGCCTTATGGAAAAGCCAGCTGGTTTTGCCCTAGCCAACGCACAAAGATTCAGGAACATCGAGAGCTGGTAGTCTGATCTATAGCAAATCCTATATGCAGCTTTTTGGCTGACCACACAAGTGGTTAAGAAGCTTTTGGTTCATTGACATTACGGTCTTAGTCTTCATGAACTAGACCAAGGCAGAGTGCTTTTCACTGGCTTTCTTAATGCCACAAACAAAATTCACTCATTTGCTCATTCATGAGCATACTCACAGTGTTTCACAAATCATGGGTGATGATTTAATACTTCATATTTCTGAGCTCCAAGTGAAGTAAGTTAATGAGAAATTTAAAGCCATTACCTTCAAAGAAAAATAAAAAACTAACAAGAAATTCACTCTTTTGCAATATGTATGATAGGATGTCACGGTTTAAACCCAGTCAGACGGCTTGTTCACTCACTCCCCCCCTTCTTTCCCTCCTCCTACTCCCGGAGGGACAGAGAGGAGAATCGAAAAGAATGCAAATCCCATGGGTTGAGATAAGAACAGTTTAGTAACTAAGGTATAACACAAATCACTACTGCTACCACCAATAATAACAATGATAAAGGAAATAACAAGGAAAGAGGATACAACATCTCACCACCAGCCGACCGATAACTCGCCCCCCCCCAGCCTGTCCAAGCTCTGACCCATACCTCCTCCAACCCTGCAGTCCCAGCCCTTCCAGGTAACTCCCAGTTACCTCCTGGGCATGACGTGCTGTGGTATGGAATACCTCTTTGGTCAGTTTGGGTCAGGTGTCCTGTCTCTGCTTCCTCCTGGCTTCCCCTCCTCTCTGGCAGAGCATGAGGCTCACAAAGTCCTTGGCCAAACCAAAACATCATTGTTATCAGCTCTGTTCCCGAGCTGAAAGTCAAAACACTGCACTGCACCAGCTACCAAGAAGGAGAAAAATGACTGCTACTGCTGAACCCAGGATATTGGCTTTTGAGGATTATTTGAGTAACAATATTACTACGGGATTAAAAAGATAGACCATCAGACTAAAACAGCCATTAAGATTAGATGCAATACAATCCACAGGTGACATTCATTTCACTTGCATGATATCAGTTATCAAGTTGTATGCAAGAGAAGCCTGGAGGCCTCCAGGTACTTCCTTTTATCCTCCCAACCCTCTGCCTAAACTGCAGCATCTAGAGCTTCCCTAGAGCCATAATCTGCTTGCAAACTATAGAGAATATCAGTGCATTACCCAGACCCATGGGACAAATAGACTTGCATGAACCTGCCTCCCTTATCAATCATTCTACCTGTGCTTCTCCTGGAGTTGCACAGATGATACACTCAAGCAGAAATGGAACATGACACTGGAGGTTTTATCATTCCCTTCCCTGACAGCAGACATTTTTGGCTAATAGAATTATGGGATAATTCATGCCTTTTTTAAGCTTACAAATTCTTTAGGGTGGATTAATAATGCGAAAAAGTTGAGCAGGTGGAAAATTTACATTGTCTAAAA
Organism: Pezoporus wallicus; assembly: GCF_028554395.1. NCBI lineage: Eukaryota > Metazoa > Chordata > Aves > Psittaciformes > Psittacidae > Pezoporus > Pezoporus wallicus. The sequence continues at coordinate 6,236,710 of NW_026642361.1, forward strand.
AATCTGATTAGTACTATAAATTTACATACTATACCAAGGATATTTTTTAAATCCTACATAACATGAACAGGGACACTAGCATCAAACAATTCCCACCAACCTTTCAACTTATGAAAAATATTTTTTTTCACTAATATTTAGTTGAAAATATTTGTCATATTTCAAAAACATCACCAGTCACCAAAAAAACAAACTGACCACAGTTTTTACTTTCACTGACATTACAGAGCACCATTTTTTGATGCAATGCTACAGCTCCATTTAAGTTTTGCTTACAAATCACCACAAAATTCACAGGAGCCTAAAAAGAAAATCCCTGTCATGTAGTAAGCCCTAGTCAATGGTATGTCATCCACTCTGGGTCTCAATTTACTTTAAAAAGGCTTAACAACTGTCAATTTGAAGAAACAGGCTTGGAATAACAATGACCATCTCATCCTGTTTATTGATTTTAGCAGTTTTATTATGTTTTATCCAGAGTGCTAAAATTCAGGTATACTTACAGAAAAACTTTAGCACAAGGGTATGGATTTAGAGCGCATTTTTCCTGGCTATCTATCTATTAACAACAACTACTAGATGGCAGTCGTCTCTCCTTACTAGAAGCATTGTCAACTATGAAACTATAAAATAAAGATTGCATATAGTCAGTGTTGGCTTAAGAAAGAAGGTTTCTCTTCAGTACAAAACTGGAGGAAGGGGCTGGTCATCTTGGAGTTGACTTAAGTTTCTAACCTGTTTCTCAGTATCACTGAACTCTCAATCTGGAAGAATTCATGACTTACTTACACTGAATTATCATGATGGATTAGTTACTCATTTTTCTGTAGACTATGTATTTGCATTACTTGTTTTATCAAATTTTTCTTTGTGCCACCAGAGATCTCAGGCTTTCTTCTGAGTTCAATGTACATCTTCACCCACCCACTGATGTCTTGTCATTTCTGTAACACCTTATAAAATGAGAGAGTGCAATAGGAATTTCATTATTCCTTTGCCACAAAGACTAAACTGTTCTGGGTAATTTAACAGCAGAGGACAAGGTGTGAAGGGATGTTGGACTGGCAGCTTTGAACACTGACAAAGTCACAGTGACAGAAGGGAAAGTCCTTGGGAATGAGGAACTAAACATAGGGAGAAGCAAAACCAAGTGAACTACAATAATACAGATTTCAACAGATTCCCAAATCAGGACTGAAGGTGCAAAAAAAAAAGGAATAATACAAAAATTTACATCTGCCAAAAGGGGTTAGCTGCCTTTTTTTTATAGCATTCGTGTGAAATCGACAGTACAATATCAGCTGAATACAGCAGTTATATGTTTGCCATTTAGGATTTATATCATCATGTGTCCTATCTATCAGCTTGGGCTTGAGAGCAACTGCTATGACATAAATCACCACCAAACGTTTGCATAAAAAGTAGGAAGCATTTTTCCTTTTTTTTTCTTTTTTTGGGGAAGGAGAGGGGTGAAGAAGAGAAATGGAATAGGATTAAAATAAGGAAGAAATCAGTCTTTAAAATTTTACATCATTCTCAGCTTTCAGAACACAGCTCTTTGCAAAGTTTTATGAGCCATCTAACCTTTTGAAACTGGGATGCAACAACTGTGCAACCTCTGTTCTGAAACTGCAAACAACCAGGGAAGAGCATATGCAATTGTTAATGGATCATCTTTTTTGTGGATAGTGTCTATGATATAAGACTGTATAATTATTGCTAAATACTCCAGAACACCAGTGGGGACAGCTGTTGCTGTTGCCATTGCTACCTAAATAGCTGACCATGTAACAGTTTTTCTATGTTCACTCAGGCACTGACTATTTCCTTTTGTTGATGTCAATCTTGTCCTCAGTTCTGTTTTGATTTCTGTCTTTTTGTTGTTGCTCTATGTTGCAGAGTAATTTGGAGCTCAGAAATGTCTGTGCACTATATATGTGTCCCATACATCCCACAAACTTCTTATCTGATATAAACTTGGTAAAAATGCTAACAATTTACTGCTATCATTTGTCGCTGTGCTAAGTGAGTTAGAAATACGTGGACAAAACACATAGCTTCAAAGCTAGTAGTTCATCAGAATTTCCACCTGGATTTAATGTTCCTTGGGTCCAATTCACCCAGTGCTGCCTGAAAGTCAGAGAGTGTGAGCTAGTGATTGGTCTTACTAAGTGGTCAATGAACAGAGACAAGAACCTTCTTCCTATTTATCTTTTCCCACTGACTCTAGAGGAGGATTTGATTTTTAGGTGGCTAAGTTAAGTGGGATGAAGTTCATCCTTTGAAGGTCCATTCATGAAGACCACTGTTTAGAGAGCTGCCTTTATCAGGTACTGAAAGAGCCTGTAAATGGGCAGGGACAAAATGTACCAATAATGACATCTTCCATCTCTTTTGCTTTGTACCTGAGGTGTTGACATATAACTTGTATTCCTGCTCATATTTTTTAACAAAGCAAAACTCTGATTTTAAATTACAAGGAAGAGGAGATATGTCAGGGTGAAATGATCAAAATGTTAATGCATGATGTTGCAAATTGCCCTGTTCTATGTGTGCTACATAAAACCCCAATCATTGTTTGTACTTATTTTATTCTATCAATAAGATCAAAACAAAGCTATAAATACAACATCATACAATTTAAAGTACACAACTGTGAGAAATTAAAGAAGTGCAAGTAAATATTTCATTACAAATTAAGGGGTTTGTGCCATAACTATTTCTTTCCCTAGACTCATCTAGACTTTCAGCTATGCTCATTTAGACTTCCTCCTTATCCTACCTTTTAACAGACAGTGAAGGTAAAACAGGTTTAGTCTGACAACTATAGCTGTTAATTTTGGGGACTGGGTTAGAACTGAGATCTACCTTGTTCAACAGTGCAGTACCCTTAGTCCAGTAACATGATGGAAAGTTACATGCAAGTGTTTAATAGAGATTTGAATGGATACATTTGAGACAGTTTTGACTAATCTGTTCTTGTACTAATATATTCATTTATATTCGGACAGTAGAGTTGTGTTCTTGAAACTACAATACCGCATTCTGGCATCTTGTAATATTTCCCCCAAGTGTACCTTCTCCTTTTTTTCTCCTTTCTACGCTCCTAACTCTTATTTTCTTGTTTAAGCATAGACATGATTTTAACCTTAAAATGTTTGAGAATTTGGTCGAAGATGGAGGAATTACGACAAAAACACCATTCCTGTTTTTCCGTCTTGCTCTTTCAATCCTTCTGCTGTTAGTGGGCAGCTGGGACAACAAATGGTGCCCATACAGATGAGTGGTCTCCTAAGCAAGCATAGCTAATTTTATGACTTGAGATCTGTAGTTTTTCCTATGGTTTTGGCTTGAATGTCCCTTCAGACTAGAACTACTCTGACTCCAGGACTACATTCAGTTGTGGGAACATGCTTATCACTTCAACCCTGTTATATAGCTATTAATGTCTTCTCCTAAACGGAATTGTAATGTTTCTCTTCTTGAAAAGTGCTATATCAAAGAAGAAAATTGCAATAAATGTCCACAAAGATAGATAGGTTTTTTTTTCTGGACAGCAGTGGCAGGGGGCAGAAAAACTCCTTATGTCAAGTAGAGCTAAGATTGCATTCAGCAGCTGGCTTCATAAAGTGTGTATAAAATATGTGGTAAAAACACAGGAAAACCCACAGGATTCCACAAGTACCACCACAGGAGTCCAGCATTGTTTAGCAGAAACAGGTTGTTTAGACATTGTTTCTACTGCAGGGAGAAGAACAAAGGAAAAGCCAAGAGACAGTCTTCATTTCCTGCACTAGGTCTATTAAATATTAAGCATTTGGATGCAAGAGTTGTAGCAGGCAGCAAAAATTCTGTACAGATCTGCTTTTCATCCAGAAATGTTAGTTTTTTTTTAAAGAATTGAGTTATGCAATATTCTGTATTTACTTTTTGATTAAAAGAATAAATTACAGGCCATTTGAGAGACAGTATTAATCTTTCTTATTACTTTGTTCCACTGAAAAAAAAAAAAAGTTAGCTAGGAATCTTTTCAGCAATGTAAATGACTCTTTTGGATAATTTTATGTCACAGATAAGCTGTGAAATTAGTGATTTTTTTCCCCTTAATTATTCCTCCAGTTTGCCAACAGCGATTAATACAGCACCCTAATTATCCATGTCCCAGTAGTTTCATATCAGTAACAGAAGATCCATGGTTTAAAGCAAAAATCTGATGTTGAAATAGTCACAATTTAGCTTTACTAAGAGAAAGTGAAAGGCTTCTTTCTTTGACATGTCTGTGGTGGTGGGGAAGTGTTACCTGGATCTGAAAGCTAAAAGGCTGTATTCCAACCATGAAGAAAAAGCTAATATTTTAAAATCTATGATTTTGTTTTTCAGAGATGTTTCTCTCACTAAAGGCATCTAGCTGAAAGTTAAGGCAGACATATAATAAACACAAAGTGGCAAAAAGTATATTCATATAAAATTTAAGAGTCTAACACCAGGAAAATTGAGCCACATTGTGTCAAGCATGAAACATGTTAAATCTCCTTGTCTCCAAGTATTTACTGCTGCCTGTGACCAGCTAAATCCCTTCCTTTGCTAAGCCAAATACCTCAGCCTTCATTTGGGTCTATCTGAAAAGCCTCAGGGTATCTGAGACATTCATACAAGGATAACAGGTATAATACAGAATTTATGTAGACCATTTTATAGCAGCAGCTGATAGCTAAGGCAGGGCATTGCATAGCACTTGATACCCCAACTGCTACAGAGAATCAATGCCCAATGGATTTGTAGAATCTTACCACTGTAATCACAAGTAGTGAGACAGCTTCTTTCACAGAAGGAGTTGTGGACTTCAGTTGTCTGTCTAGAAGGAATTTGAACCTATAGTTTCAAACCCCTTGAAAGCTGCCCATCAATCCAGTTACTGAGTAGACTAAATGTGTCATCTATCCTACTGAAGTCTGGATGCTGATGAATCAAGAATATGAGAGTCATGGATTTAAGTGGTTGATTGATTGTTGAGAAAACATGACTCTATCTTAATGAATCAAGGAGTTGCTTGGTAAGAGGTAAACTGATCTGCAAAGTATTTATATATTTCAGGTGAAGTAATCCTGAGATTATTACAAAGCAAATCAGGATTTATCATCACCAAATGACTTTAGTTTAAAAGTCTGGAAAAACTGAAAGTACAGAAGACTGTGTAAAACTTTGAATGCCAACTTCAAATGGGAAAAAAGGAAAAAAAAGGGCTAAAAAATCATAGAGTATAACTATGTCTTTTAAAGACAATTCTTGTGTCTGTAGGCAAGTTAAGATGACATTTCAATAAAAACAACACAAGGATCACTAAAAGAAGATCTGTTGAGCAGCTAGAGGTAAAGAAGGTCAACATCTTTACCTACAGCAGTTATATGGCTTTATCTTACTGTGACATTCTACTGGCTTATGTTATTTATTTGTTCCTCTCAGGAGTGGAGTAGAGCAGCATAGATATTTAGGGAGGGTAGAGAAAGGGACAAGGAGTTGAGAATTAAAATAATGTTAGATTTTGCCTGGGTTGTAATGCAATATCTTCCATATATATAGAAGTATTACTATAGGAAACAACTGTCTTGTACAAAACCATGTTTGTTTTAGGAAAAAAGAGACATGAAAGCAGAAATTTAGAGCTCCTTAAGGATATCAGCTGTTAATTCCCATGAACTGGTGTTGTGGAAGAATCAGGCACTTTGATTATGAAAGAAGCAGCAAGGTACTTTATTGATATAACAAAATCTAATGGTAAAAGTGACAGTAGTTTAATGCAATTTAATCACAAAGTTCACTTGATTATTTACTGCATAGAAGGCAGGGTCAGAGAGAACTGTCATGGAGACCCTCTCATTGAGTCATGAGGTTCTGAGAGGACGCCTTTGCTTTCTAAACTTCTCAGAGGGGAATCTAGGTGCAACTGGATCTACTCCTAGTCCCACACTTTGGTCATATATATGTATATATATATATATATATATATATATATATATATATATGCAGAATCAGTCCTTTATGTGATTTTGTCAAAATTTCAAAGTTTAGCATGCTATTAGTCACTGTCGTGGAGGCCAAAAAAATTGACTGAGGTAGGTTACAAGTCCCGAAGGAAACTTATTCTAATAAAAAAAAATCATTTAATACTCTGACAGCATTAGTAAATCATAAGTTCTAGATGTCAAGTGGAATAAAATACTACACAACTGACTTACTTAAGCTTAAGTTTTAAGGGGAATTAACACATTTTACTCACCAATCAAGATGAGGGCTCTCAACCTCAAGGAGTTCCCTCAGGCAGCATCCCAACCCAAGAGCAGAGTCCTTGACTACAGATCTGCTTCTCCAAGAAGTACTGACTAAACTCTTGCCCTCCAGCAGGACCCCATTTATACTCTGGTCAAATCTGATCTGTGGTCAAAAAAATGGTCTGAGGGCTCTTGGTTTTTGACCAAAGTGTAGGGCTGGCAACATCCAGTTGTGCAACCTTGTTGTAACTAAATTTGGCAGATCTTGTTGTTACCCAGGCCAGACCGAAGCCAAAGGATACCTTTTAGCACTAGCAGATATATTTTTATACTTGTCCAGAGACCAGAGTCAGCAGATATATTTCTCAGCAATTATTGTGGCTCAGTGGTCCTTCCATTAGTGTGGGTACAACTGTCACAGATGGGAATCCAGAGCTTTAGAAAATTACTGCCACTTCATGTGTCTAAAAAATTGGAGGGTATCCAAGGACAAATACTTGGCTGATGCTCCATGGGTCAGATGTGTGTGTGTGTGTGACAGAGGAAGAGAAGCATTCTCAAGACATAGCAAGATAGCTGATGTTTACAGATGATATGCAGGAAAAAGCCGTTGACAAAACAAAAGGAAATTATTCCCAGGGCAATTTCTGATGCAGTCGAGCCACTTTCAGCAACTATGAGGAGGTGCTTTAAAGGAGTCTACCCAGATTTTTCATGTTGGGAGACACTGACAGCTGTTGGCAGCTGCTTTTGGATGTGGTATCTGAAATAAATTCCAGAAGGAGACAGAAGAAAGCATGCCTCATGCAAGAAGGAAGAGGTAATCCTCCAGAAGAGAAGTGTCCAAATATGGTGGAAGAATAAGAACTCTGAAGTTTATACTCACCATGCAGAAAGAATCCCAACTGAGTTACATACACATACACACAGAGTTTCCTTATGATATGTCTATTTTTTCCTCAAGACCTGAGTATTTTGTAATCATCTCACTCTTTGGTCCAATAAGCAGGCCTGGGCATGAGAACAATAGTGCTCTATTAAGTTATGGCTGGTGTACCCTTGACATGGCTTCAGAATTCACACAGCTGGACACAGAGCCCTGTCACTAGCAATCATTTTCACATTCTCTATTATTGTTATTATCTGAAAGGAGAATTGTACTCATGGCTGCGCATGATAACTCCTCCAGCAGAAAGCACTGCATTTCAGTGTACTTTACCTTCACTTACGATCACTGATCAGAGAAACTAGAAGAAATTTAAGTTCTTTATGTGTACCTAGAAGTTGTAATAAACCAATTAAGTATTTGATTTCAATGTAAGGAACTCAGGACTGATCTGGGTGCATGGAATCCGTAAGTCAGACATCAGTATAAGCTGCCTGTGAACTCAGTGCATTGCAATACACAACCAAAGTGCTTCATAAAGATCAGGTTACAGGTAAAAACCAATAGGTCTGGGTAAAGAGCCCTGCTGAAAAAATGCTGAACATTTTCAAGACAACCAATATTTTCAATGAAATCAGGGAAACAATACAAATGCAGGGTCATATATATAAAGAACTTGCTATTTGGAACTTGATTGTTACAGCTGTATTAGAGGTGCCAGACTCTGTAAAGAAACAGAAGTGTTATGCAATGTTCACTTTGATGCAGAAGGTACAAGAGTTAGTGACTGACTGCAGCAAGCCCACTGGGAACTACTTGAAAAGTGAGCACAAACAGAATACACCCTGCTGCAGTTTTTCTCTGATTGGGTCTCCAATGCATTAAATTTGAATAGCTTCTCTTACACACAGCTCATAGAATGAGGAACGAACTTACTCAAATTCTTTGGAATTACTTTTTCATTTTTTCACTTACTGCTTTAGAAATGTGACATAAAACATACAAAGTTTATTTTGCTATTCTATCATTTTATTCCTTTCTGTAATGTAACCTCAAGATTTATTTTAAAGAGGGGTTCAAGTGGATTTGTAAAGTTGTACTATAATTCTATATCAGCTTTGATTTACAGTTGAAATTGGGATTCCATTTAAATAGGGGAAGAAAAATAATCAAAGATATGGTCATTCTTTTAGTGATCACTAAAAGAATTATCATCTCTGAGGAAACTGTATTTGTTGTCTTTTGATCTGTCTTCACAATTATGCTTCAAAAACAGATCTGAAGATAACCAATGACTCAAACCCCTTCTCCTCCTAGAGAAACTGATATGTTAAAGTCTAGACAAGTAGTCTGTACAGTGGGTGGGAAACTGTCTGACAGACCACATCCTGAGGGTGGTGAGAGATTGCTCCTATTCAAACTGGTGACCTGTAGCTAGTGAGGTCCCTCAGAGATGCATACTGGGCCCAACACTGTTTATCATCTAGAAGATGGGATTAAACGTACCCAGATTTTCTGATGATACCAAACTGAGTGGGGAAGTGGACACTTCAGAAGGCAGAGCCAGACTGCAGGAATACCTAAGTAGGCTGGAAAAGTGGGCTAACAAGAACCTCATGAAACTCAACAAGGCAAGTGTAAAATATTGCACATAGGTAAACACAATCCAAGAGTGCAACACAGGTTGGGATCTACCAGCTGGGATCCCAGATGGGGAGTAGCAATGTGGAAAGGGACCTGGGGGTCCTGGTGGACACCAAGATTAATTTGAGTGAACAGTGTGCTGCTGCAGCAAAGAAAACCAACAGGATGCTGGGTTGCATCAACAAGGGCATCAGCAGTGGAGATAAAGAAGTCACTCCCAATCTACTTAGCGATTGTCAAGCCACACCTGGAATACCATGGGCATTTTAGTATCGTGGTGGGATTTCTGCCAGAGATATTCCTGAATGCAGGAAGAAATTCAAAGAAAGCAAATACTGTAGAAGAGTCATGATTGGCACATAGCCTGGTAGAATTTACGATAGGAATACTGCTAGGCTGGAGTCAGTGTACCATGGATGCAAACTGAAACACAGCCATGTATTTGCAATCTGTGTCTGATTTTCATGTAGTCACTTCTCTCCATCATTTGTACCAGGAAGCTAAAGCAGTCTACTTGGAGACAATCCCAAGCTAGTACAGAGAAATTGATTTAGAGGCTGTACCAGAATAAGGAGAATGACAGAAGACACAGTATTTCAGGGAAAATCTGCCATCAGAGCTACAATGAACTACACCATCAGAAGTTAGTATTTACAGTAAAGAAAACTCTTCCAGAAAGTCACTTCTCAATCACCATGTATTGCTAAGTGAAATTAAGAGACAAGACCAATAAGTTAATTATATGAATCTCCCGCAGTGAAATTTAAGCCAGTGCAAGAGAGGTCTGAGGACATATGATAAGGAAAAGACTCAATCTTACTTTTTAAAGTCAATTCCCAGCCTATTTACAAAATAACATTACAGATACTGCCTCCTCATGACTTTTTAAAGAAAGCTAGTAAAACATCTTGATACTTTCCCTAAGTCTGGCCAGGCTTTGGAGGAATCCAATCTAAGCAACTACAAAGCTACCTCAGTATTCAGTATTCCTTAAAATTCAACTTCAGAAATTCCTTTTGCTGAAAGCTGTTACAAAAAATGAATTATCAATAAACAGTACAGCACTGGCATAATTTTAGCCAGGTATTTCTGTCATTATCTATATTGCCTAGTTGATTTTTATGAACTTTGGACATTCTTGCCTATCTATGCACATCATACTTTTGTTCTCTGAGATAAATCATGTGGGGTTTTATTCAATGTGGCTTTGGTTTGTATCTATACAGTGTCTGGTATTAGTCCATTAAGGGATGTCACAGCCATCAAGATGATGATAAATCTTTTTCACTAGCTATGTTTGGATGTTGATGTAGGAGGTGAGACATTGCTAGACTTAGTTCATCATATATTATGCCAGAGAACAGTTTATTATGTTGCTTAAAGTGCAACATGCTACAGATCTCACTAAGAAAACAAAATTTAAAAATCAAATAAATAAAACCCCAACCAAACATAGAACACCTAATAAGTTTTATTCACAACAGAAAATCCACCATCTGGGTATTGATGCTATGATCCTACTGATAACACGTATTATAATCCTCTAAGATGAATTTGTCAGTATGAAACCATGAGTTCTATAGATTTTTGTGCTAAGCTTTTTCATATTATAGACTGTACTTAAATTAAATCCATTAATTATTTCTACTCTTCAGGAGCTAAAACAAGCCCTTGATTTCTTCTCTGTCACTTGTTGATGTTAAAAGTTTTAATGAGCAATGTTCATATGATAAATGTATGCTAGCATTTTCCTTGTATTTATTTGCAAATATACAATGCAAGAAGGCTTCCAGTTTTTAATTCTAGTCTACTTTTTAAAAGTTCTATATTTAAGCCTGTGGAAATACAAAGTTAGCAAAATCTATCTTTTTACACCTGTGTAATCTTATCTTCCAATTAATGTGTCTTGCATTGTCATATAAGGAGGCATAATTTGATAATGTGGCAGTTACATCCAACTGCATTAGTTAGACCTAACCCAAATCTTCAATGAATTTCTTGCCCTTTTGCCTACCTCCCAAAACAAAGACCATTGGGTCTTTGTAAGGAGTGAACTGAGTCTGAAAAATGTTCACAAATATAAGTTCCCAGATGGCTGGCTGTACTGTTTAAAAGGAGTCAAAACAGTCAAAGCAGTCATTCAATAAAAAGAGATCTTCTTTTTGGACCTACATTTGCATGCATAATTGGGACTCCTGTGCATTTTCATATGCAGTAGAGAATGTTGTCAAAGAGATTTTAATTTATTTTGACAACTTGATCTTATTTGGAAGATAACGAAGACGAAAAACGGTGATGGAGAAAGTTAAACCACACAGAAGATCAGGGGAAAGAGCCAGGAACTGATAACATGTTTCTTTGAAAATCCCAACAAGCATCAGACTGTGAGAGGCATAAGACTGCAAAAAGTTAGAAACTCAGAAACTGATTCACCTTTTTCCCTTTGTCACTTCACCCATTAGACTGATAGCAGCTCATATGTCTGGAGTAACAAGTAGCAACACATGAAGAATTAACAATTGTGATAAAGTCACTTTAGGCAAGATTTAGATCACCTAACTTTAGTGATGTAGAAGCCACTTCTTGAGGCTTCTCACATAGCCAATGGAAGAACTACTTCCTGAGGGTGATTTGTTCTGTCAGTCTTGGACACCCAGATGAAAACAACCTGTGGGTACTTAACACTCTCTGTTAGATGGAGCCTACATAATTACAATATTTTGCCCAAGGTCTTGTATATTAGATTTCTTGATGAGATTAATCCTTATATGTTATCAGTAACAGACACTATGAAAGCAAATAAAATTTTAAATACAAGGCAAAAGTGTGATGCCAAAATAGATTTGATTAAAGATTAAACCTTATTTCATGATTTCCCACTTTTAATTTCTCTTAAGCACAGTAATTCCTATGTCCTAAGGAAACGTTTGGAAGGCTCAAGAACAGGATTATAGCAGGCTTTGAAGATAAATGAATCATACATGTAAATTTGCCAGATTGGAATTGAGTTTGGGGAGAGTGGCAAGAAAATGTCTTAATAAATGATTGTTTATGGGAAAAGAAAGAATGAGAGTGACACAATGAACTGGTGGTTAAGTTCTTCCTTGTCTTTTCCTCAGTAGAAGGCCTAGAGCTATTTCCTCCACCTGCCACTCCAAGCACAAATGCATGTACTTCTGAAAAAGCTGCAGTAAAGTCATTAGAAAGTGAAATCAAAAGGCTTTTTCCCTAACAGGTTATGAAATCAATAATGCTTTTCAGCAGCATAGGCAAAGAACAGTGCAGAGGTAAGTACAGGATTTTTCTTGCACAACATCCCTCTGTTATTCAGCACTGTTTTCAGCACAAATCCAAAACATATCCCATAGCTTTTATAAAACAGATTAACTCTACCACAGTTGAAAACAGCACATCAGTCCTTTTATAAATTCTTGTCCTGCGTTCAGCAGTAGCCTTCATGTTTCTCCTTCTTGGTAGCTGGTGCAGTGCAGTGTTTTGACTTTCGGCCTGGGAACAGAGCTGATAACAATGATGTTTTGGTTTGGCCAAGGACTTTGTGAGCCTCATGCTCTGCCAGGGAGGAGGGGAAGCCAGGAGGAAGCAGAGACAGGACACCTGACCCAAACTAGCCAAAGAGGTATTCCATACCACAGCACGTCATGCCCAGGATGTAACTGGGAGTGAGCCGGAAGGGCTGGGAGACTGAAGGGTTGGAGGAGGCATCGGTCAGAGCTTGGTCGGGCTGGGGGGCCAAGTTATCGGTCGGTTGGTGGTGAGGTGATGTATTCTCTTCCCTTGTTATTTCCTTTATCATTGTTATTATTGGTGGTAGCAGTAGTGATTTGTGTTATACCTTAGTTACTATACTGTTCTTATCTCAACCCATGGGATTTGCATTCTTTTCGATTCTCCTCTCTGTCCCTCCGGGCATAGGGGGAGGGAAAGAATGGGGGGTAAGTGTGTGAACGAGTTACCTGACTGGGTTTAAACCATGACAATTCTGAACTGAGTGCTATGGAGACATCAAAATTTAAAAAGATACACATCCATTTATTTGTAATGCTTATAATATAGCATAAGTGAAGCAGTACTGTGTTCAGTAGAACTTAAATGAATTTGAGACACAATAAATATAAGTTCTTTAGTGAGTTCATTGTAAGCCTCATTTTAGAAAAGTTCTCTAAAGTCTAGAAAAATTGCTTTGACTTAGGTTAGCATCCTACCATGTCATAAATATAAAAGAAATCTTTCAACTTAACTGTCTCAGAAATTGCTACTGTTACTATGTTAATGAAATCCCTGCTCCAATGCAGAATTATAGTTAAATGAATGGAAAGGTAGTACCATTTAATTAAAGCGGTTTTATTAGTACTTCATTCAAAGCAGAGGACAACAATTTTGCTTGTGACAAGAATCCTTTTAAATGAAAGTAAAATTCCTGAAATTCCAGTAATCATAGCATAGTATAATGAGAGCATAATATCTTTTTTGTTTGTACTATTGAGGATGCAGAGGGGGCAATGAAATGGTTTTGTGTTGATTAATAGTCAGTGGATAGTTGAAAGATTAATTTGCTTTTAAAAAATCCTGCCATAATTCATGCTAAATATTAATGACCTTACATCAAGATTAAAGGTATGATAAAGGAAAAAGTAATATTAAAGCTGATAAGCTACGAGTGATTTGACCTGAATTGTAATTTGTATTTTCAGGAAACAAGGATATAAAAAGCAATAAAATGCATCTTACACATGAAACAGAGGAGCATCCTATTTACAATACCTTTGAAAGAGCTCCCATTTTATTCCCAAGTGGTTAAGTGGTATATTGTTTCAATGACCTTTTTATGGTCCAAGATTAAAATAGCATTATTAATTATTTCTTTCAAATATCACAGATCTATGGGAGCACTTGATTGCACTGCACAAAAGAATCAGCATATTAGTTTTACTGAAAAAATCGCTCTTAGTTTGTCCATCTTCTTTTTAACTCTTTTCCAAAGGTTGCAATTCCATCTGGGACTTTGGGACATCAGGGCTGTTTACTATAATTCCAGCATCTTTTCTTAATAGATGTGCTGGATTTTCTTAATCAATGGAAACTCTTCAGAAGAATGCTACACTATGGCTTAACACCTTGACTAACTCATAATAATTCTGAGAAGTTTCTTCATGTTCTATTGGAAGTAACCAGTAACAATATGGGAATGCCTATGAAATTTAATAATCCTAACACTGAAGTAAGCCAGAGAAATATTTAGGAAAATGCAAAGAAGTATGCTGCATGATAAGCCATTCATCTACATCTGGAAAAAATGAGACTGGACAAGTCTAAGCAAAACAAAATTAAAGAAAAAGAAGAACAACTATTAAATAAGATACAGGCTAGAGATAATTATTTTTGTTATATCAGGCTTTAATCAGTCATAATTGTTTTGGATATTAATCATATGGATCAGCAGGAACATAAAAATAGAATAGAGGTAATTCATTCTTCTGAATTGAGAACGTAATATGTATGTTGTGGGTTTGTATTAATATTATGCAAAGGGTAGGAAATGAAAAATCATTAAGATTATTGTTTAATTCTGAGACTGGAAAGCTTTGATGTAGATCTGTGAAAAGATCCTGGGCTTTTAAATACCACCCAAAAATTTAGCACCCATTTAAAAATAAATTTATGACCAAGTTCTAAAACAATTTTTAAGAAACTTAGAATCATAGAATCATAGAAAAGACAGGGTCGGAAAGGACCTTAAGATCATCAAGTTCCAACCACCCTTCTATGGGCAGGAACACCTCACACTAAACCATGTCAGCCAAGGCTCTGTCTAACCTGGCCTTGAACACCACCAGGGATGGAGCATTCACAACTTCCCTGGCCAACCCATTCCAGTGCCTCACCGCCCTCACAGTAAGGAACTTCCTCTTTATATCCAATCTAAACTTCCCCTGTTTAAGTTTTAACCTGTTACCCCTTGTCCTATCACTACAGTCTCTAATGAAGAGTTGCTTCCCAGCCTCCCTTCAGATACTGGAAGGCTGCTATGAGGTCTCTACACAGCCTTCTCTTCTCCAGGCTGAACAGCCCCAACTTCCTCAGCCTGTCTTCATACGGGAGGTGCTCCAGTCCCCTGATCATCCTCATGGCCCTCCTCTAGACTTGTTCCAACAGTTCCATGTCCTTTTTATGTTGAGGACACCAGAACTGCACACAATACTCCAAGCGGGGTCTCAAGAGAGCAGAGTAGAGGGGCAGGATCACGTCCTTCGACCTGCTGGTCACGCTCCTTTTGATGCAACCCAGGATACGGTTGGCTTTCTGGGCTGCGAGCGCACACTGAAGCCGCCTCATATTCATTTTCTCATCGACCAACACTCCCAGGTCTTTCTCCGCAGGGCTGCTCTGAATCTCTTCTCTGCCCAACCTGTAGATGTGCCTGGGATTGCTCCGACCCAGGTGTAGGACCTTGAACTTGGCATGGCTAAACTTCATGAGGTTGGCATCAGCCCACCTCACAAGCTTGTCAAGGTCCCTCTGGATGGCATTCCTTCCCTCCAGCGTATCAACCGAACCACACAGCTTGGTGTCATCGGCAAACTTGCTGAGGGTGCACCCAATCCCACTGTCCATGTCAGCAACGAAGATGTTAAACAAGACTGGTCCCAACACCGATCCCTGAGGGACACCACTCATTTCTGGTCTCCAGCTGGACATTGAGCCATTGACCACAAGTGTTTGCGTGTGGCTATCCAGCCAGTTCTTTATCCACCGAGTGGTCCATCCATCAAACTGATGTCTCTCCAATTTAGAGACAAGGATGTCATGTGGGACAGTGTCGAACGCTTTACACAAGTCCAGGTAGATGACATCAACTGCTCTACCCCTGTCCATCAGTTCTGTAGCCCCATCATAGAAGGCCACTGAATTGGTCCAGCAGGATTTCCCCTTAGTGAAGCCATGCTGGCTGTCACCAAGCACCTTGTTGTTTATCATGTGCCTTAGCATGCCTTCCAGGAGAATCTGCTCCAAGATTTTGCCAGGCACAGAGGTGAACTTTTCACTCCATTTGTCTAAAGGATGCAAAGTTAGAACAGGGCAAAAGGGAACTGAATCTTTGCTGTCACTGAATGATTGTTCTTAACTTGATTAGTTTCTTCTTCTTCCAGATATGCTTAGGAAGAGAAAAGAGGATAAAAAGCAAAGGCTGCAAACATCTGCTTTTGGAGAAGTGATTCAAGGCATGTATCCCAAATGAAGTGACTCAATACCTAGTAGCACTGAGAAGCTGTCGTGGTTTAAACCCAGTCAGGTAATTCGTTCGCTCACTTCCCCCCCTTTCTTGCCCTCCCCCTGCTCTCGGAGGGACGGAGAGGAGAATCGAAAAGAATGCAACTCCCACGGGTTGAGATAAGAACAGTTTAGTAACTAAGGTATAACACAAATCACTACTGTTACCACCAATGATAATAATGATAAAGGAAATAACAAGGGAAGAGAATACATCACCTCAGCACCAGCTGACCGATAACTCGCCCCCCAAGCCCGACCAAGCTCCGACCGATGCCTCCTCCAACCCTCCAGTCTCCCAGCCCTTCTGGCTAACTCCCAGTTACATCCTGGGCATGACGTGCTGTGGTATGGAATACCTCTTTGGCTAGTTTGGGTCAGGTGTCCTGTCTCTGCTTCCTCCTGGCTTCCCCTCCTCCCTGGCAGAGCAGGAGGCTCACAAAGTCCTTGGCCAAACCAAAACATCGCTATCAGCTCTGTTCCCGAGCTGAAAGTCAAAACACTGCACTATACCAGCTACCAAGAAGGAGAAAAATGACTGCTACTGCTGAACCCAGGACAGAAGCATAGACATCTGTGTGATTTAAGATGTCCTACCAACTTCACATTTCTCATTTGGCTAACTTAAGGGGGTGCTCATTGAATATGTTGTGGGTGCTCATTCAATATGTTGTGGGTTCGGCAAGTTCTTCTAACATCCAAAATCTAAATACTTAACCCTTTTCATACATTAGATGTGGAGCCTGGGTACCATTTCCAGGCATGTGGACTCTTTTCTTAAAAATCAAACTCTGAAATAACTAAGTTTTCAGTATAGATTTAATATCAATGGAAAAACACAAGTTTTGCCTTAGTAACAACATCTATTAAAAACAATGAAACCATGTATTTTGTCAGAAGATATGAAAAGATCAGATAATACTATTTGAACACAAAGCAAAGGGAAGGAGAAGAAGGATGAGAAGAAGAAGGAGAAAGAAAAGGACAAGGACAAGGGATAAAAGCAAAAGAAGAACAATATCCTGGGTTCAGCAGTAGCAGTCATTTTTCTCCTTCATGGTAGCTGTTGCAGTGCTGTGTTTTGACTTCCAGCCTGGGAACATGTCATGCCTGGGGTGGGGGATAACTGGGAATTACCCGGAAGGACAGGGGCTTGTGGGTCGAACTCGTTTCTTGGCAAGTGGTATTGTATTCTCTTCCCTTGTTACTTTCCCTTATCATTGTTGTCGTTGGTGGTAGCGGTGGTGATTTGTGTTGTACATTGGTTGCTGGACTGTTCTTGTCTCAACCCGTGGGAGTTGCCCTCGTTCGATCCTCCTCCCCATCCCTCACGGGAGCGGGGAAGAGGAGAGCCCCGGGGTTGGGGCGGGGCCTCGATCACTGTCAGCCCGGCACCACTCACTGGGAGTGAGTGAACAAGCTGTCTGGCTAGGGTTTAAACCACGACAAACAAGAAGAAGATCAAGAAGAAAAAGACAATGAAACAATGACATCCACAATGACAACTTCAATGGAATTGAACTGAATTTGCTATCAAGATTGCTGGACGGATCTGTACAGCTGAAGCTACAAATTTGGGAAGCAATGGAACATTATCTTTCAGACAGAAAAGCTGTTTGTATATTGCCAATTACAAGAATGACATCTTACATAAGAAATGGAGAATATGCTCTAAGTGCTGCATGAAAGGAAAGCCCCAACATCAAGAAACCAGCAGTTTCAGTATAAAAGAGGTAACCTTTCATATGTAAAAGGCCTCATCCTAAAACTTTTCAAATGTGTATATCTCAAAAAAAATATCCCATAATTATTACTGACCCAAGTAAATGTTAGAGAACTGACTTCTGACATAAGGGCATTTTTCTAAAACCCACTGAAAACCATTTCTGGACATCAAAAGATTCTGAATGAGATCTTTAGTGAACACTGCTCTCTTAACAGTTGTCTAAAAATAGGTAGGGAATAAATGTTAAGAATATAAAGCATACACAGTAGAGTACCACTTCTTTGCTTTATACTCTAACTGGCCTGATGTTTCACAATAGCTGTCAATGAAGAGCAAGAATAGAGGTGATTAAACAGAAATGGCTTTGATATAATACTGCAAAGAAAAATCCAATGTTATAATTGGCTATTATCATTTATTTCCCAGAAAAAAAGGATTCCTAACATAAGCAGAATACCTCATCACAGCTTCTAAACATTAATAGGCTGCTGAAAACAAGAATAGTAAAGACACTCTTGGGTAGAAAGTGACCAGAGAAATCAAGAGCAAATATTATAGCTGCAACTTTTATCAGCTTCTCATATAATTCCTGTTATTTTTGAAGTATGCTTCCACTTCAACATAACAACCATTTATACTCAGGAATCGTTTATGTATGAATTGACCAATGGGAAAATAAAGTTATAATTATAAAGCATAAAGATATCCATTGAACACTTTACTCACTCTATTACAGATAAGCCTAAATACCTTGCACTGGATATGTCTAACAGTAAAGTATCCTAAATATGCTTACACACATAAATGTGTTCTCCTAATTGAAATATGTTTGTACCATGCTGATAAAATCCAAGGAAAGATGAACAAATATTTAGCTTTGGGGCCTTTAAATTTCATCACATCACTGTTCATTTGGAAGACAAAGCGTGTAAGTTTTGCATTTTTGTACATTTTGCAGCTTTCAAGCTTTGAAAAAGCTTGAAGTATAACAAATGTTTAGAAATCAATTTATCCAGGACTACAATTTAAATAGCAAGAGATTTTTTGATACACCTACCAACTTTTGTATAAAAGCCTTTTGCAAGTTGAGATTATCATTATTGATAAAATAATCATTGTAGATATTTTCAAATAAGCAGAATATTTCATCACATGAAAAAGAAGTGCATTCAAAACCATGAAGAAAAAATTCCAAAAACAATGGAAGCAAACAATATCACAAACATCCCTTAGCAGTCAAAGTAAAGCTTAAGAAATATGAAGAAAAATTATCCAGAACATTAAGGTGTGATAAAAGCGCCTAAAAGGTGTGGTGAATGATACAGTTATGTATGGAGACAGGTAATATATGACATGCATATAGGACTGAGGTAGCTGAGAAAAGCTGCTAGATGGTACTAGAATAAGACAAATGTATCAACTTATTTTTGTATCTTAGAAGACAAACACAAGCAACAAACATGAAAGAATCACGAAGGGTATGTGTAGTATCAAGAGGTGCATTATTATTCTAAAAAGATTAATTATATTTAGAATTTCTTTGGAAAAATATGTTTCAGTGACTGCCTCAGTGTGAAATGAGGACCACAATACAGTGCAGACACTCAAGCATCTCACTAACCAAAAGGAAAGCTTGTCTTTCTCACTGCACAAATGCCTGGCTGAACATCTGTAAGAGGGATTTCCAATGTGAAAATTATTCTCTCAGGAGGATATAGCATCTTTCTAATTTTCAAGACTTGCCACCTAGTGCCCAACTTTGTGAACTTTTTATGTCATATTATTCTCTTATTTTCTTTTTTTTTCCCATGAGAAAGCCCTCAGATCACAATAAATATTTTTTGGACAATTGTTTTAACTACACTTTTTGCCCTCGAAGTTTCCACTGACTGAAAGCAATAATCACAACATGATTAAAACCAGTAATGATTCTGAATAATCTGTTTTAGTCATGCCTGAGCAAGAGAAAGCAAGGCAACTCCCTGTGTGAGAATTTTATCCAACTGTGCAGACACAGTCATATGCAGACAGGTTATGTGTAATGTGTGAGGTCCACTCAAGTCCCAGACAGCTAACTCATTTCCTCTTTTGACTAGTAAAACTAAAGAAGACCAAGCCTTCTGCCACCACAGATGAAAGCCATCCAGCTCAGTGAAAATCTCTTTTTCAAAATGGATAGTAAAGCAGCAGTTGTTGGAATAACTCTACTAGTCTCTGATATCTCCTTATATCTCTTTACCTTTTTGGTACCATTTGGAGACTTTTAATTGCCTTAGAAATACAAAACATTTTGGTGCTCAAATTATACTTAGAACATTATGCTCTTTTATTCATAAAGGGGGACAAGATATATGTACCAGATAACCTCAGAAGGAAGAGAGAAGTTGTTCACTGAATATTCCACAGTTCAACAAAAACACTGCATTTTGGAACTTTGTCTGCCTAAGATTAGGTGAATATCCAAAAAATGGATATGCATAAATGAAATATCTCTACTTTTTTCCCCTTTGTTTTTGTTGTCGTAAAGAAGGTAGGAGGAGAACAGAGCTCAGGGAACATATGTTGCTTCTTTCTATGTAATGCAGCAGGAAACTTTAATAAAGAAAACCAAAAATTGTTAGCAGTAGTATCTAAAGTTTAGCTGTTCAGATTTTTCATATTATTATGCTGCCCCAGGCAAAAAAGTTCCAACTTGTCCTATTCAGGCTGCTGGAAACCCTGTCACACTTGTCCGTAAAAAGGGCAATGTGGTCACCCTTGGGCTGAGCCTTCACCAAAGCTCTGTCACTGGGAGCCAAAGCAGCCAGACAGATAAAGTCATGGAGCTTTCAGAAATGTTTTGTAGACTATGCTGACTACAAACCGCTGGCTGCAGATCAGGTAGTTTCTGTCCTACCTCTGAGGTCAACAGTAGGGCTGTTGTGGAGGGAGCTGTGGGCCTCTGTGGTCCAGCCCACCACCTCCATGCCTTGCCTTTCTACACTGAGTCTGCCTGAGCTGCTTTAGTGTGCTAACTGCTCCAAAACTGTTAATAGTTACAATATTATTATTATATTTTACTTAATTTCAATTATTAAACTGTTTTTATCTGAATCCACAGATTTTACTGTTTTCTGGATTCTCCTGCCCATCCCACCAGGTGAGCCAGTGGTTGCATCATACTTAGTTGCCATCTGGTATTAAACAACCACACCTAGTAAAATGGAGGTGCTGGGAATGATGACTGGTGGTGGGCAGAAGTGAGGGCAGTCCTTGATTAGACTGCTCTGACTGTTCCCAGAGGACTTTCTGGTTAAGCTTCAGCCCAGTATCAGGCAGTTAGCTGTAGCAGGGCTTGAGGATGTAGCTTCACAAACTTTTTTTCAGCAGTACTGCTGTTTAGACACCCTCCCTGTCCTGGCCTTTCCTGCTTCCCCCGCCTTCTTAAGTTGTCACATCAGGTGTGCTGGTACAAGCAGTCTGTTCAGCTTTGCATGCAGCAGGCCACAGTTAAACACAGTTAAAAATAGCTCCTAAAGTTCTGGGGTTTTCAGTCTGGTGATATAGGGTAAAGTTATATGAATGCCAGATTTTGATGGTCCTCCCACTGTCCCAGCCTGCTACTTTTCATTTCCAAGAGATAGCTTAGGTCATCTATTTTACAGCCTAGCTCCAAATAAGTTCTGTTATGCACAGTTCAGGGGAAGCTGTGAGCTTCAGCAATAGGTCAAGACCCTATAAAATGGAGCAAGGGAGGACTAAAGTGGCTTACACCAGCTTGTGTCAATGGCAGTGCAACACTGAATGCTGCTGTTCATGCTGGCTCATTTCCTACATCAGTTTAAACTAATATAAATAATGGAGAACTTAAGTAGCCAATATAAGGATCTGCCTTCTGTTCTACCAGTTCTGTTGCACAGAAGTCATCTGTGGTGATGCAGGTATGAATTTAAACACTAAGAATATATTATCCGAAACTTATAAACAAGGTTTTCCTATGCTTGTCTCTTGGAGCTTTCAGGCACTTAAAGCTTTAGGTAGAAACTGGGACAGGGCTTTCAGCATCTAAATTTTGGGCATACGCCTTTAGGGCTCCTCAAGGATCATTTAAGTACTTCAGTATTTCTGCCTCTTTGCATCTCATTTAATAGGAAATACTCTTTTCTTGACAACGCCTATATGTAGGTAAGAAGAAGAAAATAATCGTTAGTCCTGCTCAAACACTCTAATGTGACAATAACATTTTGAAATATATCGTTTCATGGAAGCCCAAGTGTCTTATGGAAACATTCATTTTGGTGAAAAAATTCAACAAACTGTTGAAAATTTTTTTAGACGGCATTGAAATATTTCATTTTGAGAAGGTCAGGGTACTTTCCCCTGATTTTTGCATTTTGACCTTAATGTTATTATTTGTAATTAATAAAAAGTAAATAGAAGCTGAAGTGTTAAACTCAAAAGGAAGTGATACATTGCATCAAAGAAGTGTTTTATTCTTATCAAAGTGAAGCAGGACCATAAAACTTTTTTGGCATTTCTGAAATCATATATAGGGAAATTCCGTTGATCAGAAAACATCTACTTGTGTTCCCACTTATCTTTTGACTCAGTCAAAGGAAAATGTCAGAATATTGTAGTTTCTTCATGACCACAAATTCTGCCATTATTTTAATATGGCTACATATGACTCAGACAGCCAGATCCACAGGTAAATAACGCAATGATATACTAGGTATGGTTTCTGTTAATATATTGTGGATGTGTAGAGCTGCTTCATTAAAACTGGTGGCAAGGCAGTTTGCCTTCTCGGCATATATTAAAGATTGCTCTTCTGCCTCTTCTTTACACGATTTCCGTAATTTGAAGTATCCTTCATTACAGCTTGATGCAAACACCTACACAAAGGTAGAGAATAAGGAGAAGAGGTCAATTAAATAAGGACTTACTAGCTGAAGAAGAGCCGGCTGATGGGAAGGATACTGCAGAAGTTCATAAAATCATGGCTGGCACAGAGAAGGTATTACATTGGAACCTGCTCCTCACAATGCAAAAAAAATGGACAATTAAGATAGAATATTTTTTCACACACATCAAATTTAATTTGGGAGTTCATTACCATTCAATGCTGTAGTAAATCAAGTATAAATTGTTCTATAAATGATTAGAAAATGTCTCTCATGAAAGAAACGTCTGTCAAGAGCTGTTAAACACACCCGGGCAAATGTAGCCTCTGTCTCAGGTAAGTAAGTTGATAACAGGAAACTGAGAACAAATATTTCGGCAAATGTTCTGCACTTAGCTTGTTCTTGCTCTCTTTTTGTAAGCACCTGCCATTAACTTCTTGAATATGATACAGGTTCTTGGTTGCTCTCAGTGTGATTCTTCTACTATTCTGTGGGAATAAGGCTCTTTAATATAGAAGAAAAAAAAAAAAGATCAGTGCACTATGATCACTGGATAGCCTGCATACGATTCAGAAACTCTCTGACAAATATGAATGGTCGGTGCTACTTCGGAAAATAAAATGCTGTCATCTTTTCTGTGTGCACCAATGATGAAAGAGGAGTGTCAACTTTTCATGTGAAGAAATGGTTCCCTTCTTTTCGCTTACTTTTCTTAGCTAAATGACTCCTTTATGCATCAAAGCAGTCATAGACATCTCTTGTGAAAGTATGATGTTAAATGCATTGAGTTATTGGATATTCAGATGGAACACTCCCTTTCAGAAGCCCCATGTACCTGTGTCTATCAAAATGAAACGAACAAAATCTTTCAGCAGAGAATTTTGTTGATAATTATTGAGAAATTAGACATGCCAAGTTCAGTGGGTAGCTCACTGAAACTGCAAAAAACGTTCCTTTTCCTCAGGTTACAGCTGGTACAGTGTGAAGTCAGGAAAAAACCCTCTTGAATGCACCATGCTGTGCTAATTATCATAGTTCTTCTAACACTATTGAAAGTGGTATAATTAGCAGTGCTAGCAAGGGCGTTGTCTATGAGGTCAGTTTAACCATGCTGCTTCTGTTATAAATACTACCATACTTCTCTAAAAATTAAACCTCTTGCACTTTCTTCTGCCCCCTGTTCATGATGCTTAATTATGAACAATGGAAATTGTTCAAGATTATTTATCATGTGTAGGTAAGTATCTTGTCTACACACCCACAGTATATTAACAGAAACCATACCTAGTATATCATTGCATTATTTACATGTGGAGCTGACTGTCTGCATCATATCTAGCCATATAAACTTCTTGCACTATCATCTCCTGCCCCTTCTCCTTTTTAAATCTGCAAATGTGAGCTCTGTAGTGAGTATGCATGCTGTTTGCTTTTCTGTAAAGCTAAAATTAAAAGTACTTCTGCCTGCTTTCTCTTTCCCCTTTGTACAAGGGACTGAGTCTTAAAGCTACTAACAGGGCATTTTGGTTAGTACAAATGATGGCTACAGGGAATGAGGAAAATGGCCCCATCATTGGAGCTAAATCTTCTTAAAAAGAGTGGAAACTATCTCCTGGGTTGAGAAACCCTGTAACCAAGGCTGTTCAAGAAAGTGATACCACCCCTCTGAAACTAGTGAAACTGGCAGCTCTCATTATTTTATTCAGAAGGCTATTCTATAATCTCACTTGTTTTAAGGTACAGAAAAGCCTTTTAATTTTCAACCTAGTTTTATTCAGGTAATAACCATTTATTTTTGAAATAAAAAGCAATCGGACCTTCAACAGAGGGCAGAATGGCAGTGTTAACAATTTCACTGAAGTGGCACACTTTATACAGGGGGTTACTATAAATTCTTGTGTACACAGCTTTTCTGTTTTCTGTCTGTTTTTCTGGGCTGCTTTTTTTTTTCTTGTTTTGGTCAAAGTTGGGTTGGTTTGGATTTTTTCTTCCTATTATTTTTCTTTTACCATTTATTGGAAAGCCAGGAATAAGCTATTACATTATGACCTTTCTGTAGCATTTTCCATTGGGACATTAATGGTAGGTTATTTATCATTTTGCTGGGAAGGAATAGATTTTCTGTCTCTTCTCTTGGGGAAACCTTGCTTTCACTTGTTTCATTGACTAAATGTGCTCATTATTTAGTCTCAAGTGTATGCCTGGGGTATAGCCCCTGTAATGATTAAGTTTTCCTGGCAAATCAACACTATGGCAAATGTTTATGGTACTTAAATATGTCTCACAGTTCATTTATTTCTCTGTCTTCTCTTGATTAACTTCAAGCTTGCTTTTTCTTTTGTTTGTTTGTTTCTATATCCACTGGTGACATTTCAGCTGTAGCTTTCACGATTTCTTGGTATTGTTGTGGTTTTATTATCAGAAGCACACAGGACAGAGAAGTCCTTTAATGAATAATTTCCTAAGGGTAATTTTCACATGTTACTTGTCTTTCTATCATGAGCTTTGCAGGTTTTACAATGAAACTAGTTATTTAAAATCTTGCACAGTGAAAAAAAAAAAAAAAGGAGGAAAAATCACAGTCTTCCAATATTCCTATCACATACACATTCACACACAATATGCATAGAGTATTATTCAAGTATTCAGATCCACTTTTCCCAAGTACCTAGCTATTTAATTCCTGTGCAAAACTCCTTTAAAAAGCTGGGCCTCATTTCTTCCCTTGAGACAATGTATATTTTAAGTCATATAAATTATTGGTTTGATTTAATGATGCAATTATTTTTAATAATTTAATGAATAATGTAATTTTATTATCCATCTCACAGCATAGTATCACACATTCCAGGTTCCCAGTTTTCCTTCTAGTTAGGGATTAAGTGAGGCCAATAGAGTACTAATTATAAAGATCTCTGCTGGAAATTATTTTATAAAGATAAATCTTGATTTAAACTCACAGCTCTTTTTCTAGTGCTTTCCATCTCAGATTGACATTCAATATTCATCTTTCTAAACTAGAGCCAAAATGACCAGTTTCTCCTTCTGTCAGCACAACTCAGCAAAATAGCCTATAGGCCTCCAGCTCTACAGTGCAAGCTTTCTGTGACATAAGTATATGGCAATGTATTGACAATAACAGGTCCTGGAAATGAGCTTGCATATGAAACCCGTAATTTTATCTGCACTATTTAATTTTGAGCTCCCTCTCTCATTTTATTTCAGACCATCATACCAACTTCATTACAGGATGAATCTGCTACAGATGGGAAAGGCCTGAAAGGCTCATGAATACCAGCTCATTCCACTTGGCCTTGAGGCCAGAAATCATTCCCTGGGCCTCTCCTGTTCAACATTATAGATAGAGCACCAGTGACTGTAGGTGCACACAATACTATTTCAAGGATTTTAAAAGAGCAATGAACAAATAAACAGTGTTAGAAGGCAAAACAGTAAAACAAACATAAAGAAAATAATTTTTCATTGTTTTTCAATTGAAACTCAAGCTACAGATTCTTCATTGTTTCACAAAATAAGAAAGAGGCTTTGATAAAACTGAAATGGTAAGAGCTGTAATAAGCTACTAAATATTTTTCCACATGAAAAGAATAAAGAGAAACTAATTTGAAAGGGAAAATTTAAAACTAATAAATATACGATAAAAAATTGAATTAATTATTGGAGGATGACACTGATCAATATTTATTGCTACTTGTGATAGAAAGGTAATGATGTGTAGGGAAAAAATCTTGCAAAAAATTTAGTTTTGAGTGTTCAGTGGTTAATTTGTGAAAATTTCAAATTTAGACCAGCATATTCTTGGTTTTTATATTTTCAAAGCACCAGGACTACTTAGGAAAGCTGACACTGGGCAAGATCAAATCTGAGATTAAATTTTTTATTGCTGGAACTAGATACTTCCCTAAGAGTACAGGAAGAAAAAGTATTGGACACTTTCAGGTGTAATCTGCCTTTTTGCTAGCAAAGGCTAAGATTTTTCTATTTATTTTTTTAGAAGTGTAAGATTCATTATTTCTTTACTTTCCTATAAAAAATGCAGCTTTCTCCTAAAAAAAAGCAGTGGAGTCTGACCACTATTGGATTCAGATACAGAGATGAACTCAGTCCCTACCTGAAGGTATAGGGCAGGAAATGAAGTTGTGTAACCATGATAGAGCAGCCACACTAGAGAACCAAGATATGCCCCTTCCCAGACCCATAAATTATAAATGATATGTCAGGAATGAATAATGACCATCCTCGTCCTAGATGGCAGTTTCTGTAGTTTTGCTTACAGTTAGTAAATAAAAATATTTCAAAGGATTAAATATAAGCATGAGGACTACCTGGATCTCCATCAGTTGAAGCTGAACTAAACTGACACTACCATCATTTGAAGACATCCCACCTCTGTACTAGTCCCTTCTCTGTACTGGTCCTAATAGTTACAGCCATGTGGCAAAGTAAATCAGGGCTTGATCCTGGGAAAATTAAACCAGAGAGGAAAACGTTTATTTTTCTGCCTGGTTCAAATCCATGATCAGTTTGCTTCCCACAAGACTCAAGGCAGAACTACCATTTTTGCTGGGAGAGATACCACGTTAACCTGACTGTGAAACTGCAGCTTAAGGAGCAGAAAGTTTCACAAATAACATTTGATCATTGATTCAAGTCATCAAAGACTTGAAATTGGTTGAAATAGTGAAGTGAAAACATCTATATATATAGTCACAGTGAAATGTCTTAACCTCTTATGAGGCATCTGATGTTTTCCTCTGGACTAAAGAAAAAGATAGTTGCCTTATTAAAAGAGTATAAATTGTTTGGCATCTCTCAAAAAATTTCTCATTGGGATATGAGAATAAATCCTAATCGATAAGTAATTCTCCAGACTTCTCTGGTTTCGTGGTAGAGTGAGACATTGTACCTAGCATGAAAAGTAATCTTCATAGAAGCTTCTATACACAGTATGTGCTCTCGTTTGGTAAGCATAGACAAATTGATGCAACTCTACAGTCAAGAAATCTACTGATCACCTGCAGTTGCACAGCATAGTTAATTCAATTAATTATTTATTCTAGGATATTAAATTTTTGCCAAATAAGTTGCAAATAATTTTAGTGCAAAATTGTTAATAATAGCACTAGGTTATCTTTCTTTTAGAACTCAGCACTTAATTCAGTAAAAATCCAGGTATTCTCCAAAGAGCTAAACATACTGTAGTCATTAATCAGAGAAAAAATCAGTTACTAATGGATAAGTCAACTTCATAACTTACAGGTAGAATATGCTGATTCATCCTCATCAAAGCTGAAATGTAATATAGGTTTTCTCTAGTACTTTTTTACACTTATGTGCCATTCTAAAAGAAGAAATATATTTAAGCAGTAAGATTTTTTTGAGCATGCTGTCAGTATGTACATTAAAGAAACTCCTTAGTGATTTATGAAGAGCTAGGGAATAGATGGATGTTCTAGCAATCACATGACACTAGCAGTAATTAGGACAAAGGTTTACAATATAAAACAATTTCAGTAGAAAAGATTTTTTTTTCAGAGTTCTGTCTACAAATTTTTTTAGGGTAAATTTGAATGGCGATGAAAATATTTGAAATCTCTTTGCCCATTGAAGACACTTATTTCTGAGATGTCTTCATTTTGATAGTTTTTACAATAACCTGTAATTTCCATATTGTTCTCTCCACAGGCCTTGTTATGTACCAATTTTCCTAAAAAGAATTTGCCACCTTCTGCATAAAACACTACTGGAATTGACAATGTAATGAAAAGGGCTTACTGACTTAAGCATATGCCATTGTTTTTCTCTTTAAGTTATGAACAGAGTACATAGCAAAGGGTGAAATCCTTTTCACCAAAGCATGAAATGTATTTAGGAGCCTACAAAGTGCTGTTTAAACCTCCTTGCTCTTAAAACATGGAGGTAGAATGTAATCTAAAACCCACAAAATTAGGCATCTCTACAACATATTTTACATTAAACAGTCACTTCACAAAAAGAAAAACAAAACCTGAAGGAAGAATCTTAAATCCAGGATTTCCTCCTTTCAAGGGACTAAGCTAAGCAACAAGCTATAGAGCTTGTCTTCTTTTGAACTTTCCATTTCCTAACTCCACAAGTCTTGTGTTAGCTAACTATGATGAAAGACAGGAAGAAGGTGAAGATTGTGATCTATCCTTCAAATTAATTTTGGAATCAAATGCTCTTAAGGGAGAGATGGGACTTACATCTTTCAGTCCAGGGAGGGTACTGAAACCTGGTGTCCAAGTTTCAAACAAATGGAGAGACCTCAATTTGATGGATGGACCACTCGGTGGATAAAGAACTGGCTGCATGGCCACATGTAAAGAGTTGTGGTCAATGGCTCAATGTCCAGCTGGAGACCAGTAACGAGTGGCATCCCTCAGGGATCGGTGTTGGGACCCGGTCTTGTTCAACATCTTCATCGCTGACATGGACAGTGGGATTGAGTGCGCCCTCAGCAAGTTTGCCGATGACACCAAGCTGTGTGGTTCGGTTGATACGCTGGAGGGAAGGAATGGCATCCAGAGGGACCTTGACACGCTTGTGAGGTGGGCTGATGCCAACCTCATGAAGTTTAACCATGCCAAGTGCAAGGTCCTACACCTGGGTCGGAGCAATCCCAGGCACAGCTACAGGTTGGGCAGAGAAGAGATTCAGAGCAGCCCTGCGGAGAAGGACTTGGGGGTGCTGGTCGGTGAGAAAAAGAACATGAGCTGGCTTCAGTGTGCGCTGGCAGCCCAGAAAGCCAACCGTATCCTGGGCTGCATCAAAAGGAACGTGACCAGCAGGTCGAAGGACGTGATCCTGCCCCTCTACTCTGCTCTCCTGAGACCTCACCTGGAGTATTGTGTGCAGTTCTGGTGTCCTCAACACAAAAAGAACATGGAACTGTTGGAACAAGTCTAGAGGAGGGCCACGAGGATGATCAGGGGACTGGAGCACCTTCTGTATGAAGACAGGCTGAGGAAGTTGGGGCTGTTCAGCCTGGAGAAGAGAAGGCTGTGTGGAGACCTCATAGCAGCCTTCCAGTATCTGAAGGGGGCCTATAGGGATGCTGGGGAGGGACTCTTCATTAGAGACTGTAGTGATAGGACAAGGGGTAACGGGTTCAAACTTAAACAGGGGAAGTTTAGATTGGATATAAGGAGGAAATTAAATTCTTTCCTGTTAGGGCAGTGAGGCACTGGAATGTGTTGCCCAGGGAAGCTGTGAGTGCTCCATCCTTGGCAGTGTTCAAGGCCAGGTTGGATGAGGCCTTGGGTGATATGGTTTAGTGTGAGGTGTCCCTGTCCATAACAGGGGGGTTGGAACTTGATGATCTTAAGGTCCTTTTCAACCCTAACTATTCTATGATTCTATGAAATGCTCTTTATCATATATAACTAGGTAAAGGTAGCTAGCATTTAGCTACTAGCATATTAAAAATAATCTGCCTATATGACAGCCTGCAGGAAAAAAAGAAATAAATTAGGCCCTGATGCATACAGGTGTAAAGCCTTCAGCTGTCAGATGGAGATTTCTTGCTTATGTTACTGTTTGGGCTAACATGCAATTAAAGGGATGGTGACTGTAAACTATGTTTTTGAAAAGATTATTTTGCCATTATGTGCTAAAATAATGTAGAGATTATTCAAGCCTCATAAGCTTATTATTTTTTTACACAGTTTTTAAAAAAGCCAGGATTACATCGGTCTGAGAAAAGCAACAAAAATTCAACCTTTTAAGAACAGATTTCTTTGGTGTCAGATTTGACTTGATGGAAAGTCAAATACTTCCCTAAAGAATAAGAGGTTATTTTTAAAAAGGTGAAAACCATAGACTACTCATACCTTCATATATATACAATATATTGTAACTGTCTGTTGTTCACAGGAGTGAAGAAAGAAAGAAATATTTTTGTCACACTTGACAAATACATATTGGTAGTTTGCTCCACAGGCATTAGAGTCCAATAGTGAAATTAAATTCAATGTCGTAGGCTGAACAGTAAGTAACAACGAATGTGGCAAATGGCCTTCTCCAGAAAATGTTTACATATCAAGACCAACCTCTTCCATGTTAATTTATTTAAGGGAGAAGGTACGAAAATGGATTTTACCTTAATTCTGAATTTCCTAGTGCCAGAGTGTTAGGGAGAGGTGGAGGTGGAGGTGAAGGAGGGAGTGGGAGTCTGCCTTTCTTTTGATTTCTCTGCACACCTGTCTCAAGTAAATTCCAAGTTATAAGACAGAAGAGAAATCTTATTAACCAACAGACTGAAAGAAGCAAACTTTTGGCAAAAGGCAGAATAGAGGACAGAGGGAACATATGATGGAGAAGTTGGTTTTTAAGTTGTTTTCTCTGTGAATGCAGCTTTTTTAGGACATCATTTGATAAACAGATTTACAGCCTACTGGTTAGCACAAAACCTAGTTTGACGAGAATGCCAGTTCTTTTATTCCAGTTTCAGGAAAGCATGCTCTTTTTATTTCCCCTCAGCAAATTAGACACTTCAGAAGAGAGAGACACACAGCAGGAAGACCTACACAAGCTGGAAGAGTGGGCTAACAAGAACCTTATGAAGTTCAATGAAGACAAGTGTAAGGTCTTTCACCTGGGTAAACACGATCCAGGAGTGCAGCATGGGTGGGATCTACCCAGCTGGGGAGCAGCTGGGGGTTCTAGTAGACAAGCAGCTCAACATGAGTGAAATTCGTGCTGCTGTGGCAAAAAAAACTAATGGGATTCTGGGTTACACCAACAAGGGCATCACCAGTGATTGGCGTATGGAGAATCTGGTGGCATGTGCTCTGAAAGTGGAAGGGGATATGTATGAATTGGCAAACAGCAGGGCAGAGTACTATCACTTGCTAGCAGAGATCTGTAAGATTCAGAAGTAGTTGGAGGAGGAATGAAGAACCAAACTGCAGAAGCAGAACAATACTGTCCTAGGTTCAGCAGTACCAGTCATTTTTCTCCTTCTTAACAGCTGGTGCAGTGCTGTGTTTATGACTTTAGCCTGAGAACAACGCTGGTAACACACCAATGTTTTTAGTTGTTGCTAAGTAATGTTTAGTCTGATTAAGGACTTTCCAATCTCATGCGCTGCCAGTGAGGAGGAGCATGGGAAGCTGGGAGGAAACAGAGACAGGGCGCTTGACCCAAACTAGCAAAAGGGGTATTCCATACCACAACACATCATGCCCAGTGTATAAATTGGGGGGAGTTACCCAGAAGGGCTAGATTGCTGCTCAGGTCAGGCTGGGTGTCAGTTGACAGGTGGTGAGCAATTGTATTCTCTCTCCTTGTTATTTCTCTTATTATTATTATCAGTGGTGGTAGTAGTAGTAGTTTTGTATTATACTTTAGTTACTGGAGATAAAATTGTTACCTCATTCTACTCAGTGCTTGTCAGGCCATACCTGGAATACTGTGGTCATCTGTGGTCCCTGCTATACACAAAAGATGTCAACAGGCTGAAGAGAATCCAGAGAAAGGCCACAAAGAGGATTGAAAGACTGGGAAGCTTGCTGTATAAGGAAAGGCTGAGAGAACTGGGTTTGTTCAGCCTTAAGAAAAGAAGTCTCAAGGGAGACTTTATCACCATTTTCCAGTATTTAAAGTGTGGTTACAAAGGTGGAGACTCCTTTTTTACAAGGATTCTTATGGAAAGGATAAAGGGTAGTGAGTACATGTTAAATCACAGAGAGATTCAGCTGGACAGAAGAGGAAAATTTTTCACAATGAGAATAATCACCCATAGGAATAATCTCCCCAGAGAAGTGGTGGATTCCCCAAATTTGGACACTTTTAAAATGTGTCTGGACAGAGTGCTGGGACATCTTTCTTTTGCAGAGAAAGCTTGGACCAGGTGATCTTTGAGGTGCTTTTCAACCCAGTAGTGTATGTTACTCCATGGTAATAAGCTCATGTAAAATAGCTCTTTAATATTAAAAGTAATTATGTAAAAGAAAATGACAGCTTTCTTTTCTTGATTAATTGTGAATGATGAGATGCACAAAGTAATGTTTAAATGCTGAAATAAACATTACAAAAATAATCTAAGTCTGAAAAAGCAAGTAAAATTATGTAAGTACAATGGTTGGTGTCAACAAGAGAGTCTAAAGAAGGATTTAGCTTCTTAGGTATGTTTTTTACTCCATCTAGATGTGTCTAGTGCAGTAGGTAAAACACTCTCCAGAAACTTTAAATTACTTATTAGTAAGATGAACAATTTGTCTTCCAAATCACTGGTGTATCAAATAACCTACCAAACATTGTATAAAACTATCACTGAAGGACACAGTAATCCAGAATTTATCCAGTCATGCCAGATGAAATAACAGGCCACTGACTGTGCTGTATGTGGAATCACTGACCAGTGCCTGGGACTGAAAACTTATTTTAATTAAGTGCATGAAAATGAGAAATTCCCAGCTGCTGGAATACTCTATTGAATGTATAGCTATGACGAAGATCTTGCATACTGGCTCTTTCTCAGGTTAACATTAGCTGACATGCCAGATGACAGCAAACCCTCAGAGAGAAGCAAAACTCATTCATCTTAATTGCTGATGGACTACTTCTATTTTTCCAGTCTGTGTTGCAAAAAAGATTTTTTCCTGTGTGCCAAGGGATAGTGAATTTAGAGGACATCTTGACCCCATTGCTTAATAGTGTTTGCCAGCCTGGTAAAAAGGCAACAAGAGTATTTTTGAGGAACTCAATCTTTGTATTTTATACTATTTTGAATGCAGACCCAATAATTATTGGAGGGGAGTAGGTTTTATTTTCTGCCCTTTTCCAGGAAAAAAGGTCTCTAGACTTTTCAGATGGCAACTCATCTTCAGAGTTTAAAATCATATTTCCATCTGCACTTCAATCATCACAGTCCTTTAGAAACATTTAACTTTGGCAGAGAACTTATTTTCAAGACCATTTGCAATGCACGTGTTTTTTAGAATAAATTTCATAATAAATATTTCTGAGAGAGGACAAGTATTAGTGTTGACAATATGCCTCCAGATTTTGCCAGTGTGTATCAGAACTCTTTGAAAATAAAGACAGCCATACATTAGGAAGAATGTACTTCTGGAAACTGATTAACAAATTGTTTCCATACTACACCTTCTAATTTTCCCTTACCAATTGAGCTGTACAATTTGCAAGCCTGTTATATGATGATATTAAAACAATGTCATATTAAGTGGATTATATAACTGTAACATGCACAGCAAATACTCCTGGAAATGATATACTCATAGAATCGTCACTTAAGATCATCAAGTCCAACCATTAACAGTCATGAATTGATGGATTCCAATTGTAGTGTTTGGTTACTGTTCAGGACCAATGACTGTGGATTACTGTCTGGAGTTACCCAATAAACATCATTTAGGTGGATGTGCAGACAAGCCTGCCTGGTTGAGAACAGCAGTCCTGAGATGTGTGTGCAAATTGCTCTTCCCAGTGAGCTGCCCTCATTCTGAAGAATAGGATCAGCTAACCTGAACCACTCCTGACCTTTGTGTTGCTCCCACTCATGTTGGCAAGGTGTCTAGAACCTAGCTGGGTAATGAACATCTTGGGATATCATAGGTAAGTGAAAGTCTTGAATAGCATAACAAGAATTGAGAAATGTTTTGTGTTAGCCTGGATTTTTAGGAGTGTTTCTTTGCAGAACTATCTTGCTCATAGATCTTACTAATACTTGATCACTTGCTCTCTTTAATTCTTTATATTTGCTGAATTAATCTCTGCTTGGGTCTTGCCTTATACAGATTGTTTCAGAAAAGAAGACATGTTGAAGCTCAAAGAAGGCACCACTGCTTTTCTCCCCTAGAACAGGAGATCTAGAAGGGGAAAAGGTCACCAAAAGGGAAAAAAATATTTCCTTCTTTTTTCTTACTTTTCCAAAAAGCAGAATTCCACATGACAAAGTCCCTTAAAGAAAATCTTTATTTATACAAGCCAGATGGTTACTCACTGCAATCTGTTCTATCAACAACTAAATTAATGGAAGAACTACTCCTGTTTTGTTTTGGTTTGCGTTTCAATAAGTCAAGTGCATTACATTGATGTCGTGTATATTTCTGTTTCATTGAATATCTAGTAAAGAGTTAATAGTTTTGTCACTAACTACATAGATAATGATAATAGTTAACTTATTTCTCCTCAATTATCTTTTCTTCTAAATATTTTCTCTAAGTTTATGCAACTAATTCTCTACTCTCTCATTGTACAAATCTACATGCCTATAATAAAAATGCTTATATATAAGTAAGTAACTTGTGTTTCCTTTTAACGCTAATAGAAACCTCATCACTGATGTCAAAAAAGAAGTTCATTTGGGCCTGTAGTAGGCATCTAAAATAAATCAGATGAGTCATTGCCTAAAATTTCCTATAAATGGAGTATGTTACCTTGTTCAGCTGTTGAGACCTACTCTCTAAGCATCTGAATTATGACTTTGTATCTTTTGTCTTATGCTGTTTTTTCATTTATGGTATAAGTCCTGAATTTGCCTAAAACGAGTAATTTATACACTTACTGTTTTGTAGCTGTATCGTTGCACTCTTAAGTAAGTATCAACACAGATCAAAGTACCAGAGGTTATACTGACAGAGTTTAAAGTTAGTGAGGAAAGAAAAGCAAGTACCCAAAGATGAAGTCTGGTGCTGTTGGAGAACAAAGTATTGAATGTTATTACTCCTGAAAGGTTTTGCTAGGTAATGCAAAAAGAGATCAAGAACAGAATAACTTGTGATTAAAAGTACACAGGTTTATCTGATCTAGCAAACAGGGAAATTCAACGTACAATGACAATCTAAAGACACATCAGAAGAAATCAATAAAATGGGCACAAAAGTATTATAAGTTATTTAGGCTGGCAATTAAAAGGTTTCCAACTATCAGAACAGTAAGTATAAAAAATTAACATTCCAACAGGAGTGGGGAGGGCAGAAAAAAATAACAGTTTTTAATCATGGCTGAGTATAAACCATGAGTGAGCATAATACATGATGCCAGTGATACCAAACCAACCAGACTCAGTGATCCAGAACTTCTTCCCAGCTCTGTGCTCTTAAGACACCTAAGCATCCTGAGCCTGACTCTTTCTTCCCTACCTCCATCTTCCTAGAGCTTCCCTCTTAACTGGTGAGTTACTGAGAAAAACCAAAATACCAGTTACAACGCACACAGTACTTCCAACAAGCAGAATAACAAAGTTGCAAAAGAAAAATCAATTTCTTTGAAACAGAACTTGGATTTGTATTTTTTTTCATAATAGCAACAAGAGAAGAAAAGAAAACAGCATTTAGATTTTTCTCTTTCTTTAATGAGAAACCTTGAGTGATATTTTCTGTATTTCAAGTCAATGGGGAATTCATGAATACCAAATCATTAAAAAAATACTACATCTCATTGTTTGGAACCTGCATTTGCTGCTGTCCTTTTAAATCTAGAGGCCTTCATGCAAAAATAATGAAAAAAAAAGCCAAAAACAACCAAAGAATAATTAAAAAAAACAACAAAACACAGACACACCAAACCAAAACCAAAACCCATTAATCACTGAAGATGACAGTTAGACATGATTAGTATGCTGCTTAATGAAATAGTTTGTCTAAGGAAATAGATATGAAAGTCTTTATAATGAATGTGTTTTGAATGTAGAAAAAGGCAGACAAAACAAGAATCGACCAAAACTAAGTTAAACATACCAGTGTTTTTGTACCTGATTTCAGTAGACCCTATAATCCCCTTTTGCTTTTGGCTGGGCTATTTCACTTGTGTTCTGCAACAAAACTGAAGATAACTGACAATATTGGTATCAAATTATTATGTTCTGTTGTGGCTGCTGAAGTAGAAATAGAAAATCTTCATATGAGACTGACATTTTTAATTCTATCACCTTTCAAAAGGCCTTCCTCTTTTTCAGCATTTTTATTTTTTCATGTCAGGGAATTTGTTAAAATAAAAAAAAAAGAGAAAGAATTCTCCCCTTTGTTTTAGAGTTTCCATAGATATCCTGCAGAAGAAGAACATATTAAGACAGCAAAAATGTGCAAATAGACAAGGCTTAAATAGGAATAGCATGGAAAGCAAATTATACTTTCAATTTAATAAAATTGCCTATACCGAATCCCACTTGTGTGGACCTCATAGCAGTATGTTTCCATGAGAAATTTTCACTTTGGAAACATAAACAACAGTTAGGAAAATTAAATGTTTGGTGGCACAGGACACTTTCTATAAATTACTTTGAAGCCAATGGAGGTGAAAGAAAATCATGTGATATGCATGTAAGAAGAATTTCTCACATATTTCAAAGGATTGGATACTTCACTTTTTATAGTTTGTGCAATTTCTTTGTTCTACATGCAGCTTTGTACTTAACCACTATATGCACCCTTTATCTAGGATAGCAATTAAAAAACCTCTCCTCATCACATAATTATATCTCTGGAGACAATTATGTATTCCATACTTACATTTTTAGCCTTGAATATAATCTCCTGGTTCATGTGTCTAGGTCTGCACAAACTTCAAGTTCAAATTATTCTGCCCTTGAAAGTGAGAAGCAGGAGAGATATCACCTGAATAAAATGTCCATAACATCTGAGATAAAGTGAGCAAAAGAAAAAGAGTAGTATGAGATCCAAAATTACTCTTCTGTTTCTTAAAAATTTTGTGATGTGAGCCACAAAAGATCTAAAGACATGAGCAGTTATGATACTTCTTTTGTTCAAAGTTGATGTATATGATAGAAATCATTAAAGGGATCAAATGTATCAGAGGACCTACATTTTATTGATTTCAATCCTTTGAATATAATCCACTGCAGCTTAGACTTCTAAAGTGCAGGGTTCAGAGTATTTAAGAATTGTATCCTAACACAGAAACAACTTCCACAATGACTTCTAATGAAGAAAATGTTCTATAGTTTAGATATGTAATTAACTATTGACCGTAGAGCTCATTTGGTATATGGATTGAGCAGATTTTGCTTCGACTTTTTGCAAGATTGAAAGTTAAGGGCAGATAACCTTCTGAAAGACTGCTGGTGTTATTTTTACAAAAGACTGCTTCTGTTATTTTTACAAAGTGTGATAATAGAAAAAAAACAACCCAAACCAAAACCCAAGACCTCATAGGCAGAACTAAAAAACAGAAATTAGTCAAAACAGAACTGTCAGAAGTGGTGATGGAACCATAATAACTTTCTCTGACACCAGACCATGCTCCTTATCTTGACAGCTTCTCTTTCAACACCAACTGTTTGGCTCAGCAGTCTACATAGTACTTTCTCTCCTTGCCCCTTACGGTTTATCCCAAACCATTGCAATAAGCAATACTACCTGGGTAAACATTCCCACAGTGAACTACCTGCTCTGAGGAGCTGGAACAGAGAGCACAAAGAAGATGTAGCAAAAGTGCAAAGACTATGGATAGCCAGAAGAGAGGTGAATATGGGGTTCAAATGTTGTTTGTTTTAATAGCAAAAATGAGTGTATATTTTAACAATAAATTACACCTTGCCTGTTAAAATATATTTTAAAGAGTTTACAAAATGCTATTTTGCTATTTGTAAGCTTTTCCAGGCTTTTAAAATGTTTTTCAAAGAGTCCTTTCAAGGTCCTGTTCAGAGAAATATGGTAACCTCCAGCTAAAATATAATGTTTAACATATATATAGCATAATATGGTGACATATATATTAAAAATTAGTTATAGGAAAGAAAGTGAAGAGTAGGAATAAATATCTAATTCTCCAGAAAGATTTTTTTTTTTATCTGAGACGCCTTAGGATTAGTACAATAAGAGAACCAGTCTTGGCATATACACAAGATATATTGACGTACATGAGCTATTCATGTAGAACCACGAAGGAGTTTTAAATTCTCTTGAGTTCATGTTATAATTGTATTCATGAAATAAACATTGTTTTTCAGATACTTTTGTGTTATGGATTGATCACTAAAGGTCTGTGTGAGTTTCCTTTATATTCTTACAAATTCTTTAAGGTTTTCCACTGCATTTCAAGGTCAAGTGTCAGGTTGCCTGTCTGCACAAAACAAGTCATATATCAAATATCTTATATCTCTTTAAAAAATGTTAGCATAGTCAAAATCACTTTATCTTTAAAAACATAATTTAATTATACTGGACATGAGATCTTGGTGGAAACAAGAAATCACAGCAAAGATTTACTTTCTTTTTTTCCCCTCTCTGTTTTGAGACATGACTTTGGCAGTGATAACTTGCAATCTTACAAAAATAATATTACAGCAACCAACCCCAAGGAGTAATCTGGGGGAGTATCAACAAAAAACTGGAAGAGAAAAGCAGTACCTAATTCCTTCTCTTCATCAGTAAAAAAAATGTATGAATGAATAAATGCTTTACAAGCATCTGTTCCATGATAGTAGCTATCTCTGAGGAGCAATCAATAGGCCAGGACAGAAATCTGTTCATGGAAACAAAGACGGATTTGGGGAAGTTGCCTTAGCTTTCATAGAAAAGACTGACAGACAGGGACATTCCAAAATTCGTTATATAGCATATAGCTTGTTGTAAGCAAGCTGTCCTTGTGAGATGAGAAGAGAGTCTGAGATGAGACTACCTGTCAAGTTAAAAGATAATGATCACCTTGCTCAAAGAAAGGTCACGAAACATCCATAAGTTTACATGGAGTAAGTATACACACACAGGAGGCTAGTGTTCAAGGAGAGAAATTGCCATTTTTTCCAACATCATAACAGAATTGAAGAAGATATGTGGTAATATTTGAATTCAACTTTCCTGTTAGGATTCTGGCTGACTGAGAAACTACTAATAGAAAACAAATCAACTTGAACTTCTGAAATATAATTCAGAGCTCATTAACAGCTATGTAGACGGAGACTTGGGTTTGGCCTTACATGCATGTCGTGGTTTAAACCCTGTCATCAAGTTAGCCATGCAGTCTACTCCCCACTCCTGCCCTTTCTCCCCCTCCTCCCCCGCTCCTGGAGGGATGGGGAAGAGAATCAAAAGAATGTAATTCCCACGGGTTGAGATAAGAACAGCCCAGTAACTAAGGTATAACACAAATCACTACTGCTACCACCAATAATAATAATGATAAGGGAAATAACAAGGGAAGAGGGGAAGAGTGTATGATACCACCTGCCAACTGAACCCGACCGAGCAATGAGTGCCCTTCCGGGTAACTCCCAGTTACATCCCAGGCATGACGTGCTGTGGTATGGAATACCTCTTTGGTTAGTTTGGGTCAGGTGTCCTGTCTCTGCTTCCTCCTGGCTTCTCCTCCTCCCTGGCAGAGCATGAGGCTCAGAAAGTCCTTGGTCAGACTAAATATTTGATCAGTAACTAAAAGCATTGGTGTTATCAGCTCTGTTCCCAGGCCAAAAGTCAAAAACACAGCGCTGCACCAGCTACTAAGAAGGAGAAAAAATGACTGCTGCTGCTAAACCCAGGACAATGCATAAGCATAATCAAGGTCCTTAATTAATTATAAAAGATGTGTGTATCACTTAAATGAGAAAGGTAAATGAATACTAGAGGATTCATGTAGATTTTATGGAAGACTGGCATAATTTAGAAACACGACAAGGAAATACTTCATAGACAAAAGACAATGGGTGACTATTCCTTCATTCTTTCACCTAGAATGTAAAAATTTACCTAAAGTGTCTGAAACATAGAATCATTTAGGTTGGAAAAGACCTTTAAAATCATGAAGTCTAACCATTAACCTAGCACTGCTAAGTACACCACTAAACCATTTCCCTCAGTACCACATTTACCTCCAGGGATGGTGATTCAACCACTACCCTGAGCAGCCTGTTCCAGTGTTTGATAAGCCTTTCGGGAAGAAATTTTTCCTGATATCAAATCTTACTTATTACTTGGGAGAAGAGACTGACACCCACCTCACTACAACCTCCTTTCAGTAGTTGTACAAAGTGATAAGGTCCCCCACTGAGCCACCTTTTCTCCAGACTAAACACCCCCAGTTCCCTCAGACACTCCCCATCACACTTGTGCTCCAGACCCTTCACCAGCTTCGCTGCCCTTCTTTAGACACTCTCCAGCACCTCAATATCTCTCTTGTAATGAGGGGCCCAGAACTGAACACAGGATTTGAGGTGCAACTTCACCAGTGCTGAGTAGAAGGGAATGACCACTGCCCTGACCCTGCTGGACATGCTATTGCTTATACAGGCCAGGATGCCATTGGCTTTCTTGGCCATCTGGACACACTGCTGGTCCGTATTCAGCTGACTGTTGACCAACACTCCCAGGTCCTTTTCTTCCATGCAGCATCCTGGCCACTCTTTCCCTCAGGACATGGCACTGAGCCTTGTTGAACCCCATACAATTGGCCTCACTCCAGCCAGCCAGCCAGCCAGCCTGCCTAGATCCCTCTATAGAGCCTTCCTAACAAGCAAGCAGGTCAACACCCCCCCACAATTTGG
The DNA here is from genome assembly GCF_028554395.1 of Pezoporus wallicus. Classification (NCBI taxonomy): domain Eukaryota; kingdom Metazoa; phylum Chordata; class Aves; order Psittaciformes; family Psittacidae; genus Pezoporus; species Pezoporus wallicus. The sequence goes on from NW_026642361.1 coordinate 6,277,913, forward strand.
TGTTGTCTGCAACCTTACTAAGGGTGCACTCAATCCATTTGTCCAGATCATTGATAAAGATATTAAACAGAACTGGCCCCAGTACTAAGCCCTGGAGAGGACCACTTGTGACTATCTGTCAACTCCATTCAGCAGCACTTTTTGGAGTCAGCCAATCAGCCAGTTTTTTACCCAGATGTGTTTGATTTGAGTTTCAAGGTTTTGGTAGCAGAGGGTTCATAGGGGTGGATTCTGTTAAGCTGATAGAAGCTTCCCATGTGTCTGACAGAACCAATGACAGCTGTCTCTAAGACCTACTGCTGGCTAAAGCTGAGCCAATCAACAATGGTGGTAATGTCTTTGGGATGACGCATTTAAGAAGGGGTGAGGGCAAAACCTTGGCAGCCTCAACTGCAGCCAGAGAAAGGAGTGAGAATGTGTGAGAAAAATAGCTCTGCAGACACCCAGGTCAGTGCAGAAGGAGGGGAGGAGATGCTCCAGGCACAAGAGTGCAAATTCTCCTGCAGCTGGTGATGCAGCCCATGGTGAGGCAGCTGTGCCCCTGCAGCCCATGGAGGTCCATGGTAGAACAGATCTCCACCTGCAGCCCATGGAGGACTCCACACTGGAGCAGGGGGATACCTAAAGGAGGATGTTACCCTGTGGGAAGCCTGTCCTGGAGCAGGCTCCTAGCAGGACCTGTGGCCCTGTGCAGAGAGGAGCCCACACTCGAGCAGGTTCACTGCAGGACTTGTAACCTCACAGGGGTTCAGAGCGGGAACTGCACTGGAACTGCACTGGGAAGTGGCTAAGGGAGGGAAGGTCTGTTGGAGGAGTGATGCCCTTGGTGGGGACCCTTGAGGTGGGCAGCACTGCCTCTTGCGTCTCAGCAGCCTCCCTGCTCTTTGCCCCAGCACCTCCCTGTGGGGGATTGTCTGTTTCACAGCTTGGCTGTTACCTTTCCAGCTAGGGCAGGAGAGGGGTTTTCTTTCTGGTGTCAGTGCCTGCTGTTTAACCACAGCTGTTAACCAGTGGCAACAGCAATTTGAACAGTGTACAGGAGACTCTAAAGAGATCTCTGCCTACAGCAGGGGGTTGGAACTAGATGATCTTAAGGTCCTTTCCAACCCTAATGATTCTATGATTCTATGAGTATTTGTACCCATTTGCTAATGAAAGCTGAAATAATTACTTATTTGCAGAGGAATAAATAAACTGAAACCCATTGGTATTTCTGACAATACTAGAAACCTCTTTGTCAGAGGGCATCTCAAGATGCTGTGACATCTCTGAGTACCAGCAGCAGAAAGTGGACTAAAAGAGGGGGTGATGTAGTATAATGCTTCAACGTATTAAATATCTGAAGGAGCCCTGCACAACTTTCCAAATTTCCCTACAACAAAGAATGTTTTACTTAACTGTATGGTCATTCAATAACTAGTTTTTTTCCTGAATGGTACTGTGGAGTATTTTCTTCTCGTTTTCCTTTGTGGATACAGAAACATGGTGGTTATTATGAAAAATATTAGTTATTAAGTAAGGTTAGTATATTTCCTTCATTTAAAGAATAAATCAAAAGTATTTCAGTAGTTGGTTTCAAGAGATTACTGTTTGAACCTAATAATTTTGTCATCGGATGGTATCCGCTGGGGAGTTCAGCTTCTATAGCTAACAGTAACTAGCAGTCTTTGTTTTGAAGATCCATGTGTACTAGAAGATGTGGTCAGAAAAGTTTCTGAAGAATACCTAGATAGGTTGATTATGGCAATATATATGATGTAATGAAATAGCTAACGTTAGTAACTGTTGGTGACCAATATCTGATTACAGAGGACATTGAATGTGCGCTATGCTGGTTTGCTGGTTTTGGTTGGGGTAGTTATAGTCTTCATAATAGCTGGTATGGGGTTATGGTTTGGATTCTTACTGAAAACAGTGTTAATAACACAGGGAGGTCTTCTTGACTTAGAGAGTCAAGACCTGTTGTGCTTCTCACACAACCCCACCAACGAGCAGGCTGGGGGTGCACAAGAAGCTGGCAGGGAACACAACTCAGACTGTTGGCTGACCCCAACTGACCAAAGGAATATCCCATCCCATGTGACTTCATGCTCAGCATATAAAGTGGGGCAGGGCAGGGCGGAGGAAGGAAGGAAGGAGATGTTCGGAGAGGTAGCATTTTACTTCCCACATGATTATTACATGAGATAGAGCCCTGCCTTCAGGGAGATAGCTGAACACTTGCCTGACAATGGGAAGTGGCAAATGAATTCTTTGTTTTGCTTTGTTTGCATGCACAGCTTTGGTTTCACTTATTAAGTTGTCTTTACCTCAACCCATAAACATTATCACTTCTACTCTTCTGACTCTCTCCCTCCTCCCACCAAAGGGGGAGTGAGCAAGTGACTGTGTGGAGCTTAGTTGCTGGATGGGGCTAAATCACAACAAATGGGAATTAGTAACTTTGGCAGTCTTCAAGGGATGAAATGCAGTATTTGAGTATGTGGAGGGAGACAAGAATAAGATATTTCTAGAGAGCAAATCATCTCCCAGAGTAGCATATATCCCAGAGAAATACAGTATTTTCTCTCTCCTTCACTGGCCTTGATTTAAGCTTCTTATAAAATTACAGAATTTGAAGATCTATTTTAATAAAAACCCTATTAAACCTTAAATGAATGTTAGCAAAGGATTTTTTTGGTGATTCAAGTATTTCTAAAATTAGACACAGGTATCCGACTGAGTACCATACATTATGAGTCTGTAATAGGAGTATAATTTATTCCATAGCTTGTAAAAGCTTTTACTATAATATGTAACAAAGGATATATTCAAAGTTTGCCAAAAACTTTTATTCTTCCAAGGATATGATGCACTCATCTTTGCACCTTTTCCCTTGTAAATTAATGAAAACATCCAATATTATTTTGACAGCATCCGTTCTGAGAGTAAAATCACTTCCCTTTTTTATGGAAAATGAGAAAAAGATAATCAAAGTGATAAAAGGAACTGTCACATCTTATTTCTTTAAAAATGCAAGGATAATAGCTGCTTGCTATCATATTTGCCAAGGTTCTGACAACCCATGAAGTAGGAGGAAATCAGAGTTTGACCTAAACTCTGAACCAAACTTCCGGACTGTGGGATCAGTGTGGCCCTAATATGTGTTTTGGCACCTTGTTAAGGAACTTGTATGTGCATGCCAGACTCACTTTCCCATATTATCAAATTTCCTTTCTATGGGAGATATCTGATAACTTTCAGCTTCTATTATAGCAAAAGTTTTTTATTTTTATGAAAGAATTTGTTCCCAGTTCAAATCTGTGATCAGATATTGTCTCAATTGGAGTATGAACATCACATACAGCTGTGAAGTTATAGCTTGAAGACTTGGATTGGACTAACAATTAGGTTTTTACTTTAAGTTAACCTTACACTTTCTTAGTTAGACAAAAATAGTTAGAAACTCTATATCTAAAAATAAGTAAAGTAAAATTGTCATGTCTTTTACAAAATATCTTATTGGATATTGGGAGAAAAACCAACACATGCAGCATTTTAATTAGAATGTTTTGCACAACAGGCATGGAATATTTATTTTAATCTTTTGCATTCAATTACACCTTAAAGAACAATGAGTTCATGCATCTGTACATTAAAATGCATATATATTTATATATTTATACATATGTTTATATATGTATATAAATATGTTTATATACATATAAAGTTTGGGCTGTTCAGCCTGGAGAAGAGAAAGCTGAGTGGAGACCTCATAGCAGTCTTCCAGTGTTAGTTATGGTAGAACTGTATTCTTCCCAAGATGACTACTCAGCTCTGCTCTGGAAAATAACAATCAACATATTATGGATTATTTTCGAATTACAACAACCTCTACTTACAAGGGTATTCCTATTTCTTTAAAATAGTATATTTCTTTCACTTAGGTTACCCAAAAGGTTGTCCTAGGAGAGCAGTGAGGTTGAGATTCTCACTAGTCTCTTTCTAGTCCATGGGACCTGATGAAATCCATCCACAGGTCCTGAAGGAGCTGGAAAATGAAGTTGCTAAGCCACTGCACATCACATTTGAAAAATCGTGGCAGTCAGGTGAAGTTCCTGACAACTGGAAAAAGGGGAATATAACCCCCATTTTCAAGAAGGGGAAAATAGATGACCCTGGCAATTACAGACCAGTCAGTCTCACCTCTGTGCCTGGCAAAATCTTGGAGCAGATTCTCCTGGAAGGCATGCTAAGGCACATGAAAAACAACAAGGTGCTTGGTGACAGCCAGCATGGCTTCACTAAGGGGAAATCCTGCCTCACCAATCTGGTGGCCTTCTATGATGGGGCTACAGAACTGATGGACGGGGTAGAGCAGTTGATGTCATCTACCTGGACTTGTGCAAAGCGTTTGACACTGTCCCACATGACATCCTTGTCTCTAAATTGGAGAGACATCAATTTGATGGATGGACCACTCGGTGGATAAAGAACTGGCTGGATGGCCACACACAAAGAGTTGTGGTCAATGGCTCAGTGTCCAGCTGAAGACCAGCAATGAATGGTGTCCTTCAGGGATCAGTTTTGGGGCTGGTCTTGTTCATCAATTGGGCACTCTCCTCTTGGTCGGGCTCCTTTCGGCAGGTGGCATTGTATTCTGTTCCCTTGTTATTTCTCTTACCATTACTGTTATTGGTGGTAGCAGTAGTGATTTGTGTTATACCTTAGTTACTGGACTGTTCTTATCTCACTCCGTGGGAGTTACGTTCTTTTGATTCTCCTTTCCAGGAGGGAAAGAAAGAAGGGGGGGGGGGGGGGTGGTCTAGATACTGTGTGGCTGACTGGGTTTAAACCACGAGAGGTGTCCCTACCCATGGCAGGGGGGTTGGAACTTGATCATGTTAAGCTCTTTCCCCACCCTAACTATTCTATGATTCTAGTGAGAGAAAAATGGAGTGAGATCACCAGAGCAAAAAAAAAAATGAAGAGGAAGATGACTGCACATCTGCTGGTTAAGGTGTGTTAATGGATGGGTGCCTGGGTTCAGGCTCCTTAAGAACCATTTATGCTTTTTAGACTGACTTACTATGCTTAGATGATAATTTAGAAATACTTTTGGGCAATGAAGACAAAACACAGGTCTTCCATCTCCCAACCATGTGTCCTACTTCCTGAAAGAAGTAGGGCTTGAGTTTTACATTAAGGGCATGGCAAAGCATCTAAAGCACAGCACTGCAGTCAGCTAAGAGCAACTGTTTGCACCCCTCAATGCAACCTCACACCCTGCAGCTTCCTCAGTTCTCCTGAAGCATACCGTGAATGGTAGAATCACTTCAAAAGGATAGACTTGCCAGTGGGGTGAGCTCTCCAAAGGGGTAAGTTTGGGGGACACCCCAAGTCTGCCAGAACATATAAAGCATATTCCCATTTCAGCTGAATCTGGCAGCAGTCAAGTGAAAGGTTTTTTGAACGATGTTGACTTTTTGCCTTGGCATCTTAAATGCTCTCAAAGAAGCTCAAATTTGCTAAAACTCAGCTTTAGCCCACTTGTGGACTTGGTTCTTAAAGCTGCATCTAGGTACCTAAATATAATGCCCTGATTTTTAAATAACTGAACAGGTCTGATGGAAATGTTAATTGCATTTCCAGCTAGCTTGTGTACAAGTGTAAAAACAGATTTGAATTTAATAGTTCTCTAAGTAAAGCAATCTGGAAAAGTTGAGTTTCTTTGGACAAAAACATTCATATTAAATGTTTTCTCTGCCAACTTAGTAAATATTCATCCAAGAAAATAGCTTGGAAAAATTAATTGGCCCATGAGGAATTGTCATGTTAAATTTGTATGCTAGATTTAGAACTAGAAACTGTGAAATAGAGAGTTTTCTGTTCCTTTTAAAGGGTAAATTTAATGTAGTCAGGAGACAGTAAAGTGCCAGAATTAATAAACCAGTTGTCAAACAAGCAATATTACCTATTTGGACTGGGTTGTTTGACTTAATCTAAAATTCCTAACAGCAGTTGCCCATTAATAGAACACATCAAACACATACAAGTTAAAGTGAAATGAAACTACTATTCATTAAATATTTACACAAACTTATGCTACTGTAGAAAGTGCAACTGAGTGGACAGTTGATTATTACTGAGCTGCATTAAAAGGAGCATGACCAGCAGGTCAAAGGAGGTGATCCTGCCCCTCTACTCTGCTCTCCTGAGACCTCACCTGGAGTATTGTGTGCAGTTCTGGTGTCCTCAACATAAGAAGGACATGGAACTGTTGGAACAAGTCCGGAGGAGGGCCACGAGGATGATCAGGGGACTGGAGCACCTCCCGTATGAAGACAGGCTGAGGAAGTTGGGGCTGTTCAGCCTGGAGAAGAGAAGGCTGCGTGGAGACCTCATAGCAGCCTTCCAGTATCTGAAGGGGGGCTATAGGGATGCTGGGGAGGGACTCTTCATTAGGGACTGTAGTAATAGGACAAGGGGTAATGGGTTAAAACTTAAACAGGGGAAATTTAGATTGGATATAAGGAAGAAGCTCCTTACTGTAAGGGTGGTGAGGCACTGGAATGGGTTGCCCAGGGAAGTTGTGACTGTTTCATCCCTTCCAGTGTTCAAAGTCAGGTTGGACAGAGCCTTGGATGACATGGTTTAGTGTGGCAGGAGGGTTGGAACTTGATAATCTTAAGGTCCTTTCCAACCCTAACTAGTCTATGATTCTATGATAAGAAGGCTGAGACACTTTTCTGCACCACAGCTGCAGTGTAAGATGCAGTAGTGCCCACCCCTGCCCTGCATCACATATCTTAAGCCACTTCCTGATGGCATGGGAAAACACACAAGCTTTGCTTTCTTCACAGATTGAAAGTGGTTCTGGCTCTCCTGTTGCTTAAATGCTTTTCCTGGCCATGGTTTAAAGAGAGTGATTCCTCTCTCAGCTAGAGTCACCCAGAAGAATCAAAAATCAATTCCAGGGTCTCCCTGCAGCCCTGAAAGTAGGGACAACCTCTACTCACTGCTTTTGCTTGGTATTTCCAGCTGGCTACATCCACTGGGCTGTGTATGTGCTAGTTTAAGGTGCTTCTCAGCATGTTGGTTAGCTCTGAATTTCATTTCCAGGCATTTCTCTTTACCTGCACATGGTGTCTGCTAGGCATGGTGTGTGCATGCCTCCATCAACATTTGGATTCTACTCTTAAGCAAAAGTAAGGAGAAACACACAAAATAGCTAAGAAAGTTTAATTCTAATTTTGGATCTGACTATACCTGTTAATGTGGGAATCTAATTTTTATCCTCTCCTTTCCCATAACTCATTTGTTTTGATTAATGTTAATGGAACCTTGATCAACTTTAAAACAGAAATTTTTGTCTCCAAATTCTAATGGCTGCATCCCTTCAGCCTCTTTGGTAGCACCCAGCTCCTCCACAAGGTTCAAAGTCTATAGACCTACTCTGGTGTCAAAGTAAAACATTTGATAGTGCAATTAGCCTTTCCTTTTTTATTTCACTCATATTGGGGGTTGTGGAAGATTCATTTCACCTACTGTTAGAAAAAAACAGAGGATGGCTTGTCTTTTTACGTACCTTACTTGTGTTTTGCAGAGTCTTCCTGTGAGTAGAAATGGAAAATGATATGCCTAGGTAGAAAACGAAGCAGAGATGCTAAGAGGTTAGTTTCCAGTTTCTTTTATGTTAAGCTCACTGACTGAAAACTGGCATGATCTTTTTACTTCTCTACAAACTAATTAGGGAAATTTCTTGAAGAAACATATTTTAAGCAGCAATCTGCTACTGTACTCTGATGAAAAATTGTAACAAATGAAAATAGTCATTACCTAAGTGATGTGATAAGAAATTATATGATTTCATGAAGTTAGTATTCCTAAAAAGCAGTGAAGAGTGAACAGCAAACAGTTTTTTACAGCTCTGGAGTTGCTTGCAGACCATAAAGAACTAAATAATTAGATAGCAGATTATAGCAATACTGATACAGAATGTAACAAATATTCTAAACATGCCTAATACAGAAAAGGCAAAATTAACTGAATAAGGTAGTCAATCAGATTTCATTAATTATCTATATTATTCAATTAGTTTCACTATGATTTCTGTATTTTTGATATGCAATATTATAAGTTAATTTTACTGTGGATTTATATGCCATGCTTGTGCTTCCCTTATAGATGTTATGTAAAGCTAGTTTAAGTTCTCACCATGCAAATGAGCAATGGTAGTTAAACTAACCCACTAAAAGCACAAAGGTGATGGTATTTCTACAGCCGTCACTTCAGGAAAGGTTCCTGTGGGCCTAAACATGGAAAATATTCAAAGGATAATAAAGATTTCAGTACTAAAGAATTGTTAATGAGTGCAAAATCTTCCCTTTTAGGTTGTGCAGGCTCAGATTGACTTATTATTTCCTATGACATGTCTCTAGCTAGAAATGTTAATGCTGTGGGCAGCCTCAGCTAAATTACCCTAGATAGGTGTCCACATCTTTAAAGCAGCATTGAAATAGATGATCATTAGTAGGGTATGTCTGCCCTCACAGGTGAGTTAGCTGGATATGGGCCAGCTGAAATTTTGGAAAAGCCGCAGCTACGTAAGTTTAAAGACTGTTTTTCTGCATGTTCCAAAATTCTGTAATTACTGGTTTGCCCTGAAATTTGGTGGCTTTGATAGGACCAACCACCTTGCAGGTTTCCAGTTCCAAATCTGAGGTCATATAAATACTGTTTCCCTGAGGTACGGTAGTATGACATACCAAGACTGAGACTGAGCAGGCAAACACAAAGCTGGAGATGCCTAGCTAAAGCAGAGCACCAAGTGATGCTTGTTGTAAAAGGAGGTATGAAACAGAGGGTGACTCAGGTTGTACAGCTAGGTCAACGCTTAACTATTCACCCAACCAGTATCTCCCATACATACATGTATTCACATTTGCAGACAAAGACAGAAAACAAAAGAATTGGTTTAAAGTGCAAATTACGTATAAAACTCTTTAACAGGTGACTGAAAGAGTAGAATGCTTATGGTAGCAAGAGAGAGACATGAAAGTATTTGTGGTTCTAAGAAGAGGAAAAGTGCAATAATGTTTCATCTATCATATATTTCAAGTTGCTATATTCCTTATTAGTCAAGTTTGTAATACATGAATCCCTTTGGTAGCCTGATAACATCAGAAAGAATTTTTGTTTGGCCACACCACCCCTGATGAAATACATAGCGAAACTAGAATTTAGAACGTATCAGTGGCTGAGAGAGTAGAAACATCTCTTTACTACTTCTTCCTTTTCTTTTTGTAAAATAAAGAGTAAATTAAAAAAATAGGAACCTAGAAATTCAATGGCAAAAACTTTGTTTACATGAATGTAGAACTGCAGAGTGCAGCAGAGTTCAGACCTCTGACAACTGTGAAATAGTTGCCTTCTTTGGTCTGTGCTGTAAAACACCAATAGCACGTATTCCTTCCTTTTGTCTTTGAACAGTTTTTAACACTAGTACCTATACCTTTTTCAGTGAAGAGGCCTACTCCACCAGCTGCACACTGAAAAAAGTTAAATCTCACAACTTCTTCTGTTCCTTTTACAAACACACAACTATATTTACTACCATGTTTCTAAATATCATGACCACAGTCACTTCATCCAGAACTGCTGTCAGTCTCCTTGGCAGTCCCTCTGTCAGCACAGCACTGAAACATGGGACATCAAAACTCTCAGATCATGTGTAAGTCTTCCCTTTGGTTACCCAGTTTGAGGCCAAGACAGCACTGAGGACAGGAAGCATCAGACCCTTGTTAAGCAGGCACAGTCCATCCTCTTGGCTTTAATTTAAAAGCGTATTTTTTCGAAGCAGCTCCATGGCACCCTTCAGTCAGCCTTATCAATTAACACAGGGAGTAGGACAGTGACTATGTTTTAATCCTTGCAAAGATATTGTAGGGTTTATTTTTTTTATTGCACAACCATTTCTGTTTTTGAAGAAGTGAATTCCATTATGGAACAACAAAACCTGTAGTAGAATGACTCTAAATGTGCAAAAATTAACTATGATTATTTTTTTAAGCAATAAGTTGACTTATTTTAGCTTTTTTTCCTTCTGTATTTCACTGAGTCTTCACAAAGACTCCACTTTCTTTGCAGAAAAATGTATGGAAAACAATTTTCAGATTAACACCTTTGAGGAATTATTGAAATCAAGCCTCAGCTTTGCATTTAGGAGCCCCTGTGTTACATTGTGCTGATATAAAAGCACCACCTTGGCTGCTGAATGAGTACTTCTGGAGATAAAGGTATGAACTGCAGCAATCTGTGCTGCAGCCATCTGTCCAAATTACAGCACAGCCTTGTTTCCTGCATGTCGGGTGCAAAAGGGGAAATGCAGCTTTATCGGAAAGTGAGCTGGCTTACTAAGTAAAGGAACAGGAACAACTTCACATAGCCATTTTTCGTCAAGCAGCACTGCCAGAATTTCCAAAACCATCAATCTGAAGAATATTATGTTTGACATGTTATTTGTTGAATAAATGTGAGGAAAAAGAGAGTCTAGACTATTGACTAGATTATTTGTTGTGATTCATTTACTCAGATCTATTACCCAGTGCCTGAAAAGCACCTGTCTTGGTGTTGATGTATGTCTTATGGGTTTGGCATAGGTACCCTTAAGACTTGACCAGCTGAGCTCTTTCCTAAATTAAATTAAAGAGAAATAAACAAGATTAAAGTAAATATCAATAAAGGAGCAGTTCACAAATAACCTAATATGTCAAGTAAAATATAGGAAATGAAGATCCCTGGCAGTGTTCAAGGCCAGGTTAGACAAAGCCTTGGACAACGCAGTCTAGTGTGAGGCACCCCTGCCTATGGGAGGGGCATTGGAACTAGATGATCTTAAGGTCCTTTCCAACCTTAACCATTCTATGATGGCAGAAAACTAATAGATGTGCTAAAAACAGCTTCATAACCTATTACTCAGTGCTGCAAAATTTACTGTCATGCAGCTGCTGTAAATTTGTGACAAAATACAGGAAAGGAAACAAATGGGATGCAAACCAGCAAAGTCAGTGCATGCAATATTGGAAAATGTTTACTACTCACCAGACTGCTGTGATAGGTGTGAAAAATTCTAGTGAATTCCACAGAAGCATATAAGACTGATTTAAAGTCTAGCAGGAAAAAAGTGTATTAAGAGAGAAGATATATCTTTCAAGATAGATATAATAGCTTTCAAATTTTTAACCTTAAGAATTTAACTGCAAGGTGTATGATTAAATTTTATTTGCTATAAGGCAAAAATAATAATAAAAATCTTCCAGTGGTTTAAGTGATTGTTTGGGAAAAATATTCAGAAATTCTAAGGTCTCTATGAGGCTTAAGTTATGAATATGTGTTTAGTTCATATAAGCACCAATTTATGATAAATTAAAATTCCATTTTTTCAGTTAATTAAGAGAAAATAAAAAATCCTCCTTTTGAGCTCAGGGAAATCAGGATGCTTTTTCTATATGAATTTGGGGATTGTCTGTCATCCACAAGAAACACCTCTGTGTGCTCCTCATTTCTGGCAGTGCAAAAGTGTTGGCAGTGGCAATTTTCTCGGTTAAACTGCAGGCTGTTGTGTCCCCTGCCACACTAACATTGGGACAACAGGCTTTCCTAATGTATTTTGACCTGTCAGTCATCTTCTTCACTAAATGCTAAAGACAACAGTCTGTGTCTGTTGACTGTGCTTAGGGATAGGTTCCACTGCCTTAAATACATGGAAGGTGACGGGTCTACTCGTTGCTGGGTATTAAATTTGTCAGAAAGTGGTCTGAATGCCTCAGAGGAAGCTCAGGGTGGGATCCATCCCACCTAACCAGGCATCTCCAGTGCAGATATCTGATCACAGGTGACTCATTCATTTTATGCTCATTTTGTAATCAGGGAAAAGAAAAAAGCAGTGATTCATCTGACACCTTTTAGACATCAACTTCCTGCTGAATCAGTCACACTATCCAAGTGCTTATATCTCTTCATTAGTTAGAAAGGCAATTCAGGTGACTAGCACTGATCTAGACATGTACAATGAATCTTACTTTAAGTTTCTTGATTCCAGTTGAAAGATTTCTCCTTAGGGCACTCAACAAACATGGATCCTGGTAGAGCTGAGGGAATCAGAAAAAAAAAAAAAAAATATATCTTTTTAGGCCAGAATGTCTTCTTTTGCCTAATCAGTAGGTATTCTGTATGGTCCTTTGAGGTACTATATTATGGGACTACATCCTTGTGCATTCATCAGGCTTGTAAGAGTTATGTTCTGGCCCAGCAGTCTCTGACACAGACGGTTCAGGCAGATCCCAGTTCCAGCTTAGATCAGTACTAGAGCCTTAAAATGCTTATTGATGAGCTGGAATGTCTGAATAAAAAATCAGGCTGGATTATTGCAGTGGCACCTGCTAGTTTAAAGTCTGGGAATCTGTGTGGAAAGGGATAAGCTCATCATATAGTAACACTTCTGCTTTGTGATATTGGCCTTTCCCAAAACCTCCGGATAAGAAAGCTGGGGCTGTCCAGACTGGAGAAGGCTGCGTGGAGACCTCACAGCAGCCTTTCCATATCTGAAGGGGGCCTATAAGGATGCTGGAGAGATACCCTTCTTTAGCGACTGTAGCTGGAGGACAAGGGGTAATAGGTTTAAATTTAAACAGGGGAAGTTCAGGTTAGATATAAGGAAGAAATTCTTTACTGTGAGGATGGTGAGGCACTAACAGAGGTTGCCCAAAGTGGTAAATGCTCCATCCCTGGCACTGTTCACTGTTTCACTGTTGGAAAGAGCCTTGGGTGATTTGGTCTAGTGTGAAGCATCCCTGCCTGTGGCCGGGGACTTGGAACTAGAATATCTTTCCAACCCTAACCATTCTATGATTCTATGTGTGTCTTTCTATGCCACTTTATGTGTTTGGAGGATACATATGGATATGCACATATAGCTGAGGGGTTTAATGTAGATTGAACTGGCAGCTGCAGCAGTCAAAATCCAGAGTCTTTCTTGGCTTTCTCATAGATAGGCATGCCAGAGAAGAGGTATACTCCCAGCTTCCTAGTCTGCATTGCAATATGAGCTGCTATGTCTTGTCTGATACTGACAAAAAATATGGAGATTCCTTGTGTCTGCATTTCTCTGCCTGTAGAATGGTTATAATATGTCAGCCTCATAGCAGTTTTTCTCAGTGTTGTTTTATGATTATAAAATGCTTGAAGATATTTGGAAAGAAGAAAAGTGTAAAAAATATATATATATTGTTATTGTAGAAACATTAATGTTTTTTTCCTAGGTTTTTTTTCTCCTTGGTAAATTATAAGGATCTACACATATAGTTATAACATGTATAAGATTAAAAAAGAACAAAACAAAACAAAGCAAAACAAAACAAAACCAAATACAATAAATTTGCTGCTGTATACCAAATGTTTTGAAATCAGAGAAAGAATATAGAATAACAGCTATAAAATGAACTATCTGGTAGAACAGTTAAGCTCTACAGTCTGCTTAGTCTGAATTCCACATCTGTGTGAACATATTTCAACCATTTTAATAGCAATCAATTGCTGTCTGAGTGTGTATATGTCCTCATAAACTTGCCAGTCTTCCCTCACATGAGGAATGTGTGATACTTATGCTTTAAGATACTCCTTGTAAAAGCTGCACAAGAAGGGGATCGAAAGAAGAAACCTCCACTGATTTGAATGTCACTTTCTTGTCATGGGTTAATCACCCATAAAAATTTACAGTTAAGATTAAAAGATGAAACTTCAGATAGTACCCAAGAAAATGGCCTGTTGGTACCTAAGTATGTGAACTAGCTTATAAATGGGATAATACCAGCTTTAGGAGGACTGGATTTTCTGGCTTGATAAATGAGGCTTTTTGTTCTGCATGATTTTTTTTTTTTCCTCATTTTTATCTCCATTTGACACTGTTCAGCAGATTGACATGAGAAATGAAAAACATTTTTGAAGAATATTCTAGAATATCTCATAAATAAGGGGAAGGCAGATGGAACAGATGCAGTTCAGTTATACTGTGAGTCATACCAGTAAAATTTAGGCAAGTCCAATAGGTCTTGGTTGCACAGTGAGAATCTGTAGATTCCCAGGCAATTAAAACCCCAGAACGAGAATTTACAGACCACCTTCACAGCAACACTGCACAGCAAATGCGCAGTGGTATCTAGACATGAAAGAAATGAATTATAAATATGGTTTTGTCTTGCTAAGTCTGCGTGGTTAAGAAAGTGCAGTCAGTACAAAGAAACAGAAGGCTGCCTGCCTTGCGTTTGAATCTCTCCGAAAAGAGCTTGGATGGGCAGTTGACACACTCCTGCTTTTGTAAGAATTATATATACAGAAATATTTTTTAACATAAGAAAACCTGTTGCATTAAATGCCCAATGTTGAGTTCATCTCAGTCTGGAACAGAGAAACACTTTTTAAAGATATTTTCCTCATTATCTTCTGTACTATGATTTTCTAAGCAAAAGTTACTTCTCCAGTAAACTGAAGATCAACAGAAACACTAATCATCATTATGTATTAAAAACTATAAGTATAGGAAACCAGGATGATAAAACTTGCTTGGATTAGGTTCTAGCTGCTTACTTAGCTCATTCATATTGGTATACCTTTCACAGATATTTGTAACTAGAACAAAAGGAAAAAAAAAATGAATTAAAATTACTTTCCTGGTAAGAAAACTGAGAAAGTGACACAACATTCCTACAAATGTTCCAGTTAATAAATACATGTTTTTAATTTTGACATTTTACTATTTTTATGGTGTCTCTTTATAAAATTTTTTTTTTAAATATTAACAACAGTTGTTCTAATTAGAGTCAGATGAAAACATCACTCTACATCCTAGTTCTTAACTGGAGTAGCTCCTATTTTTAGTATTCTGAGGGGATCAGGAGATCTGAGGAAGGTTGACAGCTGCCTCTGACAGTAGGTCTCCACCGCTGCAGGTACCATGGATGGGGAGTGAGTGTACAGGTGGTCCTAAGAAGCCTTTGAAGCTAACAGTGACTTCTGCAGCTGCCTCATTGGCTTGTTTCCTCCTTCAGCCAGGGCTGTGGCATGTGCAGCAATCTGTGTGCCAGTACAGCACGCTGCAGTTGCGTGATACTGTTCCAGCATATAAGCCATATTTCATCTGCTTAAGTGCCATATGCAACTATATAGCCATGAATTGGCTATTTTTGCCTCAGACACAGAAGTTAACCGTAACTAAACGTACACTGCTTCCAAAAGTAAAATTTAGCCCAGTGCAACCCTCAGAAAAAGTACTTGAATGTCTTTGATCCAAGGCTACACAGTATTTTGATATTGTAATGCTGTGAAGCACACCTTCAAAGACAATATAAGAAAATCAGCCCCCAGTTTTCTATCTAGTTATCTTTTACATAAGTTCAGTGCCTGAAAAACTACCCTTGCACATGGGTATAGCTGGCAGTGCATTCATTAGACTAGATATTCTTAACTGTGGCATCTTAATCTGATTATTCCAGGTCATATATCCTTTGTATGAAGTATAATCAATCTATTTGCCTCTCTGAATAAACTACCACTATCATTGTCATGATAGTATTTGCCCTGACAAATAGGACAGCAATTGTGTCTTTTCCAGCAGCTTTCTTGTAGCTTACCCAAGAGGATGGCAAGAGGTACTTGATAGTGCATTTTTCCCTCCAAAAACATTGACTCTGTTCAATATCTTGAATCTGGAATTTAATAGCAGTAATAAGCATAGCACTTTAGTGTCTGTAAATATCTTTTATTTTTAGAGGCAAAGTGCTATATGTGACAGAATTACTAGTTATTCACTGAGGGCCATAAGATGTAAGAAAGAAGGTAAAAACTTTTGAGAACATTAGACCTGTTTTCTCACCTTTATCCTGCATTATTAATACCTTATTTTAGCAATATCGATGAATTCTGTCAGTGAATTGGTCATCATTTTTATAATGCAGTGTCGTAGTTAGGGAGTTTTAAGGTGCAGGTAAACTGAGAAAGTTGTTGAACTTTTGAATGTTGAGAACTTTGAATTTGCAGGCCTAATGAGCATTATTCATTTCACTTTATAGTCAGTGAGGAGACATAAGGATATTTAAGGAACAATTAACTTGATCCTAAGCTAAACACCTAAAATAGTCACAGATGAACCATGTTCTAAATGTGCCCACTTCTCTTCATTGCCTGCAGTTGAAAATTTGATGACTAATCCAGGTTTAGTGTCTACTGTGTAGGTGTTCAAGGCTACATAATGCTAATTCATTTGACTTGGCTGCCCGTAAAGCAGCATGGTACTAACAGGCATGGATATGCCAGGCTCAGTTTTCAATTAGAACAGGTTACTCACTCTCACTTTAGAAACAGAGTTGCAACTCTATGGGGAGGAAGGATTTTCACTAAACTTCAACATATATAAAAGGCTAATGGGGTTATTTAAGCTACATTTTATTTTCCTTTCCTATATTGGTTACCTTAATTTTACCCATGTGACTCCAAGACAAAGTACTAAGATTATTTTCTTTAAGCTGTCTTTTGGTTTTGACTGATGAGTTTTCTTTTGAAAGAATATCTACTTGCTGCATCCAAATGGGTAATAACTTAAAGATGTATTTAATTGCTTAGAACTCTTCAAGACTTATCCCTTTCTAGTTTATTGTACTGTCAGCTGAGAAAATGTAAGAAATGGAACAATTGCTAATATGCACCCTCTTGGAGGATAAAGGGCTTCAGAGTTAGACCTAGCTTTCAGGGACTGATAAGCCTATCTTTTGTCTTGAGCCCAATCTAAAAATATTGTTCTCCTAACCTATTTTACTTCAAGAAGCAAAATGCTCATTGCTGACACAAGGCTGCATAGAGATACCAATTTATTAATAAAATTACTAATACTGAAATCTTGAGTCTCTTTTCACTGGTGTAGGTCAGTAGACTGTACTCAGGGGAATTACGGTGCTGTACCATGGATGCAAATGAGAATGTTTTAGCGCACAGAATATGCAGGAGAGAAAGACAGTCATTCAATAGGCCCCACTGACAGATATGCCTGAACCAAGACCAAAAAGAAGTGGAGATTGTTTTTTTTTATTTTTTTTATTTAAATGAGAAATTATCTGCTTTCATTTGTCTTGATAGTAGATATTCGGTACCAGGCTGCAGTTCAATATATTGCTGCTGGTAGTCTCCCCTGCCCAAGAAAAGTTCAGAATCAAGGCAGGATGGGGCTGCAGGGAGCTAGTTGCATCTCACCGATCTTGTAATAAATTAAGCAGCTGGGGACTACCTCTCATTTATGTCAGAAGTTTTAGACAAATTCCCCTGAATCATGAAAATTCACTGCTAGACAAGGTTACCACTGAGAAGCAGAAGCTCTACTATTAAAGTCTTAACATGGGTCAAAAATTAAAAGGAATTCTACAAGGAAATGCTCTGATATATCCATTTCTGAATGTAAAAGCTTTCCCCATTTATACTTAGGTTTGTTTCCTCACTAAATGCAGGACAGGATCACTAATTTGCAATCCGCATGCTGTGTAGAGGTACTTCTCTCACGACTAGTTACAGGTCCACTAAAAATATGTTACTGTGTCAGATGGAAAGCCTAAATAGATCACCAGGGAGAAAGTGTTACACCAAAAGAGATACTAGAAAGCCATATTCTGCCTATCACAACTGAGACACAGACTCTATGAAATACAATGGGAACAAAATCAGAATATCTTACAGCAGAGCTGGCTCAAGGTTTGAACTTCTTGAATACTGTTTGAATGGAGACACACTGGGACATAATGCACACAATGTTTGATGCATCATTAATACTCGTGCGAGCTGTAAGGCTAAAGTCTTCACTTCCCATCATGAACATCCACATTGAATAATACTGTGAAAGTCAAAAGCTGGGTCAGCAAACACAGCCCTTTGAAGATTTAATGAGCAATTTCAATTTATTTTGAAGGGTATAACAACACATCTGAAGAAGAAAAACTCAGGTAAGTAAAACCTGACACCTGGTCAACTTCTGTCTGACAGGAACTATTTTAACAAATTTCAGTACCACTGCAAGTGATTATTTATACAGTAAAAATTCTTGCTCTGTCAGCCTTTCACAAAACAACTTTATCCTCCTTTGAAAAAGTGCATTCTTCCTAGTATGAGTGTGCAACACCCTGACCTCAGTTCCTATGGTAATGCATGAAGTTCTGTAGATGAAGGAACAAATTTAGAGGCCAACACTACACTGTATTTTTTAAAAGGAGATTCTCCAATGAGCAGTGTATGCAATATGAGAGTAGTTACAACCTTTTCAGTCAGCCCAATTCAATTGTATTCACTTCTTCCCTTTTTCCCTTCATGTACACTAAATGGTATGTATATAATATATTGTAATCTATCAGCCTTTTAAGAAAATTTCCATCCAGATATCAAAAGAGAACTTTTTAATGTTTTTATTAATTAACTTTTGACCAAAACTAGAGTATGCTTTTGAAATTTACTGAAGTCATAGAGTCAAAAGACATCAGGACAAAGGAAAATTTAGCTATTATAGAAAACGTGACTGGCATTATGGACTGTACTAATAGTATTGGTATGAAATCCAGCAGTGCAAGTCCATGCCTTTATGGATCAAATAAAGATTCCTGCTTCAGGTGTAAAGGTTTTCAACTGAAAAATTACTAAAACCACTGAAACATTGAGCATGAGCCAGCAATGTGCACTTACAGCTCAGAAGGCAAATCATATCTTGGCTTCATGCAAAGAAGGGTGACCAGCAGTTCAAGGGAGGTGGTTCTCCCTCTCTTCTCTGGTGGGACCCCACGTGGAGTACTGCATTCAGCTCTGGGGTCCTCCGTACAGGAAAGACACAGACCTGTTGGTGAGGGTCCAGAGAAGGGCCACAAAAATGATCGGAGGGATGGAGCACTGCTCCTATGAAGAAGGGCTTAGAAAGTGTTGTTTGGTCTGGAGAAGACTCCATGAAGACTTTACTGCAGCCTTGCAGTACCTAAAAGGGGCCTATAAGAAAGATGGGGAGAGACTTTTTATCAGGGCTTCTTCAGATAGGATGAGGGGTAATGGTTTTAAAGTAGGAGAGATTCAGGCTAGACATGAGGAAAACATTTTTCACAATGAGGGTGGTAAAATATTGAAACAGGTTGTCCAGACAGGTGGTGGATGTGCCATCCCTGGAGACACTCAAGGCAAGGCTGGATGTGCTTCTGGAAACCTGATCTAGTTAAAGATGTCACTTCTCAACGCAGAGGGGTGGGATTAGATGACCTTTGAAGGTCACTTCCAACCCAAACTATGCTATGATTCTATGAAAAGGCTGGGATCCGATTCGACCCAAGAAAATGATCAGCTGTGTTATAATGTTGGTTTTCAGGAAAAAAAAAACAAAACAAACAAGAAAAACCCCAAACCAAACCAACCAACCTACCAACAAAAAAATAAAATAAAATAAAAAACCCAACCAAAACAACCAACCAAATAAAAAACAAACCCAAAAATAAGACATAAATAGGATATGTAACGGACTGTTTTGAGAAACAAATACTGCTTGCCTGCTGAAAAAACATTTTCCTTAAGTAATTTCCTTAATTTTCAACTACCTTCATTAGGAAACAAAAATAAATCAACAGCAGTTTTTCCCCCAAGTAAATGAATGTATATATTTAGTTATCTAATTAGATAGTCAAAAGACTTTTTTAATGACACAGTGACAAAAAATTCATCATAGTACTGTGTAATTAATCACAGAACATTACTTATTGTGTGTCTATTCAATCTGTGTGGATGTTCACACACACTTGTTATGGAACCGTAGTTGAGCAAACAGCCCATCAATATAATTGAGATATTCTGGAAAATAAAATAGTTCAGTATAGTACTCCTGGGAGAGTTTCTGTGATATAGAGAGAGCAATCCCGTCATGATGTGCCATTGGCCTTGACTGATAGCAGATTTCTTTTAGCACACTTTTTTGATAACTGATAGCCTTACAAGATTTCATTTTCTTTGGTTTGATGGGGTTTGGAGTTTTCAGCAGAGTTCCATTAACTTATTTTCTCTTGCTTGTTTTTATTGTCTGTATGAAACAGTATTTGGCTTTTCATAAACTTTAACTTTTATTTTACAGTCATATAGCTGGATAAACATGTATTGGTATATGCCAGATTATTTTTTGTAATCTTACTTTCACAAATATCATGCTTAACACCTTAGGTAGGAATTAACTGTGAAAAAGATTGTACGTTGCCTTTTACCCACTCTTCTATAAATATTATTAATAACAAGTCATTTGATATCTAGCTAAAAATAGTAATTACATTAGGAGTAAGAACAGATAGTATTGATGTCTTTAATGTTGCGACAAAAATGCTTTAGACCAAAATACAGCAGTGGGAAAAATGTAAATACCCTATACATAATTAATGCCAACTACTGAACTACTTTGTACATGGATATAAATGGAAGACTAAGGCTTGAGTGCCTAAGGTGGACTTTTTGTGTTTGTCTTTCAATATCTTGATTCAAAATTATTCCTCATCCATTCAACTATAAATAAGCCCAGACATTCCTAAACTTCACTAGTGCCTTAGTTATCAAACCTTCAACATACCTAAGCTGCCAAGAGCTTCATTTTTGTTATGCTTGCACAGCTGTTCCTCATTCATGGTAAGTATGACCAGCTCAGTATCTTCTTCACACCTACACCTGATCCAGGTAGCAAAGGTGTGCTTCAGTTGGTTAAACATTGATGACAAGTAACTAGTGCAATGTTGTGTCTCGATAGCTCCTAGCTGTTGCTTTGAAAGATTTTGGGTCTCCAAAAAGTCCTATGACATAACTGTCAACACCCTGTTAGGTGTCTAATGATATTAGACATCTACATTTAGACAACTGATTCACAGGCAATTGATAAACTTAGATCCAGATGAAGAATGCAGACATTTAGAATTGGAGATCTATATGTGAGCTACATGTATAAGTTCCTATGTTTCAATTTTAAACAATGAGCAATTATATTGAATTATGTTCAAGATCAAAGGTGCACATCTCCCAGGAGTTTGCATTTCAGCTAAGTGTGAGTGGCAGGGACTTGCAAAGTGACTGGGAAATACAAAACATGGAAAGGTAGATGGGCTTTAACATAGCTCAAAACAGGATATCTAATGAATTTTCTGTCTTTATGACTGAGACCATGTGTTTCAGCAGCTCAGACACATCATAAACTTTCTTCTAATCTTGGGGAAGTGTCATGGTTTGGTATGTTACTCATTGTGACATTTCAGAGTTTGCTTAGGCTGTTATGTCTCCTCAGCTGCACAAAAAGGACAGGAATTGCATGCTCTGGATTTAGACCTTCATTTACTGATATCTGTATTTTCTATGCCCTCATTGCTTCATTTTCAAGTTTTCATGGAGGTTATAGAAAGTTTAGGCTAAATAACTGAAGTAGCCAGAGCAGAATCTGTCCCAGATTACCTTCCACTATCAGAAATGTTCTTTAGCCTTTCATTATAGCTGGATCAGGGCTGGTCTTTTCCAACCTAGCTGATGCTATGCTATGTTATGTACAATTCCACTTGGAAATGTAAGATGAATGGAAGGTTTGAAGGAAGACTTTATTTTTTCAATTTAAAAAGCAGAAAAATCTAGCAATGTTACTTCAGTTTATTTCCAAAAGATGTCTTCGGGAGGGGGAAGGATTTACATGGAAGTACTGACAAGTGTGTACGTTTAAACATACAAGCATCTGCAAACATAAAATTCCAGTTAATATATTACACAACGACACTCTTCCCTACAGCTGTATTTCCAAGTCAATCAGAATTTCAAAGCTCTGAAAAGAGTTCTGTTTTAAACAGTGTTTCTGAGGGGCTCTTAACTTGCCTCTTTAAAAAAAAAGAATCACTCTGGCATGAAAGTTGATATATATAAAGTTTGCAACCTGGGAGCCATTTTTTAAATAAAGTAATACACCCTCATTTTTTTTAATTAAATTGTACAGCCTGTTAACCTATAATCCTAAGTATAGTTATGACATTTTCTCTACATGTA
This sequence comes from Pezoporus wallicus, assembly GCF_028554395.1. Lineage (NCBI taxonomy): Eukaryota > Metazoa > Chordata > Aves > Psittaciformes > Psittacidae > Pezoporus > Pezoporus wallicus. The sequence continues at coordinate 6,300,005 of NW_026642361.1, forward strand.
TCAAAGGAGTGTTTAATTACACATGGAAAATGTCGAGCTAGTTAAGATAATGCACATTTCTGAATTTAAAAAGACTGAGAAAAAGATTTTAGCCCATCAAGTATTAGAGAAAAATAGTTAACAGACATCCAAGTTAAATATTAAGTCCCAGATCCAAAAAAGAGATTTTTTTTTCCAACTAAGCTCTGTCCTAAGTTCACATTCTGATGAGCTGTCTTCTTTCCCACACATGACATAGAAGACGTGATCAGAAGAAATATCATAAAAAGTATCTCATGGCATTTACTGGAAATTATCTGGTAGAAGAAGAATAAGTTGGGATACTTCAGAGAAAAGGCCAATGGCTCAATGTCCAGCTGGAGACCAGTAATGAGTGGCATCCCTCAGGGATCGGTGTTGGGACCGGTCTTGTTCAACATCTTCATCGCTGACATGGACAGTGGGATTGAGTGCGCCCTCAGCAAGTTTGCCGATGACACCAAGCTGTGTGGTTTGGTTGATACGCTGGAGGGAAGGAATGGCATCCAGAGGGACCTTGACACGCTTGTGAGGTGGGCTGATGCCAACCTCATGAAGTTTAACCATGCCAAGTGCAAGGTTCTACACCTGGGTCGGAGCAATCCCAGGCACAGCTACAGGTTGGGCAGAGAAGAGATGCAGAGCAGCCCTGCAGAGAAGGACTTGGGGGTGCTGGTTGATGAGAAAATGAACATGAGCCGGCTTCAGTGTGCGCTGGCAGCCCAGAAAACCAACCGTATCCTGGGCTGCATCAAAAGAATTGCAACTAGCAGGTTGAAGGAGGTGATCCTGCCCCTCTACTCTGCTCTCGTGAGACCTCACCTGAAGTATTGTGTGCAATTCTGGTGTCCTCAACATGAAAAGGACATGGAACTGTTGGAACAAGTCCAGAGAAGGGCCACGAGGATGATCAGGGGACTGGAGCACCTCCTGTATGAAGACATGCTGAGAAAGTTGGGGCTGTTCAGCCTGGAGAAGAGAAGGCTGCGTGGAGACCTCATAGCAGCCTTCCAGTATCTGAAGGGGGGCTATAGGGATGCTGTAGAGGATGCTCTTCATTAGGGACTGTAGTGACAGGACAAGGGGTAATGGGTTAAAACTTAAACAGGGGAAGTTTAGATTGGATATAAGGAGGAAGTTCTTTACTGTAAGGGTGATGAGGCACTGGAATAGGTTGCCCAGGGAGGTTGTGAATGCTCCATCCCTGGCAGTGTTCAAGACCAGGTTGGATGAGGCCTTGGGTGATATGGTTTAGCGTAAGGTGTCCCTGCCCATGTCAGGGGGGTTGGAACTTGATGATCTTAAGGTCCTTTCCAACCCTAACGATTCTATGATTCTATGTAGCAGGAACCTTGATTGTGCAACAATTAGAAGACAGTCTAAAGAGAGTATTAATTTCTAATACTGTGGCCAGGCTGCAGAATGCATTGAACTATTAAATTTCACCAGTGACAGACACAGTGGAAAATTCTAAAAGATATTTAAAATTACTTTGCTGAATTAAGAAGCCATCAGCTTCAATTGTTTTTTTTTTGAGTGTGTGACCTATTACTGAATGATTTATTAAAGTACAAAGGATAAAAAGTAGCAAACTCTTAGCAACCCCCACAATGGTTATCACAAATAATTGTGGTTTCCTCCCTGATTCCTGGCAGAGCCCTTACCGTACTTGTTAGAAATAAAGGACATCTAGAAATTACCCTCAGCTCCCTACTGTATTTATTGGGTTCCTTGCTTATTCATGGCTAAATTTAAAGTCTGGACTTGTAGCTATAAGCTGCAACATATAAGCTCATTGATATCAGAGGAGAAAGTAGGTCTGCCTCTGACACTACTGGACTGCTAAGACTATTTATATTGCCACCCTTCACACTGATGCCCTGAGGAAAACATTGCATTTCAGCACAAGCAGTTTGGAGGAACAATTGCTCCTACCCTGAGGAGTCTGGAGAATAATAGAACCTTATCATTGTAGTGTCAGTTTCTCAAAATTGTGGCTTATTCCTGTCTGCACCATTTCCATCACATCAAGCCATCCTGCAGGAAGTAAATGTTGTGCCAAACCCCATTTGGTTACAGCAGTGACTTCCCAAAGAGTCTGCAGGTTCAGCTTGACTGCTAGAAGAACTTCAGAGTTCTTCCATCTGAAGCACCATAAGGCTGGATAATCTGCTGGCACACATTATCTTGCAATCTTGTACCTACATAGTAAACCAGAATATCTATTCTTAGGGCTGAATTCCATATTTAGAGATGATTTTTTTCTTCTTTTACTCAATATATCTTTATTTCAAATTTGGCTTTACTGAAATCCAAACAGCTGTTTACAATTATAAGGCCTCAGACCTGCCAAGACACCAATACGTACTCAGCTCCGTACCGTGAGGGTAGTCCAGAGAAACTACTCACAGTAAGTACACTTTAACTATTGATATTTGTACTGTCATAGAATCTAAGCAGACCTACTCAGGGTATGTAATGGAATCTAGCCATAATAAACATTGTTTCAAGCATGCTCTTCCAAACAGACTGATCTCTTCATTTCTTTTCATAAATCTGTGTTGTCAGTTTGAGCAGACTTTTGTTCCTCCATTTTTAACTGGTTTTATTTCACATGTTGCTAAACCTGCTTTTGTAGGAAGCCATAGTATTTCTGGGGCTTTTTTTTTCTGGGGTTGCTGGGGTTGCTTTTTTTTTTTTTTTAAGATTTTTCTGAAATCTACTCCAGACAGTTTTTAGTAGTTAAGAGTTTTAAAGCAATTTTGGTACCTTCACCAGTTCAGTAGCATTTTGAGCCTATGCTGCGCTCAGACAATTGACTGTCAATACCAGCTGCTACCACAGCAAATGTAATGGAAACAGATTAGAGGAAATGGTTTCCTCCAGATAACCACAGCCACCAAGCTGGTGGTTTCCGGTTTTCAGCTGATTTATTACTTTGTAAGAAATTTAGCCGTTACTTTTGTTTACTTGTGTTTGCTTTTAAAATGGGTTTGGGGATTATGAGCTTTTTTTAATTAATTTGCTTAAAGAATTAGAAAATATCTATGAATTGCCTGGTGTCACTTTGTTCTATCACAATATTTATACAAAGGATGTGAAAGGAGATAGATGTAAATCAATTTCCTTTTTCTATATGCCAGAGATTATTCTAGACATATAATATTCTCACTTTTTAATTGCATAAATCTAAGAAAACAAAACTATATTTCAGGTAATTGTAGTTTAAATTTGATTTCTCTAATGAGAGGAAGCTCAGAAAAAAACTGCTGCATCTTCACTATCTGGACTGCAGCAATAACCACATATGTAGTACAATTAAAAGGTAAAGAGAACGGGCTGACAAGATCAGATTACTGGGGACCTTTCAAGTATATGACCTGTTTGCAATTTCAAGGGGCTTTTATATATTTCCTTTTATATGCAGAGATCTGTGTCTTCCTCAGCTGACTCCCTCCATTCTTATTAAAATCTCCAAGAGTTTGGTTTTTTTTATTCTGTGACATTTTTGTGACAGTAGAGGTTCCATCCTTGAAAATTATTAGCGTATTTTTTGTAAGGTTTGTAGCACATTAGACTTCAAGCTTTCCACTCTCTTGGAAGAGTCCTTTCTGAAATCTGTGTACAAACAATCTCATGAAAACAAACAGAAAAGTGAAGTTTATTTTCAATTCCTCATTTCTCCTTAGAGATCCTGTTGACATCATTGGTCAAGTCCTTTCTTTGAAAACGCTGGCTGGGTAAGGTGAAATATTTCATTCAATAAGAGGCAGTTCTAAAGCAGATAGCATATGATGATGCTTTGATGCTTGGATTTTCAGTGGATCTCCGGAGAGGCTGGGAACTGGTACCCCCAGGGGAGTACAGCTCCCAGGACAGAGGTACAGGTGAATTGGCCCACAGCTGGAAACCTGCAAGTTCCAGACAGCTGCTCAGGGAAAAAGCTGTCAGGTTCAACAGAGGTGTATTTGTTTCACCGACCTGTTGCAGACTAGGCAACTTTACCTTGCCTCGATATTTCCAGCAAATTCAGGAACTGAATTTAGAATTCATATTTTAATGGAAACCATGGGGTTTAGAGTAAATTTATCTCTGGAAGTTTCCTGAGACATAGCACCACCTGGAAAGAAGCCAGTGTTTACTGTAGCTAAAGGAGCTGCAGAAATCACAGTGACAGACAGTTTTCCTCTCTTTTAGAGTAATAAGAAATAGTGACATTTACTCTAATAAAAAAGCAGGAATGTTATCATGGATGTCCTGGGTTTGCTGCTAAAAATCGTAGAATCTGTGGCTTGAGATAAGGATGAACACAACTCCTGTAAATTAAAAAATCAGGAAGACGATTTCCACAAATATTAAACAAAAAATCAACTTCAACAATCATCCCCTCTCCCCCACTCCATCACTGCTCTGATGAATTATCTCTATCAATGCTAGGATATGCTAACCATGTAATATAAATGTCATTTTCATCCATCTTTTTCCTTCGGCTTTATCTCTTTCTGAAGCAGGCTTGCCATGAACTTTAAATGCGTATTGTTCATGATAGAAAGTGTCCTTTTTCCTTTCTTTATGACATAGTCCTTCTTTTGGACATGAGAATAATGAACATGAGAATAATAATGTGAATGATATTATGTACTGAAAAGCTGCATTTCTTGTGACTAAGTAGTTTTCTTGCTACTAAGATATTTCAGGATTCTTCAAATATTTTTTTCTCTGCAGCAATGTGCTGATAACACCACCACAAACATAATGCTATAGGTTAGTAATAAAAATAGTCTAGAAGAAGGGTAGGAAGAAAAAGCTTAAAAAAGTACTAACTGAATGCAATTCTTACATCTTAAGGAAGAAATGATAATGCAGTAGAGCCCCACACTGGCTTCAACTGATCTTTTTGGAGCTAAAGCAATTAAAAAGACGTGAAAGGAATATTATAACCATTTAGAGGAACATTTAAGGTAAGAAAATTAGATTTAATTGGCATAGAGTTCTCTTGTCAATGTACTATGGAGAGAACAAAGGACCTCAAGAGAATTGAAAGGCTGCAGAAATGTTCCACCTCTGGCTTTTAAAAATGAGATTTTCAAACAGGAGTAGGACCACATTTTAAATAAATGATCCCTGGATTTTATGTCACTCATTAATGATGAAACAAAGAAACTAGTAATACAGGGCACATTTCAATTTTCAGAGAAAAAACTTAGACCAGAAATAATTGTCAATTCAATGGAGTAAAAATTTTTGAAATATTTTGAAAGAATCAGAAGCATAAAATGTCAAACACTGTAAAGAGAAACATTGAACAACAGCAGATCATGGATGCCCAGAGTCATAAATTACAATATCTGTTTAGGAGAAGGCTGGTCAAAATCATCCTCATGCAACGAGATGAGTATATATACAAATATATGCAATTGGTCGTCTTTAAAAAGAGATAATACAGCTGATCCTAAATGGATTATTTTCTCAATACTAGATGATTTGCAGCTGGCCTTTCCCTTGGTTCATAAGAAGAAAATTAAAAAGAGATGCTAGAAAGAAAAATTTATAAATTAAAATTATAATTTAGATGAGAATGATAATCACTGGAATTACATTGTACCTTTGCTGCAAGAACCAATTGAATCAATGCCTTCAGATTAAGTATTCTTTATATACAATTTTGAACTGATAATAAATAACTAATTTGACTTCACTGAAAAAGTTTAGGTCAATTCAATGATCTGTCTAATTCTCATTAAAGGATATTTGTGATGCAAGAGATCTTTTGTCATGTTGGGAAAAAATTACCTTTCACTTTAGTTGACTTCAACCCTTTTCTCATTAGGGTTGTTATGTTATTGGGGAGGATGTCTTCTGTCTGACGAACTGACCAAATAACAAACAAAAGAAATAAAAAGCAATCTGCAGAAAGCTTACTGTATAGTACAGGGGAGCAACAGGATATGTAAGAATTTAGCTCACCTGATGCTAGGTATCTACTGTTTAAGCTGTCTTAGCCACTCCTTCAATGAACAAACAGTGGCATCTACAGCAAGTGCCTCTCCTTTCATTTCTGATAACAGGAACTCAGGAAATTACTTGCATTTGATAAATTTAAATTAAATTAGTTGAATCCTGGAAGTTTACCTCACTAGTCAGTAAGTCAGAAATTCTTCTGTGAAGCCCTAATTATATCATATCAAAATGCATAAGTCTAAATAGGATATTTAAAAACAAATCTAATATTACACTTCAATTTTTGGAATTCCAGTTCCCTGATCAATGAATAATTGAAATTTCATACTTTTAATATTTCCTCTCAAGAATTGGAATTAGCAAAATTCCTTTGTGACTGTTGCTCACTCTTTGCAGCTTGTAATTTATTGTTTAAGGATTTATTTTGCAGTGCATTTCTATCATTTGTTGTATTACTGGTTAAACAGGTTTGAAAGCACTTCATGTTAAAAGAATACATTTCCATGCTAATAAAAACCATTTCAAGTGGCTATTTATCTCATGCATTCTTTTGCCTTCAGAGTAATCCTGAGTGATGTCACCCAGTGAATTTAGGGCACTTGGAAGGATGTCTGAATGCTTGGAAGTGCGCCTTGAGTACCTTAGAAGTTAGGTGTGTTTATCTTTCACTTCATAGTGCTAACACCCACAGTATATATCTACAAAAGCAGCAAAACTACATTTTTGAGACATGAATGCACTGAAATTTGACTAGCAAATGCATCATCAAATTTCAAAAGTAGCCATATGTGGGCAATGTATATTTCTATGGGTGATTTGTTATCATGGTTGATTGTTTCTCCTTCTGAACAAGCATAGCAGGTGGAAGGTCAGATTCACATCAGTATCTATTGCCACAAAAACAGGGAAGAAGAGACAGTGAATGCAAGTTTTGTGCCAGGCTCGTACAGTGGAAGTTTTGTCCAGACTGAACTAAGGCAGGAAATTCACTATCAAAATCTATTCTTGATTATTCTCAGATTGCACATAATCTCAAGTTTTACTTGGGAATCTTATTTACTTTAGATCTAGAATACTTCAAAATAATGTTTTAATATCTATTTCACCATAACATATAAAATAAAGTACAAAAAAATGAAAAAAAAAACCAAAACAAACCACATCAACTGTCATATAGGCTTCTATTTTTTATCTGAACTATTTGCAGTGTAGTCTGGAAATATATGTACATTTCTGAAAAAAAAAAACAACAACAAAACAGCAGTAAAGTTTTGATACTTTGCAATGCTGAATGAAATAGTTGTTCTGTTAGGACAAGGGCCCATCACATTTATGGGCTTACACAGGCTTATTTTTTAATGTGCAGAATAATATGTCACGTCATAAGGATACAATTCAGAGTTGCTTAGAAAGCTAATTACAAGAGGTTTCTTACAAGCATCATTGGCATTCTGAGGTGTTGCTCCATATCTAATGATGCAATAGATTCCCTTATAGACCTGCTCTTGGTTTCCTCATTCTTTCTAGGTTTCCATTAAGAAAGGAAGGTGACCTCTTATGAGACTGATTTGTTTTTAGAGAAAGTGTGCATGAGATAGGTTTGAAATAACTATGCTGACAGGTCACACTTTTTATTAATTTTGGTTTCATACTATTACTCTTGTTGAAAGTTCCTTAATACAGGGATATGAATACATCCTCCTAAACTTTATCTTTGCTCTAGAAAATCTGTGCTGATTGCTGAACTTAAAATGACAGTTATGAATTATTTGACTGTTAGCTCCGTTCTCTGGAGCTACTTAAGGAAACCACAGGTTTTAGATAGGAAGCTCTGAATAGTAAGCACAGAAGCCGGTAACTACAACATCTTAAGGTCTGTGCTGGTAGCAGATATATCTGCTGGCCATAACAGCTATAAGACCTACCATGGGACCTCTGGTGATTAAGAGCTGCTGACAGACCTTTTGAAAAGCCTTGAACCCTGCATTGTATGACTTCTGGGGAGGGGCCAAATGATTAATTGGCCAGGACTTCTGATAAGGTAAATCAGCATAGTATCACTGAATTCCGCTGATTTTTGTCAATTTTCAGCTCCCAAGCATCTGACTAAAGTCCAACAGCAAACTAAATTTATAATTCACTGAATTTTCACATTGGTAGAAATATATAGCTTCTAAAAAGGTATGTATTAATAAAAGCAGAGGTAATGCTCCTGGACAGCCCATGTCTTTTTCTCATATAATGCAGAGACATATTCAATTTCCAGATCAGACACTTTCAGACATAGTGGGAGTCTATGCTCTCCACTTTTTCCTGTGACAAACTGTCAGTAGGAAAGCTTACACGACAGAAGCTCAAAAAATGCCAAACTGAACAGAATCTAAGTGACAGATTCAAAATTACACTGGCATTACCTCTTGCTCAAAGCTAAATGAGTACATTTCATTCATATTGTGCAAATACAGGTTGAGAAACCACTTTTTTTCTTACATCAGTTAGTAAGAAATTATTCCCTCTACTGGAAAATATTCAGTTTTGTGTTTTTCTCACCATCCTGATGCAGCTGTGACCTACAATGAAAACTTAAGTAAAATAGCCTTGTAAACTCCACTGTTTTGATTAGTGTTTATTTAGGATTTTACCAAAACAAGCTGTGAGTGAATACAGTATGCCAGTTTAAAACACACAAAAATCCTTACAGATGTTACATGCTTTGACAAATACCATGCTATTCAGAATATCCTAGTTAGACAAGACAGCTGAAACTGTTTCTTTTGGCACTTTAATAGCCATGGGAGCAATGCAGCAGTGATAAAAGGGGCAAATGCAGACCTGTGAAGAGACAGTGGATGTTTAAAAAGCTAATCACTGTGAAGCTGAGAATTGAGGTGAATTTTTGGATGTTTTTTGTCTATTAAGCATAAGACGTAACTATTTTGTTCTTTCTATTTAGAGAGTGTCCTTTCAATGAAAGCTTCCTGCAATGTGTTCTGCAACTCCAGGGACACTGAGACAAAATAAAATCTTGTTAATATAATGCTACTAATGATCAGAAGGCAGACACAGGGACTGTGAGAATAAAGACCCTAAGGCCACTGTAGGAGAGGATCTGGTTCGAGACCATTTTAAGAGCCTGAACGTGCACAAGTCCATGGGACCTGATGAAATCCATCCACAGGTCCTGAAGGAGCTGGAAAATGAAGTTGCTAAGCCACTGGCCATCATATTTGAAAAAATCATGGCAGTCAGGTGAAGTTCCCGACTACTAGAAAAAGGGAAATATAACCCCCAATTTCAAGAAGGGGAAAATGGATGACCCGGGGAACTACACACCAGTCAGTCTTACCTCTGCGCCTGGCAAAATCTTGGAGCAGATTCTCCTGGAAGGCATGCTAAGGCACATGAAAAACAACAAGGTGCTTGGTGACAGCCAGCATGGCTTCACTAAGGGGAAATCCTGCCTCACCAATTTGGTGGCCTTCTATGATGGGGCTACAGAACTGATGGACAGGGGTAGAGCAATAGATGTCATCTACTTGTGCAAAGCGTTTGACACTGTCCCAAACGACATCCTTGTCTCTAAATTGGAGATGGACGGACCACTCGGTGGATAAAGAACTGGCTGGATGGCCACAAACAAAGAGTTGTGGTCAATGGCTCAATGTCCAGCCAGCTGGAGACCAGTAATGAGTGGTGTCACTCAGGGATCAGTTTCGGGACCGGTCTTGTTCAACATCTTTATCTGTGACATGGACGGTGGGATTGAGTGCGCCCTCAGCAAGTTTGCCGATGACACCAACCTGTGTGGTTCGGTTGATGCGCTGGAGGGAAGGAATGCCATCCAGAGGGACCTCAACACGCTTGTGAGGTGGGCTGTTGCCAACCTCATGAAGTTTAACCATGCCAAGTGCAAGGTCCTACCCCTGGGTCGGAGCAATCCCAGGCACAGCTACAGGTTGGGCAGAGAAGAGATTCAGAGCAGCCCTGCGGAGAAGGACTTGGGGGTGCTGGTTGATGAGAAAATGAACATGAGCCGGCTTCAGTGTGCGCTCGCAGCCCAGAAAGCCAACCGTATCCTGGGCTGCATCAAAAGGAGCATGACCAGCAGGTCGAAGGAGGTGATCCTGCCCCTCTATTCTGCTCCCGTGAAACTTCACCTGGAATATTGTGTGCAGTTCTGGTGTCCTCAACATGAAAAGGACATGGAACTGTTGGAACGAGTCCAGAGAAGGGCCACGAGGATAACCAGGGGACTGGAGCACCTCCCGTATGAAGACAGGCTGAGGAAGTTGGGGCTGTTCAGCCTGGAGAAGAGAAGGCTGCATGGAGACCTCATAGCAGCCTTCCACTTGTCTGAAGGGGGCCTATAGGGATGCTGGGGAGGGACTCTTCATCAGGGACTGTAGTGATAGGACAAGGGGTAATGGGTTAAAACTTAAAGTTTAAATTGGATATAAGGAAGAAGTTCTTTACTGTAAGGTTGATGAGGCACTGGAATGTGTTGCCCAGGGAAACTGTGATTGCTCCATCCCTGGGGGTGTTCAAGGCCAGGTTGGACAGAGCTTTGGGTGGCATGTTTTAGTGTGCGGTGTCCCTGCCCATGGCAGGGTGGTTGGGACTATACAATCTTAAGGTCCTTCCCAGCCCTAACTATTCTATGATTCTACGATTTTGTGAGCTGTCTCTCCATTGACAAGTCTTGTTCTAAAATACCCTACATTGACATTTGTAGCTTGCTGGAATAAAGACACCTCAGTTTTAAGATTTCCAAATTTGTCATTTTTGCAAGTATTCTAACCTGCTATCTGCAATCCAGCTTTATTTGTATTCTTCCAACAAGGGTGAACAAAATATTGGACTGGATGCACTGAGATTCTTCAATAATAAAAAAGCCTAGCAGCATTCTTGCTAAAAATGATGAGTAGTATTTTACTTAATTAAATGGTCACAGTCTTTGCAAGTGGAGGAACATAATTCCAAGGGAGCACACACAGAATAAACATCATAGCAGTCTTCCCTCCTGCTGTGTCTTGATTGAAGAACATGAGCAACAAACCCAACAGTACTCTCTATTGGGAGTTTTGTGGTTTAGATTACAGGGACTGTATTTGGGGTTGTACTCCCCATAACAGAACTGTATCAAGTTACCAGTGACTGCAAATGAATACGAAGAGTAACACCTGGGGGACTTGTATTTTTATTTTCTTCCTGATAACTAATCTATTGAAATTAACTTGGATAAAGATGGACTCTGCAGCTGACAAAGAAACAGAGAAGCAAAACTTCATGAGATGTTCGTAGAATCATATAATAGTTAGGGTCAGAAAGAACTGTAAGATCATCAAGTTCCAACCCCCTGCCATGGACAGGGAAACCTCACACTAAACCATGTCACCCTAGGTTCTGTCCAACCTGGCCTTGAACACTGCCAGGGATGGAGCACTCACAACTTCCCTGGGCAGCCCATTCCAGTGCCTCACCACCCTCACAGTATAGAACTTCTTCCTTATATCTAGCCTGAACTTCCTCTGTTTTAGTTTGAACCAGTTACCCCTTGTCCTATCACTACAGTCCCGAGTGAAGAGTCCCTCTCCAGCATCCTTTTAGGCCCCTTTCTTGGGACAATAAATAAAAGCTAAGATTACTTTTTATTTCCCCTTGACTACTCTTCTTGAAGGACTGATCTCCCTTTCATATTACTGCCTTTCCCCTGTTCTTGTAAAATTCAAAGAGAAATACACTGAATTATATTACAGTATGAACTGGCACACATGATGATACGATTGATTGGCTTAATTGAGCCTGTATTGAAGTTGCACAGTGAAGAATCCTATTGCCAAATCTGCTGTTGCTCTTCCTCAGTGCCCACCCCCTTCTATGGTAATGGTGCCTGTATGTACAGAAGTAAAATAAGTCATTATTCTCAGCTGTTCAAACCTCTTTATATCCTCCTACTAACTTATGATAGCAAGCTATCTTAAATCAAATCAGTTCCTCTGTTCTTTCCTTATACTTAGCTCATCTTAGCTGTTTGTTAAGCTTTCCATTTAGTTCCCTTTATTTATTTACCAGTATCAGGAAAAATAAGAATAAAATAATAAAATTTTAAATCATAAAAAATTAAAATAAATGTTCATTTATCATACTTCCAAGAAAGTTAATGGAATGCTTTCCATAAGTATTTCAGAATGGCAGTTTTATTATTTCAGAGTATGTATCATTGTTTACTCTCAAGTAGAGTTCCCATAATAGCTGAATAAACAAAATTATCTTTTGTTTTCTAAGAGCAAAGAAAGCATCAAAGTTTATACCATCTTTTTTAATGCACAATATTTTCTATTAGGATTAGCAATTTTTTTACTTGTTTTTCCAATAGGATTGGACATCACATATCTGGTGCATCCTAAGAAATTGTAAGACTACTAACAAACAGAACTACATTACAGGAGGATTTGGAATGCACCACAAGCAGAGTGAGGAGCATTTGTTCTTGTCAAGAATCTGTCTCTTGAAGCAAAATCCAGATGAAACAGACTTTCCCAGCTGTGCTGTGGAAGAGGAGAGTTACTTTTCATATGCTCCTCTGTGATGGTTTTGGCTGGGGTAGAATCAATTTTCTTCATAGTAGCTAGTATGGAGCTGTGTTTTGGATTTGAGCAGAAAAGTGTTTGATAACACAGGGATGTTTTAGCTGCTGCTGAGCAATGCTCACACAGAGTCAAGGCTTTTTCTGCTTCTCATACTACCGATCAGCAAGCAGACTGAGGGTGCACAAGAAGCTAGGAGGGGATACAAGTTAGGACAGCTGACCCCAACTGACCAAAGGGTTATTCCATCCCATATGATATCATACCCAGAATGTAAAGATAGGTGAAGAAAAAGGAAGCGGGGAGGGACATTTGCAGTGATGATGTTTGTCTTCCCAAGTAACTGTCATGCATGATGGAGCCCAGATTTTCCGGAGATGGCTGAACATTGCCTGCTGATGGGAAGTAGTGAATGAATTCCTTGGTTTTCCTTGCTTGCATGCAAGTCTTTTGCTTAACTCATTAAATTGTGTTTATCTCAACCCACAAGTTTTTTCACTTTTACCCTTCTGATTCTCTCCCACCTCCTCTGGGAAAAGGAATTAATATGCAGCTGCATGGTGCTTAGTTGCAAGTTGGAGTTAAACCACAACAGTTCATTGCTAGCCTCTTTTGTCTACCCTGTGTATTTAGACTTAAAACACTCTAGGTCAGAGAATGGCACTGTATGGCCCTAGAAGCAAAGTGGGACCCCCAGCTGTGGTTGATAGAACATAAATAAGAGCATAGTCAAACATGGCTAATGATCAACTTGGAGCAAAACTGAACACTAACAAAGGTGTGAATATTGCTCAGCTATGGTATGTCAAAGCTGAGGTCTGATTGATTATTATTTTTAAAGCACACGCAGAGCTTGTGAACAGCTTTAACCTTCATGATTTTCTAGTTCTGTTTGAATTGTAATGTCACTAAACAAAGTCAAAATCAAAAGCCAAAAATTCAAAGGGAGATGATGTTCTGCATTGATATTCAACACACACAATCCTGCTTTTAACAGGAAAATCAGACAACAGCTGTAAATCTACATTGTACCAAAAGTATGTGTCTGAAACAAATCCATCTCAGAGCAAACTGAACCTCTTACTGGATCTATTAGAAGGAGGATTCAGTTGCCCACAGATAAGCACTTAGTGTAGTATTAAATTGCTTAGGGCATTCCACCCAGACTCACCTGCCATTCTAAAAGGACATGGGTCTCTTGAAGGATGCATGTTTTCTTTGCCAGACCCTTTGGCCATCTCAGATACCTAAGCTGGTCCCATATGTCGGACCCCAGAATTGACACCAAGTTAAATGATTCCTATACTGAAGCCCTAGCTCTTCATTAACTACAATGGAGCTTATACTCTATGTTGATACATAGACACTCAAAATTAGGGCAAATAAAATCCTACTCTAAAATCACTTATCAAAAGAATCAAACCACAGAATTTGGTGCAGCTTTTTGTAGGAAAATCAGTCAGCTAACTCATGTATTTGTGAATTGTATCATTTGTATTAATAAATTCTAAAGTGTCTGTGTGGACTTGTGGGTGGAATATGGTCAAATGTGCCCAACTTAGTGAAATGTAGGTGTACATAAAGGTTTCCAGAATGACTTTAAAGAGGCTTTTGATTGTATCAGCTGGTGTTGGCTCCATTTAGATTTCCATAAACAAGCCATAATGCATCTTAAGTTTCCCTAGGCTGTATCACCTGGCCTTCAGCACCAAGTTCACAAAGGCATTGCTGTATTGTGATTGCTGTCATATCCAGACAACTCATATATCTCAGGGCTTCACAAATGGCAATACCTCCATTTTATTGCAATGGTAGTAAAATAAACCATTATCCTACACGTCACTACCCAAATAAAGATACAAGTCTTCAGTGGTTATGAGGAAATCCTGAGCACTTTTTATGCATCTAGACATCTAAATTTAGATGCCTTAGTCTGAAATTTCATCCCCCCCCTGGTTTCATTCATTGCTCATAAAACTATTTCCATGCAGTTTCTGGGCTGAAACCAAAAAGCCAAAATCCTGGAGGAATGCTATGAGTCCAGGTACTATAAGAGATGTTTGATCGTGGTCTCAGGAAGACTGAAACCAGGGAAATAGCTGGAGAAACTGTATCATTGGAAGGTTCTTATGATAATAGCTTTTTTAAAGTAAATGGACACCTCCAGGTTTTGCTGACATAATCTTCCCCATAAAGCTGTTACAAAAATCCACCTTTCACAAGTTCTAAGTCCTTTCTCAATTAAATGCCCAGCTACAGAAATCAGAAAAAATAACTAGCCTACGACATCATTACATTTGATTTCTGTTTGCCTACACAGCCAGATTACCTGTAATTGTTCTACTTTGTTATGGATACAATTTGATTCACGATTAAATAGCAATCACAGTGGTGTAAGTATTTTAGCTGCAGGTAGGAATGTGAGAATTTCTACTTCTAAGAGATTTGCTGCTACTGCCAGTTAGACTGCAGCTGATTTTCTAGCCATTGTTCTATTTTTGAACTTATCTGTTCAAAAGCTGATCTAGGAATCCAGGAATGGGCATTCATTGGGCTTTCTGTGGGCTCTCCTGGATTTAAGATCAGCTACCTTTTTGTCTTTGTCTTGGAAGCCTCTTCCAAGCTTCTGCTTTCAAAAATTAAACTGTAACTAGAAATGCTTTATTATATTTAGGTAGATTTAGCTTTATGGGACCAATGTGGTATCTTGTAGAAGAGTTATAGATATGTTCTCTATACTGGCAGCCTCACTTTGCCTGTTAGGACCACAGAAGATAACCGTTGCTACACGTCATAAACTCTTTAGAGAAAGGGGATTCTTAACGATCCTGCATAACTACCAAATTACCTCTTCTTTTTCACTGTTGAATTTAAGGGCATGAGTGATTCACAAGGAAGAAAGTAAAGATAATGACACAAAATTGAAGTCAGACAGAAGAACAATTTCAGTTTCTTTGGACTTTCATACTTAAAAAAATTCTGAATTCTTTCATTTCCAGGGTGGTGCATTGTGCTGTCTGCCTTAATACAAACCGTATTCAGAAGAGCCTTTCAGTAAACTGTAATTTTTTAAATAGGCGATATTAAGTTCTTAAATAGGTGAAATTACTTTTAGAAATTATAGGAATTTTGCACCTTGGATTGAGCAAGTTCCTTAAAATTATACTGCGCATAAAACAAAAGACCTATTTCCCATCCAGACTCTGAGTAGCAGGTGTTCTACATATGATATGCAGAATCATTCTATATCATTCTTATTTTCTTATAAATGTATTAAAGACAACAGGTTTTTCATCTATCGGACTGAGCAATAACAAGTTGTACCTTGTTACACCATGATATGAAAATATTTAGTTCCATCCTTTTAAAAAGACTAACAGCTTCCTTTCCAATATTTATTAAGCTAAAGAAAAGAAAAATAAATACTAAGAGATTAAATGAATAATTTTACACACGATTACAGCTTGAAAGGATGAAAGTCTAGCTGCATCACTGACGTGTTCCTTAGCAGAATTTACTGAGTTCTATTAATGAAAGACATCATTTCTTCAATCAGTGGTAAGGATGAATTCTCACACATTTGCATAAGGAAATTTGAAGCTGCTTTGTCTCACAATGAAAAAAGTATATGCAAAAATTTTTCAATACTTTGAAAGGAATGAGTTTATCTGTACTTTGTTATATAGAAGGATTTTGCAAAGTTTTGTCACATTAAAATGAGTCTCAAAATCAAAATGCTTATAAGATGATATAAAGAATTTTAAGGCATTTAAACTAAATAGTAAAAGAAATTTCAAAACATCAAAGCAAGGAGCTTTTCTATAATGTGCTGTTGCTTTATCTTCTCTGGGGTTTTTTTGTGCAAATATTTTAATCTCATAGTTATGATGCATGATCAATGCTTCCAGACATCATGTATGTTCATTTTAAAACTAGATTTGATGAAAAATATTAGAGCCAGATCTACTATTTGAGCTGCTATTTCACTGCAACTGTATCAGAGCACAGCTCATTCCCTTGCAAATGAGTTTTCACTAGATTTCCTAGTAGCTGTGCACTTCAGTTGGCTTTTTAAAATTGTTAGGGATGGATGATCTGGACACAACTATAATAGAAATAGAGAAGAGAAGAGATTTTGAAAGGGAAATGAGTCTTTGCTATCATGTAGAATACTGCATGCAGGAACCATGGATAAAATAGGCTATGAAAGCAGAGGTACATACATATGCACTTCAGCAAGATTGTAACATCAGTAATTAGTATTCCTGAAAGAAAATTTTACAGATCCAGAACACCCAGGAATTTTTTGTTGTGCTGCATACACCTGTACTCCTTGAGGCAAATATTGTCTTAGTGACTGTCCGATATACAAGACAGTTTAAAAACAAATCAAGACAGAAATAAAATAGAATCAATATTCATCTCCCAGCATTCTGCTTAGTAGAATAGCCCTATACTGGTAGGAGAAAACCCTCCATTTCCAGTGTTAGGCAATCGTCCTGTGTTGACTATTCCAATAGTAAAAAAGTTTCTGTTTATCCACTTTTTTGTGGACATCACGGCAAGGGTTAATATTTCAAGATTCAACAATACAGATGTCACTCAAATGTCAAGATACTCGAGACTTCTAGGGCTGCTCCATCAACACTGTAAGATGACAGGACAGGAATTAGCATATCCCAGCATTAGGAACTTAAATTACTCAGGAGAATAAACTTCCTCTAAATGGTTGTTGTAAAACAGCAACAGCATCTTGAACTCTTTCTTTTTTTTTCTTATAGTGTTATAGGGAATATCAGACCAAACATCAGATTTAGCAAATTAAGAGCGATGTCTAAAATTCTGCTGAACTGGAGTTGTACTGTCCCCATCTGACATTTTCTGGTTTCTACACTTTTTGCAAGGCTCCCCCAAAAATCATACCTCTGGTCATCCAAGTGTAGGATTTTCAACTTACATTATGTGGCAGTTTCTCATCCCCATAAAAGTTATTGCTACTTCTTCAAATTTTAAATGTTTCCAGCCACAAGTTTGGATTATGACAAGCCCGTATGTAAAATAACAAGATGGCTAGGATTGTATTTTGCAGTTTGCAATAGCAAAAAAAGGAGAGCCGTATCAGGGGATAAATGGTAACAAAGCTCTTTAAGTTCTGTTAGGAGGAGTGCCACAAAGTTTGATTTGAATCATAAATTGTGAGGGTTTCTGCCTATTTGTGAGGTGCACAGTATATGTATTTTGTAAGTGGGAAGTAGAACCTAGCTGAAAATTATTCTCCCCTGCTCTGCCTTAGAATGAAATGGAAATACTTTTTATTCTCTTAAAAAAAACAAAAACAAACAACCAAACTATAGACTCAGACTGCAGTCTTTCTACTGTGTTGCAGACATTTCCTAAATGTTAAACTATGAACACTATATCATTGTATCTGTCCAATTTAAATATAGTTCTTTACTCAAAACCACATATTTATTTTACAAGCAAATTAAAGGAACCAAACATAAAAGAATATGGACATTTATCTGGGAGGTGAAAAAACCTGTCATGTAGTTGACATCAATCTGCACAAATATTAGGGAAGTCTCATATTCTCTTAAGTTTTCTGGATCAGAAATCTCATCCTAATTTGAGAAAAATCTCAGTGAGAGTTTTGTCAAAGAAGCCGTTTTCCCAAAAATAGTTTCATTATTTGATGACTAGTTCTGGTAATAAAACATAGTAAATATGCACAAAGTAAGAGGCCCTAAGTCAATTGAGGCTTATAAGGGTTTATAAATAAGGAAATATGTTTCAATTTTTTCAAGTAAAGTTTCAGCAAGATATTTAGCCCATTTTGTAAGCTGTTTATTTGCATAGCATAAAAAAGAACATGACATGAACTTTACACCTGATTCTTAAGTGCTGTGTATTGAAAGGAAAAGCTGATAGAAACCACTATGCAAGATGTTTCTGTTAATAAATAAAACAAAACAGAACAAAAAACAACAACAGAACAAAATAACTTCAGGAAAATATTAATGTGATGATTAGCTTCTTTTTAAAAAAGATAAATACTTCAGTTACCATGTTTTTAGTCAGAATTCATTTAGCTTCAGGACTTTTATAACTGTCAAAATATTATTCTCCAGATAAATATCTATCTGTGGACAGTGATCAAGTCACCTATTAGTCTTCTTTGGAATAAATAAAATTATTGTGATTACTGAGGCATTCATTGTATAATACATTTCTCACACCTTTCTGAAAGGTCATCTTTACCTCATCATAGGTTTTAAAAATCAGGCACATACTACCAAAAAAGAGCCTGGCTCTCTCTGCTGGATATTCACCTACTTTTACAGCTAAACATGGTTTATATGTCTGTAACTCCTGAAGAGTTCTACAAAAGAAATAAAGAGCTCATCCTCTCTTTCAGACATGATATCACAGTAGAAGTTAATCTTAAGTTAGTTATCTCACTCTGTCTTTAGGTTTTCTTACTACTGCTGATATCTTTAACTTCTTATTGTTTCCAAACTGGAAAGCTATTTCAATCTTGAAATTCAGGAATAAATTGAAAGTAAAAATATATGCAGAATTTTACAGTTCAAAATTTTCCTTTTAATATTCATCAGAAGAAAAACAGAGAGGTAAAAATGCCACTCTTGTATTTCTTTTTGCTGATTTTCTCTTATCTATTGGATTCCATCGTATAGAGATCTGACCCTTTAAATTTTTCAATTGGCCAGTGACTGTCTCTTCATGCTATTTTTCAAAAACTGAGGATACATTGCAAGAAATTCCACAAACGACCAAATCTTAAACAAATACAGAGCAATATACTGTCAGTAGATACAAATTTAAATCCATTCTCCTTGTGAGTCTAGCCTATGCATAAGGAGGAGTCTCCTTTCTTCTTGCATACTATGATGGGCACGCCAGCTGCCCCTTTTCCAAAGGCAACAAAGGTTACTAGGCAGCCATGTATTTCCTTCTAAAACTGTCTAGTAGGTACAGGCTTGGCTACTGCTCCACTTCCAAAGGAGACACTCCTTACATCTTCCCACTCCAGCATAACATCCCAGTTGTACAATACTAAAGAAATATTGTCTCAGGGGATGGGATCTAGGTGAGTGTGGACAATATTCTGCCAGTCCATTGATTATGATATTGTGCTAACAAGAGCACATGTATGGACAAGATTCCAAGAATAGATGCCTTATTTAAGACAAAAACATAGCAATTTCTCCTAAAATTACCAAATAAAAAGCAGTATAGAATACATAGAATGCTTATATTTTGTATTTAACTATTCTATTTACGGAAAAATAATAGAAAAATACTGTAGCTGATTTTATTTTTTTTGAGGGAAAAATGTAGTATAACACAATAAGGTAATTGTACACGATACAAAGGCCCTTTGCTGTACAATAGCGTATGCGAACAGTTGTGGTTTGAGTGTTGCACAGGGTTTCCGCTTCTTTCTAGTTAGTAACGGGCTCTTTCTGGTATTTTTGTAAATAGTTAAAAATTGAAGGCTTATAGGAATACAGAAAAAGGATTACAAAATTGAGCATTTTGTCTGAAGGAATAAACAAGTTACCATAAAATACTTCATTCTGCATCTACCATTCTTATTCATGCATTGGCAATACTTAAAACAGGTATTAAATAACAGAAAAGGAATTGGTACTGTATAGAAGTTTATAAATTAACAGCATGGTTATACAGCAACTACATAAGCAAATTTGACAGCAGTTGTGCATTCATGTTCTATCTTGGTCATAAAAGTTCAACACATTCAATATGGCCTCCAAAATGAATGCCCATGATTTTTGTTCATGAACGTAATCCAATTTAACTTCAGCTGAGATGCAAACATCACCTTATGTGCAAACTGGTAAGTTCAGATATGTTGAAAGTTCTGTGACTTCCTCTGACATATACCTGGGCAGAAAACTATGAATGTAAATTCAGGAGATATATTTCAGATATATTTCAGGAGAAATATATGAATGTAAATTCAGGAGATATATTTCAGCCTGTGAAAGAGAAAAACACCGGTCAGAGAAAGGGCATTTCTTCTCATTTTTATATGAAGAAAATGTTTCCTTCCTCTGTAGAGCTTTTCTGAGGTCAGTAGTTCCCATTTTTTTCTTTAAAACATATCTTCCCTGTATTTGCAGGTTAAAATCTGATCTCAGCTTCTTAAAATGTCTTGATGTTTTCTCATGGGTAACTAATAAGTTTTATATCTAGGCATCTAAGGATGCCTTAGAAGAATAGGAGCATAAAATTGATAAAAATCAATAATATTCTAGTATTTACTATGAGAAAAATGGGACAAATGCATGCCTCTTACAGGCTCATTGACATTGTAAAAATATGAAGAACTTTTATATTTATGACTTGGTTAATGAACACTTTCAAATATAGTTGAGTGTCTCTTGGTGGAAGCTCTATTACATACTCCTTTGGACAAGTTTGTCTTTATCTGAATTGAAGTGTAACTGGACGCTGAAGCATGTTTCATAGTTTGGGTACATCATGTTGAAGGAAGATTTTGGTCCCTAATATTCACTGATGTACAGTACATATAGCATTTACTGTGATGCAACTTTCCCTTATAAAAAGTGAACTGTAGTTGGAACCCATAGGTCATGTTAGAAATGACTGCTGGGTAGGATTATGTGACTCAGATGCCTGTGTCTGAGTCACTTCCTTTGTAATCAGAGGAGGTCAGCTAGTCAATGTAGCCAGAGCAGTCTAGAGCACAGTTAACCTCTCTCTACATACACTATGATTGCCCATTACTCAGAAAGACCTGAAAGGGGGTTCAAGGGAATAGAGCTTGTTTAGTCTGATGAAGAAGATGCTAAGGATGTAAGACCTTCAAAGGAATTGCAAAGACAGCGGAAACAAACATACCTCAGCAGTGGCAGGCAATATAACAAGGAGCAATCAGCGGCTACAGTTTGAGGAAGCAGCAGTTCATGTAATGTTTAGCTGGAGATACAAGAAGATGGTGGAACAGGCAACTAAACAAGACAAAACAAACATATATTTCTGGGGATCAACAAGGCTGTTAAATGATGCAACAATATATATATTAATTCTTCCAAGGAGAAGGTTTTGCTTGCCCTTTTGTAGCAAAGCTTCTCATCCTGAGAGTCAGCCTTGAATGAAAATTTCTATTTTTCTCCTTTCAAGTGTAACAGGCAGAAAACAATGTGACGTCCTGACACTCTGACTTCTTATTCTCTCAAGCATTTACAAGTGTTTTAGAGCCATCAGACATTTGTACATCAGCAAAAATAAAGCTGAGTGCTTTCTGTTAGCTTAACTTTCTGATGGGTGATGTTTTGAGCAGCACAAAGGGATCTAGGTAAATTTTTGATATATATTCCTAACTGTTTTGTTGTAGTGTGAATGCTTTAATCAGAGATATTTCCCTATTGCACCCACAAATGGTTTGCAGGGATCACGTTATATCTGTGGATGAATCAGATACATAATGACTTATGAGAAAATATGTCTAAGAGCACTAAAATAAAAGACATTCACAGTGAGCAGTTAATGAAAATTCATTCTATTATATTTGTTACTGTCTATAAGCAAGCTTAGGCTTATTTTTAAAAATGGAATATTCACAAGAAAAAGTCATTTTATACACACAGATAATATTTAGTTCATAAATTATAGATGAAAAGCTTTCTGAAATGATTCAGTGTCCAAAAATCAAGCTGTGTTTCTAAATTTCATTGAATAAAACTCAGATTGTGATGCTTAACAAGAATATGGATGGCCCCTGAATCTGGAGAAAACACAAACTGCTTGAAGTAATTTTTTACTTCTTCTGTGTTGATTTTTGCACAGCTGAGCTGTCATTCAGGGTCTGGTTCCTAATTTAGATTTTCACACATCTTGGTGATTACACTGATAAAGGGAGTACCAGTTGTTGTCTACCACTATCATTTATAGTTCATTTGGACCTATTAGGCCCTGCTGTACACTGAGAATGAAGTCAAGCCACTCTACATCAGCCACTGAAGATTGCCTGTGGTTTCACAGGGAGCAGAGAGGGCCTAATTACTTCTGCTCTTCCTTTCAGAGCGTACCTAGTCCGAAAGGTCCCTCCAGCTGCAACTGCTTTTTGCAACAAAGGGATACCCAAGCGTACTCCCTCAGTAACCCTGAGTATTGAAAGAGCCAGCTGAAGTGCTCACCAAGCCATTTTCAATCATTTATCAGCAGTTCTGACTAACCAGGAAGGTCCCAGTTGACTGGAAGTCAACAAACGTGACACCTTCATCTACAAGAAGGGCCAGACTGAGGATCCCAGAAATTACAGGCCTGTCAGTCTGTCTGGGGTGCCAGAGAATGTTACG
This sequence comes from Pezoporus wallicus, assembly GCF_028554395.1. NCBI lineage: Eukaryota > Metazoa > Chordata > Aves > Psittaciformes > Psittacidae > Pezoporus > Pezoporus wallicus. The sequence continues at coordinate 6,322,938 of NW_026642361.1, forward strand.
GAGCACATCACCTTAAGTGCCATCATATAGCACATATAGAACAGCCAGGTGATCAAGCCCAGTCAGCAGTAGTTTATGAAAGGCAGGTCTTGCTTGATTTACCCACAGGTAAATCAAGACCTCACTAAGCAAGTCTCCTTCTATGAGAAGGTGACCCACTTAGTGAGACTGTGGATGTTGTCTGCCAAGAGTTTAGTAAAGGCTTTGACACTGTTTCCCACAGCACTCTCCTGGAGAAAATGACTGCTTATGGCTTGGACAGGTGTACTGTTCTCTGGGTAGAAACTGGCTGGATGGCTGAGCCCAAAGAGTGGTAGTGAATGGAGTTAAATCCAGTCAACAGCCAGTCACAAGTGGTGCTCCCCAGGGCTCAGTACTGGGGCCAGTACTGTTTAACATATTTATCAGTGATCTGGACAGGGAGATAGAGTGCACCCTCCATAAGTTTGCAGATGACACCAAATTGGGTGGGAATGCTGACCTATTTGAGGTTAAAAAGGCTCTACAGCAGGATCTGGGCAGGCTGGATAGATGAGCTGAGGCCAATTTTATGGGGTTCAACAAGGCAAGAAGCCGTGTCCTGCACTTAGGTCACAATAACCCCATGCAACAACACAGGCTTGGGGAAGAGAAGCTGGAAAGCTGTCTGGTGGAAAGGGACCTGGGGGTATTGGTCCACAACTGGCTAAATACAAGCCATCAGTGTGCCCGGGGGGCCAAGAAGGCCAAGAGTATTCTGGCCTGTATCAGAAATAGCATGGCTAGCAGGACTGGGGCAGTAGTCATATTCACTCAGTATTGGTGAGTCCGCACCTAAAATACTGTGCCCAGTTCTAGGTCTCTCACTACAAGAAAGATGTTGAGGTGCTGGAGCATATTCATAGAAGGGCAGTGAAGCTGGTGAAGGGTCCCGAGCACAAGTCTGATGAGGAACAGCTGAGGGAACTGGAGTTGGTTAGCCTGGAGAAAAGAAAGTTCAAGGGAGACCTTATCACCCTCTACAGATACTTGAAAGGAGGTTGTAACAGGGTGGGTGTCAGGCTCTTCTCCCAGGTAACAAGCAATAGAAAGAGACGAAATAGCTTCAAGTTGTGCCAGGGAGGTTTAGATTGGTTATTAGGAAAAATTTCTTCACAAAAAGTGCTGCTAAGCACTGAACAGGCTGCCCAGGGAAGTGGTTGAGTTACCACCCCTGAAGGTATTTAGAAGATGTGTAGATGTGGCATTGAGGGACATGGTTTAGTGGTGGACTTGGCAGTGCTAGGTTAATAGTTGGATTCCATGATCTTAAAGGCCTTTTCCATCCTTAATTATTCAACGATTCTATAATCTGATAATAACGCGATAGAGTGAAACACACAGTATATCAAGAAGGGAAATGCTTCTGTACTTAACTGCCTCTAAGTAAGTCATCCTTATTCAAACATTTTTCACATTGCTAAGTAAATATTAGCTGCTACCAATAGCATTCTGACATAAATTCAAAATACCAGGAATGGATGCTACTGTGCATGTAGAAATGATATTTTTGATTATTCTAATGTGTGCATTTATTTTCTTGCTTTCAAATAAGTTAAGGAATAATACAAATTGGAAGATTTCATGCAAAATTCAGTGAGAAAAGAAGACTGTGTAAGAATTTGATATCAGAATTGAAATCAGAGTTGTTACCCTGCCCACAGAGAGCTTGAAAAGCTGCAGATTGTGAGGAACAGCCAATTTAACAGTAAACTGCTATTGTGTGCCCTCCCAAACACACACATTTGCTTTCTCCCAAGACAGCTTAATAGTTTTTGCCTAAATGTCTCTGCATTCAAAAGTACAAGGCTAAACATAGAAAATATTAGCCAGAAAGAGACTGATTTAACACAATGAACAAGTCCTAGAAGGAAGGTCCTTCTCCAGCTGGTAAAATTATTTCAGTTTGCATTGGCTGCTGTGTAGCAACAGTAATCACATCATTAATGACATTAATTCTAATGCTTATAGTACCAGGTGTAATAAGATCACAGTACTTGCTACCTTGTTATTAGGTACTTTGGTGAAAAGCTCAGACCTCAGGCAATACCTGTTAAAATGTGAAGCATACTATTCATGTACCAGGCAATTAAGGTGCTCTGTCTTTATGAGAGCACCAGGGCATATTTTATCTAATGCTAATTTTAAAAATCCACCCTCACATACACAGTTTCTTAAGGGCTTCATCCTAAACCCATGAAGAGGAACCAGTAGAAAAGAACATCGGAATCACCTTCTGGATCAGAATTCAGATCCTACTCACCCAGGTTCAATGTTGCAAAGAAAAGTTCAAAGACCTCTAAGTACGCAAATTTGAGATTGATTTGCTGCCACACAAGTCTCCATCTGATCAAAAATAATTAAAGGTGGGCTTCAAGCTTCAAGCATGAGGTTTAACAACACTTCCTCATAATTTCAGTTAGCATTAACAAGGATAATGGGATATTCTTCATATTGACAAAACTGTCAAATTGCATTGGAATCCTATTAATTCCTGCCCTCGGTTACTTCCCCTGGCCATAATTTACACTGCATAAATACATGCTTTATATGCAAAAAAAAAAAAAATGACTGATTTCAAAAGGATAGATCTTTCCTTGAATTTTCTCATTTCCATGGCCCACTATATACTCTCATCACCTAAATCTGTATTTTCATTCCTTATTAATCCCTCTAACTGCTCCCTTCATCTCTGCTTATTGGATTTGTAATTAATTAATCACTAATAGTCTTCATTCCCCTGCTTATGGAGACATTTTGATGAAGTGATAATTCAGCATTGCATGGAGATTATTTTTGGCTGTCAACAACTCCTTCATAAACTATTTAGAATCTCAGTCACCTATTTTGACTGCACAGCACTGAAAGATTCTTGTCTCATTTTCTCTCACAGCACACTGTAACTTTCAAAGGAAGCAATAGATTGGATGTGGTATTCATTATCACCTGATAATTACAGGCTAATTACATTCTTTGAATTATTTGTTTTCTTAAAATGACAGATAGGAAAATATTGATTGCAGTTTTCCTCAGCATGCAGGGCCAAAAAAAATGTGTTATTCATCACACAGTCATGGCACATAACAAAAAGAAAAGCTCACTACTGTTACCACTTCCCTAGATGCATCTGACTAGCCTTTCCTAATCCTTTTTTAGCTTAATTTTCTAGTTAAGTGGCTCTGAGAATTTAAGCTGGGACATGAAAATCATGGGAATTTCTCAGAGGAAAAATAATATATTTTATGCTGATACTGCATTTTATACAATACTAGAAAATAATAAAAGGAATATTTTCTCTGAAGTGTAAGCATCTGAAAAGCATATAAAACTGTAGTGAGATCTTTGCTCAAAGCTGCAGACTCCCAGAGCAATAGCTCTCTTCAACTTCTTGTTGGAGAAGATTGAGGACCATGGCTTATACTGCACTTTCCCTTCCCACTATCTAATCCTGAAATGTTTGTAACTTTTCCCACTTCAGTGCATACAGGGCATGATGGCATAATGTTTGAAGGCGCTTTACCAGGCAGAACCTAGAGACAACCTACCATTTCTTTTAGCCCAAATCTTATAAACTCTGGAGGAACTAGAAGCATATTATGAAGCTATACTCTTATTTAAGGTGCTGATTCCCATTGTACAAACTGCGTGTTACAGAGCTGTCACAAGATGTTCTGCATAAGTGTTTTTTGGTTCAGATCAAGACCGCTCACCAGAGTGGATCAACTCAGCACCACTTTCCACTCTTGTGCTCACATCATGGGCAGGAGCAGAGCATAAAGAATAGACCCTTTTTGACCAAAGCTAAGTCAGAAAGATGCATTTCTGTGGCACATGGAATATACTGCAGCTGCCAATAGGCACTCAGATCATGGGCTTAGACTAAAGCTAGCCTGAGGCTAAGTAAATGAAACAAATTCCATGTGAATATCAGGCCCTCAGCCAATAACTATTTTGCCATGCATATTCAGTAGCACCACTGTACCCTATCTGCTAATGTGGGCATCCTCTATTTTCTTAGACAACAAGACTCTAGGTGAGTGGCTAGTACTTGAAAAAAATAGTTTAATAGGGCTTTTCAGAGTTTTAAGTCTTTACTTTCAATTGCTCCCAAATAAGAAATAACACAAGAAAAGCAACGTTATTTGTTCTGTAGTGTTTACAGGGTTTAAGGTCTATCTCAAAGTGACAATTTAATTCTTATATTGCAGTATTCCCAGCAGAGATATTAATATAAGGTTTCCACCTTAAAAGACAGGCAAAACACAGGTTGCCTTTTCACCAGATTCAAATGGGAAAACATGCATCCAATTACTACCTTCAACAGAGATTCCAGAAACAGCTTTAAGTGCAAGAATAATGTGATTGCAAATTTTCTTGACAATAAATGACTATATGTTTTCTTATTAAGGACAAAAAAAATAAATTGCAGTTAATCCTCCATGTATCTCTCTTTATACTTTCTGTGTGTCTGTGCTTCCACCCTATCTACATTGCAAGCAGGTTATTTCAAAGAAGGATTTAGTGAGTTCAGGGGAACATTAGGGAAACTGATGGGACTGCAGCATAAAAATTCCCCTTATATTTTCTAGACATCTAATATACACACTGAATAAAAGTAGTGAAAACATGGCCTTGCATTAGGAAGTCTTTCAGGTCACTGGAACCCACTGAAAGGAAGAGTGGTTTTCATTTACTCATAGGAGTACAACTGGGCTAATAATAACGTTAGGTGATTAGTAGAATATTTTGCTATAGACTTAAATCAGTATGCACTACTGGATGGCTGCCCAATGTCCAAAGGATTTCATTAGCAAGGGACATTGTTGTTGTCCCACTATTATAGTTCTGCTTTGAACCACAGAGCGTTGAAAGAGGTCTTTTTAGGATCCTGTAAGGGTCATTGCAGATTGATTTCTGTGGCTTCTTTAAACAAGAAAATAGTCTGAGAATTATGACAAATGGAATTTTCCAGGCTAAATACCTCATCGATCTCTCCTTCTTTTGTACATGGTATCTTTGATCCCTGTCAATGCAGAACCTGAGCATCTGAGACCGAGAAGCAAAATATTATATTCAATATTATCCCTAAAGTAGTAAAGATGGTAGCTCTTTCTTCTTTTTTAATTTCCTTTTTATTCTAAACTATCCTCTTGAAATGACTCATTCATAACTCGACAATCCAGGCCAGGCTGCTAGTTTAATATAGAGTGTTTTCTGACCTTAGCTATAAAATCTATACATTCAAAAAGCCATAAGTAAAGACAGTGAGGGTGACCTGGTTCATTAGTTTTCCTTTTCCTTTTGTAACAGAATTAAATTTCAAAGGAAAATCTCTGCTTTATTTTCAGCTAATATTTTCTTGTCAGACAAAATGTCACTTTTTCATTTTATCCCCTGCTCTTCACTTGTAATTATCTGGGCTCTAACTCTTGTGCATCAAATTATGATAATGCAAATACATTCAGCTAGAAAACCCTTAAGAAATCGTGGGCATAGCTAGCTATCATTACTGATTAAATGCTACAATCTGTTTCCAAGAATTAATACTTCTACAAATCTTGTCATTTGGTCCTGGTACAACTTTGTAATATTTTAACTGTATTAAATAAAGGAAAAATGAAGACCCTCAAAGGAAAGTGTTAATTGCACATAACTAGCTGGAGCCATGTGGGAACACTTCCTAGATGTCTTAACAGTCCTCTCTAAAAAGTATGTATTTCTTATTTATGCCAAACTATGTCTATTGGATGAAAACCCGATGGAAGTCACTTCTGGTACCAGCTGCTATTATTAATAAATTAATTCCCTAGAAAAAATATTTTGGTTGCCCATACATATAAAATTATTTGAAATGAAGGAAAAAAAAAAAAAAAAAAAACAAACAAAAAAAAACAAAACAAAACAACCACACACACACACACAAAAACACCCTAATTTAATCTTGAAACAAAAGACTTGGAAAGTTGCTGTTTTCTAAGTACAGACCTAAAAAGCAACATTTTTTGTGGAAAATAAAATCACACTAGCTACTCAATGAAGCAGGAGGAGAAAAAAATCAATCCTCACTGCCACCCCTTTAGTTCTTCATTGTTTTTGCCACTGTACATGAAAGTATGTGGCAATGAGAGTCCTTTACCTTCACAAAATAAAAAGAACTGTCTGAAATTGAGTATCAAAAGAGGAGGTGCTGGAACAAATTGGAAAATTAAATGCTGACTCGTCACTTGGACTGAAAACCTTAAATAAGAGTTCTGAAGAAATTTAAGAATGAAACAGATGAGCTGCTGGCAAGAATATATAATGTGCCATAGTCAACTGCTCTATACAATGCCTGGAATTCAGCCAATGTTTTGCCTACCTTTAATATAGCCACAACAGTGACGTGTGGCATTTGCTATTCCCATAACCTAGCTTTAGTTCCATGCTGAAAACTGTGTGAAATTACAATAAAGGATACACTTAAGAAATGTGTTAAGGAGTAAAAATTAGACATACAACCACAATGGCTTCCATAAGAAAGAAGACTTGCACTTCACTGCTCTTTTAGAATTTGTGAGTGTGATAACAGCATAGAGGATGAAGGAGAAGCAATTAATATATCTTAGTAAGAAGTTCCAAAACCTTTTGACAGATTTTCTCAAAAGATATTATTATGGAAATCAATCTATAAAGCACTGATAAGGATAAAACTGGCTAAGACAAAACTAAACATTTACAAACAAATGATGGGCTTCCAAGGTGAAAATTTTCACTGGTGTGCTGAGACAGCTGAACTGGCTTGCACTTAAATTATAAAGAACTGTAAATAGCTTTATAATAGTGGCTAAATTTTCAGATATCCTGAAATATTTAAGGTAGCTTTAAATGAAATTACTGCATTTTTCAACTGTTACACAGAACTTACTTGAATTAGCAGAATGTTTTCTCATCCTCCTTTTTCTCCCTATTTCCACCCTAACTCATCATCTCATATGCATTAGTCAAAGATGTGAGATGTACTGTGTCAAACCTGCCAAGTACTGACACATTTCCATTATTTTTCTTTGTTGTTTGGTACAATGGAATCTGGCATGAGACTAAACCAAACACAAAACCATACAAGAAACTTAGGTCCCAGCAAAAAACTCCTAGAAGACAAGGAAAGCGAGAAGTTTGCTAAGTCAAGCCCTGCCAGATGGCTAAGTGCTCAGGTGCTGTAAAAAATCTCATGCATACTATATATGACAGTTTGGATGGGGCTTTGAGGAACCTGGTCTAGTGGAAGCTGTCCGGGCCCATGACAAAGGGGCTGGTACTAGGTGATCTTTAAAGTCACTTCCAACCCAAACCATTCTATGATTCTACGATAATGATAAAGTTTGGTTTGTAAGCACTCTGTCTCTTGTCACAGATTTAGAAAGTAACAAGAAGAGCAGAAGTTACTGTAGTATAAATATAATGCAAATCAAGGAAAATATATGCTTCACTTGTAATCTAAAAAAAATGGTTTCTTCCAGTCATTTCCTATATTTATTCACATTTCAGAATATGTTTTTCCCTTTGAATATTTTGTTGTGAAGCTGAAAGTACTGCATGAGGCACCTTTGGCAAAGGAGCTGAAATTCAAGGGCTAGCACTAGATTTACATTTTTGCTCCTGGAGCTTCATAGTACTGCAACTGTTACAGAAAGAATTCAGTCTCAGATAGTCAGAGCACTGCTGAGAATGCATATGATAAGAACTGTTTTATAATAACTGCTATAATATGCTTTCCAGACCAAGGAAGCAATTTGTTTTGCTTAGCAGGCATCTGAACTCCAAGATCAGAATCTATCAAACCCCACGTACAATGGAAATAAATTTATGCTTTGGAGTAACTCTGTGAACTATTTGTATTAAGATTTTTGATTCCCTTATGCCAGTACAAATATCTTTCTGGCATTCACTCAAGAAAAAGGATTGGGCCAAAGACATAGACTGTCCTTTGTGACGTACAGTACAAGATCGGATAAGACTTGATTTATGGGGAGAGTATCCCTTTGCTGTGCCTCTCATGCTTTTCTCCTTTAAACGTACCTTTTCCTATTTTAACTGCACTTTATTTTTCCTTACATTTCATAAATGAAAGGTGCAAGTGCTCACATTTCGTCACATTTTTTTAGAGGTACCTACAGCCTAGGTCAAAGGTTGTACCCAAACAGTAGATCCAAAAAATAACCTGGGCATCTACCTTCCATTTAGGCATCTAATCCCAATTTATAACTTCAAAACTGCTAATTGAAGTTTTCGCAGCTACAGAAAAGCTGCCAGAATGTTCCAGTTTGTACCAGATTTTTACATATATATTGCATCAGACTTGTCCGCAGGGAAAGCATTGAGTACTATGGTCAGTATCACCACCTACTTGCTTTCTCATTTAATTTTTAAGTAGCTGAATCAAGGAAAAATAAATTCAACTGCACTCTGTCCACCTCTCTGAAACCCTGTAACAGAATTCTTGGTATAGTCTCCAACAGGGTCAGGCATCTGCATTGAAACTCCTACTTAGAACAAGAGTGCAAATTTCTCCCACTTCTTTTCCTCTAATTCCTTGTATTCCTCCTTTGTGTGAGTGTCCTACCTACCTCCAGTAAATAGTTCACATCTGTAAATTTAAAGCAAAGCTCTGAGCTATAAAATTTATGTCTCACAGTGTCTTCTTCAGCCCTTCACTATTTATACCCCACGTCAATGCTTTTGTCACATTTTCTTTTGATGCCAGTCTGAAGTGTCCTGGTATGTAACTCCTGGAGAGCTCCTGGTGTATAACAGGAGAGATACAGAGATGCCTGACTCCAGGCCATGGGCTCTATTAAAACCTTCTTGTAGGACACCATGGCATTTTGATGAGAAGCTTATGCCAAATCTGCAAGGCTGTACCTGCTAGCCTTCCTAGCTGGCAAAATCCAACTGCCTGCTGGACCCCCCAGGGACTGCTTTCTTTCTTGCCCCACATACCTGTAAGCAAAACACAGACTCAAGGTTTACCCCAGGATGCAGTCATGAAGCTCCTAAGTTAAAAGCTTGGCCCTAGAAGCTGTGAGATGCTTGCAGGTCCCATAGTACAGACATAGTCTGCAATACTAAACCTTGTCACATATATGCATCTAACTCCCATCACCCTCTTATTTAAGCTTCTCGCTTCTGTACTCTTTGTTTTTTTTTTCTCCTGTAACTTAACAGCAACTTAAAAGACATCCTTTACTTTGCCTGGATTCTATTTAACTCTCACCAATAGAAAATAGTAGCTGGGCTGTCAGAAAAGGTAAACTGGCAAAAATGCTCTGAAGCCAGGAGGAATCTGTCAGTTTTCACCTGAAAAAGAAGTAGCTTTGGTTCTCTAGTCCCTCTGTTACCCATGAGTACACAGGGTAAAGGAATTATGCATTTCGTGCCTAATGGCTCAGTGTTATTTATAATAAGGATTTCCAGGAAGAAAAAGAATCCATCTTCCATAACTCTGGGAAGCTCTGCTCACTGTTGAACTGGGATAGCCCACTTTATTTTCACTCTTGCTCTTAGTAAAATTTTATGTATTTTACTAATCCTAGTATATACTCTTAGTATACACTCTTAGTAAAATTTTATGTATTTTAGTAATCCTTCCTAATTTAAATTTACTTCAGGCTAACAATGGAATTATGCTATTTCAGCTGCATGGTCTTCCGCCTTTCTTTTTTGTTTTTCACTTTTCACATATTTTAAAGAACACATCTCTTAAAGGATAATTCAGATGCTAGAAAAAATTCACAATTAGGGTCTTGGCTCAAATGTGGGTTATTCTCAATAATCTAGTATAAGCAGCAAATTAAATGTCCCAAATGCAGTAGGATTTCAGATTACACAGACTGCACCTGTGAGTGGTGAAGGGCATGGACTGTTCTCTGAAGCAATAGTGGATAAACCCTTTCCTTTGATAGACAGGGATGCTGATATGAAGCCCTTAATAGATAAAAACTCCCCCTTATTAGTTCCTTTAATATTGCTGTACACACCAGGAACAGTTTGAGGATAAATGTCAGGGATAACAGGTAAGTGAGGTGAGACTAGGTACTTGACTGTAAAGCAGGGACAAATATGTGGATACCTGAAGCATTTGGGGCAGTCTATATACATATACTAAAGAGAGTATAGATCTAAAATACAGACAGACATAAGAAATGGTGCATTGAAAAATAAGTGGACCTGAGGTGGGATGATGTCCCAACTCTTATGTTTCGCTGACACCCCGTAAATTCTCACTGAAACAATAGATGAAAACAATTGGTGTTTTTCATTCCCTGACAATGAATTCTTCACCCCCAGCTCCGAAGGGATGGCACCATACTGGCAAAGGAGATGTAATTTTCACCAACAGAAGTAAATTGGACGCTGCAGCTTGCCCCTTATATGCTATATATGATTTACTTACTTAGGTTTTATTAACAAGAATAGCAGTCATTACAGCTTGATAATGTTCACTGCCAAAATCAGAACATCTCACAGCAGTGGAGCTGTGGAAACCCAGATCTACAAACATTCCATCTCTTAAGACTTACTCTACTGTTAATATTTTAACCAGACTATTTGTCTGAAATTTAGGAAAGGGTTGATTGACTAAGCAATCTAATTACAACAGTATGTGAAGCAACAAAATATGCTTTTCCCTGTGACTTCTAGGTTGCAGATGGCCTTGTACCTTTCAGAAGACAATCCGGAATTGATATTTTTCACAAAGCTCATTTCTATTCCATTCTGTGCCGCCCTAACTCCACAGTTTTAATTGGCTTTCCATCTGCAGAATATAGACTTTTCTTCATACCCTGCCAAGCCTGGACTATGAACAACCTCCTTCATTAATGTCAGTTGCCATTCAGGGCTACAGGTGACATTGATTAATTGTCCAATTAGTTTCCTTATAAGGAGGAAAAGATGTGCAAAGCAACAAATGTATCAGGAATGTCTAATGTACAATAGACATGTAGGCAAATAAGAATATAAAGATTTTTGCAAATCAGTAAAAGCAGAGGAGATTTAAGGGGTTTTATTGTCACTTTTTTATACATCATTTAGAAAGTACAAAAAGAAATTACAACAGAACTCTGCAGCCACTTTGAAACAGTTTGTGGAAAGTGTTTTAAGCATTGTTTTTTTTTGTGAAAAATCTCACCCCAACAATACAAAATGTATACTTTTAAATTATTCTTGAGTTAAAAGCTGTAATGGAGATGCTTAATTTTGGAGCCTTGTATTTTATTTTATTTTTTCTTTACATTTTGGTCATCTTCATGTCTTTTTAAAGATTGTGGTGCTCCTTTAGTAACACTGCAGGAAATAGAGAATCTGTGATTTTCTCTATTTTGTTGATAATTATAAACAGGAGGTAGTCCTAGCTCAGAGATTTGTTTGTGTTGAGCTAGATTCTTTTAAACTTTGATGGTAAAAGCAAAGCTATTATCCATGGTAAGAAAATGCCACCTAAGACAAATCTAAAATTCTTCCAATTAACTCAATTAATTAGTAATTGGAAAATCTCCAGTGAACTCCTCATACTCAGCCTAAACTGAAAAACGAGCACAGAAGCTAGTGGTGCTCAAAAAGGTGTAAAGAAACAGAACCGACAGTGCCCACTGACAAGAACATACAGATGTGTTCCTGGCACTATCTGCTACGCAGAGAGCTCTATGCTTCCCCATATGGCACAGCAACAACTGTAGTACCAAATGTTTGCACCGCTAAACACTTGACACACCATGTTTTTAAAGCAACACACTGTGCACATCATCATGGTTCAGCCTTCTGTAACTCATGCAGAACACACTGCTCAGAAGTGAATAATGCAGTAATAACTATGTGCGCAGTGTCACATATGAGAGCTTGTTTGGTTCAAACTCCTGGTAGCTTCAGTGAGTAGGGATGTGAAAAAGCTGTGGCAGGACCCCTCCGCCTCACTTCAGCTTAGGGCCATTTCAGCAGGAGATTTCACAGAGCTTACACCCACATCACGAAAAATTCAAAAAACACGCTGCCACCTGGAATTCAGCTGAGGATTAGCAGAGGATGTGCAGATCTGGCTTACCTCCTGAGTCACAAACTAATGTCTAAACAAGTAACCCATCTCATCCCAGAGGCAGTTTCCATCATAGCAGCTTCCCACTGAAGCATCCTACTTGTACTCCCTTTGAATTACCCTTTTGTGTTCTTAGGTCATTCTAAAGCTGACAGCAGTGCTGAGCCAGGGCTCGCTCACTCACTTCAACTGCATTAGCTCAAAATCTGCAGGTCATATTTCCACTGCCATTTCGTCTGTGTAGAGCCCGGTCCTAGGCAATGCAAAATGTCTCCCTCCCTCAAACTTCTGGAACCCAACATGCTCAGCAGTTCCAAGGATATGTTCTAAAAGTTATATCGCCAGCTGTCTAGCTGTTAACTATATACATATAAGTATATATATATGTATATATGAAAAAATAAAAGAAGCTACGTTTAAAATCATTACAGTCACTATGACAAATTATTTGGTAGGAAGAGTCAGAAATTGCTTGAATGTACTAAGTTTGTTTTTAAATCAGTAAACTGGCCAGAGAATTAATTGGAGGGGAAATTGTATGTCTTTCAAATGTATTGCCCATTTATGTCAGAGCTATGAATATCATTAATAGAATGATTTGTAGTGCATAGGAAGGTAAAATGGAAAATCAAATCAAGAAAAATGAGGAAATTCACTGCAATTTGCAGTGCATGTTGTGTTGTTTTATATAGTCTTTTTATTCTCTGATTTAAAACTCAAAAGTATGTTCTAACATGTAATCGAATTACTAGTATATTTGGTTATTTGATTTCTACATCCTCACCAAGAACACTTACATGTAATTGTTGTACTGCAAAAGGTTGTTGGAAACATCATCTGATACTCTTCACAAGCACAGAGATAATTGTGTTAGGCTCAAATTAACCATGATGTGATAATATTTGATCAAAATTATAACTATTCCCCTTTTAAAAGATTATGCAAAGACAGTAAGTTTTTCTTGCTAAGATTCATGAGCATTTTAGATTAAATTTCCTATAATCTAAACATTTGTTAGGAACAGTTTTCTTAAAAATTTAGATTGGAATCTTGACTGTAGTCTAAGGAATTTGTTGAGCATCTAAGTTTTCAATAAAATAAAGTATCCAAAAATGGGATCCAAGAATTTTTACTTGTGTAGTTGGTGATTTGAGAAAATATGCCCTTGAGCACATAAAAAATTCTGCCTTTAAATCATCTTATTCTGGACTGAAGGAAGAGCCCTTTTCAGATTCACATGCTTCAGTCTTCTTCAGTAAGTAGTCTAATCTGCTCTTCCTCATAATGATCTGGGTAGATCTTGCTCTTTTCCCTTAAAATGTGAATGCTGAAAAGGGGATGGACACAATAGATGAGTAGTGGTTAGGATGCTTTTAACATGTCTTGATGCAGTATCTTATAAATGTAAAGCATAGTAAAGAAATATAGCAAGGTGACAGATTAACTAGCTGAATTTTAAGTTAAAACACTGCATAAAACAAAAGCAATTGTTTAAAGTTCAAACCAGAGCTTCTTGGACATACAAAGCCTTTTAGGGTATAGTAGTATTATTGATTAGCATTTATTCCATGGTCATTCACATCAACAAAAACCCCTTTAAATACTAAAATGTGAAGTCTGAGAAGCCAAGCAGGTTATATTTGTATACATACATATGTATACTAATACATATGCATACTAATACATATGCACATATCAAAAGGCACAGACAGATGCACATGTAAAACAATGTATTTTGGAAGTAAATGGAAAACTGGTGACACATACCGATAAAAAAAGTATAGAAAGTGATTTTCTGTGAGGAAATGTCCCTCTTTTAAAAGAACTTTTATTAAGTAAGTGTCATGGTTTAAACCTAGCCAGACAGCTTGTTCACTCACTCCCAGTGAGTGGTGCCGGGCTGACAGCAATCGAGGGCCCCCCCCCACCTGGGGGCTCTCCCCTTCCCTGCTCCTGGAGGAAAGGGGAGGAGGATCGAATGAGTGCAACTCCCACGGGTTACCCCCCACCCTGGGCATGACATGCTGTGGTATGGAATACCTCCCTGGCTAGCCTGGGTCAGGCGCCCCATCTCTGCTCCCTCACGGCTTCCCCTCCTCCCTGGCAGAGCATGAGCCTCACAAAGTCCTTGGTCAGGGTAAACATAGCTTAGCAACACCCGAAAACATCGGTATCACCAACATTGTTCCCAGGCTGGAAGTCAAAACACAGCTCTGCACCAGCTACGAAGAAGGAGAAACATGACTGTTACTGCTGAACCCAGGACACTAACTTTTAGGGAAACCACAGCAGAGTTTATCTGGTTTAACTAGTACATTTTAGAGTTCTACTCTGCACAGTCAAGCTAAATGTAAGAACAATTTACTTGTCAAGTGAAGTGGCCTTGAGTACCCTTTCTGAACTTTATATATGCTATGTTTTGATCCTAAACATAAGGGAAAAATACTGACTATAGGGTTCTAGAGCCCAAGGGAAACTTTCTAAGTATTACAAGAACTTAAGTTCATGAATGGGAAATTCCTCTCTGTACCTGGGGAGGAATAACCCCAGCCACCAGCACAAGCTGGGGGCTGACCAGCTAGAAAGGATCTGGGCATTCTAATGGAAAACAAGTTTACCATGAGCCAGCAACATGTCCTTGTAGCAGGAAAGCAAACAGCCTCCTGGGCTGCAATGGGAAGAGAGTTCCCAAGCAAGTTGAGGGAGGTGATCTTTCCCCTTTATGCAGCACTGGTGAGCCCACACCTGAAGTACTGTGTCCACTTCTGGGCTGCTCACTACAAAAGAGACATGAAGAGAGTCCAACAAAAGGCCACTAAGGTGTTTAAGGGACTGGAATATCTCTCCTGTGAGGAATGGCTGACAGATTGGGACTGTTCAGCCTGAAGTGGAGAAGGCTTAGTGGAATCTTGCTGATGTGTGTAAATACTTGATGAGAGGGACTTAACAGGACAGAGCTAAACTCTTTTTGGTGGAATTCAGTGACAAGAGAAAATGGGCACAAATTGAAACGGGAAAATTCAATTAAACATAGAAAAATACTTTATTTTACTGTAAGGGCTGTCAGCACTGGAGTAATTGTGTTATCATCATTCAAGACCCAAATGGAGATGGTACTGAGCAACCTGATGTAGGTGAACTTCATTTGAGCAGGGCACTTGGGAGTGGATGATTTTCACAGGCACTTTCCAGCCTCAGCTATTTGGTGAATCTGTGAGTCTATGAAGTGAACAAAAATCTAATGATCAAGGTCTCTAAATGAAGCAGACACAGGAATACCAAACTCCTCTAGATGAAAGTTAAAGCTAAATGAAGTCAGACCAAAACTGAAGCATGTTCCCATTTCAATTGTAATGAGAAGATGGTCTGTGTTATACATGCAGCCAGAGGAAGCTGGACAAGCTGTTTCTGATGGGCTTCTACTCAGCATGGGGAGCAAACACAGCACTTCAATCAATAAAAGATAGCCCTCTGCTTCTCCTCCCCCCTGCCATGAATCCACAGAGGAAATTCAGTGAGCGTAATTAAAAGATGTAGATTAAAAATAGCATTTATGGTTCATTAAAAATCACTTATGTTGACATCTAAGCCTGAATGTGGCCAAATATCCTCTGAATTCCAAGCTGTTTAAAATTCGTTTTGTTCTCAATTTCCTTATCTGTACTGTTTTAATGACATGGGGTAAGAACAGAAAAAGAAATATGAGCATCATCTATCTACCACTTCCCCTCCAAGTCTTGGTAGATCTTATTTTCATGGCATGAGTGAGAGAATAGCACCTATACCAATTGTCAGAGTTGCCTGCTCCACACATGCTGTACAACCAAAATACACCATTGTAGTACTTCTTTTTTTCCCCAGCATTTTTTTAGCAGCTGGGGTATTTCTACACTATGCTGCTGCAGTAAGTAACACTGAAATTCTCTCTGGTTTTAGAGTTCTTCAGAGAACTATATGAACTGGAGGTGGTTAGTTACTTTTCTATTTGTTGGCTGACATTTTTCTTGTACTTATTCCTTGTGGTAATGTGGTTGATTAAATACACGGTCCGAGCCTCAAATGCTATAAATCAGTGCTGCTAAAGTGATCTAGCTCAGAATTTCTGGCCAGAACACCAAAAGTCCTAAAGTCATACTTTTCTTTGACATATTACACCAATGTAGCCACTGAAATCAGTGAAGTTACCTTGTATTTATAGCATTGTAACACCAGGATTTGCCCTGTTATTTATAAAACCTGTTTTGGATTGATGGATCCCATACATGATGAAAGGTTAGTTTTCCTTCTGGGGAAAAAAAAAAAAAAAAAGAAGACAAAGAATATTTGTGCATAACACCTGCAGCTGAATGCAATATACTGGCTGTTAAAAAAGCTTTTCAATTGGTCATCAATTTTACTACTAACAAATAAAAAATGGAGTAAAAGTATTGCAGGGATATATTTTTATAAATGTAAGATCTATTTTTTAAAAACATAAGGATGATAATGTGTTTCACACCGTGCTTTTTTTCAGTGGGTTAATGACCTTCTTGAATTATCAACTTCAGCTTTGCTACCAGCCTTTAAGTACACCAAGTCATTAATGACTCAGAACTGGCGTGTTAATGGAATATTCACACTTTTCAAATAACCCAAACAGACACTAAACAAAAGTAGATAGTCCTTTAATAGAAAACTAACAAGGAGTTTGAGCGGGGTGTTTTGCATTTCTAGCTTGGCCATGGTCAAGTTCCAATCAAAAAATTAGTCAGGAATCATTCCCCATGGACCCCTATACCCCAGCCTATACCAGGCAGTGAGACCTAGGGGCATCTCACTGCCTTGCAGGAGAGGGTGTTCATGGCATCATACAATTTTTATACAGCATCACAGACTTTACATTGATATGTACATATAGATTTCCATATAGATATAATATAGAATGGGTTTATATTTATTAATATTTCACTATTATATATTATATATATTCACTATTAGTAAATTCACTATATAATTCGCTATTATCTATATTATAGATTATATTATATATATTTCACTATTATATATTATATATATTAATATATCACTATCAATATATAATATGTTTATATATAATATATTGTTAACGGGAAAGAAGGGAGGGCGGGAGGAAGGAAGGAGGGAAGGAAGGAAGGAAGGAAGGAAGGAAGGAAGGAAGGAAGGAAGGAAGGAAGGAAGGAAGGAAGGAAGGAAGGGAGGAAGGAAGGAAGGAAGGAAGGGAATCACAGAGCTATGGTGAGGATTTTGAAAGAAACTTCACTGTAACTGCTGGTATTTATTCTGATTTCTGTGAACTAAGCATTCAACTAGGAAATGGTAGCAGACTCAGAATCAATATTTCTGTGAATACAAAATTGTGTGACATATTATTTCTGAGTAAGATAGATGAGATATTTGTTGAGAGATAGCATTTAAAATTGAGGACCAGAAGTGATTATTTTTTTTTAATTGAAAAAATGCTATGAAGCTTGTTGCAACCAAATGGTATACCAGGATTAACTGATCCTAATAATCAAGAGGTAATTGCATAGAAGATAAGTGGTATATAAAAATACAATTTTAATTTTGGTCTGTTCTCCTTGAGTTAGTTAATAGTAAATGAAGTTTTGATACATTCATTTTTTACACAATATTTCAAATTTTCTCTCACTGGGAGATGGGGCCTGGTGCCTATTATCTAAATCTTCTCATTACTTTCCAAAACATACAACTGATGAACAAAAATTTTTATGCTGTTTGGTCAGAATGGGATGATAGTATTTAAAAATATACCCTATGGCGTGGTTTAAACCCAGCCAGACAGCTCGTTCACTCACTCCCCCAACTTTTCCCCTTTTCCTCCCTCTTTTTTTCCTCCCCCCCCTTGCTCCCGGAGGGATGGGGAGGAGAATCAAAAGAGTGCAACTCCCATGGGTTGAGACAAGAACAGTCCAGCAACCAATGTACAACACAAATCACCACCGCTACCACCACCGACAACAATGATAAGAGAAAATAACAAGGGAAGAGAATACAATACCACCCGCTGAAAAAAATGAGTCCGACCCAGAAGACCCCATGCCTTTATGGGTAACTCCCAGTTACCCCCCACCCCAGGCATGACGTGCTGTGGTATGGAATACCTCTTTGGCTAGCTTGGGTCAGGCGCCCCGTCTCTGCTTCCTCCCAGCTTCCCCTCCTCCCTGGCAGAGCATGAGCCTCACAAAGTCCTTGGTCAGGGTAAACATCACTTAGCAACAACCGAAAACATCGGTATCACCAGCACTGTTCCCAGGCTGGAAGTCAAAAACACAGCGCTGCACCAGATACCAAGGAGAAAAACGACTGCTACTGCTAAACCCAGGACACCCTAAAAAAACTTTTAGTATGAGCTGCCATCATCTCCTCTGTACATTTTCCTATCAAGCCTCCAATTAAGTTTTTTTCATTTTTTTTTCTTTTGAGTTCTGCACATACCCTCATGTTCTCTACAGGTCAGGCTTTGCAATAACACCATCACCCTGGGACAAGACAGAAGAACACTGGCAGAAGAGAAACTTAATCCATGTTTAGTCACCTGCAGTTCTGAGATGTGCTGACACTCTTCTAAGATTAGCATGTGCATCTGCTAAATCCATAGGGAGTGGACATATCACCTTGCATCATGGGTTACCTTTGTCCTGCTGTGAACTCTGCATGAACTCTGACACTTATATAAATGTTGCTAAAATATTAACAGTATATTATATGTTCACATATTGATGTATTGATACTGAAATATTAATATATAAATATTACATATTATCATATATCCACTTCAATCTAAAGTCTGTGATGCTGTAAGTGAGCAGACAAGAAAATAAATATACTGGCCCAGGAATATTGAAAGAGAAGAAACAACCATCAGAGGAAAAGAAACACATTAGCTCTGTTAAAAGGACTTTTGAGCTGCCCGACTCACAAGCCTGTTGAAAATATCCACATAAACATCAAGAGGACATTAGATTTTTCATCCTATTCAATCAATATCTTACAATTACGAGGTTTAGTCTAACTAGCTAGGCTGCCTAGCATTTGGCTATGATTTATTTTGCTTATATTTGGTTACTTTGATTTTCTCTCCATTTTCCATTACTTATGTCAAATAAACTCTGTTTTATTTAATCTAACTGTAATTGATGCCTGTTTAATGAAGAACGTCCATCGGTAGGAGGTTGCTGGGAGACGAGAGCTGCTCTGGGACTGTGTGAGAGTCTGGATGTGGATAGTGGATGCCAGGGGATGGCAACTGGCTGTGCCAACAGGGAGCTGCCACAGGCGGGTGGGGGGAAGAAGGGAAAACCCCAGAGATAAGGGAAGAAACCAGACCCAGACTCACAGATTTCTTTGTCCATAAACAGATGTGCTGAAAAATTCAGACCTCAGAGGAGCTAAATTCATCACCAGGATTGAGTTTGGTCCCAGATGTAAGCAGATCCTGACGCAAAACACAAAGAAATAACTTTCCCATCACATTAGAGGGGAAGAAAAGAAAAAAAAAAAACACAAAAGGAAACTAAATTTACTCAATGGCTTTGAGTATTTTATCAGATGTTAAAAGTTTCCATGATTCACATACTGCTGCTACTTTTCAGGGCTGCTGAAAATATTACTAAGAGAAATCAGTGTGACTGTTAAGTGGAAAGGAAGCATAAACCTTGATTATAAGCATTAAGCCCCAAATTTTCATGGAACAAGGGTTTTGAAAGTGTTTTGCCTAAGCACTGATTTTGTAGTGTAATTCTTTTTCTCTCACTTTGCTGCTCTGTTCTTTAGTGCCTGTGCTATCACCACGACTTTCGTAGTAGAGCCTTGCAGGAGCAGGAGCCCTTATTCCAGATTAAGGCTTCGGTGTGCTTCAGTGAGTAAATGAGGTCCTGACCATATTAATTGCATTCACTGGGAAGCTCAACATGCTACCCATGTCTCTGTAATTATTCAGTATGCTGAGTGTTATCGTAGCAGCCATGTGGATCCATTATCATTTTACTCCTTTAAATGCTGCTGATTTAACCATTAGCATAGCTGCAACTCATGCTCCCAAGGAATAAGAGAAATAATAGAGTTTAATTCCTCATCTCTTTTTCAATTTTTCATGCTCCCTATTGATAGGCTGCTTCTCTCATAAACATTTACTAGTTTGTGCATGAGTCTCCATGGCTAATTCTTATGCTTTGTGCATTACTTGTATAAAAAGATAAAACCCCATATAGAAGAAAAGATAGTCAAATTACCTTGCAAATATTATTTGTCTGCAAAAAGATCTCTGCCATTTGGACATATTTGCAAAGTAATATTAATGCTTTGTGCTTTGTAAAGATTGTACAGAAAAGCAAAGAAACAAGCCCAAACAAAGGAGAAAAAATGGGGAAAATAGGGTTAGACAGAGGTATTAATGCTATGGATAGACAGCTTACTGGTTCTTCATTTTTTTTTACTCCTTGTTCATGATGACTGATTCGTCTCTGACACACATTATATGGCTGACAGCCTCAATGACTGGCATTTCCAGTCAGGAGACTAATGAATAGCAGAAATGAATAATCCTTTACATGTATGGTCATCTTTATTAGGATTGCTGGTAGAAATACCAAAAAGAAGACATACCAGAAATATTCAAGCAAACACAAAAACCCCTACCCATCTAAATATTCAGGGAAAGGGAATAACAACGGAACATGAAAACTGAAGTGACTGATGTGCTCACAAACACTGCTTTGCAGTTTTTATGAGACTGTATTCAAATCCATTCACTTTACTTGGCATAACCATGTAGCTACATTTTGAATGAGGTGAGTTTTATGCTTGAATCTTTTGCATCAAACAATGATTCGATTAATCTTATTAGTTACTGTAAGAACTAATTTGAAATTATTCTCACGCAGCCATAGTATTATTGAAACACCCAAGATAGAAATCCGAAAACATTGTCTACACAGGTTTGCTAGAAAGTCCCTTTTGTCACTCACTGTTCAGATACAGCTACAAATGTAATGAGAACAAAGAATTGCTGAGGGGCAGCCTTTCCATTTAATTAAAGATTTTGCAGTGTGAGGACCAAAATTTCTGCTGATGTAAACAGCTGTAAATCATTGTTTTGGCTTTGGTGATTACTGTCAAACTTGTCCACCTCCAGCAGGTAAGATACAAACATAAACAAAAATTAAAAAAGAAAATTAAAAAAAAAAACCAAAACACTGTTACATAGAACTGCTGGCAGAATTGAAACTGAAATTCTAGTTTTGAACCAGGATATCTTGTGAGGCTATACATAATGCCTATACATACAGAAAGACAGTATGTATATATTACAAAGCATCTTCCATTTGTACGTACATTTATCTTATTTTGTTGAAGTTATCTTTTATTCTCAAGGTAATGAGAAAAATTCTTCCTAAAAATAGCAGTTATTGTAAAAATGAAAATCAAGATAGCTCACTGCTACTTTTAAAAGAAGTAAATTAATTAAAAAAGAAACATCATTCTTGGCTAAGAACTACTTTTGAGAAATGCTGAAAATGAAAACTCAATAGGGCATTGATTCCTTTCATCTCTTCTATGACTTTTTCTTCTGGTCTACCTTATTTTATATATATTTCTTTGCTGAACCTCAACTTGGGATATTCGCAATATAGATCTGTTTCTGATAGCACTATGAGGACAAAAGTCCAAATTTTAATTAAAGTTCAACCAAGCCTCCGGCCTAAAACACATGATAGTTAAAATCATTGCTGGTTTTATTTTCTCTTTGAGAAGCATACTGAGTTTTAAGGATACTGGTCATTTCATGTTCAACCAGAATCTTCACAGCCTTTTATCCCGCAAGGCAAATTACATTTGCTTAAACTGAGGCTGAAAATTCTGGAGTTGAATCTGGCAAGGGACATGAAGGGCTTCTACTGGTCTACCAGCAGCAACCGAAAGATGAGGGGAAATATGGACTTGCTGCTAAATGGAGCTGGGGACCTGTGACAAGGAACATATGCCTGATGGGGGCAGGGAGCAAAGAAGACAGCAGCAGGCTGTTTTTAGTGGTGCCCAGTGACAGGACAGGAGGCAATGGACACAAACTAAAGCAGGAAATTTCACCTAACCGAATGTTTCAGGTCCAAGGGTGGTTAAGTACTTGAACTGGTTTCCCAAAAAGGCTGTGAAGTCTCCTTCCTTGGAGATACTCAAACACAGGCTGGAAACAGTCCTGAGCAACTTGCTCTAGCTGATCCTGCTTTGAGCAGGACATCAGACTGAATGGTCTCCAGCCTCAGTTGCATGATTCTGTAAGGTGGTTTTCTCTCTGTTCAGCTATTAGAAATATTCTTTGGAGCAGAGAGCAAAACCACTTTGGTTTGTTAAATCCCACCTTTATAGACTGTCTTTCTCCTTGGGCAGAACTGGACTCTGTCAACATGGGTGAAAGCAGAGCTACAGCCCCACTGCAAAATAAACCATTCCTAGCTGTTTATATGTCAAAGGGAGCATAAGATAATTGAACTGAAGCTGGTTGAAGCTGCTAGGCAGGCAATGGTGTTCCTCTAGTGAGAAATACTGCAGCTGAGTTGGGATCATGGCTGGTAGGATGAGCTCAAAGAGGCAAGAAAGTTGACTCTACCTTTGTGTAACATCTCAAAACAAAGCTATAATCTATTCTGTAAAAAATAATCCTGCTTTTAGGGAGAGACAAGCTACATGATCTAACAGGAATTTTCCATCTTCAGCTCTTTGATTCTTGGATAAATAATGTATTATCAGTCTTGGACAGATAGAGAATAGTCAAGGATAGTCAGGCAAAAAAAAACAAACAACAATTAATTTTCCTAAATGCTTTCTTTAAACTGAATTAAAATAAAACAAACAAATATAATAAAATATCTTTTTGAGTGAGGCTTATATGACACATTCGCCTCAGGCTGTAAATGTGATAGTGGCTAAATTACCTTCTTTCTCATTTAAGTGGTACAGAAGTAAGAACAGGAACTATTATTCAGTACAAAAGTAGAAGAAGAAGTGATTTTAATATGCTTCAGCACACTTTATGCCCGATTTCTATAGATGTGCAAGTGGTCTTGAACTGATGAGAAAGAACATGACTGCTACATTAATCATTTGGAGACATACACTAATTTATAAATGCTTCTCTTCCCTTCAGGTTTCTGACAAGTTTGAGTTTTTCAAATAGAATGGTAAGTGGAAATAAAGCGACAGGGAATGTTTTTGTTAAATTAATTTTAAAAGAAATATTTCCACACCCACAGCTTTTCTTTTACATTCCCTCTGTCTATTTTTCATACATTTTTAAAAGTGTACTTTAAAAGGTATTTATCATCCCGGTAGTTAAGCTTTTTTCCTTTCAACGCCCTCTTGTCTGTCAGTAAAATTTACTGTCTTGGTGATACTTTCTGCAGTTGAATTACAGAGATCATTCAGTTTCTTTCCCTGACATCAACTCAGAAATGAGGAAATAAGATTAAAGGTTGCTTTTCTTTTTTCTTTTTTTTTTTCATTCTGTTCCCTTTTTTGTCCAGGTAAATGTGAAGTTAAAAAAGCGATCTGTTCCTAATATCAGTTCTACAGGTTGACACAGTGAGGCAAATGCTTTTTTGTTCATCTATACACTGCTTTAACTGGTATAAATGTAAGGGAAGTGTTGAAGAGTTTTAGACCAAAATAGATGTGATGAGCTCATACCCTAATTCCCAGGGGAAGAGACTTAAGGTTTACCTAGGAGAGTCTTACAGAATTGAGACAAACAACTTCCTATTCCCAAACTCAATCCCAGGACCATATGGCAGGGGACAGCCACCTCCTGGCTGTGCTGTGCTCTTTGCATGTGCACTGGCTCTTCCCCTTAGCTGCAGCAAGAGCAGCCAAAACACCCTGCCTCTTTCTTCTTATAGGGCTGGCAACAATTCAGCAGTAGCCAACACCTGAAAGCTAAGAAACAACCTGAAAAAGATGAGAGGGTTTTATTTTGTACTTCCTTCTGTGAAAAAAAAAATTAAATGCAGTGATGTGGAATAGTGAAAAGGCAAATGTGAAAGAAACTTGTGGAAGAAGGGGAGTCATAGGTTAAGAAAGAGAGAAGCTTTTGAGGGAGACAAAGACATGGAGAAAAGGACCTATAGAAAGATGGGGAAAAGAAATATTAAAGTTTCAGTTCTCTTATCCTGAAAGCAAACTCTTCTGTCAAAATGTGTTACATCTTGCTAGGGAAATACAAATCTTCACTGAAGATCTGAAAGAGTCACCCAAACACAGGCGTGTTCAAGCTCCTGGCATTGTTATCAGTCAGGAATCCTCAGTGACAGCTGTGGAACTGGAATGCTGAAAGTAAAGTGGAGTCAAAATACTCAAAAGACTAAAGCAGCTTTTAGGCTTATATGAAGTTCTCAATCCAGAGCCTTGACCCTAAATAAATTTTATTGACCTCAGAACAATAGGCTTTGGTTTATACTTCTGGCCTTCCTATCAATATCTGGAATTAATCTGGAACAGATTTTTGGTCTTTCCCTCCTTTTTCTAATACTCTTTCAAGGCTGTACTGTTTGGATAAAAATAGAAATGCTCTTTTGGGAACACAGCCAAACTCCTCTCTGGAGGGTATGTCAGAGACAAATATGCTTTCAGTGGTTTTCTTCCAGTTTGTGAATGGTGCAGCTTAGACTTTTTTCTGCAGTATCACCAGCACCCTCCCCATGTATATTCAGTTTCATCTCCTAAGCCCCTGCCAACTAATTTTGTTCAGTTTTTTTGTTTTGCTAGATTCTCCTTGTCTTTGGTTCAGCTTTAACAGTTATTTTTCTCCTTCTTAGCAGCTGGTGCATTGCTGTGTTTCAACTTTAGTCTGAGAACAGTGCTGATAATGTACCAGTGTTTTAGCTGTTCATAAGTAATGCTTACCCTGATCAACGAGTTTTAAGTCTCTCGTGCTCTGCCAGTGAGAAGGCACACAAGAAGAGGGCAGGAAGCAGAGACCTGAACTACCCAAAGGGGGATTCCATGCAAGAGCATGTCATGCCCAGTATGTAAACTTGGGGGAGTCACCCTTCCTGCTCAGATTGGGCTGGGTATCTATCAGAGGGTGGTGAACAATTGTATTGTGCATCACTTGTGCTTATTGTTTTCTTTTCCCTTTCCTCTTTTAGTTTTATATTCTCTCCCCTTGTTATTTCCTTATCATTATTGTAGTAGTAGTAGTTTTGTATTATACCTTAGTTCCTGGACTGTTCTTATCTCAACCTGTGGGATTTACATTCTTTCAATTCTCCCTGTCCAGAGTGTGTGGGGAGGGAAAGGGTGAAGAACAGGGAGAGCGATCAGGCATCTGAGTGGTTCTGAGTTACTGGCTGGGCTTAAACAGTGACAGTCCTTAGTGAAAAAAAAAAAAAAGAAAGAAAAAAAAGGCAGTCTTGGTGGGCCCATCTGGCTCAGTCAATAGAGCATGAGACTCTTAACCTCAGGGGGGAGAATATAAAACTGAAAAGGCAAGGGCAACTATCCCCAGTTTATATACTGGGCATGAGGTGCTGTGGTGTGGAATACCCCTTTGGCTAGTTTGGGTCAGGTGTCCTGGCTCTGTTTCCTCCTGGCTTCTTGCTCCCCTCCTCACTGGCAGAGCATGAGAAACTGAGAAGTCCTTGATCACAGTAATTGCTACTTAACAACAACTAAAACACTGGTGTGTTATCAGCATTGTTCTCAGGCTGAAGCTGAAAACACAGCACTGCACCGGCTGCTAAGGAGAAAAATAGCTATTACAGCTGAACCCAGGACACTCACTAAAAAAAAAAAAAAAATAAAATAAAATAAAATATTTAATTTAATTTAATCATTCAACCTGAACTGAAACCAAACATAAGTAACAGAATTTCTAGTTCATCCGCAGAAACAGCAAACAACCCAAACAAAACAAAACAAAACAAAACACAAAAAAAAACAACCAAACAAAAAGCCCCCAATAACCCACAACTAAGAAAATTAAACATTTTCCCAGCTCTACCTGTAAGCATTACCTCAAAAATGATATCACATTGTGTTGTTCCTCTGAACAAGACTATACTGTGCTCTAATTCTGAACATTACCATATGGTCTCAGCAACTGCTTTGATTCCTGAGCACGGTGTACTGCGAATTCCCCACTGGACTGGTGGTATGATTTCCCACCTAGGAATGTCATTCAGTGATTTCAAAGCCTTGCCATGTACAATATCATTAACAGGAGGAATGGCATGAATCAACAACATTACAATGAACTTTGTGAGCTGATCTCCAGAGGGGCTTGTTTCATAGATGCTGAATTTCCAGCAAACCACACACTGCATCCCTAACACACATCAAGCAATGTAAAGAGAAAAATAATAAAGAAATGTTTGCATATTTTCAGTTTAGTAGAACTACATTAAAAGTACATTGAATATTCATTCTAAAAATCAGTGACAAATGGCATCAGGATTTCTCATTTCCATTCATTTTTATGGAAGATATTAGCAATTTTCCTATTGCATGGTGTTTTCAATATTAAGTCCAAGAACCCTGATTGACTCATTATTTTAGGGAAAGCCAGCATTTGTCTCTGTGATTGCAGTAACACTGAGAGGTGTCAAAGGTATATGAACGTAATATTAACATTTACTCATGTCCAGCTCAAACCTTCATTGTATGACTGCAGTTTCTTTCATCTTGTAGCTCTTGAAATTACAAATGTGAAAACCTCAAGTCAGTGAAATAAGAAGGAACAATACCTGTGAAAATAAGTTTATTTAGCTATCTTTTTGCTGCAGATACTGTAAATAGAAAAAGACATAGTCTAAGTGCTATATGAGTCTCAGCTACAGGAAGAAGAAAATTACCAAAGCACTTTTTTTGGTAAGAGGAGGGCTTTCTTGGGTGATTTTTGTAGCATGTAAGGGCCTGGAAGAGAAGTGTTAGCAATCAGTTTTGCCAAGACTATGAGTGATATTGGTTATGGAGCACACTGGCAGTGCTCAAGCATTTGTAATGTTTGGTACATTTCATTTTAAACATTCCACATTTCTTCAGTCATTTATGTGATAAGCACATTATAATGCAATTTCTTTGACTAATTTTTTCTCTTTTATTTTTATTTTTTTTTTAATTTAGTATTTGTGTGACATCTCAGATGCAGCAGTGATTTAATACAGAAATGCCTCCATACAGAACCCTGACACAGCCAGACTATTTTCCAGCTCGGGAGAGGTACAGAGGGCATCACCCTAAAGGACAGATTGGTTTTATTTTCTCTCCCCCCCTCCCTTTAAATCCATAGTCACCCGCATACTAGGATGATTGGGTGAGGATTCCCATGACAACTACAGCTTCACAGGCAGTCATGGCAACATATTTCTGACTGCAGTCCCAGGACTAGTTGCATGTATGCTTGAAATCATGCACTACAATAAGTCATTGATGGTCTTTGCTCTTACCAAGAAATGCCGGCACATTTCTATAATTTGTAATTTATTTTCAAAATACTCTACCTTCCTTCAGTGCTTGAATTTGCTTTGCAGACAGGTTAATATTTAGGTGGCTTGGTTTTTATTTTTTTTCACTCACACCCATTTTTAAAATGGCCTCTGTTACTTTTACTTTTTTTTTTTGAAATTACAATTCCTTTTTAACTCACTTTATAGTGTTATCATTTTGCAGAAATAATTTCTCTGATTCATGTAGTTGCTATTCCCTTTGTTTCCTCACAATTAATATTCTATGTGCAGATATTATCAGTGGTACAATCTGTGCGAGTCAAGCACTACAGTGAGGACATACATAGATGTCTGTCATTTAAACTGAATATCTATCAATATAAAATGACAACTGATGACGAACACAAATTAAGCAGATGATACCCAAAAAAGTGAAGACAAACTTGAGTCAAGACTAGCTGTGTTCTGAAATTATTTTAAGGATGAAAGATAAGGTGTGAAATAGGGAAAAAAATTATGCATGTGCATGTATGTAAATTTATGCTCATTTTATACATACATATATATGTGTGTATATATTTTTATATGAGATATTTAAAAGAGAGAGGGCAATGTTCCTGGATTCCAAAGAAATGTTTATATTTTGCATAGACTAAATGTAATAAAAGTACCTCCTAAGTCTGGATGGTTTAGACTTTGCTGCTGAAATGCTGTTAGGCTTAAAACCAGCAGTTTTAACACAGGGAATGGATTTCATGCTGTGTTCTGGTACATCAGGGAGAGATACCTATAGCTATTACTGGCTGAAAGGAAGATAAAGATTCCTATTTGCTAAACAGGAATCCCTGCCCCTGGTGAAGTAGGATTCCCAGCTCCACTTGAAAAGAAAGTGCCAAATTCTGGGAGATCTGGGGAGAGATGATTTCAGTGGAAACTGCAAAATCTGGGGGAGGAAGGATTAGAATTTGACCCCATTTTATTTGAAAGGTTTGATTTTAAAGTGACTGATGAAGACAAATTTATAATTCAGCAATTCCTTTATCAACACCCCATAGCCTGCTTTCAAGGCTATGCTTTCTCCTTTAGCAGTCTTATGCTGAGACTGTGATTAGCTTTGCGTTACCTATCTGTCCTTAAGATTTGGTTTGCTTCTTAGTCCAGTACAATCTGACTTTTTCAAATGCCAAAGGTTCAAAATTTCCAAAGGTTGATGATAATTTGCTGAATTCCTTTCTACGTATCAAACAAAGTTCCTTGGAGTCAGATGTGTCAAATATTATTCCTTCTTTTTATAGAAGAATCACTTGAAAGGAGGAAAGTTCTTGACAGGAATCTTGTGGAGGAAGGAAAATTGTATCAGAAAATAAAATCAAAGCTGGCAACGTAAGGGGAGATGATTTAATCACATATGCAGTTACATGATAAGAAAGTCAGGTCAATACCGTGGCAGGCAGCACCAGAAAAAGCTTGGGATGTCATCTACAATATTAAATATTTGGATTATATTTAACAGAAAGGCAGAACACCTTCAAAGAGGTGCAAAAATGTTTTTCAGGTGGTAAAGCCCATAGCATTAAAATCTAGAAAGGAAAACACTGCGCTATTTACTTCTTAGCATGTCTTCTGTGACATGTCAGTTCCCAGTTCTTGCAGAAAACCAGGAGCTTTGATTTTCCAGAGCAACAGATTTCCTTAAATCTGTGAGGATTTGAAAGGATCCAGAAAATAAGTTATTTCACTAGCAACATGGAGAGCTACATGTCTCTTTTTTTTTGGCTTCCTCCCAGACCTTTCTGGTGAAAGGTCTTCACCTTTCTGGTGAAATCACTATAAGCAGAATTTGAAGGGATCCAGATATTGGCCAGTTCTCAGCTCACCTACAAGAACAGCCCTGGACTGGGAGAACAGGGAAGAGCCACAGGCAGAACAATCAGGAAAAGGCTTAGTTAAATCATTTCCAGGAAGTCAATCTTTTGGGGCCTATCACCATTTCATGTTATTTAAAGCAGAGCTGGCTTATTCGAAAGTCTTAACTGTAATGGCAAATGAAAATAGCAGTAGAAGAATCAATGCAAACCCTACTCTCTATATTCCATATAAAAGTATCTTTTATTAGTTTGGGGAGTATGGAAGGAAGCAGTCTTTACCCTGTAAGTAATTATTGTCACAGTTCTTGTTTACTATTTTAATTTCTCAACTTTTTATTCAAACCCATTTTATAGCCCTATAAAGTTTGATAAAATTGTATTTGGTGCTTTATCTAAATATTGATCAGCATGTTTATACGGAAATTACTGTGCCTTCAGCTTGAACTGCAAGAAGTAATAAATTAAACATTAAAAAATACCCTTCACTTACTGAAAATCTCATTTTATTTTGTAATCTATAATCCATAACTTTTCTACAATTAATTTACCTAAATGTGCCAAATATTTTTATCTTGAGTGTTACTAGAGCTCTATTCAAGTTATACATTTTTTAGTGAATGAGCAAAATAGCAGTAGCTATTACTATACATTAGTCTGATTGGAAAGAGGTGAGGAGAGCTATGCCTATTTACATGAAATTCAAGCCTGATATAACTCAGAGAAAATGGATTTGACATTTTTAGTCTAGTAACTAATGTCAGGACCCACTTCATTTTGTCAAAGCCTTATTCCTGTTAGTCTTCATCCCACAGCTTTGTTCTTAAATACTTGATGTCCGTGGTTCATTGAGAAAGCATCACTCATAAGCAAAAAGGAATTTGAGTACTGTTGATCTGTGCTTGTTTTCTGTCTGCCTTCACAGTGAAGGATGGGTAAGAAATGGTATTCAGAATCACAGAAACACAGTATTGCATCAGTATTTTTCACTGAGCTCATGTGGCTTAAAAATACATTGGTTTATTTTGCTACAATTTGCCTGTATCTAAACAAGCTTCTGTTAGGATTTAAGTGATGTGTTTGACTCTTCAATAAAACCAAATAAATTTCACAAATATTTTCTTCAGTTAAGCACTGTTTTTCAACCTTGGCTTTATTAGAAGCTTCAAAGAAGAAATGTGGGAATTACCCATCTGCAATATCCCTGCTGCATTTTTAGTCCCTGGAGAATTCAGTGTGTAAGCTGGAGTAACCATTTTCTCATTACCTTTGTAGATCCTTTAATTCTGAACTTTTAGTGTAAATGTACACCACTGGTAAGGTCACTGCTTTATTAAATAGTTCAGTGATGCGATTTAAGCTTTCACACAGTCCAGGGCTAATTGCGTGAAGAACATGGCATGTCCTCTGCACATAAATTGGGATGCTTAAATATCTGTGCTATTGACTGTTTAAAGCAATAAACTGGTACTATCTATAATCAGCATGAAGGGTGGACAAAAAGAAGCCTTCTGAAATATTTTTACTCCAAGTTTGTTTAAGCATAAAGATAAAAATCTGCTTAGGGAGGCTGATGCAAACTATTTTACTAACCTGACTATAAATTGTTTAAATTTAGAATTTGACTACTCTTCTAGGTATTTTCTTTCACATATAAAAATAATATCAATTGGCTCATTTGCACTTTACAAAGAAAACTTCATCTGTTCTACTAATAGATGTTATAAATAATTTAGGGCAAAACTGGGTATATAGACTTGTGTGTTTTCCCCTTGGGAAAGAATAAACGGTTTTTCTTACCTCCCTCTTTCCTCACTGCAGATATTGTTATATTATGCAACAAATATTTCACTCAAAATCAGAAAGAAATCAAACCCAGCAATTTTAAATAGCAGATAGACATATGATTTGTGTTTCCATTCATGGATTGGACAAGCAATTTAGGTTATCTAACATCTTTGAAGTCCTCACAGCCTTGTTACCCACTTTTGCAGACTCATAAAGCTAAAAGGGACCACAAAAGATCTTCTGGACAGACCTCCTACATATCAGCAGCTGTTGTATTTCAGTAGAGTCCAGCAATGCATGACCTGTGCTGGGTAACGCAGACAATTCTGAGCAGCATTCATCTTCAGATACCAAGAGACAGCAGCTCGTTTCTTCACCACTTGGTCATCCTAACTGTTAAAAATTAATATCTTATTCCTAATATTATTTTTTTATCTGCTAGCCATAATTTCTTGTCTCTGTTTTTCTTTACTAAAGAACCCTTTGTATATTCTTCCCCTGAAGGGACCATAGTTATGTTGTCTCTTAGTAATTTCCTTAGTTAACTAAGCACAGTTTTCTCAGGCATTTGTGAACCATTTTCCAGCATTCTCCCATACAGCTCCAATTTTTCAGCAAACTCAAAAAAGTATTTTCCTGTGGAGATTTAATTTAGTGAGCCAAGCTCTGGGAATCAAACCAAAAGGTGGTCCTCGGTCCCACGGACTTTGAGTCCTAGCACAAGCAGAGAGAGGGATACAAAGGCAGAGGAGAAGCACAAGAACCCAGTGGGGTGCCGGAGCAAACATGATAAGCAGTTATCTCAGCACACCCAAAGATTAACTTTTGACAAGTTTTTTGTGTACATCATGGCAAAGGAGAGCTTTAATGAGGGATTTGAAGGTGGATAATGATGCAGCTTCACAGATGTTTACAGGGAGCTTCACCCAAGCATAAATAATTAGCACTGATAATACTGACTCTCTTCAGTGGGTGTGGAGGTTTTAAAGGGGGTTTGAATGAACTCACTTGGGTACCCTAGGCAGCAGACAGACAACAGTGTGACATACTGCTGCAAACATAACCAGCTTCTCTACACAGCTAATTAGCCCAAGCTGCAGTATCACATTACGCTGTTGTCAGTATTCACAGCGTTATTCAGAGGTAGCAAAGCTATCTCTGCATGGCAGTATGCTGGTGCTGTGCAGATACTCCCTGACATGCCTGTAGAGGTTATGGATAGTGAAATACAGTAGGATTTTTTTATTTACTTTCTTCTGCATCTGGAAGTTTCTTGATAATACATTGCCTTTTCTGAGTCATATTTAAGAATGGGGAATAGCATATTGATTTTGTCATGCCAGTGAAGAAATGTGAACCTGTCAATGTCTATGGTCACTCCATCCAGCAAGCTGATGCTCCATTTCTCTGCCATGTGCTGACATACTTTTATTGGAGGGACAAGAAAAAAAATATGTTGGACAATTAATCAACGCTTGGTCTGGCTGTAACAGTTCAACATATGTAATAAAATTGCTTTTTCTTTTCACCCAGAATTGTTCCCTTCCAGTCTGAAACGAAAACAATTTAGCACAAGCTCTGGGCAGCTGGATTCACAATCAGTTCAATCCAGTATTAAAATCTTAAGCAAATATGATTTTAAACTACCCTGTGAGAATTTCCTTACTAAGAAAATGTTCTGCATTTTGGATTGGTCTGGATTTAGTCTATGTCTTTATGTCGAGATATTGTGGCTCAACACACAGTCAGCCAATTATGAACTATGTTGAAATTCAGCCACCAAACAGCCCAGAAGTTCAGAAAAATTCACATGAAGCCCTGGGTCCCTTGTTACAGCTTGGATACTTCCCTGACTTTTACATAAAAATATGATATTTCAAAAATTACTGCTGTCCTTGCTGTGTCTGAATAGCTTTTTTGAGCTGTTTTGCTATCTTTGCAGACGAGAAGAAATCTTAGGTTTTGTCCCTAGAGGTTTACTCTTTGTATTCATGTTATTTTCAAACCTGAGCTCAGAGCCTCCTGAGAGCTCCTCAGTCTTGCTACTTGGATGAAGGATGAAGGACTGGGCCTGTGTCCACAGTAGGAAGAGAAGAGGCAGGGGGAAGGCCCCTGTTATGGCTGGTGTATTGCTCTGGTGCCATGGAGGGGCAAAAGGAGAAGCAGGAGCAAAACGTATTGCTTCTGGAATACCCTCCCTTTCTTGCAACTATTCCGAACAGCACAGTACCTCTTCAAGTGGCAGTATCTGCTATATGTACAATTTCTAGCAGTCCATCAGAAACGGTCAAGAAATGGACTGTTGATACACCTCAGAAGGCTGTCAGTCCTGGGAGACTCACTGGTTTGCTTATACCTTCAGATAGCTCTGCATATATTTGCATGGCATGAAAATGCTGTCTTTTATCTATGCCACTGAATCTTTTATCAGAGTCAAATCTGAATTTAGGGAGGCTGGAAGGAAATACCAGCAGCCTTAATGTGAAAGACACACTTTAAAGACTTGAAGTGTGGGTTTGATTTATTGGAAATTCAGGACTGAATGGTCAGTAGAGATTTTCCAAGGTAGATATTCCTCACATTTACAGTAGAATTTGTCTCTTGGATTGAAATCCAATGTCTTTCTGCTCAAAGAGAGCACCTTTGCCATTTGGTCTGATAGTGGATATTTTTAGCTCCCGGATCTCATTAACCTACATGGCTTTTGTGAGATAGTGGATTAGAACCAACAGAGGCAGCAAAAGGCAGTCACGTGCAGCTTTTTGAGGACAAGAAAGTAGCACAAGCTAGTGAACTATTTCAGTCATAATACAGTCTAAAGCCGGACAGAGGCTTTGAGCATGAGTAAAAAGAAAATAAGTGATTTTACCCATCTTAACTTTTTTAGCTGTGAGGATTAGATGCTTACTTTTTTACTAAATCCTCTCTCTGACTCAGAAATAAACCACTGTAACCACATTATTTTGTCCTTATCTTCTGAGATGCAGAGGCTGATGAGAGATAAGGTAAGCAATATGACTGGCCAATGCATGGTCTTGATTTGCATAAAATAATTAGAGTAAGATATTAAAATATAAAGAATACTACTCATTAATAAGAATGATATAATAATGGTCTGTCTCTCTGCTTGACTGTGACACTAATCCAATCATAGATTAATTTCAAGGAGAAAATAAACAGCTATCTTTACCATATCTTAGGTCATCAGCTCCTTCTAACATATCTTTCCCTGGGGAGAATTCTCTTAGCTGATATTGCCTAATTATATTTCACAATCTTGCCTTTTAGCAGATTGTCATCTATTTAAATAAAGATCTACTACCTTTTTAAATGAAGGGTCATTGTTCTATACCTGTGGATAGAAGGAAACAGTAGAGAAAAAGCTCTGAACTTCCTCCAGCTAATTAATAAACTTAAAGGAAGAGTTTAGGGTACAGCTTTTCCCAGACCATCTAACCTCAGCCCCACTGTCACAAAACTCTCTTTCTTTTCAGTGTAAATACTGCTGATTAAGGAAACAAAAACTTGTCTACTGATCCACTGAATATTTTCCAGATCCTTCCCCTCTGTCCCTTCATCCATCATTTTTTGAAGTGACAAAACTGCTCAGCATCTCATCCATTACATACAGTACCTACCAATGGAAAATTCCCACAAATCAGATTGAACTTGAAGAACATGGGCATTAATGAGCAGAAAATATAGAAATAAGTCTAAAATTGAGAGCTGAGCTAGGGAATTGTAGCTCCCTAGTTTTAAACAGCTCAGAAGGCTGTTTTCTTTTACTTACTTCTTGAAAATATTTTACACTGGCTGTACTTTGTTTTCCAGCTGTCAGAGTTAGAAACAAATCTAGTTTATCTCTGGCATTTTTGTACTTTTCTTTGAAAATACTTCATATTAGACATTTTTAAGTCTAGAGTACGTTCTTTTTTGAACATTCAGACTGAATTTACGAAGCTGAAGGAAAATATTGCAATGCATCTTGCCCATGCAAATTTAACTGACTGCAAACATATAAACTGTAATAAGTTTTAAAAAAATCTTTGTCTAAATTAAATTCGCTTTTGTCAAAAGTGTATTTGAAAGTGAAAGGAAAAAGCCTTTTACTTTGGCATTTTAACTTGTGGTGGTGTTTTCAATCAACTGTGACTTTCCCTGAAGGAAAAGTCCCAGTTTATACTGCATATAATACTTCAAGCTTCAGAACCTCTGATATTAGCATGAGTTGAAAAGTCAAATAGGTAGGAATTGTTTCCTTTTTGGGAATTAACTTGCAAGAATTTTGTCTCTTTTTGCCACATCGAGAAGAGGGAGTCTTTTTCCTCTTTTTTCCTTAAGGAAAAAAAAAAAAAAAAGCAAAAAACCTTGAAAACCTAGTAAGGAGGAAGCTAGCAGCAAGAGGGAAGAAGGCAGAAGAGAGCGTGAAAACTGCAATGAAGCCTTGTTCTTTACTACGCTTATCAGTCCAGGCAATAAAACTGCTTTTCCTATGCTCAGTCCTCTAGGTTTCATGGACATCTTGGTTGACGTGCAAACCAGACAAACTAGAGGAAATGCAAGAAATCACAGAGAAAACCAACAGCAGAGAATTTCCACTTCCCTGCAGAGGATAACTAGCTAGTTAACCTGATGATGTCAGGACTGGAGACTTTGTATACAGGCACGCTCACATTTCTTCTCATTTGAAGAGTGAAAGAATCTATTAATTTTGTTGATTCTTCCACGCAATGCTTAAAATTGTGGCCTACAGGAAGGTCCCTACTTCCTTAGACAAATTTAATTTTAAATGCGCTATGTCTTCACAGGAGAAAAATTACATAGCCTAATAAAGTTCTCTCTATTCGGTTCTCATATTCTTCTTTCTGTATTTGCAAGTCAATATGTGTATATTTTGTTGTTTATATGGACTCTCTGATATTTAATGTTCTTTCCAGTTACATTTCAACACTTTCAAAAAAAAATTCTTGAGAAAAAAACAGTTTGCAAACATAAAGGAAAAGTTCAACTGAAATTTTCAAAGACCATTTTTTACGCTTCTTGCCTGTTATATAATTTTCTAATTTTTTTTTTTAAACATCCATATTATTTTTTAGTTTGCACCCTGGCACTTCAGTGGCTACTTAAATGTATGATGTAATTGTTGAATAAATTGTCTAACAGCATATAATACCATTCTAGATCCTACATAGACATCTGTAGCTAAAAATTACAATGTAATTACATACAAATATATGTTTAGTTACCTGGCAATTATAGCGTAGTTGTTACACTGTTTTTTTTGCAAAAAACTGATGTATGGAAGAATGTTTTGGTACTTTCAGCACCATGAAACTGGCTATCATCTGTGAATTCTTTTTGTTTGGAAGTTTTGAATTCAAAAATATGTTAACTGTTTAACCTACATTTGTCTTTATGTTTTAAAAAATTGTTTCCTACATCTACATTGAGACTGTAGATTAGGCTGAATTTAAGCGTATAATTAAGAAAAATCTTACCTCCAAAGTACTTAGGAAAAAATTGTTTATTTGGGGTTATTTTCCTCAAACCAAATTCATCCAGTCAACAACAAATATTTGTGCAATATGGAAATATTGGTACCTGATCAATATAAGCAACAGCTTTTTACTGTAAAAGGCTGCAGAAATATACTTCCTCATACCTTTCCCTTTATGTTCATACCTTTGTCTACTAATGCTGCTGTGTATATCATGCATGTCTTCCATCATCATCATGTCTTGATATTAGCCAGTAAAATATTCATCTATAGTGAAAGGTGAAAATGATTCTGCAGTCTCCCTAACTAAACTCCAGATTTCTCTCTTATCATGATGCTGGGACCAAGATAATGGTGCTGATCTTATCAGCATTTTTCTAAGCCTCAGAAGACAAAAGTCTGAAAATCCTCAGACAAGGAGGGGATTGAAACAAAGTCTCTCTGGAGCTGGGTGGTTTTTGCCAGTAGATTTAACAGTGTAGGATTAAAGGGAAGCAGCTTTACTACCTCCTGGAGATTAGACATTAAAAGAATACACTGAGTCTGTGTTATCAGCTCCCACCAATTAACTGTAACTGCATCAGTCGTTAACTTGATTTGGTCAGTAAATAGTAGATAATTTTAGAAGGTTGGGAGAAAACTGTAAAAATTAACTCAGGTTATTAAATCAGATCCACATGCTGAAGAAATCTTTGGTGTTTCTGGGACACTTGATAATTTGACCAAAATCCATTAAGTAGAATTTATGAAGTTAGAAACTCATCAGAGTATAATCTTTGAGTTAGGGTTCTCTCCTTTCACCGTCTATAATTACAACATGGTATCAGGAGTAAAGGTTGAAAAAGAGTGACTTGAGAAATAGTGGAATAAAAGAGGAATAATTGGACAACGTGGGGCATGAATTTAAAAATCTAAAGAGGCTGAAACTCTCCAGGAGTACAGCAGATGACTGAAAAGATTCAAGTAAGATAATTGTATCTTTGTGAAGCCAGGGGGAAACCCTGAAAAGAAAAATGCAATAATGCAGGTTTTTTCATTTTAATAATCCGGAGTATGAGATTAATTTAAGAATCAACTGTTAAATGAGAAAGAGCAAGCTAGTTAATATATTATGCTACTGAATTTTACCAAGCATTGTAATCCAAGAAGTGGATTCATGTAGTACATATTTTAGAGTATTAAGACAAACAGACTGTTCTAAAAGGATTTAACAAATCCTTAACCTGCGAATAGCCTGTAACAGGTATCAGAAACCTGTCAAAACGTGTAAGAAATGCACAACTAAGGAAAAAAGAAAACAACAAAAACAAGCCCCACCCACCCCAAAAAAACAAACTCAAAACCCACAAAAAACCAACAAACGAACAAAAAAAAAAAAACCCACCAAAACATTATATTTACATCTTGGATTAGATGGCAATGCCAGGCTGCATAACAAACAGATTCGAATACAACGTCAGAGGGGAAAATTTTTTTTTGCAAGTATATCTGGTACCATAAAAATTACCAGAAAACATCAGAAAATTGAGAACATGACAATATAAAACCTAATCAGATTAAGAGAACATGAAGCACAGTGAAAGAAAGTACAGACCTTACAGGTGCTCAGCCTCTCAGCAGAACTATTCTATTCAAGGGAATCCAAACATTGGCATAAAAGGACTGAAGCTACTTACGAAAAAGAGATTTTAAAAAAGAAGAAGAATATGTGAAAATAATGCATGTTTCAACAACACCCTTTGGCTATTCTGAAAATTGGAGAAGTCCTCATTCCATATACATCCATTGCTCACAGAGAAGTTAATGTGATATCTGAAAATACAGTTAAAGCATAGTCTTATTTACAGGTGTGAATAAGAAATGTTCAGATAAGTCACAAGAGGAATCCTTTTTTATTGAGGGAAAATAAAAACAAAACAAAAGCTTGAAAACATAGAGTGTAAATTGTTGCAGGAGATGAAGAACATATTGCAGGGCTGAAAGAGTATCAGACCCTAAACCTCACTGAGAGGGGTTATAATGCAGAGGAAGGAGGCTGAGAAGATGGAAAGTAAAAATGTCAAAGGAAAAGTAGGACTAAGTGAAACTACAGAACAGCAAAGGTGTCATAGCAGAATTTAGGGGTAAGGTAGCCAGAAGGACAAAGCCACAGCACTCTGTCCCATAAATTACATATATTTACCCACCAGGATGAGTATAGCAGGTGGGTAGTTCTCAACACACACACTCGTGCACATGCCATACAGATACATCCCCACCAGCCAGAGCCTCAAGTTCAGCTTGAGCATCGCGGCAGCCTTGAACTCCTTACAACTGGAAAAAGTGCCTAAGCCGTAGCTGGTGTCCTGGCTTTCACATAGTGCTTCCACTTTGGGCTCTGCCTTCTGGGGTATGCTGGGGTCCTGGGGAAGTCTTCCTGTCAAGTAGCTTTACCTCTTTGTTGCTTTCTATCTTAAATGGTCAGACTTTCTAAGCACTTTGATACTTCATGCTTTCAGGTAAGCTTCAGTCCATCACAAAAAGGAAAAAACATATTCTTAGCAAATTGGGGAGTTATAGACATACAATTCTAACATAATACTGACACATTTAAAAAATGGTGTTCACATCAGAGTGAGACTCAAAAATGTTATATGTGCCGCATAGGAGAACACGGAAACTTTGAAAATGGTCCGCAGTTCACGTAGACATTTTTCTATGTGCTGGAAAATACTTATTGATTTTGGATTAGGATTCCCACTTAGCAGAAGGATAAAGAATAAAAAACACAACCATTTCAAATTTGACTTCATGTACAAATCAATACTTGCAAGAGATGACACGTGAGCCGTGGTAATAACACATAAGAAACAGATTTTAACACTTTGCAAAGTTTTTTATTTTAAGTATACTTTTTCAGGTCCAAGACAAACTCAGTTAAATGGAAAAACAAGCAGACAATTTACTTGAAGGACTCTTTGAAGCCTGGTCTAGTAATTCAGATCTGTACTTGGTCCTGGTAGATTATAGGACGGTACTTCTTCAATGTAAATTCTCAATGGCCTGAAAAGGAAAGAAAAAAATTAGACCAGTGCTATTCAAAGTAGGAGTATGGTGAATTCCTTTTAAGCATAATGAAAACAACAAATAGAAATGTCCAGTAGGTTGTGTATCAAGACAGAGCCATCTGCCAATGTGCATTCACAGCACCTAAAATGTGGACTTTTTTCCCATGTAGATGCCCCTTTTTTTTAAATTTGTTGGACACTAGTGCCTGATGCAAGAGCAAAATAGGAAGAACAGAGGTAATGTGAAGAAATTCAGGCAGAAAAGTAACAGGCAGATGAGGTGTTACCTAGGGAAAGGCTAAGCAGAGCAATACATACACCAAGCACAGCTCTGTACAGACTTAAATATATAGAGCACCTCAGAGATCTCAAAGATGAAAGATGCCAACTCAAAGACTGGCTAGAAATAAAGCTACCTATTATATTATATATTATCTATATACTGTGTATATACTGTATGTGTCTACTTCTTTCCTCTGGAAGGGGGATTTGTGAGTTTTTGTCTCTGAAGAAGCTCTGAGCACTTTGATTTGAAGAAGTCCTGCATCCTGGAAGGCTGGGATACCAGGCTGTCTCCATGACTCACAAATGCCACTCTCACATGTTAGTTTCTTCATCAAAACAAGTTTAGACTCACTGACTTCAGCTATCACTCCCTGAGAACCTCTTTCTGACTGCATCATCTTGTGTGAAGGCCTGATGGGTCATGTGGCCTTGTACAGAACTTCTGATCTGTGCCTTCCCTTAGCAGACCAGAATTAAGAAATCAAATTAATACATCTGAAAAGACAGCAGAATTGCTTTTCATTTTCAACTTGAATTCCTGTCTCTTAATAAGGTTTATATGGAAATTATGT
Source organism: Pezoporus wallicus (assembly GCF_028554395.1). NCBI lineage: Eukaryota > Metazoa > Chordata > Aves > Psittaciformes > Psittacidae > Pezoporus > Pezoporus wallicus. Next base: position 6,363,553 of record NW_026642361.1, read on the forward strand.
TTGTAGTAGTAAAACATCATAAAAATGCAATAACTAGGGTTTTTTTTTCTGGTTGTATACATTGTAGTAGTTTTTAACAATTCATATAAAATCAAAGACATTAAAAATCAAGTATAATTATTTTATTGTAAATGCAACAAAAGAATTCAAGAGACTGAAAGTATAGGCAGACAATACATGGAGCAGAAATGCAGATCCCTAATGGTCAGGCTGCATCAAAATGAAACTGGAAGGATGTACCACAAGTATAAAACCCTACCAGCACCCATGGTCCCCAGGAATTCTGTCTTCACAGCACAATACCTCCTGCAGATGAAGATAGGCAGAGAAAAGGTGACATGAATGGACAAAAGGGGGAGAAAGGCTGCCATAAGAGCAAATGTGAAACTTCTTACTTGCTCGGTTGCTCTGGGTGGAGTTCTGCATTTCTACCTCTGAGCAATTTGATGCTGAAACATAGCCTGAAAAGTTTCATTTTCTCCTTCCAAATCTGTGGACCTTCAACCAGAAACGGTAACTACGGTACTTAAGTTGACCCCAGAGAAGCTCACCTTCCCTAAGATATATAGAGGGTGCAGAAAAGACTGTTGCTTCTAAAGCTAAAAGCTAAGCACAGAGTAAGCTGTTCATCATGTCTTTAGCTACCAAATTATTTCTGAATAGAACTGAACTCAGAGTTGAAGAGGTCAAGGTTTGGGAAACTCCAAATAGCTTAAATTACCTGCTAACAAGTTTAGTTTTATTTAAAGTGCAAGCAAGGGTTCTGTACAACACAGGAGATATACAGGACCTTCAGTTTTCATACAGTGTCGTTTCCTGAAAGAAAGGACCATTCAAACATCCATACGCAAAGTGGTATTTTTTTTTTAATCTTTTAAGAAGTTCCATTGTTAGGCCTCAAATTGTTCAGAAATGTTTTTTCTTTAAGCAATTTCTAATGGCTGTCACTATGATTTAGAGTCTTCTACAGAATCTCTCACATAAGGTATGCCTGCCTAAATTACTTTGGACCTAATTTTAGATAAACTGCTATAGCAAGCGTTGAATAAATGCATGAGTAAGCAAAGAAAAGCAAAACAGATATTTAACATTTGTGACTGGTGTTATCTTTCCAGAGTATTTGAATAGAAGTAGTTTAGGTTTGTTAATTAGGTTCCACACAAAAAATTCATGTTCAAAGACATTACATTGTATTCATCATCTCCCTAAAAGGCTTGTCATTGCACTACCACTGGCTAAAAAAACAACCTAATGCAGATCAATGGCAGATACATTTCTCTATAAGACACTTTCTTATCCCTTGACACAATAATGGTAAGTATGAGAAGAACTCTCAGGATAAACATACATTGAAGTCAAGATCATCTTGCTTGGTGTAGGGGGAAGCACTCAAATAAAAAAGATGCTGTGTTAGATATTGATATGTATTAAAATCGTATCTGAGAGGTGTTCTGTGCTGGTCTTTTTTGTAATAAAAGTTGGAGGAGATTGCTCCATGACAACTGTCTTTTTCAGTCTGTTTGGTTAACTTTAAAAAAGCCTATAATAAAATGTTCTGGTATTAAATCTTTTAATTTGAGGAAGGAGACAAAAAAACAAGCAAGTGCACAGAAATATTGAACTCTGAGGTCTTTGCACACTCACAGGTTCCCTGAACTGTCACCCCGAGTTAAGGGATCAAGTATTCAGCCTAAGTCTCCTATGGCATATAAAAAGTATCTTCCTAGACCAAGCACGGATACCACAGTTGGTAATTATAAAGGACTCTTTGCTTTAGTTACAGGGTCACAGATACATATTATTCCCCTTATTTTCATTGTCAGCTTAATTTCACCCTTTGTTTTATCCAGTCAGAACCAATAAGAATCACATCATTTGCACTGGAAATCACACAGCATCCAACTTTATCTAACTTTCACCAAACACTGAAATTGTTTTTTAGAGCTATCATTCTGCTTGGCCAAATCCCTTTGAAATCAATGGGATTTTCAGGGCAGAGTGACTGGCAGATGGGGTCCCTAATCAATAGGGAGGGCAAATTTTGAATACAGATTAAAGGTACAAACGTCACAGGTCACAAGATAAACAACGTTCAACACTCTACATCAGGCATTTTTTTTTCACATATCAAATGTACCTAAAAAAACCCATCTTCTAAAAAAAATCAACAGCTGCATTTACTGTCGGAGCTGCATCTCTTGTTTGGTTGAACTGAACTGCACTTCAGCTGACACTGTGCAAATATAGATGGGTCGCAAGAGTGACACAAACCTCACCTTCTAACTCCTTGTCATGAGCTGGTTTCTGATTGTTATCAATTTAAGCCTCTGAAAGCTGCTGTGATGCTGGTTGCCAGAGGCAGCACAGCTTCAAATGGCAACTCTGGAGCAGCAAGGCTGGGAGATGTGCCTGGGGCCTTTCAGCCTATTTACAGTGCGAGCTGTGGATAAGGAGGGAAATGCCACAGCAGAGGAGAAGTAAGCTCTACACTGAGAGAAGACTGCTTTCAAAGAATCATAGAATCACAGAATTATAGAATGGTCTGGGTTAGAAGGGACCTTAGAGCTCAACCAGTTCCAACCCCCTGCATGGGCAGGAACACCTTCCACTAGACCAGGTTGCTCAAAGTCCCATCCAACCTGGCCTTGAACACTGACAGGGATGGGACAGCCACAGCTCCTCTTGGCAACTTGTGTCAGGGCCTCACCACCCTCATCGTGAAGACTTCTTCCTAATAGCTAATTGAAATATAGCCTCTTTCATTTTAAAGCCCCTTGTCCTATCACGACATACGCTTGTAAAATGTCCCTTTCCGGATTTCTTGTAGGCTCCCTTTATGTACTGGGAGGCTGCTCTAAGGTCTCCCTGGAGCCTTCTCTTCTCCAGGGTGAACAAGCCCAGCTCTCTCAGACTGTCTTCATAAAAGAGGTGCTCCAGCCCTCTCATTTCTTCATGGCCCTCCGGTTTCACCAGACCGGGAATGGACATCACACCAATGGGTCAGTGATGTGCAGCTGTTTTTTTTTTTGCAAGTAGGAAGATGATAATTTTGCAAACAGCAAGCTGTTTACTTTGATCTTTTTATTAATAAAACATTGAGAATAATGAGGAATATCACCTCTCACACATCATCATAGGTGTTTACTGTGGACAAGAAAGCATACCTCCTGTGTATGTTAAGTCTTTACAGTATTTCCCAAGGGTATATTGGGTTGTACAAATGTTCAGCCACACAAAACCTCTAGTTACAGGACTCATTGACTTATGAATTCCAGCCTGCTGTGCCATGATCTGTAGTAGCCATTTTTAACAAGGTCCAGGGAGCCAGCACTATCAACCTCTGGACCAAGTCTCCCTGTCAGACTAATACAAGCTTCTGACAGAATAATCAAAGTATTCTTTCACTTCCTGTAAATAGTCGCCATGATCCCATCAGGTAAACAAGTGATGTGCACCCATAACATTGTAGCCTTCAGAGGTATAGATACAGGCTAAGTGCCCCAGCCGTCCAGCCAAGCACTGGGAATTTCTGACAACATCTCAATCCCAGACTGTAGCTGGTGGGGAGCTGAGCCAGCTGGGGCTTTCACCTTGAATAACCTTTGGAGTAAGCTATAAGAGTACCACAATCAGCTGGCACATACTTATTATGGAGTTGTTGCATGATATGTATATACAAGGATTGCATATGGAACAGACAAGAAGGATGAAAGAGAAGTGTTATGGCAAGGCTTGTGGATAAGAGGCATCCTTAAAGAGCACTCCTGGAAGCAGGCATGACTTGTGTTTTCCAAAAGCATGCTGGCAGACTGCAGGTGCTGAAGGGATTCCTATGCCTGGTAGTGGTGGGACCTCAGGGAACAGTGTAGAACAGCATGGTATCCATGGCCAATCCCACCTGCTAGGAGCTGTGCTCCAACAGATCAAGGCACTTAATGATCAGTGTTCTGGTGCCACAGAACATTTCACTCTCTGTGTAGCCATAGGGAATATACCATAATGAGTACTCAAGACTTAATCTGACAAACTGATCATATCCCCCTCAGGTGACTGGGGTCTGATTCATCACTCTCTGATTCTCTACCTTTGTAACAGAGCAGTTTTAATTCAAAACAATTTAATTCTACATGGAGAACCAGTGCAATACAGAAATAAATCAAGTTCCCTGTATTTATATAAAGACCAATATCCTCATCCAATGAAAACTGGAGTAGTTCTGCTGAAGTTAGTGGAGTTGTACTGTTTTACATTAGCTCAAGCTCTGCTTTAATATTTTAGAAATAATGGTCTAAAGCGTCAGATAAAGTATGCCAGAACAGCTCCATCAAATTTATACACTGACTGAGGATCTGACTTTTTATTGAAATGAGTATTCAAGAATTTCACTTTGCTTTGTTTAAAACATTGATAAACAATAACCAGGTTGTTGACTGGTAAGCACAGTAGTTCAGATGCTGTGTGCTAGGTATATGTTTGTAGCCAACAACACAGCAGAAGTATTTCAGAGCAGTGACAGAACGGCTAGTAAGGGAACAAATCTGCCCTATAGCAATCCTTCATGCGTCTTGCTTTGTCAAATTTCAGACTGAATGCTGCATATGTATTTTGCCCTCTGGAGCATAAGATCCCATTTTGGGTTTTGGGGGGAGTTGTGTTTGTTTCGTTGTATTGGTTTTGGTTTTTTTTAGCTTTGATAAGTATTTCTTATGGATCAGGTGCCTAATAAAGGAGAAGGAAAAAGAAATGTGCAAATATTAAACTGATGGTTCAGTGATATTCATAAGCTCTTGGCATTTTTTGAGGCGTCTTGATTAGGTTAGTTTCTGAGCAGGAGACACTTTATGTCATAGGCAGATATAACACATACACTTTTTCAGACTCTACAGGTGAGCTGCATTTGCAGGGCTGGAAAAACTAAGTATCAACTATCCAGCCCATTTTTCTCCCTCTGTACTCCTTAAATCTCTATGTGTTATGATGACTGCTATTACTGAATTAGTCCACAGTCTTTAGCAATGTATTAGACACTTGACAGAAATTCTAGCCGTGTTCAGAAATAGCATACAATCTCAGGCATATTACCTGCAGATTCTCATGTGTGGGGTAAATTCGAATGAGTGAGTTCAGGCTTTTTTAACTCAATGGGTTTACTTATGTGAGCAATTAACTCATAAATTAATGGTCTTTGCTATGGTAAATTTTGAATTTAATCTCAAAAGCAAAATGCTGATGTCTTAAAGTCAAATAAAGAATTGGGGACACTAATTTTGGTGATACTATTACCACAATGGCAGCAGATGGGCAGGTCTAGGTGACAGAAATGCTAAATAAAAGAAATGAAGATGACAAAGAGAAGGTAAATTCAGTTGTTCAGCTGAGATATATGATTGCTATGATGATCCAGTTAAATGTTCCATTATAGTTTTTCTTCTTAAGGAAATACACATTGCAGAAAATAATAGCAGAACATAAAGAAGTTGGAAGAGGTCATAGTAAGGGCTTTTTTGCGTCCACCATATAATACAAGGATATCTAGAACAGCTCTAGTCAGTGAAAAGTCAATGCAGGGAAGCAATTCTAAGGATAAGAATGCTAAAATGGCTTAATCATGAGTAATTACAGCAACAACCTTGCTTATGTATGTGAAGGAAATCTGAGTCACTCTACCAGCTTCAGTGACACTGTACTGATTAACTAACAAAGGACTTGCTGGGTCAAAACCATTTAATTTTTCTCATGATTTTGTGGAATACATTTGAATGTTTGTTTTCATACCTAAAATCGTCAATGTGTTTGAAACCAGATTTGACAGAACAGAACTGGAAGATGGTTTTGGAAGAATTTGTAACACAGATGACACTTTGATCCCATACAATCTGAGAAGCTTAGAAATCTCTTCTTGTACCTTTTTTTGTTCTCAGGAGAATAAATAGACAAAGCATTAAAATCTCTGAAACTGCTGAATGTCTGCCCTATCTCTCACAGTTTGACTCAACTTGGCATATCTATACTTCATGTTTGAGTGCAAGCTGATAGAATTTTATCCATATTGTATGTGTGTAACACAAAATTATGGTTGCTGCCTGTTGCATTCCAATTTACCCAGATTCAGTGAGACACAATTTATGGCCACCTTAACTGCTCTAAAGTACTGATGGGAAGGTACATTGTACAGAAAATATTTTGTCTCCCATCACAGAGATACAGTCCACCATAAGCCATATCAAATACCTTTTGCTTAGTGCTTTGACATACAGGTGGATTTTGGTACCAGCTTGGAATCCCTCAGCTAATCAAGCCATACTAGCAACAAAAGGTGGCTATAGTAGGTTCTGCTGCATACTACAGAGCGTTTCAGCAGTGAGAAAAGAAATATTCAAATATGTATGTTGTGGTTTAAGCCCCATCAGCAACCCAGAACCATGCAGACGATCACTCACTCCCCCCCCGCCTTCCTCCCCCCGCTCCCAGAGGGATGGGGAGGAACATCAAAAGAATGTAACTCCCACGGGTTGAGATAAGAACAGCCCAGTAACTAAGGTATAACACAAACCACTGCTGCTACAACCAATTATAATAATGATAAGGGAAATAACAAGGGAAGAGAATACAGCTGCTCACAACCCACCGACCGATACCCAGCCCGACCAAGCAGTGATCTAGCACTTCTGGGTAATTGCCACCAGTTTATATACTAAACATGACTTGCTGTGGTATGGAATACCTCTTTGGCTAGTTTGGGTCAGGTGTCCTGTCTCTGCTTCCTCCTGGCTTCTCCTCCTCCCTGGCAGAGCATGAGACTCAGAAAGTCCTTGGTCAGAGTAAACATTACTGAGCAACAACAAAAACATCGGTGTTATCAGTGTTGTTCCCATGCTGAAAGTCAAAAACACAGCACTGCACCAGCTACTAAGAAGGAGAAAAATGACTGCTACTGCTGAACCCAGGACAAGGTAAAAAGAGAGCTAGAAACAACATACAAAGTTGCTGTGATACACACTGTTTTTCAAGTACTCAATTCCCAGCCCTTTTTTTTTTTTTCCTTTTAACAGTGCTGCATCTGTATTTTTCTTTCTATTCACTCTCTAGGTCATGTTACCTTAGTTTTAATTTCATTGTTTCTCTCTGGTCTTTGCAGCTCTCCCCAAAAGATTGTAAATCTAAAGAAGGCCATGCTGAACTCTTCTAATCTCTAAACCCACAGGACACTATGTGCATTTTTCAATTACAAATACACTGAGATAGCCTCCAGTACTGAGTCCAGTCGCACTCTAACTACTTTTTCCAACAGAAATTTGTTGTTAAGAACAGGAATACGCTCCTAAATACTTTTTGGAAGCATGTTGTTGACACTGACATATCATCAGTCTGGAGACCTTACCTTTTCTAAACATCAACAGAAGGCTTGAGCGTGAAAGAACATGCTTCTCCCTGGTTAAATTGTTGGGACAAATGGTCCTGCAAGCCACACCTTAGCACGACTGTACCATGCTTTCTGTGCTGCAGGCAGGCTATTGGTGGGGAAAAAAACACTCCTCTCCCTTCCCTTCCCATCCCCAAAAAACACTAAAGTTCTGATGAAGTGAGACAGGAAAATAGAAGTTAAAAAAAAAACACCTCAATCAATATACCAAAATGAAACAGTAAATTATTCCCTTTGTTCTCAGTTCTGTGGGTGCAGGTGTATCTATTAGAAGATAATCCCCAACTGTTCCCTTCTTTGACAGGCTGATATGTGAGTGGATCTAGTCTGTAGAGAATGAAAATGTCACACATACCTGTAGGTTTTTTCCTATATAGCTGAGTTTGATGTGATTTGATGGCTCACAGAGCTGGTTTAGAATTATCATAGTCATGTTCAATACCTGACACCCCAAGGCCATGCTTATGGCCAAAAAGCACAATGTATTCTGTATACTCTCTCTTTTACTACTGCCTGTCACCATTAAAATAGTAGGAAAAAAATATATTTGAAAAAATTTAAGAAAGTTTATTTGCTTGAAGTTTTGATGGGGTATTTATTAAATATCAAACAAAAGAACCCTAAAAGAATTATCACTTTATTTTGTAAGAAAGAAAAAGGAGATTTCTTATTATGGTCAGCTTAAATGGCTGGTTTATATTGATATGCATGGGCATGTCATTTTTTGTTCTTAATGAGCATGACCTACAGTTTACTTCAAGTTCAGAAAGTATTATTCCTAGGACAAAAAAAGGAATAGCCGCTTCTTTTCGCAGTTCTAGTTTACCACATGTAAGATATGTCTCACATACATGACTAGTAGAAAAATATATCCTTTACCCTAACAAACCCTGGCTTTGTGTGTAATTATAACTGTGCAGATTTTGAATCTTATTCATATCATGCCTCTAGCATAAACCAGAGCTCCAGTCCTGCAAACATATGCCCATGCCTCACTTTACATAACCTCACATATGCCTAAATTTACACAGCTAATCTGTGCCACTGAGCACAATTTTTCTGAGAAAATAAATGTATTCATCAGTATTTTGGGGACCACTGATTCCCAAGAATTAGTCCAAGAATGAATTCAACAACGAATGTAAGATATCTAAAAAGTAGAACAGTATTTTTAGAAAAGCATGCCTGAGCTATTGTGCAAAAGCCAGGCTCACAGAATCTTATCTCACAAAGCACTGCTGACAAAGATTATCCGACAACATTAGGTGGAGGAGTCTGAAGGGATGAAGTGCTGTGATTACAAAAAGAAGAAGAGGGGAGAAGGAAAAAGATGGGACAAATCAGATGTGTTTTTTTGGCAAATGGTTTGGAAGCAAGCCATCCTTTTCTTACTGTCACAGCTGGAATAAATGTGAGATGCTCTCATCTGTAACGGTGTTTTCAAGTCTGTGAAAAAACGTTTCCCCACACAGTTGCCAAAATTATTCCTTAGGAAGGAAATTGAGGAAACAGCAATAACACAATTATAACTGTTCATTCAGCAGTGACAAATAACAACTATCTAATTGCCATCACAGAGTTAGAACAAAGCAGAGGCTTTTAAACAAGGAGGGCAGCACCATCACCAGTGAATGCTGGCCTTGCAAGTCTACTTGCCATTCTCCACTCCTCCCTAGGGCCATAGCCAGATGATTTATTTATGCACAGCTTGTTTGCATAACTGGAGGTGCTGAGCTGTGAAAAATTACCGAAAAGCATTTGTGGGTTTAAGTTATGGACATCTCCTCTAAGGTACCTTAGACATAGTTAACTTCATGTGAGCAGACTTTCAGAGCTATAGAGAGCTTCTGCTGAGTGTTTGGGGGAGTCAGGTGTTTTGATCCTATTTCTGCATTTAAAATTTTTGTGTGTTTGGGGCAAAATAATTATCTTCTGCCAAGACAGTGTACCTGGAGTGACACATTCTTTCTCAAAGCTTATTGCCTTCTCTTAGGTAAGGAGTAGCCAAAAGCTTTTAACATCCAAAGTTTTTTTAGGGATTAGTAGGAAGCAAATCTGTAGCTCTGAGACAAATCTATCCATACAATAAAAGTCATTGATCCTGAATATTCTTTCAGAGCTGAAGCATAGATGATTTCTTACAAAAAAAAAAAAATCTACCTTTTTACCTTTTTCAGCCATCTGTACTGTTGTGGTCATTGTTTTCATGAACCACCTATCCCACGTAATAGAAGGCAAAGAAATGTGCTGAATGTGTCTCATCATTCTAAACAGTAAAACATTTTTGGAGATGAGTTCACGTCTAACAACCTCCAGTTATTACAGGGTTTAGAGCCTCCTCATCATCCCTGTTTTATTTTCTGTCCAAGGTGAGCAGTGATCGTAAGTAGTCTTCAAGCAATTCTTTTAAAAAGTTTGAAATTCCCTCTGGGAAAAAAAAAAAATCATCGTGCACATAGAGTGACTTTGATTTGAATATTTAATTATGAATTTAGTGTTTCAGGTAAAGGTGTTCATCTCTAAAAGGCTTGGGTTCCATTCATTTTGACATTACTCACTTTCCCCTACACATTCTCTTAAATCATGCAGTTTCACACTTAACAATGAAAATTGTACTGCACAGCACATTAAGTTGCTTATTTTCTATTAGGTGGTATTGCTTCTCTTTCAGCTGTGAAATGTTACACCCTGTTTCCTCACACAGATGGAGTAGATGCCACTAGCAGGAAAATATTGACTCTTATTTCTGCAAATATGTTTCAAAATATTGTGCCTTTGACAAACATAAAGCTGAAGTAAAATAATATTTCTGATAAAGATACAGACTCAATGCCATAAATGTTTATTAAATGAGAAGCTCTTCTCTTAGACTTGTGCATAATATGCACCATAAAATAGTTCCAAAACTGGACCTTTAAGTTACGCATCTGGAAAGATTGCACTGTTCTACCATCAAGGTGCATAAGGGGCAGACCAGGCAAACATATAGGTTGTTTACGAAACTCCTGAAAAGCCATTGACAATGCAGTAGGAAACTACTCTACTATTGGATGTGTTGTGACTATTGTACGGCTAAGTAAAAATTCCATAGCCCACAGTTTAACACATTTCCTGGAAAATATATCAGATGGGGCTAAACTAATTCAGTCCTTAGTTTTTGAATGTGTCAGTCAAAAGTCCCAGGTGAAATCATTCTTTTGGATATTTTTTCAATTCCTGACTGATTCTACAGTACTACAATTGGATGTAACAATAGCAAGATTTGGTCTTGCTAGACATCCAATGTGTATTTGACATGTCCAAAAGATCTGGAGAGATCTAAATGGGTTTGATACGACAATACTCATCAATCATCAGTTTTAAAATAGTGCCATACTAATCACCCCCCCTGATTCTGACAATTTCTTTTAACCTACTGATTTATGTTGTGGATACTGCTGAAGTTATTTTAAATACTTTGAAAAGATTGGTGCTAAATGCAAAAGATGATTACTACGAATTCTGACTTAATGACAGCCTGCTTTCATAGTAGAAACAAAACAAGGTGTGTATGGGTGGTTCTGTCTTACAGTTGTTTATACTGGCAATTTTTCAATATATATTTATATGGGGCAATAAAAATGAAAATTGACTTGCTGCAGTGTTCTTGATTAAAGAGACAGTGATTATCATGAAATAAAAGTAACCTGAAATTGAAATGACCCTTTCAATAGACTGTGACTCTTCAGATAAAGACAGTTTAGTTTGCATCACTGCTTTTCCCACTAAATCTCGGTATTTTATTGCTAGACTACATAATGAGACTTCTTTTGAGTAAAGCAATGCCCAAAATTGCTTATTTGTGACTAGAAATCAAGAAGCTTTTTCACAATTTCTTTTCTCAGTATAGAACTGACCACAGAATGAAAATTCAATTTCACAACAAATTTTGAGGTTTTCAACATATGTTTTCCTTCCTAAGGAAAATCAATTCTGCAAACCTTTTTAGAAAAAATAGTTATTCAAACTGTGACCTTAGCTCAGTGCTGAAAAGTTATTTCTTCATCTGTAACTCTTTACTTTGAACTGACGCAGAAATTTCACAAAAACTTCAGATAAAACCCCATTCTAAATCCATAATAGCTGTCTGACCATAAAACCTCATATCACTTTTCTTTTTCCCATCTTCCTCCTTTATTCTGTCCCCAAGACAAAGTTCAAACATCCTACTAAAGAATAGAGCTGGTTAGAATTTTGTGATGAAGTGCTTCATTTCAGTAAATAGGACACAACCAGACTCTTGACATTGGTGCCCAGTAACAGGACAAGAGGCAATAGACACAAACTGAAATACAGGAAATTCCATTTAAACATGAGGAGAAACTCCTTCACTCATATGGTGGTTACCCAGAGATTTTATTAAGTCTCTATTCTTGGAGATATTTAAACACTGACCAAACACCACCCTGAGCAGCCTGCTCTAAACTACTTGTCTTTTAGCAGAGGGGTTGGACCAGATGACCTCTAGAGCTCCCATACAGCCTCATTCATTGCTGTATTCCATGAAAATGAACCAGGTTGTGTGTCATATGCAAAATCAAGTGCATTACTGTGTGAATGTTTCCTAACAAAAGTAAAGGCCGTAAAAAACAAGCCCTCTTTCTTTTAGTATGTTACTTTCATCTGTTTTTCCTGTTGATCTTCAGAATTGTGCTCTTTGTTGGAGATTCCGTTTATGAGTGTGACCTCTTGTGAATCAAAAGCATGTGCTTTTTTCTAAGTGACAGATTGTTGCTTCTAACTGCAATATCAGCAGAGAAATATTTAGAAAGGAGCCAAGGGGCCGGCAGCTAGACCTTTTTGCTTATCTCACTCCTAGGCAATCAGTGCACCCTGGAACTGTCATCTGAAGGCAATCCACTGGCTTTACAAAGTGCATGCAGCCTCAGAATTGTTTCCTCAGAGGATGCTGCATCTAGCAAACAGATTAGAATGAAGTTTATTCACCTGTGGGCCATTATAACAACAGTGGCAACTTGGTAGGGTGAGACACATACAGCCAATTTAATCTTCAACTAACAGGCAAAAATCTACTTGGCATGGGAGAGAAATTAAAAAAAGAAACAAAGGCCAACAGCTAAGGATTAAAGAAGCATTTCATAGGAAAAGCTTTCCTTTCTCTGTCTCTAAGAGAAGGACCTCTTTTTATTCCAGGTGAGGTTTTGGGACAGTTGGTTTTGGTTTTGTTTTTTTTTTCCCTCAAGTGTGTTTGTTTTTTTTTTGACCCACTGTGCTTGTTAAATTGATTCCCAGAAATGGCTGAAGAGCATGAACACTCCTTTATTTGCAGGTGCATGAAGGTTCCCTCTAGGTTAGCTAGATGGAAAAGGCAGTGGCCTGTACAATAAGCAGACATCCACAGAAATACTTCATGATCCTTTAGGGGAGAAGAAAAGCTTCAGGCTTTTTCAGCCTAGTAGAAGACTACAGAGGTAGATAGATTCAAGTCTCAGTAGCTCTGAGTATCTCTGTGCTAAATATTATGTAGAAAGGAAGAAGTTCTGAGAAATGTCAGGAAGGGGGTGGGGGGGAAGGAAATATTAACATAATTTGGAGAACTGCTATGAATTCATATTTGTCCTGGGTTACAAACATATGGCTAGTGATGATGACACTTTGCTACAGTTGGGTGAAGAAATCTTGACCTGCGTCTAACAGTTCTATGACTATCGTAACAGTACAGGTATGCTGCCAAACCTTCCTCTTCAGATGTTAACCCCTCCAATTCCTCTGGTGGAAAGTCTTCAAGTACTGTTTCACAGCTATTTCTGGGTAACATGATTTATGTATAATGTAACACAGGCCATTTTCCCTCATGGGTTAACCAAATTAGCATATTCTATCCCACATTAAACAGAACATGAACATCATCTATGGCATGTGATCTACTTTGGCACATTGCTTTGGCACCTTTTTACAAAGGAAGTACCTATTACCCATCTATATCCTCTCATCCTTCCAACAGAGCTCGAAGTTTCAATTTTTTTTGCATTCCCTGGCTGTTCTCAGACACAAGTGTTACAAAGTATAAGGTGCATAATTGCATTTTCCTTGTTTTGCTGGTATTTCTTGCCTCATACTGAGAGGCTGAACGTAGCTACAGTAGGAGAGCCAGTGAGAGCTTGATACTGAGTAAACTTGTCCTAACATGAAAGGGAATCATGGAAAGCATGCTTCGAAGTTAAATCACTCCCTCGCAGACTGATGCATGGAAACTTCTAATGAGAAGGGAAAGGTTACAGGTAACATTTCTGTTTAAGAGGCTTCTCATTGTTTCCATGCACTCTGGACATTACCATTCAAAAGTCTTTATTTTTCTATGTCACTTTTCACTGAAGAAGACTGAATAAAAGGTCTCATGATGCATCTCAGTACTACTTCCATAAAAAGGGATCACTCTTGGGTGACATTAGACATTTTCATTTCCACTCCCTCTCTATCTGGTTTCTAATGAACAAAATATTCTTCCTCAAGACTCTGTGGCATGTTTTAGGACACAAATTTCAAGGCTTCTTGATGCATGACATCGCAGTTGCTTTGGCCTGGGCTATCCCATGATCCCACCTATGCCATTACTTCTGCTGTCTCACTGTAATGTTGTTTTATTCTTCATTGGCTTTGCCTAATACCATGTATTGTTTCCAAAGCACTTCCAATATTTCATGTTGAAGAAAAACTGTTATAGGCACTGTGCATATCCCTGGGTTTCTCTTCTGTATCATATTTGTTACAGTCTAGGATGCAGGCTGTTTTGGAAACGCTATGGGAAGCATTTCATTTACCTTCTTTTAAATTCAGTTGTGTTATGCAGATCGTATCCATAAGCTCTCACTGGATATGTTGCTGATATAATCCTGTGGCAACCTGTTTCTATTATGTCTCTTTATGCTTCTGAGTCCTGTGTATACTAATAACTAACTTCTGAGTGAAACTTTTAACAGTATAGGAGCCTCCTATGAATCAGACTAAATATCTATGTAATTATGTTCCTCAAAACCTATCTATTGTTTTATATCAAAAATACAATTTAGTTGTGCCTGATATTAATTCAGAAAATACACAGCTTTTTTTTTTGACTAATAGATACAAATTACCTATCATTCTAAACCCAATATTAATACTAATATTGGTATCACGCTACTGAGATGAACTTCCCGCTCATGAAGTGTTATCATTGCAGACATCTGGCAAATTGGTTTTTAACTTCTAACACAGTTGATATGCCTTTTATTATTACAATATTCTGTTTCAACAAGAGAGTGTCTGTTTCCCAGTGATGAACCATTCTAAGGATTTTATGTAGAAATACAGCTAATGAAAAATAACGACAAGGGACTTCTGAACTCAGTTTTTATTCCCCATTCCAGCATTCCTCATTACAATATCACAAAATTATGTCTTATGAAGATGACACACAGGTACACTTCAGTCTCTGTTTCAGGCTGCCTGCCATAAACAGGAAAAATTGTCGTAGTATCAGAAGAGTGTCCTACAATGCTTAGATTGTCCAGCAAATAGAAGCATTAGAATAATTTATTCTTCCTATTACATTTGGCATATGCATTACCTGCATATTTCCCAGTTACTGTTCTCTCTCAAAATAATCATCCAAATGAGGAAATGAGAGCCCTAACTTAGCTTAAATTTTGAAATCAGACTAATACTACTTCTAGGCTTAAGAATATGCATAAAATACCAGAAGTACAACTGAAACCTCTTATTATCACTGTCACTCTGTTATATTTCTTTCTTAGCACCAGCATGTGGCAATTATCAAAAAATACAGTGGCATAAAGTAATACAGAAATGTTCATGCTTGATCTGTTCAGCGCTTTATTCATTTCAGTATCCTGTCTTTATTAGCAGTTAATGACAGATGCTTCCAAAGAACGTATGGGGACTCTGTGATCCTGTAAGCTGTTCACCAACACTTTTTTCCCCATAAATTCTCTCATTTAAAGGGTTTGATTATATGCTCAAGTGTGATTGCTTATGTCTCTCTTCTACCCTTCCTTATCTGTCACAACATGGAAAATTATTTGACATTCATAAAGGAGATAGATTTCAACAACTTTGTCACTCTTCAGGCATGGGTAAAAGCCAGATTTTGATCCCTGTTCCCAAGTAAACATTTCCTTTTTACTATGTTAGTATTATTATTATTATTATTACTTTTTATTATTATTATTACTTTTTATTATTATTTAGTGTAAAACTATATAGGAAAGAACAAGGTGATGGAACATTTTTATAGCAATATGCCGCAGTCTGACACTTCCGAGTTGCATGTTAGATTGCCTAAACTTTTCTGAATATACATAATGAGTTGATAGATTTTAAATGCACAGTTTATTTCCAATAACTATACTGACAATCGCAAAGAAAGTGATTCTCACATTAATCAGTTTCTGTATGGAAATATTTTTATTCTAGTATGCAGAAAGAGGCACCAATCGCTATTTGCTCCACCTGTAACATGATTTTTTTCCAGCAGGTGGGTGATAATTAGCCTTTTTATTTATTTCAGGCAATTTAACTGATTCTAAAGTATGGTTCAGTGATCTCCTCTGTCTTGGATGGCATCCACATGGTTTCAAGATAGAGACACATTCACCACTTTCCAGTCCCACAGGATGGTAGTTGGTGTTAATGAGCTTTTTAAACAATTTCCTGATTAGGTCAGTATTTAGTCTGTTGTGGTTTTTAGTTGGGTTTGTTGTTTTGTTATTGTTTTTAAACCCAAAAAAGCATTCAGTGTTGGGAACTTACAACTTAATTTATCAATTTGTTCCAGCATGTCTCACTAGAGAGCTTGCAGGACTCTAAACACAGAGAGGAGGAAAAACACAGCTCTGCATGATGATAAAGTCCAGCACTTTGCTGAATGGGCTTGTAAATGCAATAAAAGCTGAAATAAAGTACTTCTGGAAATTATGCAGTTTTGTCTGTGCTTTAGGAAGCACGCAATACATTCCAAGAACAGTGTAAATAGCATACTGTTCTACACTGAAATAATATAAGAATCTCACAGCAGTCTGATGGGGGTCCTGGAAAAAACATATGGTGGGAGAGTTATGAATTAAAAAGAAGAAAAATCTAGTGAAGAATAGTGAAAAATCAGAGTGCATTTTCTCTTGCAGTAGACTACAGATGAAATCCCAATTTGGGCGGCTTGGAAGGGATTAGATTTTGAGTGGGAGCCCTCATATCATAAATATAATATCTTAGAACACAGTTTAACTGCATATGCAATTTTATTCAATACATGGCCTTTGAGAAAACTTGTTTATTGTGGAAGGATAAGTATAGGTTGCTTATTTTTATGTTACTAGTGGACAAATCATCCTCTATGTTAAACTCAGTTTCAATAGTAACTTGTGTTATTTTACTATATCATCAGTAACCTGAAACCTGTGCTGAAAAACGTTAACAAACTAATTATTTTATTTTCTTTACCTTGTCAAATTAATTGACAGAATTCTATTTTGGATAACACAGTAATTAAAGTTTAGTTGATACAGGACAACATTAGCATAAAGGCAGTTTTCTATGCTTGTTGTGACAGAACAAAACTAACAAAATGAGTACTAAATGTCATATATTATTCTTTTAATACTATTATCCTATTCTGCCAACTAGCAAGTCCATTTACACTCAATTTTAAATCACACGTAAGCTGAAGCAAATACCCTGAAGTCAAACCCATAACAGCTATATGCAATGAATTCTATTAAGCTATATCATGTTTCTCTGAGGATATATATCACCACACCATGAATCTTTTACTAAATAGACATTTCAAAATTGCCAGGAAGGAGTCAACATTCTGAATCCGTCAGGACCACATTAGGAATTGTGATACAGTTCATTACTTGTGAGATGTTACACAGCATTAGAGACTTCCATAGGCTTAATTTGACATGAAACCATCAAACTATGTAAAATAAATTATAAGAAAACAAACTTCAAATATATTTACCTTCCAAACAGATCTGAATTTTGCACACATATTTTCTTCCTGTGCATGCAAAGGTGGAATATGAAGACAGATGGATATTTTAATATGAAAAAAAAAGAAATATCAACTCTAATTTTTCTTAGTCACTTAACTCACAATTAAATGTGAGGAAAAGAAACACTAAAACATTTTAGTATAGCAGTTACTGCTACTGAATAATGCCAGTGCTCTTGAATATGTTTTCTATGCCAATCTTATACTAAAACTGCACAAATTATGTGCTACAATTTATTTGGAGAATTTTGTCTTTGTTGTCCATAAATTGTTGGTAAGAATTCAGAATATTTCAGTCTTTATATAACTATATTTTAGTCTTTGAATTTCTTGTGAGCTAAATTTGTGTTTGAAGAATTTTGTTCACTGAAGCCTACGTTCAAGGTTTATTTTCTATAACTCTAAAGTATTAAAGCATTAGCTACTGCTTGAGTCTGTTCAGAATGACATTAGAGATTTTTTTCAGTTCAAAAAGTCTCTCTTTTTTTTTTTTCTACTCCAGTTTCAAAAAAGGATCATCATGGGTGTCATCTTCAGTACTTACTGAAAGACCAAAAGATACATATGGGACATACAGACACAGTAATGTTAAAAATACACAGTGAGACAACACTTTGTAGTCTGTGAAGAGAAGTATAAAGGATAAGAAAGGAAGCTAGAAACCTCCCTAATCTTTCTAGTTAGAAGCAGATATCACCTCTGCTTATTCAGGTGAGTAAGTGGTACTACTGATTTCCAGAGGAAGGGATACAAAGATGAGAAGTAACCTGCTGTACTTAAGAGCTGAAAACAGATCATGATATTATAGGGCATGTACATAACTCATTACCTGTAAAATCTTAAAAATTCTTTAATTACTCAGTCTTTGTCCTTGTCCACTGTACCCCTTTCTTTTTGTTCCGTTTCCAA
This sequence comes from Pezoporus wallicus, assembly GCF_028554395.1. Lineage (NCBI taxonomy): Eukaryota > Metazoa > Chordata > Aves > Psittaciformes > Psittacidae > Pezoporus > Pezoporus wallicus. The sequence goes on from NW_026642361.1 coordinate 6,381,936, forward strand.
TTCTGCAAAAACTTAGAAAACTGTGTTGAATGTTAAAACTTGACAAGAGTCTCAATCACCTCAGTGGCTTTCTGATCCAGAGAATTTATTCCAGAATTCCAGAAGGGGAATATATTTTTGATATTCACAAGCCTGAGACTACGAATTTATATGGTTTGAGACAGGAGCTTCGTTTATGCCTCAGTCCGAGTGTTGTTGTAACTGACCAAAATGCAATAACTAACATTGTATGGTACCATTTAAAAATATAACTAGTCAGATCAAGCGTTAGAGATCTGTTCTTGAGGCGCTGCAGATTAAAAATCCCCCAAACAGTCTTTTCCTGATGAGATTGTGCCATGGGACTGATGATTGTGTTTTTTGTCTGTAATGTACAGAAGGGCAGGGAAGGGCCAGTTTAGGGGGTCAGCAAGGTACAGAGCTGTCTGCAACAGAGCTCAGGTTATTTGCTTCTGTTGATATCTATTGCAAATCTCCCTTGGCTTCCAGCAGTCTGGGATTTCACTTCCTGAGTTGATAGGAGCAGAATGAAAACAAAGTACCCTGCCAGAATCACCCCACTCCTATCTGCACATCTGACTTGCCATAGTCTAGAAAGGAATTAAAGGATAATTTTTCTTTCAGATAAAGTCTCTGAGAGCTACACATCATTTTGAGGTGGAATTGTTTGCACTTGATTTCTAACTTCTCTTTTTGGTGTCATTTGAAGGATAACAGACTCCTGAAGGTAGTCTTCCTATGTTTATTAATTCCTCCTTTTTCTCCTCTACAAGGGAGTACTCTTTTTTGACCTGCTTAGGGAAAACAATATTTATTGATGTTTCTGATTTAGTGTGTCAATGGGTGTACAGTTCTTAATGGAAAAGCAACTTTCCCCCTCTTCACCTTCTACCAGCATTAGTCCTTATTAAGCTTCTTTGTGTGTACATGTCTGGTTTTCAGAAGAGGAATGCACCATTTGCTGAAGGAAGAGAGGATCTGCCTGCTTTCTGGTCAACAGCTTACTAACCTACTTTGTAATAGCTAATAACTCAGAGAGGTGATGGACAACAGGATTAGCTGTGTAAATGGTCTAAAGAAAGGATATGGGAGCCAGGTATAAAGACAGGTGTCAAGTTCCATGCTTAGGCGGAAAAATCAACCCTGCAAACGCAACTTTGCAAAACAAATGAAGTAGCTGTTCTGCAGAAAGGTATCTGGTTACTCTGTGACAATTAGTATCACCAACACTGAGTCATTACCAAAAGGGTAAAAGTCAATCTCAGGCATACAGAAAAGAGTATACAGATGATGCAGAAAGTAAACTTTCTGTTTGTTCAGCACTGACAAGACTGCAGCTGAAATCTTATGTCCAATTTTGGGCACCACTCTTCCCGAGAAGCTTGCACCAGTTTGAGAGGAGGTCCAAGACAGATCAAGAACAAGTGGTGGCCAAAAAATGCAACTTCTAAGGAAAGTTTGAAGAATATTTTATGTTTATTCTGAAAGAGAAAAGAAGGGTTTGTATAATGACATTCATCACATTTGTGAGAAGCTGTGGAAACTAAGGAGTTCTACTCTCCATATCTGTGAGAAAAGAACAAGAAGTAATTGGTGACAAGAGAGATTTAGGTTAGCTTAAAGTAAAAGGTTTTCTACTCAGAAGATGGATTCGCCAAAGAATCAATCCTGTGAAATTCCCATTGCTGGCAGGTTTCAAGTGTTCACCTTAGAAGGGCATCTGTCCAGCATGAAAGAGCAAGTACAAATAGTTTGGAAAAAGCTCTCATATTCTGTTCCAGATTTACTTTGTAAAAGTATTGGATTTTTTTCACTGTTTTCATTGTATTTTATTACAATTCTGCAAACCTTGAATAAAGAGTATTAGTGAAAAAGGCACGGGCTGAAACCATAGTCCAGCAAAACAGATTTAACAAAGCGTTTGTACTTCACAAAGTAAAATGCTTAGGTGCTAAAGAGACCTAAGTTTGACAAAAGTAGGTCAAAATCAAAATCAAGCAGTGATGATAGTGCAGCTGATGGATTGGAAAACAAACATAAATAGCAATTCTCTTTATGTCAGATAAGCAATGACTCAATTATGTCCTTATTACTATCCTTGAATAAATTATTAGTGAAAAATAGAGCCAGAGGCAATAATAGGGATTAGCATGGAGAAGTGCAATACAATAGTAATTAGGATTCTAGTTTACTATTTTGTGTTGCATCTGCAGTATGACATCCAAAATGCAGTCACCTAGAAAGTATTTCACTCTACATCATATTTACAAAATCATTCTCCCTACAAACAAAAGGTTTTACAACTAGTACTGGGAAGATAATGTCATCTTTATGTTGCATTAAAAAAAAAAAAAATCTTTAAAACCTATCTACTTACCTGCTTTTTAAATAGAACCTTGAAAGGGATCACCTTTCATTTTTTAAACCAATTTTTGCAAGCAAATTATCTAAATATAATAATAAAGATCTTCACTAATAATAATGACGGTTTGCAAGCTGAGAGACATTTTGCATTCTTAGTTGTGACACAAGCACTTTGCAGAACCCCAGACATTTTATATAGCTCTTGCAAATATATTTATCACAAATGTAAAATCTCTAGAGCCACTTATTTCATTTAATTTTAGCTTGCAAAGTGGAGTTTGAAATACCAGATTTGAAGTCTTTGTGCATTAAGTGAATGAACAGTCTCTCAGTTTGAAACACCATTGTCAGTTCCCTCACTAAAACCATGAATTTAAAGTTTGAAAAACTGGAAACAACTGAAGATTTGAGCTTCACAGCTAAGCCTCATCAAATATTGACAGCCACTGCATAAAATATATAGGTTATTCTGCAGTAGATAGTACATATTCCCATTGACTATGTGTTGTGGAACTAATTTGAAAGTAAATCACATGGGCTACAATAATAAAAACAAATAAAATATTGATTCAGATTTGTTTCTAAAAGTTCAAGCTTGGAATTCTCTCGTCATACTTTTTACTGCAAAGAATTCCATAGATCTCAGGGTTAACATGCATCATCGTCTACCATATTACTAATAGAATGCTAATATGCTCTTACTTTTAATTTTCATAGTAATAATTGTAAATTGCATATAATTTACATAATAACTGGTATAATAATTTATTTCAGCGGATAAATATGCATACTTTTTGGTTTAGTAATGATAGGTACCGTGAAGCATTAGATATTGATAAATATTTCATTTTATTTAATATTTGATTTGGTATCCTAAGGTATGAGGTCTAAAAAGGACAGACAGTTGTAGATATGTACATATACAGACAGTGTTGACTTGGGACTGCTTCTGAGTTTTGTATTCACAATATTCATCTTGGAAAGAGAGCATTCCTTCAGGTGATATTTTAACTTTTTATCAGGAGAAAAAAATGTCTTAACTGTGCCCATTGCTCCCATGTAATGTTCAATACTTTTAAGCTATTAATGGACTACTGCATAAAAAAAAGTACCATCAAAGAGGGTATGGCCAGTGAGCTGGGAAGCAGGACTGTTGTTTACACTGGTCTGCCTGTGCAAAAGCTCCTGGACAGAAGCAAGGAGCTTGAGCACAAAGAACTGCCCCAGCGAGTGTGGGAGATGCCTTGGGAGCCTTCTGGCATAAGGAGCAAACACCAGCCAAGGCAAAGAGGAAACTTCTGGATCTTGGAAAGAGCAGTGAAGATTTATTTCAGTCCAGAAAGTTATCAATAGTTTTCAGATAGGAAAGCATGAGAAAAGGACCAGCACACACAGAACACAGTGTCTGTGGAAGACAAGTTTTTAAGTGGTTTATTTAATGTGTCACTTAACATATCTGATTTTTCTCTGTTCATAGCATTATTTTTTCTGGGTTATTAATGTACTTTAGCGAAAGAGAGTGTTAGAATTCTTTCTGGTGGCTCTTGGCAACACATATCAATAAAATCAGCAGGTCTCCAGATAAGGGCTCTGCGCCAACAGCTGTTTCAGCCACAGCTCAGCTTTCCTGGGCACCCTCATTGCCTCAGCAAAACAAAAACCTGTCCATCTCTCCTGTGTTCAAATGGAAGAGTGCCAGTCCTGCACATTAAAAGTCATGCTGTAGGTTCCCAGACTAACAGAATACTTCAAGCATCATGTAGTTTAAAAGAAAAAAATATCTCTCATTCTCTGCCTCCAGCCTGTAGTCCCATCAGGTACATATGTGCTACATTTTTGTTTTATATTAAGTTTTTTCTGTGTTCCTTGGAAAATTTCATACTTTATTTAATTTTTATATTTTTTTTATTTAAGAACTGTCATAGCTATCTTGATTTTTGTTTGTTTCTTTTTTTATTTCAGCAGCTACATCTCTAAGAAATTTCAACTTAAAATCAAATTGTATTATCATCCCTGACTAATTCTAATTCTACCTGCTCAGGATCCAGAACTCCCATTTAAAAAAAAAAATCTTATTCCATGTGCAAAATCACCACAGGACTTTTCAAAGGCTGTTTTTACTCAGTGTGTATTTTAAAGACCAGTTCTATTCAGAACAGTAAAAAACAACACGTCTTTTCCCTTTGTGCATACAACGTCACTCCTGTTCCCTTCAATGAAGAAAATGAGTGTCTAACTCCTTTTATTCCTACTGGCCCTGAAAAACTAATCCCTCTGAAGCAGCTGACATGTGACTTGTTATTACCTGGACAATCACAAATTATTTGCAGAGTTCTCAGAGAGACCAAGCAGTCATGTGAACACAGTTTTATTAACAGGAAGAAATAACTGGAACAAAAAATAAAATCCTTTTTGTGTGCTTTTTTTTTTTTCTAATAGGAAAAAGGTAATGTTATCTGACTTGACTTTTGAGATCCAATTGGGTTTGAAGGACTCTGAGCTGAAAAAAGTCTTAGTTTTATGCCATTTAAAACAAGCACTTTCAATTTGGAACCAATTCAAAGATAATAAATGAGAAATATTATGATGATATTTCTACAGAATGGCTTTTCCAGATTGAAACTATGTTTTGAAGTCAAATTTGTCAAAACATCTCAAGAAAGTCTGTACAGCAGAAACTGAGGTGAGCCACATCCTTCCATTAAGCCATCCTTACAGTCTCAATCTCTTCCCTGCTCAGAGAGGGACAGATTACTCAGGTTCAGCACAGCGCTCCCTACCTAAGACATCTCTGGGCTGAGTTTGTCTTGACTTACTGCTCAGAAATACAAACAACAAAGTGATAAAAGCAGTTTCATTCATGCTGTTCCTCTGGCTATGGAAACACTGAAGGAAAGAACTCTATTCTCTCATGTAGATGATATTATTAAGTGTACAAGAAAGCCCTTGATTATGAAACTGTTTCTCTTGTTGCTTTGCTGTTTCCTAACAAGCTGTTATAAGTTCTGTTCTAATTGAAATAGTAGGCTAAAATGAAGAAAAAAAGCCGAAACAACTAAGCAACAAACATTGCATCTACAATTTGACAACATATTTCCCATTGTGACCATAAAAAAGTGCTATATTGAGTTAGATGCAAATTAAAGCTTATTGACAATTCACAGCTTTGATCAACAACTATTTAAACAGCTAAGAGCAATTTTTAACCTTCAAAACATATACATTTGTAGAGATAGCCAGCAAAGGTTAGAAATAATAAATGTTCATTTGAATAAGCAGCAGACTTCTAATGTGATTTCTGATTTACTAAAATCCAGAGGTGTTCTGTTTGGTTTCATGAGGATATAACTGAAATCAACCAAATAATGAAGTGCTTAATACATTTCAAGCTTCCTTTTCACTCCTGAGACAAAATAAGTGCCATTTATACTTCAGTTTTCCTACTTCTAGAACTACTGAGAAAAAGGTGTGGAAGCCTTTCTTAATATTAGGATCAATATGACTTCTGGATGGAAGCACACAACAAACTTGTAGTTTTCATAGAGAAATATGCAAGAAAACAGCTATTTAAGAAAGATTTCAGAAGTATGTACTGCACTTCACTGTACAAGTTGATTTCTTTAAAAGCATTTTCTGTATAATACTAGAAACAATAAATGCTATGAATTATTATAAATCAGATTGCTTATTATGGATCACCTCCTTTTTGCCCTTTGTAAGGAGAAAAGTAGCAGCCTAAAGAGAAGGCAGAGCACAACATAGCCCAACACTTAGAATTACAAGAGAGTTGTATGTCCGTCTTCATAATCTCTTAAGAAAGGAGAAATGAAGTACAGACAACAAGTGATTAATTCTACTTATGGATTCCAGGTTCAGGTAGGGATGTACGCCTGGAAGCCTACAGCTTAAGTGAAAGCAGGAGAAGACCACCCTCACACTCCACTTATGAGAAATAGTGGATCTGAGGATACAAACCGGAGCACACTGGGCTGCTCACCACCTTCAAGGGGCATCCAGATATGCATGCAGCATGCCTTTGGGGGTCCTTATTCTCTTCTGCTGACTGGAAAGAGCAAAGTTAGTGTACAGTGGGAGGAAGAAAAACTTCAGTCCTCAAGCTGTACTTGATCTGTTATACATCAGCTATAAGCAGAGCACGTACTGTGGTTTGTTCCCCTTCTGTCACAATGACTGCCTCCTGAATAGCTTCCAGCATGCTACTGACATGACTGCCCTCATCCACCACGGTGTCCTGGGTCTGCAAGACCCTGCACAAAGGATGCTCTGGCAGTGCCTGTCACTGAATTCAAAAGTCTGGAAAACAGAAGGGTCAGAAGTCTGGTCTAAAGGGTCATCATCAGACCACTGCTTTAGAGACATCTAATCACTTATTCCCAAATCCTACCCCATAACTTTCTTTCCCATCTTGCCTTTCCCCAAAGGAACAAGAGTTGTACAAATTTGCATTTATACACAAATCTAAACTTTGGACAGTTGCTACAATTTCCTTTAATAATATTATTTGCACGTAACACTCAGCACTGGATAAGAAAACTGGATGAAAAAAGTGTAAAAGACTTTCCAGTGCTGGTCACAGGACAGATTTCTGTAGGCAAATGTTCATGGCTAACGTTCAGGTTTCTTGCACCAGAGATTTAGAGAGGGACAGGAGCAAAGTGAAATATTAAATATTCTCACAGCTCTGTGGGAAAATGAATGACAGTACTGACTATTTACTTTGCATATATTTAATGTTTTTACTTACTGAAATCTTGGCTGCTTCATGCATTTCAGTGAAAGCAGAGAAGGGTTAGAATCTCCCATTAAATAATATGAAGGTCCTACAAGTTCTAGCTAGAAGATGGAAGCACTGGTATTTTTAATTTTAAGAAAGTTTCTTATCTGCTTTAATCAGACTATTCTTGCTGCCAGCTGTATGTAGCAGGTAAGCTATATTACTTGTTCTGAAGGCAGGTATTTCCAGCTTACTATACTCTGCTTTGGACCTCTGTTCTTGCAAAACAATTTACAAATTTTAATATTGTCTCACCTCATTCCACACTTGTCTTTGAAATTATCACACTGTGAAGCTCACACAATCAGCTGCAAGATACTGTACAAATACTGAAATTTAAATACAAGGCACATTTTACATTGTAATGTATCAAGTTGGATATGTTGGAAAGGAACAAAATGTGAAGACTTGGATATTAACTGAATCTGAATATAAGAACATGACACCTCACTAATATAGTATGTCATTGTATAGCAAAATGTCATATCAGTACCCTTCTGTTTTCTGTGATAATAGAAATCATTGCACCTCTTATATTATTTAAGACTATACCAAAGTTAAAACTGGGGAAAATGCAGTAGGAAGGAAATTGCCTGCATGTGTTGATAACGCATGGGTCTGCTGTATTTGTCATATTTTAACTCCTTTACAAAAGAATTCAATCATGTATCCAAAGTAAACTAATGGTTGATATAACAGCATGGATTTCAAATTCAGACTAGAACTGTAATAGACACACAGTAAAGTGTATGAGAGAAAAAAAAAAAAACAAAACAGTGAACTATAGAATTACATTAATAAATGGATCCAAATAAAAATATGTTATTAACTGGGTTTTGAATGCATGTTAAAGATAAACTATGTGAGAATAAAGACAGCAAAACCATGACTGGTTACCCTATCTCTGTTGTATTTATGTCGTGGTTTAAACCCAGTCAGGTAACTCGTTCACTCACCCCCCCCCCTTCTTTCCCTCCCCCTACTCCCGGAGGGACAGAGAGGAGAATCGAAAAGAATGCAACTCCACGGGTTGAGATAAGAACAGTTTAGTAACTAAGGCATAACACAGATCACTACTGCTACCACCAATTATAATAATGATAAAGGAAATAACAAGGGAAGAGAATACAACACCTCAGCACCAGCTGACCGATAACTCGCCCCCCAGGCCCGACCAAGCTCCGACCGATACCTCCTCCAACCCTGCAGACTCCCAGCCCTTCCGGCTAACTCCCAGTTACCTCCTGGGCATGACGTGCTGTGGTATGGAATACCTCTTTGGTCAGTTTGGGTCAGGTGTCCTGTCTCTGCTTCCTCCTGGCTTCCCCTCCTCCCTGGCAGAGCATGAGGCTCACAAAGTCCTTGGCCAAACCAAAACATCGCTATCAGCTCTGTTCCCAGGCCTAAAGTCAAAACACTGCACTGCACCAGCTACCAAGGAGAAAAATGACTGCTACTGCTGAACCCAGGACAATTTACTACTGCATATGCTGAAGGTTGTGTTTGTGAGTGTAACTTCAGGTATGCAGCCATTGCTGTCTGCATCTTTTTGGCTGTAGTTCCACAGCAAATCAAGCTGTGATCCTGCCAAAACTGGACAAGTAACACCAAGTGCTTCAGGAGGGTCATAATTTGCTGATCTTTAGAAGGGACCAAATGGATTGCTTTAAGCAAGTTTGCTACATTTGTATTTCAAGCAGGTATTTCTTGAGGAGGGAAAATGAGAGATAGCAACAAGGTTCTGGACTTTACTCTCAGGACTTGTTATCCAAGAGAAATTTCATACAGGAGATATGTCATTGCAGGGAGATTTTCACCCCTGGCAAACTGGGGCTGTGGGAATTGCATGCTCCATCTGCCTTTGGTGCAATCAAGCTGTAGGTCTCTTTCTGTCTAGGAGAGTAGCCCACCCACCTGACCATTATGCAAAAGTAGGTGGCACCAGCAAATACCATACTCTTTGCAAATGCCAGGAGGCTGCACTAACCTGACTCAACCTGACTTGGAGCTGGGCTTCAGTGGGAGACTCTGGGTCATTCTCTGCACTTTAGAAATGACCATCTAATATTAGCTGCAAGGAAAATTTTCAGTAGAAGTGAAGTTCTGTTGAACACAGGCATTACAGGGCTAGGCATTTTTTGATACAGTATCTGTCTGAGACATGGGAGGATTTTAAGCAGTCTGGTTCCCAATACTTCTGAACTTTCACTCTGAAATAACAACACTCTAAAGTATTGGGTATCCTAACAAATACCATATACTTAGAATGTGCATTTTGTAATCAGGACTTTTTATCTCCTTAAATCCTTTTAAAGTGTATACATGGATATGCATTTTTTAAAACACAAAACCACAGTACCTCCTTCCTCTGTGCTTTGTGATGAAATACATAGGTAAATTACAGCAACAGGAAGGTGATCTGTACACTAGCAGCAGTTCTCAGGCTCATCGTTGCCAGATTACTTATTCCATAAACTGGTTCCCATTTTTCACAGACAAGCATGTTAAGATTATTTCAGTAATTCTTATGGCCTTGTATAATAATGGCACTAGGTCCATGAGATAGTAACCTCTTTCTGTGGGGATGTCTTCACCCAGTATTGTCACCAGAAAATGTGTGTGAGGTTCAGTTACTGGAGCTGGCTTTTTCTTAAGCATAAGGGAAAAAAATAAAAATTAAAGAAGATACTGCACATGAAATGAGTGACATTTTAAGAAAGGGCATGTATTCTAACTCATACCTTTGCCTACAAGAAAACTCCACCTATCTGCTTAGCTGTTCCATACTAAGTCTTCACATGTAATACTTTCTTACAAACAATTACACAAGTTTTGATGCCTAAGAAAAAAATAGATGTACGCATTATCTTCTCATTCACACATCAAAATAAACGTTTAACTCTAAAAGGAGACATCTGTGGAAATTAATATTCACTTAACGAAGTAATCCTTGTTTCTCTTTAGTGTTTTGAAACTTGTCTCTGTAGAAACGCAAAACTCGTTTAAAAAATTGCAGAACTTCATTAGAAAGATGAATAATATCAAATGAAGATTGTAGGCTACACTGTATACTTATGGTCATGTAAGTTTACTGAAAGTAAAACACTAAATGTACTGCTTTTAATGTACTGCACAAAACTCTACCACCCAATAAGTGCAAAAAGCAAAAAGCACTTGATAAAAACAAGTAGTTCCATAAGCATTATGTCAGCCTGGGGCTGTTGCTGGCACCTGCCAATTCAGCTAGTAGATTCACACCAAAGCCTTTTATTCAGGAAGGTCACTAATCTGAGCCTCACTCATCCTTCTTCAGGTACTTATTTTCAGAAACTTCTTGGAAATTGCTCTGTATTTCACTATCAAATGTATTTGGAATCAGTGAAGATGCTGAAAAAAAAATTGGGCAGGAAGTTGCCATAAAGGCACACAGGACTCTTTCTTACAAATGTTTTATGTCCTTTAAAAGTCAGCAAAAAAATCAGAGGTGATCCATTGTGTAAACGTCTGATTTTCTCAGCTCCCTATATTAAATCTTACTTTTTGATCAGTTTAATAATTTTTACTGCACTCTGACTTCAAAGTTCTTCCTTTAGAAAAGGGCCCAGAAAATTTATGAAAAATAAAGATATGCTGAGTTCAGTTTTCTCATACAGCAGAGGAATTATTAGTCTTCGTAATGTAAATTACAACCAGACTGAGTGTTTAATTAAAAAAAAATTGCAAATGGAAAAGCACTTATATTGCTCTACTCCAGAGATCTTTTGATACAGTTTAAATGAGAAAGAAAATTCAAAATCTTTGACCTGCCTTCACCAAAGGTTTCGTTTTTATTACAGCTTTGTTATGCTCTCTGAGTTTGTTTGGCTGTAACAGAAACACACAGAACACATATTAACCACATGGAAACTTTCATCTTTTTGATGAACTAAACATATTGTCTTTGTTTCTCTTTCTCGCATCATTGACAACAGGCTTTTGTGTCCAACTGTGATAATGTCCCGTGTTCAGAGCATTCATATCTCTGTATGACTCTAACAACAGGCAATTGACATCTTGATGGCTTTCTTGTCCTCCATAAGGGGATAAACAAACACATGCATATGCAGCCCATGTTTAAATGGACAGAAAAACTTGTTCTGACTAGCAGGGCTTTTGTACACCTGTTATATTTAATACATATGTCAGGCACCATCTGTTAAAAAGACTCTTTTTCCCCTCTTTGTGCTTTAAACAAGACGCAAAAATAAAGTGCTAAGAAGCTCAAACATTGCAGAGGTAAAGAAATGGGTGTTGATGGCTATCCATCAAAGCCTGGGGTTTCGACATAAAAACCACATTAGAGCAGAATGAGAACTAAATCAATGGATTGTTCTGTTTCCTTGCTGCTTGCATTATTCACACAATACCAGAATAAAATCACATTACTTTATTTGTGGTGACCTAATACTGCTGTGACAAAGAACTAATTGCTTTAAAATTTCGTGATCAAATATTCAGTCAGGAATTGCTGTTGCAATTAACATTTATTTAAAGAAGTCTCTGTCCTCATATCTTTTTGATGTCTTGATTGATACACAATCACCCCTTATTAACAGGCAATTTTGTGAGCTATTACTTCTGTTTAAAATACTCCTTTTATGTTTGTCCACCTACCTTGATAATTAGATAACATAAAAAATATTAAAAAAAGGACAATTGCTAAATGTAATTCTTTTGGAATTTCTTCATGAAGTGTAACTTGTTGTCTGCAAATGTATCCATTGCATATAAACCTCTTTTTAGCTATTCTGTTTCTTAGTTTGAATAAATTAAAATGAGTTACACCTTCTTGGTGTTTTTCTGAAAAGCACTGTATTCTGACTAGGGAATATTTTAAGAGGTTTTCCTTCCTTGCCAGGTGATCAGTGGATGCAACCATAGGAATTTACTCTGATTTTCTATAGCCACTTGACTGTGTAACATTTCCTTTACGTCAGGCTTGGAATCTGGAAATTGCTTGGGTGGCAGATCATGACTGACTTTCTTTTTGTGAGATAGGGAGATTTCCAATTCCCACCCAATACCAGTGCAACAGCTGTCATGACAACATTAGTCTTCCCTAAGACCCGTTCATCATTCATTTTGTTTATGTTATAGGCAGGAGATTGCCTGAAGGAAGCCTAAGTGCAAGAAATGTGAGCTGGTTTAAATCAATGTTTTTTCTACATACATACTAAGACACATCAAAATGAAGATTATTTCTGAACCCTAATATCGTTATTAAATAAGGTTCCACCTTACTCTGCTAATATATGAAACTATAAAAAGTAATGTGAGACCTAATTGATTTAGTAAAGTATATGGAGTTTTGTTCTAAAATATTCTCTTTTCTGCACTTAAACCTGGGCAGAAATGGAGCAGTTATTCTGCTTAATTTGTTTTGTCTTTATCTGTGATGTACCAAGTTGTGTGACTGTGCCAGCTGATATGCAGAAAAGTGGGAATACACTCCACACTTTAACTGCGGAGAGTGAGGATCTGGCTGACTGCTGGTATTACAACAATAACAGTGATCTGAAACCTACACAGGGGTATTCCCAATCCAACTAACTACAGGAAAATATTTAAACTATGGGAAATTGTAAATATACGACAGCGTTTTGGAATTAGATGGTCTTTAAGGTCCATTCCAACCCAAACCATTCTGTGATTCTATGCATGAATAAAGCTACCATGCTTTGTGGATGCAGCTTGTATCAGGTAGAGAATTGACTCAAATAGCATGTGTAGGGCTTAACTGTTCTAATAGTTGGAGGCAGATAAATGAAACCTTTCAAAAATCAGGACTGTCACTTTTGGCTCCTAAGTCTGCATACGTGTAGATCCACCTTGACTCCTAATAGAGATCTTCTTACTTCCAGCTTCCATGGAACTTTCTGAGCCACTAGGGATGGTAGGTATCTCTTCTGGATTATGTGCTTTGTTATCCTGATTCAGAACTCTGTTGTGATTTTACTAGAGGTGGACAACTACCAAGACTCCACAGGAGTCCTCAGAGCTACCAAAGATACTGAGCAGAATGAATGTCAGTAGTGAAGGAGGCTGCTGCTCTGAAAATATGCTTGTAATAAGAGAACATCTGGAGGAAGTGGTTTACCTGTATTCTGAGCATAGCCATACTACATGTTTCAAGCCAAATTGCTGGACCAAAGCCCTGCTTCACAGTAATTCAGAATAAGGCCATTTGACATTTTCTGTTGACATAGAGCAGCACTGCTGCCAAGAAAGTAAAGTTCATGGCACCAAACAGAGCTAGCAATAAACAACCTAACTGCAGTATAATGATTAGAGTAATGTCCTACTTTTCTGGGCTCTGTTCCCATGACTTGCTGTACCTTTATTTCTTAAAAAAATGTCAGAGAGTGTTGTGCTAGTGCTGTATGAAAATGGCCGTTCAAGACAAAGAAATAAAGAACCTTCAGCTCAGTCCTGGGCAAGCAGTTAGACTACAAGGTCAGTTTGAAAAGGACAAAAGCTCGGTGATGCCAAAGGGTATGGGGTTTTGTCTGGCTTTTGTTTAAGATGAAAAGCTATGCATAATCTCTTAAAAGCAGATATGTGTGAGGCCTGGGTGCTGAAAAGAAGTAGGTGTCTAGCATTATGCATCACAGACAAATGAGAGAGCTAGTTTCCTGCTTTGGATGTACTATGTGACTTGTGGAAGTTATCTCTTGTGCCTTTCCAATTACATTTATTTTAGGCTGGATGTTCCCACTACTAGATGCTTAAATCTAGGTATATGTGCACCTTATAGGCCCATTAAAACTAACCCAAGAATACTTGCACATCTCTTTAGGTTGGGCAGAGAAGAAATTCAGAGCAGCCCTGCGGAGAAGGACTTGGTGGTGTTGGTCGATAAGAAAATGAACATGAGCCAGCTTCAGTGTGCGCTCGCAGCCCAGAAAGCCAACCATATCCTGGGCTGCATCAAAAGGAGCAAGACCAGCAAGTCAAAGGAGGTGATCCTGCCCCTCTACTCTGCTCTTGTGAGACCTCACCTGGAGTATTGTGTGCAGTTCTGGTGTTCTCAACATAAAAAGGACATGGAACTGTTGGAACAAGTCCAGAGAAGGGCCACGAGGATGATCAGGGGACTGGAGCACCTCCCGTATGAAGACAGGCTGAGGAAGTTGGGGCTGTTCAGCCTGGAGAAGAGAAGGCTGCGTGGAGACCTCATAGCAGCCTTTCAGTATCTGAAGGGATGCTGGGAAGCGACTCTTCATTAGAGACTGTAGTGACAGGACAAGGGGTAATGGGTTTAAACTTAAACAGGGGAAGTTTAGATTGGATGTAAGGAGGAAATTCTTTCCTGTTATGGTGGTGAGGTACTGGAATGAGTTGCCCAGGGAGGTTGTGAATGCTCCATCCCTGGCATTGTTCAAGACCAGGTTGGATGAGGCCCTGGGTGATATGGTTTAGTGTGAGGTGTCCTTACCCATAGCAGGGGGGTTGGAAGTAGATGATCCTAAGGTCCTTTCCAACCCTAACTATTCTATGATTCTATTATTCTATGATAACTAAACAAGAACAAGAAACCAGTCTTTTTTACAAGGTCTGTTAAATACTACCGTTATGTCAATTTGATTTTTCTGTGTAAATGAACTTTGAGTGATATAGACACTGCTTCTCAGCCAGCTTTGAAAAGATGTGTGAGTGGCTAAAAAAATTGTTCTCCTTTTATTCTTAGCCAAACAGAGCCTTCCAATCTTTCGTGGCAAGCTCTGCAATTATAAGCTCTGTTTTAGAAACACCTAGTGCTTTCCCTGGAAAAATGTCTTCTACTTTTCTTCTGTTCATGGAACAAAGAAGTAGCACTCACTTCTCTGTTATCTCTCCTAAATTCTATACTTCCAAACCTGTACAACTTCTGTAAAGTAATAAGCATGAGACAGGAGTATATGCATATTGACAACTACCTAAACTTTCAGGATAGAAAGTGACAATGCCGACAAAGAGAACAAATTCATAAAAGAAACACCAACAGTCTGCACAACAAAATAAGCCAGTGTGATGCTAAATAATAAAACTCAGCTCTGCTATTCACAAGCAGATTCCAGCAGAGTATGTTTAACTATTTAAATGACGTTATTTGCTTGACACACAATATTTTTTGAATTGAATAATGTTAAATGTGTTATTTTCCAATAGTATTCATTTTAATCAGGTGAAGTTCAGAGGAATATTTCTCTGCTATCAGAAGGCTTAAGTTCTAGGGATAATGAAATTGAGTTTGTATTAGAATGAGAATCATTCTTAGTAGGAAGAATTTATCAAACTCCTTGCTTTGCTTCCAGCTACAGGATTCCAACTTTGTCAAGTCTCTGAAACTTCTGATGCTCATGCTTCCTTTTTTCCTCACTTCTTTTGCACCAGTTATTTGGGATTTTAGTTCTAAGAATTTTAGAGGTTGAAACTCATTCATTTGAGAACCTAGATAGATCCTCTTGCAGATCATTCTGGACCCTGAGTGTTTTCTTGTGGAAATGTAGTCTTAAAAATAGTTTGTATTTTATATATATTGGTAACACCAAGCTGTGTTCAAAACAGTGAACTTGTATTCTAAAGTTATTACTTAATTATATTCAGATTAGTTTTAAAAAGGAAAAGAGAAGTTTTCAGGTTTGCAAAGTGAATAAAGGTAGCAGTATTTAATTTTAGACTAGTTCCTGTCTACACATTCGCTGCACATTGAGCATAGACACATTAAACACCTGTGACAAGCTAAATATGGCTTTAGATAAGCTAAAGCCTAAACATATCAGGAGTCTTAGAATAGGAAACATGTTGCTCTGACTGAGCCATAGAGTGTCTGGGAGCCTCTCCCCACCTGTCTTCCCTGTTCTTCTACATGTAAAATAGATTTTTTGATGCTGGTTCGTAATTTATGTACCATATTGCTCAAGACTTGACTCTGGATCACCATCTTTTGACCTATTTTTTCCCAGTGAAAAAAGAGGTTCCAAGAATGCATGGATTTTCAAGCAATTTTAGGTTGGAGCAGGAGAAGCTTGAACCAAAGGTCCAGTGGAAGAATGATGGGGTCAGAGAAGAGGCAGAGGAGGAACAGTTGAATAATAAATGAAGTCTGTCTTTGCTGTTGTTCATGACACATCCATTACAGAACAAATGTGTTTCTTCCTGATTAATTCTGTTTCTATAAAAGGGACCATTCTGTGCCAGCTTTTCATTCAGTGTATTTTTTTCTGCTATTCCTGTCTACTTCTGCACCACTATATGCAAACCAAACTTAATTTCAAAAAAATGTAGGAAACCACTTTCCCAATAAATATGAGTGATTCATTTACTGCTATTTGTACACAATTACAAATTATTAAGACAGATAATGTGTTCTGTTTTAATGATTTGGGTTTTACAAGCATAACACACTGACACCATCACTGAGTATTTCAGAGGCATCCTGGTTACTGGAATTCCTAGAACATCTTGCGAAGACTTAGGCAATCAGTCTGGTACAGTGTCTCTCCATGGCTAACGTTACAAATGTATATATCCTGTCTGTCTATATGTTGCAAGCTTCTACACCAGCACATATATTGAGACAGAAGCTTGAGCCACCCTCAGTAAGGATGCAGAACTTTTCTTTCAGGTGGAAGTCCTACTCCTCAGTCAGCCTTTTGTCACTTGTCCTTCTATGAGCTCACTATTCCACTGTAGTCATTAGTTTGTCCCAGTTAAAAGGCACTGAATGAGATCAACGATACCAGGATAATAAAAAGCATGGAACAACCATGTTTGGGTTTTTTGGTGGGTTTTGTTTGGTTAGTTGTTTTTTTTTGGTGTGTGTGTGTGTGTGTGTGATTTTGTGTTTGTTTGTTTTGGTTTTGTTTGTGGGGGTTTTGTTTTGGTTTGATTTTGTGTGTGTGTGTGGAAAAGGTCTTCATGGAGATAAGATTTTCTGATGGCACTATAGCCTGGGTGAAACTGAAAGTCACCATTAATCATCATTCTTTGAAATTTTCTTGACCCTCCCCTTTATAAACCTGTAAAAGCCAGTACCCATATAAATTAAGCAGGCACTCTAGGTTTTTAATAGCAAGTAATCTGTCTGTGTGTGTGGACAAATGTGTGTGCAGACAAAAAGTCAACCATAAATCACAGAACACAAATAAAGGGTTCTGTTTAACACATGATGAAATAGCTACTATTCAGGAAAAAAAAAAAAAAGAAGAAAAAAAACAAGCAGAGAAAGTAGGCCTACCTTTCTCTCAGTACACTATTGTCAGTAGCCTCTCCTTCAGAGTATTACCTTTAGAGTATTACCTTTTACAGCTACTGTACAGTTTTGGGTAGAAGACAATGCATGCCTTTAAGTATGTGTCCATGGGCAGGTCATGTGTTTCTTCCCTGTGAATACGGATGTTAAGTTGCAGTTCATGTGGCACTATGCTTCTTGAGCTAGCTTTTTATTTTCTTCGCAGTATTTATTTTGTTTGCTGCCTGCTTTGGGATTTATTTGCATTTTCTTAATAATGTGCCTGGATATCCTGCATTGTTGATTTTCTCATAAATAATTTTTCAGCTAAACTCCCTGGTGTATGAATACTTGTGCAATAGATAGAGATAGCAACTTCAAAGCAGAGATTTTAATTGTAAATGAATACATAAAATTGATTATCTCAAGGGGTTACTGATACAGTACTTTAATGCTGTGCTCCCTTTATCTCACCACCTAAGATCAGAATCATTCTTTGGAAGTGCCTATCTCCATTGTAAATAAAGTTTGCCTAGGGCAAGTAGCATACAAATGTAAGCATTTCAGTGGCATGTCTAACATTAAATGGACTGAATCCAGGATCCAGGCCTAAAAATTTGTCTGACAAATAAAATAATATATCATCTTCAAATGTGAGTTATTTTATCTTCACATCATCCTCTACCTCTTGCCTATGTAAACCATGTGTCAGCTACTAAAGGGCTAATACGTTAGTTCACAAAGTTATGATCAATCTTGGCTTTTGTCCTCCCTTATGGTGAATGAAATTCATACTAGGAGGTTTGAATGATTATCAATATTCACTAGCAGGAATAACTTAGAAAATTGGTTAATTCCATGGCTGCTGACCATGTCCTGTTAACTCTGTAAATAGATATGGGAAATAGACATAATGTTATCAGATTTAAAGAAAGATTTCATCAGTGTCTTTGCTAACTTTATACATTCAAATTAGCTCAACCATCAGCTTTGATTGTCCAGGAAAGAATTAAAATAACAATGTAGATGTATTCTACAATGAATTTACTAAGCATTCATTCCAATGTATAGCCCCTATTCTCAACCTTAATGCAAGAAATAGATGACAGCCCAGGCCATCCAGGATATTTATCCCTTTAAGATTGATGAAATAAATAAAATATAAGGTATGCTGGGAAATTAATTCACTGTATAAGTGCTTCTGCAGCTCCTATTGATGCAGAGGACCAGTATCTAATCATTATTCCATCTAAAAAAATCAACAACTTAACTTACTAATATATTTATTAGAACAACTGCAACATTATAGTGTAATGAATGAAATCTGTATAAAACATACCTAGGAAAGTCTGCGACCAAGAGAGAAGATTTTGTTCCTCCAGATAAAATGAAAAATTCCCCATTAGCAAGTGGAAAGTTATGGTTAAACCTGACAAGTATTTAAAGGAGTCCTTGATTAGCCTTTAGATTTGAGCTCTAAGCCGGCCTGAAGAATATGTATCATCTCACTTACTACAACAAGCAATGTTATTGTCTTTTGAGATTATGTCACCAAAAGTCTACAATGAAATCATGGAGAATCCTAAATAATGATGGCCCAGATTTGCCCATATTAAAATAAATACTGATAATTCTACAGGTTTATAAAAAAACCTGAGACTATTACAGAGTACCTTTGAGGTTGGCAAGTATGAAGACACATTCGTACTTTGAGAGTTCTAAATTTGTCATTTCCTCTGATGAAAGTAAGACCAAATTCTAATGCATAAAGCTTTTCTGAGCCACACACAAAATAGTTGCTTTAACAAAGAGACCAGGCTTATCATGCTACAATAATACATCTTACAAAAGCTTTAAAGAGAAATGCCCACATCAAAATTGACATTTCTTCATCACCATAATCCTTAAGTAACAGATTATTATGGAAAAGAATCTTCAGGACTGTTTTGCAGAGCCTTAATTGTATACATCTACTTTTAACAAAATATTTTCCTTATTTTTAACTCTCAGCATTTATTATTTCTTTTCTTCTGATGTTACTCTAACCAGGAGAAGTAGCTAATAATGGCAAACTCTGAAAACAAAAGCATTAATTCATACCTTCTTATAAATAACCAGTCATTCTGGAGAGGTAGGGTTCAGGTTACGGCGCCCAGAATTAGTAGCCTGCATGTAGGTGACCAAATGAGCAGCAGGTTGCTCTGGATATTGTCAGTACAAATCTTGGGCACAGTTCATATCTTTATATGGTGTATAGACACACAGTCTATGGGGTCAGATGAGATCCACTCAAGGGTACTGAGGGAGCTGACAGAACTGCTCACGGAGCCACTTTAAATTATTTATCAAGCAGTTCTGGCTACCTTTGAAGGTCCTGATTGACTGGAAGTTAGCAAATGTGATGCACATCTACAGGAAGAGCTGAAAGAAGAATTCAGGGAACTACAGCGTCCTGGTTTGTATCAGAAATAGTGTGGTCAGCAGGACTAGGGAAGTGGTTGCCCACTTGTACTCAGCATTGGTGAGGCTACGCATTATGTACTGTGTTAGTTCTGGGCCACTCACTACAAGAAAGACTTGAGTTGGTGGAACATGTCTGAAGAAGAGCAGCAAAGCTGATGAAGGGTCTGGAGCACAAGGCTAATGAGAAGCAGCTGAGGGAACTGGATTGTTTAACCTGGAGAAAAGGAGGCTCAGGGGAGACCTTAGTGCTTTCTACAGGTACCTGGGAAATGAGGTTGTAGCAAGGTGAGTGTCAGTTTCTTCTCACAGGTAACAAGCAATAGGACAAGAGGAATTACTCTCAACTTGCACCAGGGGAGGTTTAGATTGAATATCAGGAAAACTTTCTTCCCTGAAAAGGTTGTCAAGAACTGGAACAGGCTGCCCAGGGGACTGTTTGAGTCACCATACTTGGGGATATTTAAAAGATGTGTTGACGTGGCACTGATGGACATGGTTGTGGACTTGGCAGTGTTATATTAACAGTTGGACTCCATGATCTTACAGGTCTTTCCCAACCTAAATGATTCTAAAATGTTCATAAAATGATACCAAATCAGTACATTACATTATGCCTGAAGCAGGTGTACCAGGAAAACAAGGGAAGTGCTTGACCTTCTGGCAGTGTCTAATGTGACACTTCCTCTGAGTAACATGATAAGGAAAGAAGACATCACTGGACAGCACTTTGCAAGATCACAGCTGTAGCCAGGTATCTGCGTATTTGCATTTGTCTTGCTGTAATCATTATCTAACGGTGCACAGCAAGAGAGAATCTGGTCCCCTACCTGAGAGTTCAACTGCTGTCATTCCTGGGAGAACAGTTTACTCCAGACTTCTGTCAGAGTTTAGCGAAAAAAGCTGTACTTTTCAACATTGGTTGATTAAAGAAAATTCAAACCAGTGATATGTGCACCGCTGTAAACATTTAATGAAGGCTGTGAAACAGAATCAGACCTGCTGGAGTCTTTTGGGGGTATTCTTTGCCATGCTAATAAACAATTCTTTTGTCCAGTGTTTGAGTAGATAAGAAACACCAAAGGGAATCCCTAGCCAAAGTCTGCACATTGCTATCCTGGCACTAGTAAGAGCAGCTACTTGCTGTTTCTTGTTTGATTTGGCTAAGTATGCATAGCAACAATGTAATGATTCCATACGTTAAAAATACAATCAATCACATGCAAGACCAAACTCTGCAAATTTAGTGTCCTGAAAAACAATGAAATTGTGCATGACAGCACTTGCTTGGGTTACTTCTAGACAGCAATATTGCTGGAATTCATTTAGTTCATCACAAATTAGTGTACAGATTTCAAGAAAGTATGCCTAAAGAGGATAAGCTACTCTCTGAAAATCTAAGTCCTGATTATTTTATCCTTTAGTTAGTGAGGCAGAAGGTGGAAAAACATATACCTGCATCTATTATAGCTCCTGGCTCACTAGAAGGTATCTTTGCAGACTTCGCTGTAAAAACAAGGCTTATTGAAATAGCTACTGTATATTAACAGAAAGTCCCGTCTCTTTTCTTAAATGTCATGAGTACATTAAAGGAGAAAAAACTAGTAGAGTGGTTTGAAAGCAGCTTTTGGATCCTGCTATAATCCTGCCACTGAAACAAAGTGTTTCTTATGCCTTGGATGCACAGCTTAATCTCTCTAGCTCACATTTTTCACACATTTTTAACAATGAGAACAATCAGCCATTGGACTAAACTCCCCAGGGAAGTGGTAGCTTCTCCAGCATTGGATACTTTCAAGATTTACCTGGGCAGGTGTCGTGGTTTAAACCCAGTCAGGTAACTCGTTCACTCACTCCCCCCCCTTCTTTCCCTCCCCCTACTCCAGGAGGGATGGAGAGGAGAATCGAAAAGAATGCAACTCCACGGGTTGAGATAAGAACAGTTTAGTAACTAAGGTATAACACAGATCACTACTGCTACCACCAATGATAATAATGATAAAGGAAATAACAAGGAAAGAGAATACAACACCTCACCACCAGCCAACTGATAACTTGCCCCCCTCCACCCGACCAAGCTCCGACCGATACCTCCTCCAACCCTGCAGCCTCCCAGCCCTTCCGGGTAACTCCCAGTTACATCCTGGGCATGATGTGCTGTGGTATGGAATACCTCTTTGGTCAGTTTGGGTCAAGTGTCCTGTCTCTGCTTCCTCCCGGCTTCCCCTCCTCCCTGGCAGAGCATGAAGCTCACAAAGTCCTTGGCCAAACCAAAACATCACTATCAGCTCTGTTCCCGAGCTGAAAGTCAAAACACTGCACTACACCAGCTACCAAGAAGGAGAAAAATGACTGCTACTGCTGAACCCAGGACAGCAGGGTCCTGGGCCATCTTGTCTAGACTGTGTTTTTCCCAAGAAAGGTTGCACCAGATGATCCTTGAGGTAGTTTCCAACCTGTTATTCTATGATTCTATGATTTTTATTTATGAAATTAGGATAACAATATTTAATTGTTTTCCTTACTGGGGATAATATAAGGATTCAATATTGAATGTTGAATTAGACTATTTTGATTATGTAGAATTCTATGTAACTGCATTTAGTATTAATACCTTTAAAAAACAGCAAAAAAGTTAATAATTTATATATTGTCTTCCACTACTTCAAATAAATAGAAAAGCATTGTGGATTGGAAACATGTACAATATAATTTCACAACCAAAGTGAAAGCTAGCAATAAAGCACCATAAATCATGAGAAGTAAGCAAATATGCTAAATGGAATTTAATTAGCTTTGACTTATTTTACCCATACATATTATCCTTGACAAGACAAGCTGATTGTATAAACACAGTAACTTGAGTCTGTGACTTGAGATTTGATTTCTAGTTCCAAACAATGCGTTGCCTTTTGGAAAAATCAGCTAAAACTGATTTCAGGCTTAAGCCAAAAATCTTTAGATTGAAATAGACATTTTTTGAAGTGGGTTTGTAAAACCACTCAGCAATGTCAAAACTCTTTCAACTACATCTGTTATAAAACTCCTAATAGATTCAACAGTGGGAAAAATTATTGAACAACATGAAACACATTTGAAAAAGTTGCTCTATCATATTGCTGTATGAGAGGTTTCTTTTTTAATATAATTTATGTTTTAGCATCACAAAATTTAATATAGTTAATTTCTTCTAGGTCTCTGTGTTGTTAATGATCTCCTGTAACTTGCTCTCTAATGCTGAAGAAAACCAAAATATACACTGCAATAGTGTGTGCTTCTAATGGAAGCTAGTGCAAGCCTATTTAAGGCTTTAAAGAAAGTCATCTCTACATTGAATGATGTCTCTAAAGGAACAGGAAGCTGTTAAAGAAATTGAAGCACAGGGGTCATCTGATCGTATCAATTGAACAAGAAGAACGTGTTGTACATGATCAAAAGACTTTGAACTGCTTTCCTGTGCACAAAAGACTAGTACAGGGCACATTACGGCAGATTAACCTGAAGTTAGCAATGGCATGGATAACTGTAACAGCATGCTTCAGAAAGGAAAACGTCACCCTGAACACCAGTTTACCACAGCCACCTGAAGATCAGAGCTGATGGATCTAGAAAAACTCTGAGCTGTCAAGACACCCAACGCAATTGCATCTCCCTACAATCTCCCTATAAAATCATATTAACCACTGCCTCCATGCATCCCTCCATTACAATCCAGGACTCCCTATAATAAAAAAATAAAAATTACTGCATATTTACAGAGAGGCAAAGACAGCTGACATTCAGCATACTATCTCAGCTGAGAAAAAATATATCTCTGCTTTAGAGACAGGAATACATAAAACTGTGCATTATAACCCTGGAGGTTATATCACAACCATAGAAAAGTCTCAGGCTTTCTTCCTAGTGTATTTTTTATTTATACATAGGCATACACGTACACACTCACAAAAGTATTTGGCAGCTGTTTTGAACAGATGGAGTCCTGTGGATCTCCAGGGGAAGAGCCTGTGGAAACTTAGACAAAATACATATTAACATCCTTAAAATACTCTATGAAAGAAATAAACTACTGAAGAGAACTCTTACCCACATGTCCAAACTGAGCCATAGCTCCCAAATAAGACACCAATACCTTTGGGTCAGATAAAGAACGGGGTGATGATTTAACATGTGGTCAGCTGCATAACCGAAATCGTGACTGAAGATTCCAGGCAACAACCACATCACAAACCCCATATTCTGGAAACTGAAGGCATCAAGATTATATTTTAAACCAAATTTTGCAAACAGAATTTTTAAAACTTTCCACAATGGAAGAGATTTTTAGATAGAATGGGAAATGAAATTCACATACACTCTTTCTTTTTTTTTTTTTTTTTTTACTCATCCAGGAGAGAAAAAATTATCCAGTACCTTTGAGACAGATTGATCCTCAGGCAAAACAAAATCACACATTGCTGACTTTTACTATTCACTTAATTCTCTCTATTCAGTCTCAAAAATTCTATCTCAGAGATTATTTTGTTTTGCAACTATATCTCTGTGAATCCAAAATAAAGTGGCTTTATAGTTCAAGGAAGCCTCCAACATGGATTATAATGTCTGCAGAGAAGCAGACATTTGCATAACAAAGTATCTATCTTGCTATAATCCTAGTTAAGAATTTTTTTTTTTTCTTGGAAGATGGCTCACAAAGTTATTCTGTCAAAATGTAATCAAGAGATGGATTCCTTTTTTCAAGTTTAGTAACTGCATGCAGATTTCAGAGGAATTTCTTAAATGAGCAAAAAAGCAGCGGCAGCGTGGAAAGACAATCCAACTTAGAGATATAGATCATAGCTTCTAGAAAAGTAACTTATGGTAAACTAAGCATCTTCAAGCTGTCGGTAAATGTACCTTAGAGGATTCTGAAGGATTCTAACAGGTTTTAATGATTAGGTACCCTAAGTAAGGAATAAAAATTTGTCCCTTTTGTCATTTTAAAAGTGCTATTTATGCAAACCTATTTGTCTGCTTTATATAAACCCCTCCTCCAGATTTCTCTGAAAAAAAAAACTGCATTAGGTACGTAAGTCAGGAATAATTCTGTTTTGTTGTGTTTTACTCAGCTTCCTCCACTCTTCAAGTTTGTTTCAAGTAATCAAATATTTGATTCTATGGCTCATTTCCACCACTTAATTGTTTTCTGATTAGTCTTTAAACATTTAAAACTTGATTCAGTTGCTTGCCAGGAAATCTATAGTCCCACCTAAGACACTTGAGGATATCCACGGTCTCCACATAGAAATGACAAATATAACACAGGGCTTACATGAGGAGAACCCTTCCCTCTGAGGCCCCAGATGAGGGTTGAGCAGGATACTACTATACCTTATACAATACTATACATATACTTGTGGGCAACAGATTAAAAGATTCAAGTGCAGAGTGCATATCAGATGTGCCCACCTCCTTTCATATTCTTTGCTCTGGGCCCTAGGATGGAGATATGTGTTTAATTTCTCTGTCTGCCTAACAAAAGTTCTTTCATGACCTTGAAAGAATATCCTCAAGGATTCAGGAGAGGCAAACAGTATTTTTTCTTGTCTTGTATGGCCACATCCCCAGAATTATTTAGGTGCGAACTCTCCATGTATATTTCAGGGGGAAGATAAGTGTTCTATGAGAAATTAAGCATCCTAAGTCAGTACTTAGTGCAACTCTGATGCTTATGCAAAGATCTGCATATGAGCACTAACAGTCCTGTCAATTTACATTGCATGTTTACATCACACCATATGGCATGATGGTCATGAAAGCAAAAAGGCCTTCTCAGCTCACCTTTCTACTCTTTCCTCTCCCAGAAATCCATCTTTTTGGATCTAGGTCAGTTTATTTATGTGGTGCTTGCAATCTTGACCCAAGACACAAAGAAAGAAACATAAAGGAAAGTTTCTATATTTGTTACACAAAGAAAATATAAATCATAATAAAAAGACTAAATTCTAGCCATAAATTCTTAGGTTTATGAAATGAAGACACAATAAGCTTATGAGCCTAGCAGAAAGCAAAATGAATGCAGACTTCATAGAATCACAGAATAATAGTTTGGTACCCTCATCTAGTTCCAACCCCCCTGCCATGGGAACAGACACCTTCCACTAGAACAGGTTGCTCAGTGGCTTGTCCAGCCTGACATAGAACACTGCCAGGGATGGGGCAGCCACAGCTTCTCTGGGCAACTTGTGACAGTGCCTCACCACCCTCCCAGTAAAAAACTTCCTCCTAATATCTAATCTAAATCTATCCTCTTTCAGCTTAAAGCCATTCTCCCTTGTCCTGTCCCTACATACCCTCGTAAAATCTTCTTTTTCAGATTTCTTTTAGGCCCCTTTCAGGTACTAGGAGGCTGCTCAGAAGTCTCCCCAGAGTCTTCTCTTCTCCAGACTGAACAACCCCAGCATTTCAGCCTTTCTTCATAGAAGAGGTGTTCCAACCCTCTGATCATCTTCACAGGCCTCCTTGAGACTCACTCAAACAGGTTCACATCCTGCTCACACTGGGGCACCAGAGCTGGATGCAGTACTACATGTGGGGTTTCATGAGAGCAGAGTAGGGGGGTAGAATCAATTCCTTCAACCTGCTGGTCACACTCCCTGTGATGCAGCCCAGAATATGGTTGTCTCTCTGAGCTGCAAGAGCACATTTCTGGGTCATGTTGAGATTCTCATCAACCACCTGTCTTCTTCTCAAAGCACTCTTTCTGCCTATTAGTAGAGAGCAACACCGTTTTTATATGTGGGATACAGCCAGTTAAGTGGCTGTAGGGAGCGTTGCTTATTCCTGCCAGGGCAGCAAACATCTACGCTTTGGCCAAGCTGGCCCTCCTTTACTCTAGTCCAATCTAGCTGCTTAGCTTCTTGCCTGAGGTAAGTAGTATTTGTTACTCCCTGGAGTGCCTACTCTGCTCTACAGTTCATGAGAGTGAGCCCATATGACTAGTATAGTATATACACTTAACTTTCAAGTGTCTAAAGAAAAGATGCATTTTTTAACCCCCATGTCACCTCCTTGAACCCTGTGACTTTCTGTCTGGGTTTGCACCATGCAGGTGCTGTGCCTCAGACAGCAATCTAGCCAGCGCTTTTGTCTTCCCAGCCTTCCAGTGTCGAATGGGAAAGTATTAAAGAATGCATTTGTAATATATTTAAAACTGATTTCAAAAACCAATTTAGTTAGCTATCGCTCTTCTAACAAGGCACAAACACAAGCAAGGAAATGAATAGATGCCATTGCAAGATGTCCACTTCTGCCTTAGAAATTAGTACATATATCTCATCAAGTGTAATGAAATGCATGTTTCATTATAATACAGTGACCTTACCACTGACCCACAGAAAGGTAGGTATTATTAGATGGGTTTTTTGGTTATCTTGATTTTAGCAGCAGAATATTTTCTTTAAAGGAAAGTTCTTACACGGACAACACTAGCAGCTCATTATCTATTGACAGTAAAGTGTTACAGTAAGATACTTTCAGTACATTAAGAAGCTGTGTATATTCTCAAGCAAGGGCAGAAGGATGGTTCTAGTTCACCCAAGATTTATGGATGGATTCTGCCTACTGGCTTTAATTGTCTCACATAGATGTTACAATCAATACTTGAAATGCCCTTGCCTGGTCCTATCAAGATGACTCTGATTACCTAAATTACCTGCCTATTGTGCCTATACTCAGACTATAGTTTACAGAAATAAATTTAAAGAATAGGAAGCCTTGCAGAGTGAATCAGAGTGGGATCATCTCTTTTGCCTTGTAATCAGACTCTTCCCAGCCAAGCCCTTTGTGCAGCTGCCCCTGCAGGTCTGCCAAAGAGATGAGCCTTGACTGACCTTGGTTGCTCTGTGTGCAAGGATTCCTGGCCACAGGCAGGTCACCAAAATCCTCCTCTGATAGGGCACCTGGGAGGCTCACCTTAAGGTCGCTCCTCCTCGACCTTCGGGAGAAAAGTTGGAAACAGGTTCATTAACTTTGAAATGTTACAACCTGGGCAAGTGATAATTGGAGTAGTGCAAGGTCTAGCTCAGTACATTTATGTAAGACCTGAAAGACATTTCTGAAAGTCCTCCATGTCAGCATTGGTAAGCACTCAGATGCTTACAGGACTCAAACAGGTATTTTGATAAACAGTCTGTGATTATATTTGGTTGTTTTCTTAAGGTCTATGCTCTATTTACTACACAGCTGCTGGTAAACATATAATATTATACATATGTATTTCACTTTGGTTTACAGTTTAAGTGTTGTTTTGCAATAAACTGTCTGCTCTTGGTAAGAATAATACAAGAGCACTGAAGCTGGTAGAAATACCTGCAGCTGAACTAAATTTGGGAACATTGTGTCTGTTTACGTGCACAGAAAACCAGGTCAGACTTGTTTGCTCATTCTTTAGCAGCACCAATCTTAGACTATTGCTAACTATTCTTTTATTTGCTCTTAATTGTTTGGGATTTCAAAATGTATGACAGCTGCCAGCCTTACTGGTTTGCCTAGTAACAGTGAGGCGGCTTTAAATACTGGGTTTATTTATGTATCTGGAAGTTTCCTTTTGTTTATTATTTTATTTAGATAAACAAAATGAAACTTGACATACATCTTTGCTTCTTTTCTTTATTCTTTTACTTAGATAGATAAAATAAAAGTTGATGTACATTTTTGTTTATTGGTGGTATAAATATTACAGATGTTCTGGCAGTACTTGAAGTTGCCATAATGATATGAAAGCCCTCTAGTCCTAGCTGCTGTGTAAGCATACTAAAATATACCGCCTACTGCCAGAAGAACCCTAAGACCTAAAGAAAAAAGCAGGATCAGGAAATGTTAGGCAGAGATCAGAGGTGTTTCATGTTGGTTAGACAGTGTTACCTCATTTTAACAGTATGTTTCCTATCTGTGTAGGACAGAGTATAATCGAAGTGTCTTGGTCTTTACACTCCTATTTGCATTCTAATTTTCGTTTTCATGCAAAGTTATCTGTAGTGGAATGTGGTATGAGGGGTGGAAAAATATGGGTGTCAGTTACTAATACTTTTGCTTGCACTCAAGTAGGAAAGTACTAGGGGAGTGAGAGGGAGAGAGGAAGGGGGAAGGAAAAGAGAAGGGAGGGTTTGTGAGGAGAAGAGGGCCAAGAAGAACAAGGGGTCGCTTAGCTGAGGTAATGCTTGGCGAGCAGCAGCACATGGTTTCACAGCAGCATGAAAACAAAAGGCACCTGGAAGTACCAAAACCATTGTTAACACTGTGCAGTGTGTCAGCCTGTGTTGGGTTATTCCTGGCTGGATATCAGGTGCCCACCAAAGTCATTCTATCACTCCCCTCTTCAACTGGACAGGGGGGAAAAAAGATAATGAAAGGTTCATCGGTTGAGGACAGGGAGAGATCACTCATTGGTTACTATGATTGGCAAAAAAGACTAGAATTGGGAAAATTAGTATAATTTATTACCAATCAAAACACAGTAGGGTAATGAGAATCTTAAAACACTTTTCCCCACTCCTGCCTTATTCTCCAGCTTAACATCACTCCTGATTTCTCTATCTCCTCCTCCCAAGTGGTCCCTGCTATGGGAAACAGTCCTCCATGGACTTCTCCAATGTGAGTCTTTCCGATGGGCTGCAGCTCTTCACACACTGCTCCAGTGTGTCCTCCTTCCATGGGGTGCAGCCCTTCAGGAACAGTCTGCTTGTGTCCCCCAAGGGGTCACAAGTCCTGCAGCAAACCTGCTCCAGTGTGGGTTCCTCTCTCCATGGGGCCACAGGTCCTGCCAAGAGCCTGCTTCAGGACAGGCTTCCCACATGGTCACATCCTCCTTCAGGCATCCCCCTGCTCCAGTGCAGGTCCTCCATGGGCTGCAGAGGTACAGCTGCCTCACCATGGGCTGCACCATGGGCTGCAGGGGAATCTCTGCTCTTGTGTCTGCAGCACCTGTTCCCCTTCTTCCAAGACATGGGTACATCTTGGAGTAGGCTGGCATGGGCTCTGTCAGACAAGGGGGAGGCTTCTAGTACCTTCTCTCAGAAGACACCCCTGTAGCTCCCATTACTACTAAAACCTTGCAACACAAACTCTGTACGCAACCCCATTGTCCACCACCAGCTTATGTCTTTGTCTCTCCTGTGTTGGTAAGACTTATTCTGTATCTCTTCTCTGACTCTTACCTGGACTTCAGTTTTAGCTAACTTTGTATCTGGACTGTTTATTATATGTTTATTTTTAATACTCCTCTGTATTGAAAATCTCTTCTTACACTGCTTCTGTTCCCCCTTTACCATCATCATTTCAACACCATTTCTTCATGCTTCTCATCCAATTTGTGACAGCATTTGCTTTTGTTGTTTCTTCATTTCTAAACTTTAATAACTAAACCCTGATTCTGATCTCATGTCCTCATGTAGAAACCCCAAACAGGAAGGTTTTAGTTAATCTGGTTTTTATCTTTCTACTAATCTGAGAGTTACCACTGTCAAAAAAATTGGAATTTATTCCCGTAAATTCAAAAAATATGACAAAATCTCCATAATTCAATAAAATGACAGTTTTGCTGGTTCAGCAAAGTCCTTACACCATGCCTAACATTTAGCCTGAGCATAAATCTCATTAAAATCAAGCACGTGCTTACGATCCTCAAATAAGCTCTCCTGGCAATAGACATCTGTAACTAGTTGGAAACATTTAGCCATCCATAACTATCTTTCTGCACGGAGCTCCTGCTTCTATTGCTGCATTATCAATCTTCATTCGTGTCTCTTTGCCTGGACAGCAATTGCTTTGGTTCTTGAAAGTCTAACTCACTCGAATTTATTCCTATCCCTTTTCTTCCTCCTTTCTGTGTGTGTAGAAATCTTTCTGTTCTTTCAGCAAGTTTCACTGAAAAGCAAACCAAACACACATCCTCTGTGTATCACAGTGACTTTGAGCCTTCTTTCCTCCATCTTTTGTAACTTTTTACCCTAGAAATTCTACATGCCCCCTGTGGGAAATATGGACAGTGCATGATTTTTAGCTTTTTACTTTCAGGTTATTCAGCAAGATATTCTGAGGACCCCATTAATGGCTTCAACCTCCACAGTACAAGATTTCAAATCGTGACAGGCTTTTGAAAAGACTTGTCTGTAATAGTATTTTTACCTCCTTTTTTTCCTGGATTGCTTCTGTTGTAATCAGCAATCTTTTCAGACATCTTAAACCCCCTCCAGTAATATTTTCTCTTCACTAGGATTTTTCTATAAGGCTTCAAGCTTTGCTTTGTTTCCAGATTTTTTTTTTTTTTTAAATCTCTCTAGACATCTCAATAAACTGTATTCCATACCTAGAGCCTCCAAAGGGGATTACTAACAAGAGTAACTCAGATTGCTTTAGTCTCTATGAATTCTCTTAAATCTGTTTACACTAAAGCTAATTGAATCCTTCCCTCCTTTCCCACCATTATCCACAGCTGAACTTATGTTGATGGCACATTTGAACTTCAGGGCAGACGTTCTTAACCAGATGATGTGTTTTGCTGAGTTTTGCAAGCTGATTGACTAGTTAGATTTTATGGCAAACAGCAATCAGGGTGCAGAAGGTGGAGCCAGAGATTGGCTCTGCAGCCAGCAATTCAACACCATTGATCTGATTGCAAGGCAGCAGAAAATTTCCCTTCTTTGTCTTTTAGGAGCTTCCACATTGGTCCTTTATGCACACATGGTGAGACGATACAATGAAAGTGCATGATGTTTGTATTAATGCAGGGCAATAACACTATTCGCTCAAATGTTTAAGAGAAAAGGAAGCATGCAGTCCTAACATGGGACTCTGTTTAGGAAATCTCTTTTAAATCACTTAGGTTCAGATACTTGGAAGTACTTTGCATTCTAATTTTCAATTAAAATCAGTGAAATCTCTCCATGAAATGAACTATTCTATGAATGGCTGTTACATATGTAAATACCATTTTAATTCTGGACCTTTGAATTTTGGTGGCCTTTTTATTGGCCTCTGAAGAGGTCAGGGAAACTAATGAAAAAATTAACATCAACCATTTTCAGTCAGGGCTGAAATGGACAACCTCTGATTTCCTGGTTGCATGGTGTTAAAAAGAAGATAATCCCTTTCATCTAAATATAGCTCTCTGCCCAACATCTTCATATGTAAAATTCAGAAGCTTAACTACACCACTGGTATCAGTGAGATGCTTTTCCCAAGCCACTTTCAGAAAAAGCCATCAGAAATTGTTGCTAAATGTCATTTTCAGTATCAGTATTGCAGCTTCTGTCCACTGCAGATTAAAAGTCTCTTTCAAGCACTTCTTTGAATTAAGTAAACCACAGTAGCACTCTAGCTACCCCATAATCTCTACTGGAACACTTTTCTGGCATATTTAGACTACAAACATATTTCTATCAGCACCAGAGAAGTCAGGAGACTGTGAAACCTCTTTGCTACAACAAGGCTCCAGAGGAGAATTAAAGCTTTTAATTTTTAGCAACCCCTTTATGGAGTACAGTATTATGGTAGCAGGGATATTTTCCTTTTAGGGCTCAGCAAATCCAAGTTGGTAATAAAACTAACTTTTATTCTTTGTATTAAATGTTTGCTATTACTCAGTTTTATTTAAAAATCTCTTCTCCATGGTATATGTTGTTCAAAGTGCCTGAGGTAATAATTATTATAATTAATACAGTATTACAGTTTATATATTAATGATGAATTATTGATAATTAGCTATATATATTAAATATTAGAAACCAGGAAGTATCTAAGCTGAATTTAGTACATTTCATTGGCTAATATCTATTGGGGATGTTTCATTTACAACTGTGTAAAACAATATATATTGCCTCCTTAGTACCTTTATTGCATAGAGTTTGGTATTGCTAATGCTATATTTAAAGTCGAAAGTAGGCACTACTGTGAGGACATACACATGAACACATAATATCAAGTGTTATAGCC
Organism: Pezoporus wallicus; assembly: GCF_028554395.1. Taxonomy (NCBI): domain Eukaryota; kingdom Metazoa; phylum Chordata; class Aves; order Psittaciformes; family Psittacidae; genus Pezoporus; species Pezoporus wallicus. The sequence goes on from NW_026642361.1 coordinate 6,414,779, forward strand.
AGGATTCATGCCCCCAGCTTCAGGCAGTCACTGTTTCCATTCTATAATGTAAACGTAGAGAGAGAAGCAACTCATGAAAGATTCATGCCGCTGGCAGCTTAAGTCACCCTTTCCAGGTGACTAACTTGCATCATGGGGCAGTTTTATACAGATATTTAATCATTTAAGCTCATAACCTAATAGGCATTTAAACCCCTACTTTCTGTTGCCATAAATTTAACAAGGGCACCTTGGTTAGTCTGCCAGTGCCTAGCAAGACTTTCAAATGCAGATAGATACCTAGGGTAGGATTCAGCATATCTAACTTCAGGTATCTCCAGTGTAGGGGTCTATAGCTGAGCTGAACATACAGACTCTGATTACCAAAAATAGATATTAATAACAAACTCAGCGAGGGCTACAGTGAGATTCCTACATTTGATGTAGATGTTCTCTCTAAGTGAGGTGCAAGCACCTACAGCAGCGACACTGAAATTCAGCAGAGCTGAACTCATACCCTTGGTGTGAATCAAAGTTCACGTAGAATTTACCTTCCACTTAGCCAATACTCTGCTAGACACCTGAACTGGTCCTTACAACCCAGCTATATTTCCACTTTTGATGGAAGCTGGGTCAGACCCTGACAATAGTTCACACTAAGTAGTTATTAGTGTCAATCACTCTTTGGTTATGCCCAAAGAAAGCCTGGTCATATAAGCATGCAGAGAGGCAATGTCTGAGGCAAAATTAAACTGTGTTTGCTTCTCAGCCTGCCTTCTCAAATATAAGACTTAGTAAAGTAAAGCCTGATTTGATCTTATTCCTGCTTCTAGACAGCAGTGACTTTATGGCTACCCAGCAGCATTCTCATTAATGCAGGGCAGAGTTTCTGTGTATTACTTGTCTTCTGCATCAATTTTTCATTTGCAGGTTATTCACAGAACTCTTTACCTGTGCCCTTGAAGAGTCATCTTCTTCAAATGACTGAACTGATTGCATTACACAAAGTACACCAGTAAAATATTTTTAGGCAGTGAAACAACATTTTACTGTTTTTAAACCATTCTTGATATTCATACTGCCAGATCTATCACTGGGTAGAAATGCAGCATGCTAGCAGCATGTTTATGCACTGGTTATCGCTCTGAAAAATTCTACATTCTGAAACATTGTGGGATTGTCTAATTGTGGACAAAATTAGGCTAGAAATAAAGTGCCTGCTTTTTACCAGAAGTGAACTAACTAATGCCTGTACTAGGTATATTATATGTTCTCTGTCATTCAAAGTCTTTATAATAAAAAGCCTTTATAAAAAAAAAAAAAAAAAAGATGTGAAGTGCCTTGATCAGAAGCTGTAGTCTTGATGTATTATTACTTGGTGAAATTATGTCTTGCATTTCAAGAACTCAGCATTTCTGGCCACTGTGATCCTTTCTGTCCTGAACATCTGAAGCTCCTTCTCATTTTGACCTTGAACCAAAGTCCAATGAATTTAGAGAGAAACTTTCCTTTGGTTTCAGATGACACCTCCCTGCAAACTGGCTATAATGGGCAAACTCACTTTTCAGGACTTCTTATGGCTGGGACAGAAAAGTAGGGTTTCTTTTACTCTCAGAAATTTGATTTTTTTAGTGAAACAGAGGCCTTCTTTATGAATAGGCAGGAATTTTACACAGCCTTCAGGTTTGCTGCCTGTTTCGCTGAGTAATGCAGTACTATGCAGGCTGTTCATTGAAAAATGAACAAAAGTTAAAATTAGCATCACAGCAAGAAAATTCATTTCCAGATATTGAGTGTTGTACCCTTAAAATTAAATGAGTATTGTATATAATCATGTATGAGGACCAATTTCCTGTCATCCTGAGCCCAGAAGTCATCTTACCCAAGATAGGAAGACTGGCTTAGAAAAGCAAGGAGGAATTGCCCTTTAAATTACTTTGGGCTTATCTTGGGGAGGAAATGGAGAATGTAGTTAATGATGATTGGTTTGCATTATGTTACTCATTAATAAATAACACTTTCTCATGCTCTGAAGCCCACCTTGCTGAAAAAAGCATGTAATCTATTTGCATCTAATTTATATTGTTGAATCATTTCAGTCGACTATGTATGGCATTCCTCAAATTTTAGTTATCATGTGACTTCCCAAAAGTTCTCAAGTTGGTACATCCAAGGTTAATGAGACACTGGCTTTCTAGTGGGAAGCTACATCAGAATATGTATGTAACTATTATGAATTACTACAGGAACTAACATAATCTGACTTTTTTATCAACATAAGTTAATTGAATGGTGTCTGGTTTACCCCAGTGTAAGGTGCCCAAACTGGACATTTTTAATGGACATTGTTCTGCTAATGACAGCACATCAGACCACAGGCAGAAAGGGCCAAAACTTCAAACAACAGTCTTGTGTTTTGGGAAGCACCATCTACACATATATTTTTGTATTTGGACCTGAGTTAAGAGTGAAAGACAACAAACACAATTGTACAGGTTTATGTGTGAACAGCAGTTGCCCAAACAAATGGACATGTTCAAATATAGCCTTGCAAATGCCAAGAAAACACGTGTGGTTTCACTAGATACCCTTCTGAGTTCCCATGAGTAGCCTTCAGTTTTCTCTGAATACAAATGACCAGTTTCAGCTTGCATGCATACAGTGGCAACACTCTCATTAATTTTAATGACATTAGCTTCTGAGTAAGATGCTATTCCATGAGTGTAAAGGTAACTATACCTGGTTCAAAGACATTGCTGCAAGCTGCTCCACTGTATCACTCCAGAATAGGTTTTCTACTTTGTATGACCTGGATTTGTATTTTCATTTGGTTTGGGATTTTTTCTTTTTTGTTTTGGTTGGGTTTTTTTATTTCTTTTATTTTATAAACTTTTCATATGCAATAACATCAGAGGAAACATTTTTACTTTCTCTGGAGATTAAAAGGAATTGGATTTCTAGTTTTCCCATCATTTCTCACTGGAACAGAGAAAATGTCCATATTTTACTGATAGTGTTAGGACAGACAATATTTGGGGCATGTAATGTTTTAATTTCATCTCATTTGGCTTGCTCTTGCTCCTGCTGTTATTCATGACAATGTCACTCTTTGTCTCAGCAAAAGCCAGGTCTGGCCCAATCTCTGAGAAGATTCCAAAGTGCATGGAGAACACAAAGATATGTTGATAAAAATAAAACATTAATTTGTTGTGAGATTTGGGGAATTTTTAATTGACATCTGATGAGACTTTATTTCCAAAGATTAAACAGCTTTGTGTTTTCCAGGAGGAATATCTTGAAAGTACACATCAAAGCTAATGTAATTTCAGTGTTCTACTAGCATTATTCTTTAACTGCTAAGATCTAAAGCACGGGTAGTTGACTGCAATGGGGTGATCCCATAAAGTTCTCTGTGACATCACACTTTATATCACAGGCAACGGTTACCTGACAGCAGGCATTGCCTATACAATTCTAATAATTGACCAAGATTTAATCCTCAGCCGTAAAACCCCACCAGCTGATAAATCCTACATGCGAGTTGTGAAGGCCAAACTATTTTCAGCCTGAGGAGTTATGCAAAACTGTGCACCTAAAGACAGGGAGCCGATAGTGTTACAATCCAGAAACTTGAAGGAATTGTCCTGGGTTCAGCAGTAGCAGTCATTTTTCTCCTTCTTGGTAGCTGGTGCAGTGCAGTGTTTTGACTTTCAACTCAGGAACAGAGCTGATAACAATGATGTTTTGGTTTGGCCAAAGACTTTGTGAGGCTCATGCTCTGCCAGGGAGGAGGGGAAGCCGGGATGAAGCAGAGACAGGACACCTGACCCAAGCTAGCCAAAGAGGTATTCCATACCACAGCACGTCATGCCCAGGAGGTAACTGGGAGTTACCCGGAAGGGCTGGGAGACTGCGGGGCTGGAGGAGGTATCAGTTGGTGCTTGGTCGGGCTGGGGGGTGGTGAGTTATCAGTTGGCTGGTGGTGAGGTGGTGTATTCTCTTTCCTTGTTATTTCCTTTATCATTGTTATTATTGGTGGTAGCAGTAGTGATCTGTGTTATACCTTAGTTACTAAACTGTTCTTATCTCAAAACCCGTGGGAGTTGCATTCTTTTCTATTCTCCTCTCTGTCCCTCCCGGGAGTAGGAGGAGGGAAAGAAGGGGGGGAGTGAGTGAACGAGTTACCTGACTGGGTTTAAGCCACGACAGGAATACAGAAATTTAAATAAAACCGAGTTAGATGATACCTAAAAAGCTACATTTCACTCACTTTGATATCATAAAATATACTCCTATTCTTATATCTGTTGTCTAATTATTACATGGTTGATACTTGGGTATCCTTTCCTTACTGTCTGCATGGAATGTTCTCACTTTCCTTACACTTAACCCACACATTTATTTCTTCTGTTGCTAGTTTCAAAACAGCTCTAGTTCTGGTCTCCAAGTTGTACGATAATAGTATGAGTAAAATAAATGTAGTCAAGATACAAGCATGTCTCCCATATCACCCACAAGCATATTTTATATGCCACTGTACAGATTTGTCACTCCAAGCCATTCCACTCTGAACATAACTGTAGCACCAGTTAAATTCAATTCCAGAAGTCACAACAATCTGGAATTATTTGTCTTTATTCACAAAACACTGAGCAATTATGGCAAAATTATCATGACTGTACAATAGAGAATTCATTTGCAGTGAATTATAAGGGTCCTAAATAATTTGTTTTTTAACAGTCCTCTTACCTGTGACTTTTTGACTGCATTCAAGGCTGCCAGTGCATTGCCTTGGCAGACAGGCGTACCAAGAATTACAATAATCCAATCTGAGGAGGTCATGAGAACATGAATCTAATGAATCTAGGCTAATAATTACAGCTCATTTAATTACCTCTGAGGTAAAGCAGGAGCTGTAATTTTTTTTATAATTGATGTTGCTGACATCTTTGCAACTTTTAAATGTATTCGTTGTAAAATCTGCCATGTTAATGTTGAAGTTGATAAAAATGTCACAAAGTAAAGCAAAGATAATAGAACAGGAGAGTCTTTAAATGTCAAATAAGAAGAAAGGTATTGACAGATAGATACTATACTGTTTTTATGTTGCACATGAGCTCTGCAATAAATGTACAACATGTGTGATGAAGTGAATCAGGAGCTCCCGGCTGAAATATTGTCAAGGTTTTGTTTGGTCAAATTTTCTCAATGCAGTTCTTATTTTTTATATTTGCCTTAGGCCATTATCATGAAAGCAGATGCATTAGGCTAGACACTTGTTGAAGGAGTCCATGTTATTATACAGACATCCATGCTAAAATATTGGATATCTTCAGTCCCTGAACCTGGTAAACTTGCAATTACATGGCAACTATATTCAGGTAAATTGCCTTATTGAAGTTTTGTATCTGACACACTAAGAATTTGGAAAATAGTTACTTTAACAATTAAAATATCTGGTCCAATAATGTTCTTTTTTCATACAGAACATTGATTATTCTTTCTCCATGGACTGAACCTGCACCTCTACAACCAATGAGAGCTTTACAATCAATGAGATTTTTAACTTCACCAGGAATAGGAACAGGTCCTTGGTGCCTAATGGACCTCAAAATTAACACAACTTCCTTATATTTTTGCTTTTGCTCCAGCACTCTCATGCCAGCACAGGTTTCAAAGAATTTTTTTCCAGCCCCGTGCTGGACCTTCAACGGCAGAGGACAAACCAAACTAAAGGTAAGTCCCACATAGATAGGAGTTTGTTCTGCATCCTTGGTTAGTTGGGTTTTGAAAGTCATGTTTGCCTTTGTCAATAATTTAGTATCCTTTCCTTCCTCACATCTTAGGCAATACCTTTATGGCCAGGGATATGACCCATGAATCCAAAGGACACTATGGGACTGTCCTGCAGAACAAAGCTGTCAGCACAGTGGGGCCTCTGACAGTGGGCTGAGCATAGAGATGTTTTTTCTCCCAGCACATGGCATTGAGGTTACTAAGAAGCTGCATCTCAGAGAGTACCAGCCGTACTTACACCATAGCCCACGTCTTCTCCCCATAATAAGGCTGTCCACAGCCTTAAATGTATTAGTTGTAAATTAGAAGGTGGTATCCTTCACAAGGGAAGAAAGGGAGGTTTGTGGGAAAGACAGAAGATCAAGGTCTAACACAGATACCCTGCTAAAGTTATATATGTCTATTCATCTGCAGAGCAAGAGTAATAATTAATTTAGGTTTAAAATTCTTTGAAATTATTTCTTCTTGCATTAGTTTACCACATAGTGATACTACATTTTTTGATGCCTAATCTAACTGTACCAGTCATGAACCATTATAAAAACAACATGTTATGAATATTTATTATTTGTGGCATCATTTGGCAGATAGCTGAAGTGAAACATCCTTTTAAACAAAACACAAAAGTGTGCACACATGCCATCCTGTATAATACCCCCACATAACCAGACCTGAACATATTTTTTATTACTGGAACATAAAGAATAACTTTATTCTTTGTGAAATCATTTTAAAACCACAGCAACAGCTTATAATTTTTATTTCATCGTACTAGTTTATTGTTTTCCTGACTTTTTTAATTATATCCATTGTACAAATATAATTGATTTATGCATACATAAGAGAAAAAAACAAATTTTCTCCCTATGCTCCAACTTGCAGCTGATACTCCTTCAGGCTTTTGTTATTTCACACAAGATTTAGCTGCAAAACCTCCTCTGTCTCAACAAAAGAAGAAGAACATTGATTCAGAAACATAGTATTGACATGTAGCAGTGAAAACAGGGCAAATAGAGGTCTGATGTTACATAAAAAAAAAACACCACAAAACCAAAACAAAACAACAAAACATGTCTGGAAACCACAACAGTTCAAGAGGGAAGAAGTAATAAACTGTTTTCCTTACGCTTCTTTGATCTTGGATTATACTGTTGACAGCAACCAGTTGTAAGCAAGGAAAAAGAAGGTCATACCTAAGGGACACAACATAAAAAGTGAGAGGATTATCCACTTTCACCCCTTTTAGCAGACCGTTGTTATACAGCGGTTTTAAAAACTCTGTGATGATAATAATAGAAAGAAACCATACAGACTCCTCCCTTTAATAATCTCATACAACTGATCTAAGAAGTGACATTTAAAGTGTTATTTAGATGCTGCCAGCTAGCTGATGCAACCTAACACTTCAAAGTAGTAATTTTAATGTACTGATGCACTAGAGCTGCTGTAACTTCAGTTATGGAGACATGATTTTGAAAAAGCAGAAGACTCAATGGTCCCATAAGATCTTGAACCAAAGCAGCAGTAAGTTTGTAGCTCCTACATGATATCATGATTACATTTGTTCGTCTTTAGAGTTTGCCATGTACCAGCTGTCTAAATTCCTTGGAACAAATCTTCTATTTGCTACTAATTTAAGACCTTTCAAGGGCCTACAAAACGAACACAGAAACAAAGTTCCTCTATGTGAATGATCTCTCCCCAGGTATTTGAACACTCCAGCCCATTCAAATATCTTCAAAGTGCACTGGTAGACAGACAAGGGAATTTTTATTACTCTGAAAAACAGGAACATCATCATAACATCTCTCAGAACAGGAAGAAATTCAAATAAGAGCAAATCAAGAAAGAAGATGACTAGAGAGAGAAAAGAAAATAATACAGAAGCAGAAGATTTTAGTAACAAGATGTCTCTCAAGCCCAGTCCCATCTACCATCTACACTCTTCACCTGCAGGCACAAACTTATGTTCTCCAGTGCATACCTAGTGGAAAAATTAATGGAGCTCATATAACTCCAAATCCAGATTCTCTAGCCAGAAAGGCTGGAGCTAAGCACCTTCCAGGCCTGTCCCCCAGCAAAGAACTCATTTATGATTCCTCCTGATTTTTCAGGTGACTTTTATCTCAACTAGTAGTAGACACCAGCTGAGATAACCCCTGTAGTTCACAGAAAGAAACAGGTGCTTTAGAGACAAGAGTTATCTGATCTGATTTATATGACTAATTTAAGATGAAATGAATTGTATGCTGGAAGCATGATGTTCTGTACATTGGCTTTAGAGGGAAAACTTTAGAAGAGCTGCAAGCTTTGGTGTTGGCATCTGCACAGTGTATATCTACGTTTGGTCAAAGGAATTCATTCAGGGTATATACCTGAACTCAAAGCACAGCTTGGCTTCTAGGCATCTATGGATAGAGAAAATTCATGGTTCAGTGCATTTAACATGCTCCCTCAGTCTGCTCCTCAGTTAAGTTTCCATGTCCCATGATGCCGAAAGTAGCCAAGGAGCAGAAATTGACCATGGCTGCAGTTAATTGCCTAAATATCTAGCTAAGAAATATATGAGCTATCAAGTAATGGAAGTATAAAACTTATGTGCAAAATGCCATGTTGATTACTATTCTTACAAGCAGTAGGAGAATGGGTGTTTCATGCCTAGCAATTGAGCTACTGTGGTGGGTAAAGGACGCAAACAAGGAGGTCAGGAATAGACAAAGATTTGGAGACAGGCACCAAATGGGGAGAAATGCACCCATATCTTGCCAGCTGCCACCATGGTACCAACTGTTGCTCTGAAATGCAAGAAATTTAGCCCCTGCCTTGCACTTCACCAGCACTGGGAACTGTGAAAGACGTTCATAACACTTTTGTCAACAACTTTTCTATATGTAATTTCCACAGCTATTCCATAGGCTCATATATTCCTAAGCTAGGTACCTGAACCAGACAGATCACCTCAGTCCATTTTCCTTCAACTGCTACAAAGAGAGACAGAAATTGTACCTCAGATTTTAGGTTTCATTGTTTATGTATATAAAGAGGAGTGTGATGAAGACCAATGAATTTGGATCCTGTTTTCTTTTTCAGTAGCAAAATAAACTCTTCCTTATGTTAGCTTAAAAATTTTAAATGGTTAATTTTGTTCAAAGGGAAAATTGTTGCAAGCGGTGGTACATATTCATTCTACCTTTACTCCTGTATCTTCCTGTCTACAAATGCTTGGAGATAAGCATGTGCCTGTTTTCCCCAAGAGGAATGCTTTCCTGAACCATAGCCTTAACAATTACACAGTAAAGAGACCTCATATGAGGAACATTTTGTATTTCATTGAAAATAAGCTGCCACTGGAATGGAAGAGACAGTTACCCAGCCATACACAGCACCATTATCCAATAGTTCATGGTTGAAGGTGCATAACTTCTTGCTCAGATTAAGTTCTCAGAGGAAATTTGAAGTAAAGAAAATATACTTTTCTGATACAGAATTTAACAGCTGTCTTTGCTTACTATTTTGATTTGCCTTTCTTTCTCTCTTAAAGCAAATAAAATGTGTTGAAAATCTCCATATTAGTGTCACAGAAATGTATTTTTCTTGGCATCCCATATCCTGTTTCCTTCTTTCCCAAGTTTGCTGTTCTCAGCTTTCCAAGTACTGCAAATCCCCCAGCTGCATCTGATCATTCTCATCTGAACAACAACAAAAGAAAAAAAAAGAAAAACCCTCTGCAAAAATAATACGCTCGTTTTCATGCCAAATTTAAAAGAAAACTAAGTATGTGAACAGCTGGACTACAGTAAATGATTTTTTACTAGTTTAAGTGAATTTTATATGCAATCTTCTCTAAGTGTTTCCTCCACACCTGCAACAGCCCCTTTTTCCTCCATTTTCTATTTCATTCTGACCGAGGATGATGATAACATGAAATCCTGAATCACCAGTTAATCATCTGAAAAAAAACCCTGTGCTGCAAGAAACACAGTTAACTCTATTTTTTGATTTGGTGCCTTTCTCCTTTTCCTTTCTCTATGATAATAAATCAAGGCTCTAGTGAATCTTTATATCAGAATGATGAAGAATTTTGCTGTGGGGAAAGGGTTTATTTTAAAAAGTACTACAAAAACCGCACACCTTTTAGTGTAAATTGGGTTATTTTCATTTATTTATTGGAACTCAGGAAGCTCTTTCCTATATAAGAGTTGGTGGCAAGGAGGGGAGATGCCTGGTTAGTGGAAGTGTATCCATAAAGAAACATTTCTCAAATGCTTCACCTCCCTAAAAACCACCCATACATGAATCACATTATTTCAGAATTTGCATAACCATGCATATTTTGGTTATTCTCATTGAGAACTATGAAATACATTATAGATATTTGTACAGCCCCTGTTGTATTATAACACAGAACATACCATTTTTCTCCCCCAGTAAACCTAGAAATAAACATTGACCTTGCTATGGCACCCTTCATTTAAATATCTTAAAATATGAAAATGGGATTAAGTGCATATTAGAATTATGAGAAACGATAGTAGGCCTTTAAAGGAAAAATTACTCTAAATCCTGATACTGAGATAACAATGTATTATGAAAACCAGATTATTAGATTATTTTAAAAAAAAAAAAAAACAACTTTATTCACCTAAAAAGCCTTGACAGAATCAATTTCCACAAATCATGGGTACTATGTGCTTCTGGAAATAATAAATTTTGGTATTCAATAAAAATAAAGCTGATACAACCTATGCTTTTTCTTTTCTTTTTTCTTCTACGCATTCTGTCACAATATTACTTGATGAGTATTGTTACTTCTGTTGACTGTTAAATTTCTCTGTGAGATTGGCATATCAACTCCCCTAATTGAACAATTTGTCAAGAGTGTTTGCCTTTTAGAATGAATATTCTAAAGGACAGACAAAAACAGAGTCAGTAAAAACTACTTACCTTGTAGGACACAAATAATACTAGTTTTCAAAAAATAAACTGGAACCAATGGAGGTGTACTTACCTTCAAATGTAATTTGACTGACTGACATTTCAGACTTCATTATTCACATGTCAGGAAGAGAATAAGTGAGTTTTATAGATTTCATGTTAATTTACTCTGGCAGCTAATTTACTCTGGCAGCATTGCCTTCTGGAGCATTATAGTAAAGTTTGTACTGAAAGACAATGAAATCTCTTGCCCTCTACCCCCTTCCGTCTAACGCTCAGACACTTCAGTTTCTTCCATACTTTTCCAGTGATTTCATAAGGTGGAAATCTATCACAGTACAGTAGATATAAGAGTGCAAGTACATGTCTATATTACATACATAGAAATTTTTCCACATTTGCAGACCTGACAACATTGGTAGGAAAATTCACAGGAAAAGTACCTTATTAAATTTCTTGGTTGCATCTGTTGGGCTTTAACTTTATGTGGGTTCTGCATGACCAGCACCTTGGGCTACAAAATTCTGCAAACAGGTAAAAAATTTAACTTGCTTGCCCACAGAGTGTGACTGTGACACCATAAGTCTCTTGCCAAAAGTGGAAGTGCTCACAAATATGTTTAACAGACCAGATATCCTTTTTTTTGTTTAGTCCTTAGTAGTTATTCTTTCTATTGTTTCCAGCTTTCTTTGTACCGAACAGAAACACATTCAGCTGGTTTACATATAAAAGAGAATGGAGGTGCGAAAACCATGCAAGTTTTCTTTTGTTGAGTGTAAGGGCAGAAGGTAGCGGGTGGCAGGAGTCCCATTTGTTTTAACGGGGCTGGAGTGCAGCTGACCCAAAAAGAGCTCATGCTGCTCTAGCTTGCCAGCAAGATCTGCCTAAACATGGTTTGGATGCTGCTGAAAACCTGGAGAGAGGCACACCACTTGGTTCTGTTCACTTCTTTGTTTAACCTGGGTGTTTTCCAGAGCAGGTTTTGTGGTTTCATTGGTTTGTATATTGATTTTGTTTGCTTGCTTGCCATTTATTTTTTCTTTTAAAGTTAATCTTTGAAAAAAGAGAAATTTTTTTTTTTGAAAATGTAAGAGGGACTTGAAGAGAAAAGGGTGTTTGGGAAATAAGAGATCATCTTTTTGTGAAGACCCTTTTCCTTTCTTTTCAACACTGAAGTTTTGCCCCATCCTTAGGTATCCACAGGGCAGTCTCCAGCACAGTTTCCTCCCACCACTTTCTGTAAATTGTTCTGAACCATGAATGGTTTCAGAGGAAAAGGACTGGTTTGGAAAACACTTGAATCTTTTAAAATTGAAAATATACCAGATTTGATCAAATATATGAAAATGTCAATAACGTCATTGCTGTTTTGCCATTAGGATGAAAGCAAGGCACAGCTGTTATTTTCCAAAACATGAGAAATCTTAAAATTTAAATTTAATCTTACCTTGACTTCAGTATTTCATTTGAATTACCCTTGCAGAACCATCAGGTTCCAGCCTTATTCACTACCAGCTGAATCAATTACCTTTCCTGATAAAACAATTTTCCAATGTTTCAGGTTTTAAAATACTTGATTTCACCAAGGCAACAGCCCCTGACTTCATAGCAAGAACCTTTTTTTAAATTACTATACACCCCATTCACCTTCTCTATAAAGAAATGCAATTTAGTGAGAGTAAGTTTGTTAAATTGGAGCAATAGGTGCATCAGACATTGGTAGGATTCTTTAAATGCTGTGTTATGAATCAGAGCAAATGTATGCATGCTGGAGAATTGTCCTTAACTCAGAGATAATAGAAGCATGCAACACAGTGATGTTTATATAGAAAATTATAAATTGCTTTTTGCAAAAGTGTTCCTCATCCAGTGGGGGAAAAAAATCTATCCTTAATCAAAATATTCTAAGGAGAATAGGCAAACTTTTGTTTATTTTTTTAAAGATTCTTCTCATCTGATATCTCTCCCCCCTCTGAACTGGAGGTTAAAGATCATTGATGAGAGTGAGAAGTAACAATAAAAATATTTGAGGGAGTTTGCACAGCCAAGCAGTGTAACAAGATGCCCGGAGTTGCTGTGCAGTCTTTATCCATGGTTATTTTTCAAGACCTAAATGGAGAAAGCCTGAGGAACATGGTCTGGCCTCATAGCTAACCTTACTTTGAGTAAGAGATCACACAGACTACAGACTTCGTCAGGTCCCTTCTAGCCTGAATTATCCTCTAATCTTATGATGATATTACCTCTATTTTTCAAAGACAAGGTTCATTTTTCTAAGGCATTAATGGCTTTCTGAAGAAGATGACAGCCCTCACTAAAAAGGTGCTTTCAGAAAGTTCTCTGGTGTTCACACTCTCACACATGCTTAAAATTGAAGATAATTCTTGCTTTGCTTTGCATTGTATGTTATAATTACACATAGAGGCTCAAGTTGCACAACTACTGCAGCTGACAGAGGAGGACCTATGCAATTAGTGTCCAAACGTAGAAAGCATAAATGAGATATCTGTGCTCACCCCCATATCCTAGCTGGGGGGAGGACACCTCACCAAAGTGAAACACTGATAATGCTCATGTCCTCTGTTCCCCTGCCCCTTACTTAGCAGGTCTTTTGAGTAGGGCAAAGACTGCTCTGCTTTGCTGCACATCCAGTGAGTTCCCTTTCACTTCTCCCTGGCTGAGATTGCTCTGGAAACATGAATCAAAGTGACACCACATACAGCTGATAGAAAAGTATTGACAGATCATTTTTCAGTTCTGGCTATTTCCTCAGGTTTTATAGACGCAGACAAAAATTAGCAAAATAATTGTTCAGGACAGGCCCCAACCTGGGAATTGGAAGCCATTAAAACAAGGAAAGCCTTTGATATTTTTTGCCAATTGGAAAAAATTCTCTGTATCTGTCTAAGATAGCACCTCTGCAGTTGGCAATGAAACAATGCCAGTTTGCACCATCTGAAGTGCTGGCTTTGACGGTGTTTTGTCAATGGCTTTCTCTCGATGTCAAACCTTGCATCAGCAACAGCAGCACTGAGAAAACAGCTATGTCTCTATTTCTTTTGCCAACCAGAGGATGCAATGTCAGATGCAACACCTGTTTAATCTCCAGTCTGGAAAGATTTTTGCTCTCTGTCTTTCTGAAATACTACATTTTACCATAACTTTCTGTTTTCTCTATTTGTTATATGTGCATTATGATTTTAGCTAGAAAGTTTATGGGACAGCAAAGATGTGGCTCAAGTCCAGCTAATGACACACATTTTCTGAATCTCTCAATGTCTGGATATGAGATCTGTGTTTACACAATCAGGAATACTTTCTTCATTAAAAATATATTTCTCTGATGCTGGCTTTTCTTTACCAGAAGGCAGGTGTTACTTAGCTATTGATTTGATCTGAGCACCTACTGTCAAAATTATAATCTCAAAACCTGCATACTGCTGCTGCCTAGATGTGTCTAAAGTTCTGCAGGAGCTTAAATTTCTGAATAACACTTCCCCAGGGACCTAATTTCTGCTTCAGAAGGGTTGAGTGTGAAGAGAAGAGAGCGATTAGCAGTCTCCAATTTGATAAGGCTCAATTTCACTGGGCAGCTTCAGATTTCGGGGAGCTATTTCATGCCCAAAACGTTTGTTTAAGTTAAAAATTAATATTCTCAGAACTTCCACTCATGATGATTAAAGAAGGTCATAGAATCATAGAATCGTTAGGGTTGGAAAGGACCTTAAGATCATCTAGTTCCAACCCCTCTCCCGTGGGCAGGGATACCTAACGCTAAATCATATCACCCAAGGCCTCGTCCAACCTGGCCTTGACCACTGCCAGGGATGGAGCATTCACAACCTCCCTGGGCAACCCATTCCAGTGCCTCACCACTCTAACAGGAAAGAACTTCCTTCTTATATCCAACCTAAACTTCCCCTGTTTAAATTTTAACCCGTTACCCCTTGTCCTGTCACTACAGTCCCTAATGAAGAGTCCCTCTCCAGCATCCCTATAGGCCCCCTTCAGATACTGGAAGGCTGCTATGAGGTCTCCATGCAGCCTTCTCTTCCCCAGGCTGAACAGCCCCAACTTCCTCAGCCTGTCTTCATACAGAAGGTGCTCCAGTCCCCTGATCATCCTCGTGGTCCTCCTCTGGACTTGTTCCAACAGTTCCATGTCCTTTTTATGTTGAGGACACCAGAACTGCACACAATACTCCAAGCGAGGTTTCACAAGAGCAGAGTAGAGGGGCAGGATCACCTCCTTTGACCTGCTGGTCACACTACTTTTAATGCAGCCCAGGATATGATTGGCTTTCTGGGCTGCAAGCACACACTGAAGCCGGCTCATGTTCATTTTCTCATCGACCAACACCCCCAAGTCCTTCTCCACAGGACTGCTCTGAATCTCTTCTCTGCCCAACCTGTAGCTGTGCCTGGGATTGCTCTGACCCAGGTGTAGGACCTTGCACTTGGCATGGTTAAACCTCATGAGGTTGGCATCAGCCCACCTCACAAGTGTGTCAAGGTCCCTCTGGATGGCATTCCTTCCCTCCAGCGTATCAACCGAACCACACAGCTTGGTGTCATCGGCAAACTTGCTGAGGGCGCACTCAATCCCACTGTCCGTGTCAGCAATGAAGATGTTAAACAAGACCGGTTCCAACACCGATCCCTGAGGGACACCACTAGTTACCGGTCTCCAGCTGGACATTGAGCCATTGACCACAACTCTTTGCGTGCAGCCATCCAGCCAGTTCTTTATCCACCGAGTGGTCCATCCATCAAATTGATGTCTCTCCAATTTAGAGACAAGGATGTTGTGTGGGACAGTGTCGAACGCTTTACACAAGTCCAGGTAGATGACATCAACTGCTCTACCCCTGTCCATCAGTTCTGTAGCCCCATCATAGAAGGCCACCAAATTGGTCAGGCAGGATTCCCCTTAGTGAAGCCATGCTGTCTGCCACCAAGCACCTTGTTGTTTTTCATGTGCCTTAGCATGCCTTCCAGGAGAATCTGCTCCAAGATTTTGCCAGGCACAGATGTGAGACTGACTGGTCTGTAATTCCCCGGGTCATCCATTTTCCCCTTCTTGAAAATGGGGGTTATATTTCCCTTTTTCCATCTTTGGGAACTTCACCTGACTGCCATGATTTCTCAAATATGATGGCCAGCGACTTCCAACTTCATTCACCAGCTCCTTCAGGACCCACAGATGGATCTCATCAGGACCCATGGACTTGTGCCCGTTCAGATTTTTAAGATGGTCTCGAAGCAGATCCTCTCCTACAGTGGGCGCAAGGTCTTCATTCTCACAGTCCCTGTATCTGCCTTCCAAGACTTGGGTGGTTTGGTCAGAGCCTTTCGCAGTGAAGACCGAGGCAAAGAAGTCATTCAGAACCTCAGCCTTCTCCAAATCCTGTGTAGCCAGCTCTCCCGAGAGCTTCCTGAGGGGGCCTACATTCTCCCTAGTCTGTTTTTTATTTGCTATGTACCTGTAGAATCCCTTCCTTTTATCTTTAATACCTCTAGCTAAGTTTAATTCTAACTGGGCCTTAGCTTTCCTAAGCTGGTCCCTAGCTTCTCGGACAATATCCCTGTATTCTTCCCATGCCACCTGCCCTTGCTTGCACTTATTATAAGCCTCTTTTTTTCATTTGAATTTTCCTCAGGAGCTCCTTATCCATCCAAGGAGGTCTCCTGGCCCTCCTGCTGCACTTCCTTCTGGTTGGGATGCAAAACTCCTGAGCTTGCAGCAGGTGATCCTTGAATACCAACCAACAGTCTTGGGCCCCCCTGCCCTCTAGGGCTATATCCCATGGAACCTTCTGAAGCAGGTTCCTGAAGAGGCCAAAGTCTGCTCTTTTGAAGTCCAGGGCACTGAGCTTGCTGCACACTCTTCTCACTGTCCTGAGGATCTCAAATTCAAGCATCTCATGATCGCTGCATCCAAGGCTGCCCTGGAGCATCACATTTCCAATGAGCCCTTCCCTGTTGGTGAGCATGGCACCTCTCCTTGTCAGCTCCTCTATTACTTGCAGAAGGAAGTTGTCTTCTACACAATGGAGGAACCTCCTGGATTGCTTGTGCCAGGCCGTACCGTCCTTCCAACAGACGTCAGGGTGGTTGAAGTCACCCATGAGAACAAGGGCCTGCGAGCGTGAGGCTTTTCCTATTTGTCTATAGAGTGCTTCATCCGCAGGTTCTCCTTGATCAGGTGGTCTGTAACAGATGCCCACAGTAATGTCTCCCATAGCTATATTCCCTTTAACCCTGACCCACAAACTCTCTGTTAACTGCTCACCTGTCCCCAGACAGTTCCATACTCTCCAGCCTATCCCTAACGTAAAGGGCAACTCCCCCTCCCCGTCTGCCAGGCCTGCCCTTCCTAAAGAGCCTGTAACCTTCCATTCCGACACTCCAGTCATAGGAGCCATCCCACCATGTTTCTGTGATGCCTATTATATCATACTCCTGTAGATGTGCACACATCTCTAATTCCTCTTGTTTGTTCCCCATGATACGGGCATTTGTATAGAGGCATCTGAGCTCCAACTGAAGCCAGCTCATTGGCTGGAGCAGCTGGGATATCTCTACATTGCTCCAGGCATTTATTATAGGTGCTGGCAACTGACTGGGTGTGTTGGAATGGAATGATGTTCCCCTCCCCCAACACATCTAGTTTAGATAATTAAATGGAAGAAGTAATTCCAGTTTTGTTTGGGTTGAAGCTTAATTTTCTTTCTTCTCTCAGAGCAGCTTACTCTGCACACAGCCATGACACCTGTAAAGCTCACAGTCTACCAACTCACATGCATGAAAGGTCAGCATCTGGGCAGATTTACTAATATGTGGACAAAATTCCATCCCAGACAAGCTGCTTGTAACTCCAAGGTGGTTTTTCCATCATATCAGCTAAACTGAGCAAAACAAAGTCTGGGCACTTTGTTCATTGCACCTCCAGGCAGCACCTAGCCTATAATGGTACACAGCGATCTATCCACTGAAAAGTGATATGTGCTCTTAACTCATGGATACTTACTCATTTTGGATAGAAACACATACGTTGAAAATGTGGTACATCCACAAGCCCAACTGTCCACTAGAAGTGCAAATCAGCTATGCTGGTTTGCACAAAAACACTATTCCTCCTTTTGTTGCTAGGCCTCAGCTGTTAACAAACAGAAAAATTAATCTAAAATTTTAATGTTAGCACTCAGCTCACTACCAAGAGAGTCGTTCAACTTGGACATTTACAATTTCATTTCAAATATGGGTATTTGATTTGCTTTATTTTAGACTGCTTTGATTCACTTCATCTGTGTGCCAGCAGCAGTCACAAGGAGCTTTGAAAGCCACAGTGATATAAGGAAATATAAATGGGATTTACACCTAGAGTGTTTGCTTACACCATTTTTCTACACAATAATATGTAGCATTTGGAAGTGCTTGTTTCGTGTTAATCTCACAGCGATATGGTAAGAGGGTGCATCTATCTACCTTAGCACTTTTGTTCAAAACAGGGAGAGACTTGTAAAGCAAAACTCCTGAGAATCAACCCCTTACTCTGCCAAGTTCAGATGGCTGAACGGTCTCGGAGTATATGACCTGTCTGCTGCTAAACTGGAATGTACACTCCAGGAGATACCTAAGAGTTAATGGCTTTCCATTTCATGGGATCAGACTAAGGTTAGACCTAAGTGCTACCCAATTCTTTCCTTCCTACCTCCTTAAACATACATAATGTAGATGTCATGTCCTCAGCATCAAATTGCTTTACAGATACATAGATCTAGTCTATGGGTCTATGTTACTTACTGAAAAAGATACAGCCTCAGCCAATTTGCCTTTAGCATCTGGTAAATGGGAAGATGAGCAAACAAAATAGCAACAAAGTCACCAAAATGCTGTAAAATAGATTGGAAAAGAGAGAAAATATCATCTCCAAAGTACCATTTACTATGAGCTGTTTTTTTTTCCCTCTGCGCCAACAGTGGTTTTGCAATTAAGTCATATGCCTTTTTCAGACAATTATTTGGGGCATTATAAAAAAGCATTATTATTGTTGTTGCTGTTAATAATAATTATTGTTTGGGTGATTGTTAAACTCTTTGAACTGTCTGCCGAGCCTGCTTACTGGGGAGGGAAAGAAAACATAAAAGCATCCTGAAGGTTCTGTTTCTTTGAACTGATCTCTGGAGCTTTGATTTTTGGCGAGCATACCTGCCATCAGAACTTACTGAAAAATGAGCTCTCATTCTGTGCAAAAGATGCTCTTAATGCATGAAGATACTTTACTGTATTAATGACCCAGAACAACAGACGACAAGGAAATTAGATGGTCTCACTATGTTTAATAATACTAAGGTTTATTGGACATGAAAACTGAAGTCGCTTTGGGATTGTGAAATTTTATGTTATTTTTAGTATATATGGGGAAAAAATACATACAATTTATGCTTTAATATTTCCAGAAACATGTGACACATATGCACAACATGTTGGTGTAGGGCTTTTCTGAAATGGCGAACACTGATAAATAGTGTTTTCACCAGTAACTGGCCGTCAAGTCCCTCCAGCATAGAACGGGCTGTAACTATGCTTGCAGGTTCACTGAGACTTTTATCAAGGGGGGCAATATACAACAGCCTACCAGAAAAGACTCTAGGAGCTCTCTGGAAGTGTTTGAGAATGAGTTAACTAGTACGGGTCAAAACCAGGCTGGGAACAGAAAATATATAGTCACACTGGAACGCCTAGAAACTGTCCCAGACAGTGTTTAATACACTAGTATAGTCATAATCTAAGAGGATGGCTGCCTCTTTGATTAAGTGAAATATTGTCTACAATCCTCCAGATTTTACTATATATAAAAACCAAATGGAAAGATGTATATAGAGGTGCAGTAGAATTTACTGGAGTGCTCAAATCCCATACTTGAAAGATGTTAAACAAGCTCCATAGTGGTAATTTGCAAGCATAATTTAAGCCTGGTAGGAGCTGGAGGGCTCAATACCTTGTAGTCCTAGACCTTATTTCCTGAGCCAGTTGTCAACATACTTTTGAAGATCCTTTCTGAAGCGCCTAGTTCACAGAGTATGGAAGGACAGATACTACACGTCTATATGTATGTAGGTCACAATAAGTATTTAAAAACTTGGCCCTAAATAACACATTAAGGCGAGTCCGGAAGAGGTTCGTGAAGAGGATCAGAGGGCTGGAGCACCTATCCTATGAAAACGGGCTAGCAGCCTTCCTATGTCTAAAGGGAGCCTGCAGAAAATCTGGAGAGGGACTTATTACAAGGACATGTAGTGACAGGACAACAGGTAATGGCTTTAAACTGGAAGAGGGCATTCCACATGGGCAGGAGGTTTGAACTAGTTGGTCTTTAAGGTCCCTTCCAACACAAACCATTCTGTGGCTCTATGACATATACCAAAGGACTTAATGAGACAGCCTGTTGAGAGGGCTTGGTGACACCAAGCCCTGAAAAGTGCTTCATCCCACATCCAGATAGAGTCACAATTTCTGAAATGTCTTCTACATTCATTGAAAGGGTGGAGTTAGTTGGGTTTTGATGAGAAAGCAATTTTCTAGGCAACTCACAATGTTGCATTCTGGGAGAAGGTTTGCAATTTATGCCAGTGTTTTCTAATCTTTAGTTTTCTGTTGTTTTTTTTCACACATTATAGGAATCCAAAAAAAAAAAAACCAAAACACAGATAATAAATACTTAACTAAAAGCAGTGTATATTTGCCCCTACTCACCCACCATATTTACATAGGAAGAAATTAATTTTTTATTTACTGTGAGGTGAATTTTTTAAAACTCATGATGAATATGAGATATTTTTCAGTGAACATAACCCTAAACAGATTAACTTTTAAGTATAGAACCAGGGGTTTGGTCGTATGAAAGTGCTTCATGCTGGTTACTACTGCAAGGAAGATCCAACACTAATGCAATTATTTTACGATATCCCTGCACTACTCATCACTGGTCTCACAGTTTCCACCCTCTAGTTCCCTAGATTTCTGAGCTTACAGGTAAGGGCATATGTCACAGCATGGTGCTGAATTTTCTCATCTGGTGTGGGGAACACTGGGGGCATCCATGGGGAGACCGTGTGAACCCACCCACGCTGATGTAGCCAGCTGACTGAGCCAAAGCAGCTGTCCTAAGTCTGGGTGTTACACAGGCCAGACAACACTGACACTTCCATCTTGACAGCACACACTTCATCCCATGCTGAATCTTCCTGTGCATGGGTGTAAGTGAGAGAGGTAAAAGTAGTACTGAAGCTTTGCTGTAATTTATATCTGAAGCCTGCATGGTCTGGGACCAGGCAATTACAAATTAAGTAAAGGAAATGTAAATATTGGACCTTTGAAGAAGGAACAGTAGGACTGAAATGAAAAAAACTCTCCACAGGTTTGGGGTATGATGAAGTTTGTGGGAAAGTAAGGCAAATATGTTTCTACATATCCCAAGTCCTCCCTCAGTTTTAATTGTAATGGAGCAAGGCTGATTCATGTTAATTTATTTCTGGTTCTGGAAATGTAACGTTTTCAACATTGGCTGCAAGGCAAATAGAGACATGGTTTAGTGGTGGACTTGGCAGTATTAGGTTTACCGTTGGGCTCAATGATCAGAAAGGTCTTTCCTACCCTAAATGATTTTATAATTTCTCACAAAACTGATAGTTGCATAAGGAGCAGGCCAAGCCATGTGCCTGGAGGCCAAGCAAACCAAATCTAGTAGCTATATATATGGAATTTAACAGAGGGCTTCACTCTACTGATCTGTTTGGAAGCTGAGAATTGTCCTGAATACTTTTAGAAGAAACAATCTTTAAGTCTGTGCCAGCTTCCACAAAAAAAAAAAAAAAAAAAGGAAAATATGCATCAGCAAAAACAAACACAAAAAACACTGCAACACTTGATCAGCCTTCTCTTCAGCCATTGACAGGTACAAAAAGCTTCAGGAAGAGAAGAGACAGCCTTAGCTGATGCAGCCTTTTCTGAAAAGCTGCTGCCGCAGCTGTTTCAGATGCCAGGGCTGTGGCTGTGGTTGCTGGTGACAGTGAAGGTGACTGAGGAGGGGCTAAAAATATGAATTCTCAGGGGAACACACTAAGTACTTGCACTACGTGCCTGTCACTATGGCAAGCAAACATCAGTACTAATTGATCCAAACACTCATGCTGGAAGTGAATGAGATCAAAAGCTGTACAGGGTGAAGGCAAAACATCCAGTCAAAGCCTGCCAAAAATAGCTGAACCTTTGTTTTGGGGTAAAATACAGTTTTGCATTAGGGGCAAGAATTATGATGGAAGTGGAAATAGGGTTGAGGAAATAGGGAGAAAGTGTGGAAGGACAGCTGTGGACATGGCTCCTTACCAACTAAACTCCAGAAATGTCCTGCAGGGACAAAGATTTGCCAACCAGGTTGCATATGCAGGGGAGATCCATGCAGCAATTCCCCTCTCTTAGGAAGGTGGGAGTTTCACTTTCCTAGGGGAAAAGGCACACTGTTCCTGCAGGAACTCCATGGATGGAGGTATTTATGCAGGCAGACAGTACAAAACAGGAGGACCAGATCTGAAAATGCATTTCCAGATGAGATGTGCTGGATGTTAGCTGTCTTATAGAGGAACCACTACCATGTAATAGTTTAACGTACATTTGCCCTCCTACTTTCATAAAAAACAAGCCTGGGGTTCTTTTCCCAAGACAGGATCAATTCCCAACAAATGTTTAAGTCCTTTTTAAAAAAATAGACAGATGATTTCATTTACCTGCACAATATTTCACTACTTGAGCAGATCAGACCTTTTCTAATATCTAATATGAAGATCCTAGATAGATAGAGTTTAAAGGCACTATTTTTCATCCAAACACCCATGAACAGGAAACAGAGTTTCAAACAGGTTTAAATTAAATGGATTCTTCTGTTCTTATTTGAAGGAGTCTTTTTCATATTTGGAATATCTTCCCTTCTGACATGGCTTGCCACTCTGATGACAGTGAAAGTCAAGACAAAACAACTTTCATATATTGAGACGTATACTTGAGAAAAAAGAGAAAGTGCAAGGACTGTATATATCATCAGGAAGAATGCATATGGTATCTAAATGGACGATTATCTTCTGCTCTGTCTTCCTGGACTTGTTGAAGGCTCATCCTCAAAGTAGTAGAAGAGCAGGGACAATTTACCAAGTCCAGCAGAAGGACTGTATAGAAAATTGCGGAGACTTGCTTGCAGTAAGGTAAGAATGCTATAAGCATAGTGTTAACCACAAGTCACCCAGAAGTGACATAGACCTCCAGCTTCACTAACAGATTGGTGTTCAGACTGCTGAAGAGTACAGATGTCGAAGAACTGCAGCCACCAAAACAGCACCATTGAAAACAGAGACCCTTAGGAATAAAAAAATGTCTAAATTTGTATGTAAGTGCTGCCTCAATACAGAGTTAGCATTTGCTTAGACAAACCTATTTCAGTGTAAACTCTTACCTTGTGGCAATGAAGGCTGAAGAAGATGACTTTCTGATGGAGCAGTGAATAAAACAATTCACTTAAAATTTTTAGATTCAGTCAGATTTCAAGTTAGCTGACCTACAGCCTTGGGAAATTAATCACAACATCCAATACTTCTCAGGAGATTCCAAGACAAGGAAAAGGTTTTTTTTGAGTCAGTTCACTAAAACCTGTTTTAGAAATTGGTTATGTTTTCATCACAGAAACTTCTTTTGGGTAAGGTCAGAGGAAAAAGAAGAGAGAAACAATACTCCAAAAAAGTGATGCAAAAGTGAGAATTAGCTGTCAAAGTAATTCATGGAAGATGAATTAGCATTTAATAAATTCCATTGATAAATCCTTCAGGCATATCATTAAAGATGAGACAGAGTTCTTTGCATATCATTAATGGTGGACAAAATTTCAAATCAGGGACTGGCTTCATCAAAGGCATAACAGGTAGGTAGATTTCCATATAATGAATGCATTACTATTCATTAAACTCTGCAAGTAGAAAAATAATGAGTAGTGGAAATGCTCATTATCAGATACTGATATTTATAGAACACTACCACATTGTGAGGAAAAAATATAGTCCAAATCAATATTTATGAAAGACTGTTTTCCTGTAAATGGAGAAAAACTTCATTTTTTTATCATTAGTTCTTTGTTTAATTATCCATTTCTGCACTTTAATCAACACAAATGCACTGTGTTTGTTAACAACCATGTAACAGAAGTGCTCTACTCATTATTCCTTTGAGGAATTTACTCCCTTGTTGGAGTGAACTGCAGTAACTGCAGTTCCCAGTACAGCACATATACATTCTGTCCCGTATTTACTCTTTAGTTTGGTGTTCATGAAAATGTTTTTAGTCTATCAAAAACAAGCAGCTGGGACATTAATAAGGGGTGCTTGGAGAGAAATACTTTCAGGCAGAAAAAAGGCTTTGATGAGATCAGGCTTGAAATTTTTATTATTCTTTTCCTGGAAAAAATGTGATTGAAAGTGACCTTTAGGTATCTGTTATCATCCAAAATGAAAACAAGATTATTCAATTAATACTTTACATAGTACAAAAATGTTGGGCCATATCATGGGATTTAAATGCTTATATTCAATACACACAAATTTAATATTCATGCAACTAAATCCTGTGGGAGCAGAGTAAAACACAAACCATGGTATATAATGAGATTCCCTCTCTGAAAAATGTGGTTATGGCTAAACCCCTTCTCTTTTACAAGAAATCTAATATTTGATTTAGGTTAATGATGCCTCTCCTCAAATTAATCTTGTGTCTTTAATTATTCAAATTTCAGCATTACTGAAACCATTCTAATTATTCCCATTGCTCAATGGTATTAGCAAAAATTATGCTTAAATTTAAAATCACTTTAATGGAGGCCATATTATTCTCATGCTCATTTGACTGCTTAAGATTTCACCTCTGAGACAAAAAAGGTTGACTGCAGCCAACATCTCCTTTATTAAAATTATCATCTTTGCATTTTGCCAGTAACTTAATAAGAAGTGAAGTAGACCACATATTAGATTCTGCCCCCACCTTTGAACTAGCAAATCCCACCCCTCATATTATCTCCTCATTTATGCTTTTTAAAGTTTCATGATACTAATATTCTTTTATGATCAGTTTATCAGCTGGCAAGGCTTTATTTACTTTTACTGGTGAATTGTCATTGAGAAATGCATATTGCTGTTTATTTCAAGTAAATAAAATAACGTGGGACTGTAATATTGAATGATATTTTATCCACTGTTGTTTCAAGATGTCAGATATACGGTGCAAATATAGGTTCTAAATGCAGTAGAAGGAGAATCAGAAAAAGAAAAAAATATATGCTTTATACTTAATATATACAGTTTTATAATCTGAAGAATGCTTGAATTTTAAGATGTGGAACCTCCTTTTAGTGCGTTTCATTTTATTTAGTATTTTTGTCTCATTTGAGGACACACTGCTGTTTTCAAAAGTCAGGTTCTGTTCTGATTTCCTTTGTATTTTGGAAGTTACAGCTAACAACTCTCAGTACTGAGTCATCTAAAAATTGATTCTGATCACAGTCAGACTGAACACCTCCTTATGCAGGAGAAATCAGTCAGCACTGTGGCATTAATCTGGCACTCCAAAATGGACATCCATAACCCTAGGATTTATTTGCTGGGATGAAGATGGACCTGAGTGTTTATAGGTGAAATGTTTACCAGTACAGTAAGAAACCAAGCAGTTTCCTCATGAAAGTGAAAGGCAAGATGGAATATCCTCTTGACCATGGCTTCCATTCTAGGGGATAGATTCAAAAACCAGGTAGGTTTAGTGTGGCCAGTCTAGACTTGACAGCACAGGTAATACAGTTTATACATCGGCTATCTTTCTGAGTACGTGATATGCTGTTATGTAGCATTTTAAATGCAAGTGAGCATGCCTGGTACCTCAGGGCACAAGTTATAACATCATATTGGGAAGAAGGTGAACTAATGTCTATCTCTGCCTGCAAAGCAGGAACTGGAAAAGGATTATGTCTGTTGGATGACCATTACCCAACCCCAGATTCCTTCTCATTTTCTCTCTTTCCCATTTAGCCACTGATAATTGGACAACATCCATATGCTTAACTCACATTTTGAGATGGGTTAGTGAATCCATTTCAACACCCCCAATCATGTGCCCTGTTAATATCAAGCTGAATAGAAGGAACATGGAACATTAGTCTTAGAAGGCAGATGCATGGACTGTGAGAACGAAGACCCTAGGCCCACTGCAAAAGAGGATCTGGTTCGAGACCATCTTAAGAACCGGAACTTACGCAAGTCCGTGGGACCTGATGAAATCTATCTGCGGGTCCTGAAGGAGCTGGTGAATGAAGTTGCTAAGCCACTGCCTATCATACTTGAAAAATCATGGCAGTCAGGTGACGTTCCCGATGACTGGAAAAAGGGAAATATAACCCCCATTTTCAAGCAGGGGAAAATGGATGACCCGGGGAATTACAGACCAGTCAGTCTCACCTCTGTGCCTGGCAAAATCTTGGAGCAGATTCTCCTGGAAGGCATGCTAAGGCACATGAAAAACAACAAGGTGCTTGGTGACAGCCAGCATGGCTTCACTAAGGGGAAATCCTGCCTGACCAATTTGGTGGCCTTCTGTGATGGGGCTACAGAACTGATGGACAGGGGTAGAGCAATAGATGTCGTCTACCTGGGCTTGTGCAAAGCGTTTGACACTGTCCCACACGACATCCTTGTCTCTAAATTGGAGAGACATCAATTTGATGGATGGACCACTCGGTGGATAAAGAACTGGCTGGATGGCCGCACACAAAGAGCTGTGGTCAATGGCTCAATGTCCAGCTGGAGACCAGTAACGAGTGGTGTCCCTCAGGGATTGGTGTTGGGACCAGTCTTGTTCAACATCTTTGTTGCTAACATGGACAGTGGGATTGAGTGCGCCCTCAGCAAGTTTGCCGATGACACCAAGCTGTGTGGTTCGGTTGATACTCTGGAGGGAAGGAATGCCATCCAGAGGGACCTTGACACGCTTGTGAGGTGGGCTGATGCCAACCTCATGAAGCTTAACCATGCCAAGTGCAAGGTCCTACACCTGGGTCGGAGCAATCCCAGGCACAGCTACAGGTTGGGCAGAGAAGAGATTCAAAGCAGCTCTGTGGAGAAGGACTTGGGGGTGTTGGTCGATGAGAAAATGAACATGAGCCGGCTTCAGTGTGTGCTTGCAGCCCAGAAAGGCAACCATATCCTGGCTACATCAAAAGGAGTTTGACCAGCAGGTCAAAGGAGGTGATCCTGCCCCTCTACTCTGCTCTTATGAAACCTCACTTGGAGTATTGTGTGCAGTTCTGGTTTCCTCAACATAAAAAAGGACATGGAACTGTCGGAACAAGTCCAGAGGAGGACCACGAGGATGATCAGGGGACTGGAGCACCTTCTGTATGAAGACAGGCTGAGGAAGTTGGAGCTGTTCAGCCTGGAGAAGAGAAGGCTGCATGGAGACCTCATAGCAGCCTTCCAGTATCTGAAGGGGACCTATAGGGATGCTAGGGAGGGACTCTTCATTAGGGACTGTACTGATAGGACAAGGGGCAATGGGTTCAAACTTAAACAGGGGAAATTTAGATTGGGTATAAGGAAGAAATTCTTTCCTGTTAGAGTGGTGATGCACTGGAATGGGTTGCCCAGGGAAGCTGTGAATGCTCTATCCTTGGCTGTGTTCAAGGCCAGGTTGGGCAGAGCCTTGGGTGGCATGGTTTCGTGTGAGGTGTCCTTGCCCATGGCAGGGAGGTTGGAAGTTGAGGATTTTAAGGTCCTTTCCAACCCTATCTATTCTATGATTCTATGGAGTTTTCCTTCCTCTGGGTTCACTCCCCACAGAAAAGCCCTAGCGGGAGTGTCAGTTGGCATCATTATGACTGAATTTTCAGTAATTGTGTCATTATGTGTATTTCCACAGTATCTGGTATTCTGAAAAAGAATTAGAAACACATCAGGGTACAACAAAAGGAACAATACTGTCATCTAGTTGCCTCACCATAGCCTCTTTCTTAAATAAATTAAATCCTTTCTTAAATAGATCAAATCAAGATAATAACTTTCTTGGGGAGCATTGACTAGAATAATCAGATTTCTCAGGGGAAGAAACTGCTACTTAAACATATCAGTGATGGACCTCTATCTGACATTCATAGATGCTAATTCTGAAGCTGAAATCCATTGGAATTGTAAGAATTCAGCAGGTTTCTCAGCTACATCAATCTATTTTTTAAAAATATTTCCTTTTTCTGGAGCTTTACAGGAAAGCTCTTTTGTTTTGCATTGTTTGTTTGCTTGTTTGTTTTGAAGATAAAACCTTGTTGACAATAAAAAAGTTGTCAGTTCTGAATTCATTTATTAATCGCACATTCAGCATTGCCTGGCATTTGAGAGCTTAGAAAACATGCAGTGCTGATGTGAATGAAGAAAGGGTAGTACTCAGAACTCATCTGGGATTGTCAAAAAAACACCCCTATCCTCAGCGCAGTTGAAATAGCAATGCTGCTGTCATAAAGCTGGTCATATCATCTGACAGTTGGTCCCAAAATGTTTGGAAGAACCCAAAAGATCAGATATGAGCCCTTTCCTGGATTATTATCACCTTAGAGTTGGCTACAACTTGCTTATTGATCCCTTAATCTCTAACAATATGGTATCATCTGATCTGATGAACATATAAAACTACCTTTTATATAGTTCTTAAATGTGGAATATTAATTTGATAGATTATATTAACAGCCATTCCTGCCTTGTTGATGCATATATATGGCCTTCTAAAAGAATTATTTATCCTTTAAACTCTAATAGATCTTGAATGCTTATGAACTCTTTCAAATATACACTATTGACCTGTATGTCTGCACTTTGTAAATGTGAATTATTCTTAGGAAATCTTTAAAACATTAATTATTGACTACTAAATGCATCACTGAAGAACCTCTGGAGATCTCAGCCTGTTCTGTCAGAACAGCTGTCTTGAATGATCACTTAGAGACTCTCATTTAGGTCTCATGTTTCAGTTTTTCATTAGAAATCTCAAGTAAAGAACAACTGTCTACTTGAGATTTGTGTTCTCTCAGTGTTTTAATGCACTGTCACATACAAGTGCTTGGTGGAGCTCAGCACACTAAAAATAACTCAGACAGGACCACAGAGAATCACACACTACAAGCTTCTCCTTTCTATACTAGTGACTGATTTGAATCACGAGTCAAACCAGAAAGTACAATGGGCCTAATAACAGTTGGAAATGATATGACTGTTACCTACATACATGGGCTAGCAGCAAGCATTCAAAACTACAGTCATGTTCCCCTGTCAGGGAGGCTTAGACAGGGCTTTTCCTTTAGGGTCCCACATGGACTTTACTATGTGGACTGCCCTGGTTGCTTATTTCCATAGCTGGCTTGGCTGGGCCAGAACTTGCAAAGCCATTTACCCAAAGTATAGGTTTTGGTGCAGAAGGTTAAAAAAGGAGACTTCTCTAAAAAGTATATTTAAGAAAATTACTATTATTCTACAGATTGGAAACATTATTCCTTCTGTTTCTTGTGCTTTCAGGATTTTTGGGTCCAAATTCTCTTCAAGTGTATATTACTGGAGAACAGTCATTTCAACAACAGCGTGCAAGCCAATTCTTTACAAATTACTTCTTATGTATCCAAATTCAATGCCAGTTTCAAAAAGACTCAGTACTTCACAAAACCCTGTGAACATTAGGTTCCATTTGAATTTTCTTGTCAGTATGGATTTTTAGTAGAAAAGAAAACACAAAACCTTTCCTGAAATTCACATGGTTTGAAAAAATTTTGACTCTGAAAGCTTTTTGTTTAAGGAAAAATCAAAGTAAAACCTTTCAATAATGTCTACATTTGTTAAATGAAACTTTCCACTTTTTGCTTCTAGATTACTTTTGGGAAATTAAAGTCCCTTGTTGGAGTGAACTGCAGTAACTGCAGTTCCCACTGTAGCACATATACATTCTGACCTGTGTTTACTCTTTATTTTGGTGTTCATGAAAATGCTTTTTAGTTGATCAAAAAAAAAGCAGCTGGGACATTATGTAAAAGAACGTACTTGATCATTTAACCACTTGAATGCTGCTGAGCATATGGTGTCCACAGGGTAGGACACATTATCAGCTTCTTCCCTCTGTACCAGACAAATTGTTCTGAATCAACAAAGAGTTGGGGCTGGTACTTAAAGAAATGCTACTGCATCTCCCACAGCAGCACTGAAGCTGTGACAGAGCAGAATAAAGATCCACTGAAAATGCCCTGTGCCATACTCATTATTGCTGTTATAAAATTAAAATGCTGGGTAGGGGAATAAGTATAGTAGGGCACAGCTACAGTGCTGTAAATGGGGAATAACACCATTAAAAGCAACACAGTTTCACTACACTAAAATCAGAATCACCATTGTTGATTTGCTTGGGTGATATTATATTTTTGTAATCTGGTATACGTGCCTGGCTGTCACAGTCATGGGTCCTTTTGTTCTGGGATGTGTGCACGGAATAAAAGCTGTTCTTTGCCGCAGAGAGTTTACATAGTTTTAACAATGCTTTGCTGAACTTCTCTAAATAATTAATCCACTGTAATCTACGTGAGCTATTCCAGTTTACCTGAATTATTTTACAGCACTCTACCTAGCTGATAATCATCATTACCTTTTAGAGTAAAATGCAACCAGCAGTAAGTTTGCTTCATGGAGCTTTGAATAGCTGGAATGTTAAAGAGCCTATTAAAGAACAAATTGACAACAGAAAATTGTATTTGCCACTACAGCTTATATTAGGAAAAAAATAAAAATAAAAAGAAACCCACTATAAAATAACAATGCGTAAAAAGGAAGATTTACTTTCCTAATGCCTGAGCTTAGGGGGGAAAAAAGGGTGTATAATTTAGCTTCTCGTGTTTCTACTGGAATATTTAGAACTGAAGTTAGCACAGGAGATGACAAGCTAAATTCTGATCCCAGCTGACATCATTTTAGATCTCAGCATCTCAACTGAACTCAGTGTAATCACTCTGGCTTTGCACAGGTAACAACTGGGTCATAATCTGGTCCCAGTATACATGTGTTTCCTACATATCATTTTAGAAAACTTATAAGAGTTTTTTTAGAGTACAGATAAAACCACGGGGTACCTGTCTTTCATATGTCAAAGTCCAAATTGTTTCTGGGCTCAGAATTTATCTGACATAAATTCAGCCTCAGAGCCAATGTCTATAGCCATGTTTTGAAATTTGTAAATGACAGGGAAGTTAAGGGTAGATAGTGCTCTTGCCATTACAAGCAAGGAAAAGGGAAAATTCAGGAATGATTTTGGAATGGTTGCTATGGAATGATTTTAATAATTTTTCAAAAGGACACTGTTTTAAACTCATTACTTTTTAAATTCCACCATTTTTTTGCATCCTAATATCAAAGGCATTTTTGTAAACAAAAAATGATGCTCAGTTCTGGTTTTACTATATTTGAGTCTTGGTAGAATTATTAGCAATTTTAGGGTCAGCTTTGCCATAACAATTTTATGTTTAGACAGCTAGAGGTAAAGTTTCTGTTATTTGCTATGGTGCAGCCATGGATCTTAGCTCCTTTGATTTCAGCTAGCAGTCAAACTCATAATTGCAAGTGCCTTGCTGTGACTGTACATTTTGTAGCATTATACAGAGCTTCAGCCCAGGCGTGGAACTGTATGAATAAGTCAGAAGGGAAGAAAAGATGCTTGCATTCCTCCACGCTCTGCCTATGCAGGGATCTGTAAGGTCATCATCTCTGCATCTGTGCACTGGGTCATGATGAAGATGAGCTCATCACTCCTCTCATTACGTGCCTCAAAAGAATGCTGCACTCTGCCCTGGAGATGTTGAAGGTTCTGTTATGCAACAAACTTCTTCAAAGCTTCTGGTTACATCAGGAGCCTCTGCAACCAAGCAGGCTCTCTAGGCTGTATTCCTACTACAAGCTATTCTTGATCTGTCACAATAAAGCCATCCGTTTTTTCCGTGTGGGGACTTCAAACATCCTTAAAACTGTTCTTTCTTTTGGGGCTTTTTACCTCTCTGGGGAGATGTTATAAAGTCAATTATTCAATTTATTTTATTTCAAGAGGATCATTTTTACCTCCTCAGAATTGCATTAGTTTTGAGGTAAACAGCTGCTGCTGAGATGTACACTTTGACTCTCTGACCTGGTGTTTACATACTGGAGAAACTGTTAGAGGCTATATAGCCTCAGTCTACCCTAGTGATCTTATCCTACAGTATTTCAGACAGTTATTGTTAAAATTTACAAAATTGCAGTTACTGCAAAGGAATTGAAAGAGTTAGTAGACTGGAAAAAAGAGGGCAGCTATCTCAACCAAAAAGAGAAGGAGAAATATCGTGTGATTTCCTTTTGCCAGTTTGTTTTCTGTTTGTGGTTTGTTTTGTTTTATTTTTTCTTTCTAATTTTTCTAATGAACTTACACCAGCTGTCTGAATACTACAGAGGCTCAAAGAAAATTGCAATTTCCCTAGTATATGCTAACCTGATACTGTGTTTTAAATCTAGTCAGTGTGGGAAATTGTAATTGAAATCACCATAAATTAATTGCTCTGTTTTCAGGCAGTACAGAGAAAAATTATCACTGGATGTAAGCAGATGCAGAACACATGAATAAAGGTGCAAGTATATGTGCTAAGTGACCCCTATCTTTCTCTTTTGTCAGGAGGATTATTCATTAGCCAAGAAAATTTATGTTCTTAAATCAGTATTTGTGGCTATATTGTGCTTCCCCAGCCATCTTAGACAAATATCCTGGTGCCATAGATACTTACATATATGTTTACATTTACTTAGAGGAATGCTTCTGAGTATCTTTAATGGGGGCCTTTCAGGAATACACTTTTTCTGCAGAAATGTATACAACAGTGTATCAGATCTTGCCAGATTGGACTCACGTTTATAATCAGTAATTTGGTGACTTTGATTTACTAAAGCAGGGAAGGCAAGTTCAACCCTTCTTGCCTTATCTAGAAAAGCCCTGATCACCAAGAAAAAGATGCTTACATAGGGAAATGAGAACATGGGGAAATGGGATGATGTTTCCACTGTTGTCTTCCATATGACACACAAAAGAACTTGCATTCTGAAAAAAGCATTCATGGAGAGTTGTGCTTTGTTTTTTTTGATGTTCTGACCCATCATGCATGCTTCAGCCTCTGAGCTTGCCATCTGCAGAGAATTCCCTCTCCGCCCACCTGGAAGAAGGTTGTGTTTCATTTTTACGTATAAAAACTAGTAGAAATGTAAGATTAATTCAGACACAGAAGGAATTATAAGGCTGACAAAGAACTGCTAAGATTGACCTCCTCAAACCAGCAATTGCTTACTTTGTGTGCAAACACACTTATTAAAGTATTATGCTAAGTATCCACATTTTACTGATTATCATGATAGATTACATTACAAATGGTTAGCCTAAAATACCCACCACAGACACAAAGACTGGATTAGTTAATCATATTGTTGGACTTGTACAAATTAATCTCCTGCCATGGTTTTATTTCAAAGTGTAAGGCTAAACTGCCTCATCAAAACTTCAATTTTCCTAAGCACAACAATTAGCTGTGAAACATGGAGGAGAATTGTATCTCTCCTTTTTCTTTAGTCTTTCTTTTTTCTGAATAAACCCAACAAAAGTTAAATACTACATTAATTCAGAATAAATGTGTAGATTTTAAGGAGAAATATACAGTATGTGAAAAGTGAAAGCTTTAACCAGACGAGATCTGATATAGGGCATTCCATGTCAAACGGAAATTTTTAGAAATAGGTGGCTTAGTGCATTTAAATAAGGGAGAAGTTGATAAAGAAAGAAATGAAATGAGAGAAAAAGAGAAATATTTAAAAAACCTTTTAGCCATGACTTTACTGTTATAATGTAATCTCACAGCATCCTACCAAGGGTGGATGGACCCACTGTCATTTTGTTGTTAGCATTCTTTGCTGGAATGGAATACATTGGTCTTTCAGATGAGGAGGACTACAGGGACTACTCATTCCACCACTCTCACAAATTATTCCCAAAGCTAGGGGTGTGTCAGTGCTGCATGGACATGTATTAGGTTGTTGGGCAGGACGTTTGAAGAATATGCTTGTTTTAGGTCCTCCTCAGCTGGTTCTTCCATGTTGCACTGTTTGGGATATGCAGGAGGAAAGCAGGTCCAGGTGAGCTGGAGGTGGACTCACGGCAGCCAAAGAGACACAGTTCCCTCCTGGGGCTTTTTTCATGCAAGATGAGGCCTCAAACTCCAAATGTGGAAAAAGCTAAAGTACAAAAAGACCTCATAATCAATTAAATTATCTTGGTTCAAAAGTAGAGTGCATTTTATTAGGCTATGCACAAACTACATATTTATATTCAGCTGGGCGATGAATAGTAAATGGTGTTTTCTTAGCTTGCAGTAATCTCTCTGCCTGCTGTTGTGTGGTTTTTCCTATGAAATGTTAACAATTAATACTGAGTATTTCTTTCATTTTGCTGGCACCTCTGAATCTGTGAAAGAAACAAAACAAGAGCCATAAATACAGTAAACAAAACAGGAATGCATGCTGTTTGTGGTTTTTCATTAGCACTCTGATCACTTATTAGGATTTAACACAACTGATGATCTCAGGTTGCATTCCTTAAGACAGTAACTTTTATGCTACAGTCTGCAAGCACTTTTCTGGTAACTTTTCTTAAAACAGACACTGTACAAATGCAGTGGGGAAAGCTTTTTGTCTCTATCATTTTAGTCTAAACTGTTTCTCCCATATTATATATCCCTTTTCCTTCTGCCTTCCTTTTACAGCTACTACTTTCAAGAATAATAGCCTTTAGACCTTGAGGGGAACTTGTTTATTTATTTGGGGTTGGGATTTTTTAACCTATTTCTAATAGATCATAATACCTATCCTGGACCAAAATAAAAGATACATGGCAATTGAGAGGTGTCATTCAGCAATTCACAGGTGTAAGTCAGCAATTAAAGCACACTAGTTTTAAAACAGAGTAAAATATATGAGAGATAGGCACATAAAAGGCAGGGGAAGGCTTTCTTGTTTGTTTGAGAAAGAGTTACCAAACAAAGCAGTAGAATTGCAGAAAATAAAATATGCTTGATGCAAGTTTCTTCTGAGGACCATACCAGAAGAAATTGCTGTACAGATTTTTTTAGAGTTGGTTTTGGAGTTTTATTTGTTAATGCCACTTGTATTTCATTTCCTGCTAATTAAAAATTGTATCAAATATTAAATTTATATTAGTAGCACAGAACAATATTAAAAAGTAACTGAATTTCATCTAGGAAATAAATTAGAACTTCTAGTCTGGATCATATCACAGCTTCCAAAATTTGCTTTGTATAGATTAGAGAATGTATTGGTTTTGGCTGCGGTTTTGGAACAGGTGGAGTGTTTTGGTTTCGTTGGGTTTTTTTCTTTTCTTCAGAAAGGCTGATTTTGCATTTAAATGGAAAAACACTTCAAACTACCAAACATTTCAGTTCAAGCTGCACTGTCTTCTGAAAAGCATTTCATGCCTTATATTTTGAAAAACTCTCTTTGAAAGGTTTATTCACAGGTACTGTACCTAAAGCCAGCCAGCAACAGAGGCAGTACAAAAAGGGATGGAAACCTGAGGAAAGGCACATTCTCAGTCTGTTTGCCTGCTTAATATGCTCAGCTGCAATGAACTTGTTCTGCGCACAGACTAACCTGCGTAAGTATAAGACAGGTTCATTCTGAAACCCGAAGGCCCACTTTAGCAGAGTGCTCTGCTCAAACTAATGTGTTCCATCATGGATCTGTGGCTTCAGCAGAAAATGACAGCTAAATCTGTGAGCATCTTGTGGTAGATGACTGATATTACTGAAATCCAGTAATGTATCAGAAAAATGAAATTGGAACAATTAATATTGCTGTTCAACCTTCAGCCATTCATCAGTTGGGTATGTTAGCTTTAAAAATGCTTAACAAAGGAAAAGATATGGGTAACAGTGAATCATTAGCCCTGCTCTGCTGGATACGGGCTTAGAAGATAGAAGTATCTTTGACTGTATCTTAATAAAGCAAAAGCAAAAACATTTTCAATCTTTCCAAACCTATTAAGGATACATGTTGGTACTTATATAATTTGTATTATTTAGCTTTAACACTACAGTAACACCTGCTGACATTAAAGGTCATTAAAGGATCCCAAACTGCTATGCATTGTAACAAATACACCATAGAAGATGGTCCTTTCCTTGAGTGGCAGTATAAGTAGTCTTAACAAAAGAGTATAAGGAGAAAAGAGACATTGATGGTACTTGTCCATGCTCACATGAGTTAGGATGTCTATGGAAGAATCAACAGACTCTCAGGTCCAAGCTGTTGATGCTGTACCTTTTTAAAATTCTTCAAATACTATTTTGTACATTTTTTATAACCTTCTAGTTTGACTCAAGCTTTAAAGAAAAAGCATAGCAAGTAAGAGGGTTAAAGCTGACAGTCTCACTGCACACATGGCTCCATCAACTCCTACTGTTTCCATGGACACGCTAATTAACTCCTTGACTTCTTCTTGATGGTGTCTTATTAGAAGGTTATTTCAGAGGAAACTGGAAAGGTGAAAAGGGAGGAAAGTTGGTACTAGAGAAGTACAGATTCTGTGAAATCCAGTAAAATCAGACTGATTTTATATGCAGTATTTATGCCCCCAGGAAACAGATAGCCTTTCTTTTATCTTTTCTAAGTATTTTCATCATTTACCTTTCATTCTTATTTTACTCTGCCAAATTATTTAATATGAGTGCTTGAGCTTTCAATTAGCTGCATAAAATAAAATATTATATTGTCATCTCATTTTTAATCTCTTTTGATTCTGTAAATTGCAAAGGCAAAAGAAGTAGTACCTAAAGTCAGCTCCTGGCAATGGCTACAGCCTTTTATGGCCCATGTTCACAGCTATACCCAGTCTCTGATTTCTACACTGTCATCATTTGCAGCATCAAAGGGACAGTTAGCTTGCTTCTGCTCTGTTTAAAAAATCAAAGCAAGTTCATTAAATTATATATACATGTACTTGACAGTTTGTTTTAGATGTCTCGCTTTAATACCCAGTGGAAAGTAGCTTGCTTTGCTTTAATTAGCACTTAACATGTTCCAAAAAATGAAAAGGATATGTTTTTATAAAGTTATTTTTTGCATCTCAGACTGAAATGTTGTCTCATTCCTCAAATGGTGAAAAAAGTGAACTCTTCACATCACTTTGCAAAACAAATAAAATTTCACTAACACCTATTTCATTCATCTAGAACAAGAGACAATTTATGAGACCTTGGATCGATAGCCTTCCAGGACACACAACTCATTACTCTGAAAAACCTTTGGGAGTAAAGGGAAAGTGGAAGTAACTGAAGGGTCTCTGTGGTCAAAAATAAATAAAGATACATCTGCTGAAAAGAAAACGTTAGGAGCTCCTTCTGAGC
This sequence comes from Pezoporus wallicus, assembly GCF_028554395.1. Classification (NCBI taxonomy): domain Eukaryota; kingdom Metazoa; phylum Chordata; class Aves; order Psittaciformes; family Psittacidae; genus Pezoporus; species Pezoporus wallicus. The sequence goes on from NW_026642361.1 coordinate 6,452,069, forward strand.
CTTTACTATGATCATACTAAAAAATCTCAGTCTCAGACAAAACAAACTGCAGCTTTGACTGCCTCATTTCATGTGAATATAGGCTTTGAAATGAAAACATGACTTAAGATGTAATGTTCAAATATGGGGTTTTTTGCAAAAATCAGAAAGTACAGAGCAGTAGCGCAGCCTTGCACCACAGGTGAACCCATATCCAATATCAATTGCTTCACTTTATCCCTTTCAAGGAAGCATCAAGTGGCATATGAAGAACTGTGTGACCATGTCCTCATTAAGCAGCAAAGACCAGTGGGTGACACCCGACTTGCATGCTACTAGTCAGGCCACTTTATGTATACGTGGTATAAGCAGAAATTATCCCTCTACTTCACGGGACCCTTTAGAATATCACCCATTTTTATTCTGCCCTGCCTTCCCCTCAGCTGTATCCACAGGGGGAGTGAGCTGTTTGCTGTTCTTGAACACTTCAGGATACAAAATTGTGTTTGTATTTCTTTGTGAGTTGTAAGCAAGTCTGCCATCAGCCAGGTGAACAGGGAGACAGAAAATAAATTTCCAGGGGTGTCCTCTGGCTGTAAATGTTGGCACTAAGAGACTTACACTAGGTCTCTGAAGTCCTGAAATAGCACACTAAGCACTGAGAAGTATAACTTCTCCTCTGCCTTACATCTGATTCAACACAATTTTAGTGCAGTGAACTCCCCTGCCATTTAGGGCTGCAGGGTTGAGAATCCATAGCAGTGAGGATTCTTTCCCAAGCAGCTTAGGCCTCAGCTTTGCTGGGAATCTCAGCTACTGAGACAGGCAGGACTAGACGGTGAAATGAAAGAGGCCAAGTTAATGAGCAGGCACAAATTCACAGTTGAGCTTCAGTCCACTCCTTCCTCACAAACACTCAAGGTTTGGGCATGTGTATAGAGCTCTAGTTAAAATAACAATGGTTTAATGGAATAGAGTTTGCAGGAAAATGAAATATGTTTTAATAGGCTGGTTATGTGTACTCTAGGGACCTTGGATAATTAGGATTTCCTAAGAAAGCAAAGCAGCAAGATAATTGCATGATTCTTAATGCACATTGGCCAAGAAGAACTAACCTTGACTATTTTTAATACTCTTTCAGCTAGAGCTGGAAACAATTTCTCAGTGCAGTTTCAAACCGAAACCAAGTCTATTTATATTGACTGTGAATATTTGTCAACACAAATGTTAGAACTGGGAAAAAACTATTTCATCTCTTACAAATCTCAAGCACAGATGATAAACATTAAAATCTGAAACAAAAAATATTTGGAAAAATCACATTTAAGAAGTTTTGGATTTCAGTAAATCAGGTTGTTTAATGATTTACACTATAACTTTTTATTATTGGAACTCATTAGTAGTAAATAAGTAGAACTCATAAGTAGTAAGAATACTGTCACTCAATAGTGTTTTCAAATAACAGTGAAAACAGTTCTTTAAAAAAGAACTTTCTGCAGTTCCTCTACCTACAGCTGCAGTCATAGTTATTGCACATGATCAGTATTGACCAGTTAAGCAAAAGATTTATTGCATGATGAATTAACAGCCTTACCACAGTAACAGTATTTTGCCTAGTCCTGAAATGCCTGAATTAATTCATGCCCTTTGGGAAACAACATTTTTTAAATTTACTGTACCTGTTGCTTACAGATCAATAAACATTTCAGTGAAGTATATGATTGCTGATTGTGACTGATATAACTCTAACCACTGTGATAAATATGAAATATAGTCACAATAAGAATAATGAAAATGTAATGAAAGGCAGACAGACTTGTAATAAAGGAAGGATAGTAAATGCCAGAAGTGTATTCTTATTAGATGTCAAAAATAGTGTCATATAAAAGAGACAAAGTTAAATGCTTTAGCATTACTGCAATTTCAATTCAGAAATGAAATTGCTAACAGCAGCTACTGCTGGAGGGTAGAAGATGGTTAATTAATTTAAGCTAGCTAACAGTGATTTCAGAAGTTCACCTGGAGTCCAGTCTTTTTCCCACTGAAGCCAGTGACAGCAAGATGAGGTTCCTGTTGTCAGTGTGATGCTTGCTCAGTTCTAATCAAGCAAATTATTAAAGCCATAGAAAATTTTAGCCATCTCCAAAACCTGTTTTTTTTTCTCATAGCTTGCTTGAGCATGCAGGAACTTTTTGCAGTACTGAATGGTTAAGTATGACGACGTAAAAAAAAATTCATCGAAACTATATTGTTATTGGAAGTAGGATTTTTGACTAATAGAATTTCCTCAAATAGCTTTGTTTCCATGGAAATGCATTACTTTTAACAAAATAAAAGGTTCTAAAAGCAGAAAAGCTCTCTCAGACATCCGTTCATGTCCCTGTTGTCCAGCCAGCCACAATTCTCATTCATCACAATGCAGTTCACCAGCAAGACAAACTGTGGTACTTGTAGCAAATAAAGCAGAGCCCAGCACTGGGGGTCATGAGAGGAGTGGGCACCTGAGCCACTGCATCAGTGCCTCCCAGGAGATGGTGTGGTGGGTTTCACAGACAAAATCAGCTTTTCAGGACTTAAGCATTAGACTTAGTGCTGTTTTGGGGAGGGGAGAAGTTGTTTTGGGTGGGTTTTGTTTGGTTGATTTGGGATTTTTGCCAAAGCATTGATATTTTCTACGGAGACACATTGATCAAGGAAAATAAATACAATTTTCTAATAACTGTAGCTGTGGTTTTTAATTAAAAATGTAGCTATAATTTTCTGGTCCCTTTTTTCTCATCTAACAGCGCAGTGCTGGGGAGGATGCTTATTCACTGATTTGGGGTCCACACTACCTCAGGGACTCAGCAAGAAATCCCTCTAAGTTTAATGAAGAATATTATTCAAAAAGTTGTTACTATCAATCTTATGCTGGAATACAGTTCACAGTCATTGCTCTGAATGTTAGAATATTTAGGCTCTTTTCACTTCCAACTTACCTTTCATTAAACCCTTTTATTCCTCATTTTAAACAGCTTTTCCTTTCCTGCTCCTTGCTTTCATCCTGAAGCAGTAACAGTAACATCCTCTGCTTAGTGATTTAAACACCCAAGATCTTTTAGTCTTCCTAGCAAAGGGTTTTCTACTCCTCTGATCATCCCAATAGCTCTTCTATCTGTTACAGACTGAATTTATTCTTCGTACATATTTCTCAGGTAGAACAATGCTCAAACAAGTATATGTTGCTAATTCATAGTCATCCTGAGGTCCACTGCATTCCTTTGCACATTTCCTTCTAAGCTTTCTTTCCAACTCACACACTTTCTGCTTACTGCACACATTTTCTTCTTCCCCCTTTAGCAAAAAAAAAAAAAACAAAACCAAAACCCAAAACAAACCCAAACCCGTACTGTTTTCATATCTGTGTACCATTTAATTTGTGTTAAACCATATCTCACAAAGCTCTTCATATGACACATCTCTTTTCTGAATGAAAGACGCCTCTGAACTTCACACCATCAACAGATTTCATTGGCACATTGACACTTCTGATGGTAAGACATTTCTGGAAAAAATTAAAACTCAATTCCACAAAGACCTTTTGAATTACTGAACTGATGACTTCCTACAAATGTGACAGTTTTTCTGTCATGAAACTTGTTCTCATCCTCTTCTAGCCAGTCCATTTAAAACGTTACAGTTCTCCTAGTAATTCCCATCTTTACCCTTTCAAGTAATAATTTTCCATGTGCCTGGAAACTGTTGATGCGGGAGTCACGGACAATGAAGAGATGATCAATGTGATCAAGTGATTGCCAAATTTATTACAAAGCCTTAACTCCTTATATACTATTTCTTACATGCACTTACAGTGATTTGGCATATTATGATTGGATACATGTTTTGAAGACCCTTAGTGACTAACATATAATTGGTTAAGCACAGGTGTGAGAACTTGACCTCGAAAGCTTGCCAACAGTCCACAGTTCTCATTAACTCAGTGAATTCCAGCTGCTTCTTATCTTGCTTGCTTAAGCTTCTTCAGGCCTCTCATGGCCTTGCCGTATCTTTCAGGATTATTCAGAGTTTATGTACTAATTATGCATTCTCCCGTGAGAACACTGTCTCCACAAAAAACATCTGGCATATCCTTTATTTGGTAAACCTGAGTGTCATTTTTCCATTTACCACTCTGTTTACAGTCCCTCCCACTCTTCCCATTTCCTAAATATGGCTGCATGCATTTGTTACTGCCTAGTTGTATACTCTACCTGTCTTTACTGAACTGGTTGGCTAAAAATGTCTGAAAGCAAATCTATGAATTAATTCAATTGTATTACCAGATAATTTGTTGACTATTCTTTAGGAATAAAATTAACCTTTCTTTCCTTTTTCTGTTGTGTGCTTTGGGGAGACCAGGGTAAATCCATTAGTACCTCTACCTTCAAGGCTTTTCTTTCTCCTATGGCTCAGCCTTTATTTATTATCCATTACTTCTTGGCTAAAGAGAGATAGTTAAAACATCATACTAGACTAATAAAACAAAACTACTTTAGCTAATATTGAGTGGCTTACAAATTCAGGTAGGAAAAAAAAAGAAAATCCAGTGCCAATTTCATTAGGTCTACCAGTTTGAGATTGCAGTGCCTAAAACTAATCCTTGCTTAGTGGCATACCCTCAATGCTGGAGATGACATTCTTCATCTCTTTTCATGAAAAGTCTAGTTTAGAATAGGATAAACAGATGTTTTGACCAGTAACTTAATGGTGGTGTTTAGTTATTTCTATTTTAGAGAAACATTTTCAATCCTGATGGATTCAAGAGGTCCCAGGGGCCCTGAACAGCTCTCATCTTTGCTTCCTCAGAGACATAGCGCTCCCGCTTATGCTGAGCATCTGAACTCCACAAGTCTCACCTCCTTGATTATCAGAGCAGGACTAACAGAAGTAGAAATGTTTTATAAATTTTGACAATTTTAATTGCATGGTTGTTGGTCCTTCAGCTGGGAAATACATATTGTTCACTTTCTGAAAAGCAAACCTGAAATCTATGCTGCACCTATCTCTGTAATTGAAAAGCTGGAAGGCTTTTGGTTGAATATATTTTCCCTAAGATGTGAACAAGTTTTCTCATCTGAAAGAGTCTCCTTTTGTAGGTCGGTCTCTACTTCTAAAAATATGAGTGCTTTTTACTTTGTGGTAACCTTTTTTTTTATCACTCTCATGAAAGTTCATAATTTTGAACAGATCAAGTGGATCAAAGATGATCTCTGAAAAGAACATCTCTCAAGAATAGTAGGTTTAAGATCTGCTTGGAGAACTCGTTCAAAATCCTCCATCCAAAAGCTCCAGGGTAATCTTCTGACAAATTCTGTTATAAATAGATAATTCTGATTCGTTTTGGAGTCATTAGCTTTGGGGTGGAGTGGGCATTTTCTGCGGCATGGGTACACTAAATCCTGTTTCTCTATCAGTAGTATCTCTACCTGACACTATATTCTGCAAGTAGTTATCTCCCAGCAACTTTTTTTCTTGATTTCTCTGGTAAAAATGTTTTCCTCTTATATCATAGGGCAGTTTATCAATGGATATATAATATTCCTAGGGCCACCTGGAAAGTAAAATAGATACTTTCTTATTTTATATATTCTGTTTTCCATAACACTTTAGTAATCTAGCTTCTTCACTTTATTTACAGGTTGTTACATATTCCTAAAATTTTAATATTTATAAATACATATAAGTGCATTTTCACCAGTAAAATAAGCAAATTAATAAAATGTTTATAAATTAAGAGGACAAAGGAGTTTCCTTATCAGTGCTCTTCTGGTTTTACTTCTAAAATAGTAAGTGGGCAATTTGAGGGGGGAAATTCTGCTCTCAGCTAGAAGTTTGAAATCCTCTTTCAAATTAATAAGAGTTCCTCACACATAGATTAGACTGGAATTCTGGCTGCACAATTTCAAAATCTAGCAATATGTCTCTTGTAAAAAATTATACATATATTATAAATATACAGAGTGATATAGCTATTCCACCATGGATAGCTGCTCATATATCACAGAGAAAGACTGCATTTTTATAAAATTTTTATAACAGTCTGACTGAATACAGTGTATGTGATTATAAGAGTGTAAGTATCATAGAATCATAGAATAATTAGGGTTGGAAAGGACCTTAAGATCATCTAGTTCCAACCCCCCTGCCGTGGGCAGGGACACCTCACACTAAATCATATCACCCAAGGCCTCATCCAACCTGGTCCTGAACACTGCCAGGGATGGAGCATTTACAACCTCCCTGAGCAACCTATCAAAGTTTAACAGGAAAAAGTCATAGCCTTAACTCAATACTTCTACTGATAAAAGCCTGTGCTTAAGCTAGGGTTGCAATCATGAATTTTAAGCCAATTTTTCAAAAGTGGATAAGATCAGTGCTGAATATCTTACACAACTAATTCAGAGTAAGCTCTTGGAAATTTAGGTCATCATATGATGATCTGAATAATTATTGTTTCTATCAGCAAAGGTAAGGGATTTGGACTAATAAATTTTGTGGTTGTAGAAATGCATTTTTTACCATTTAATTTAATTTGTTATGAAGTATTTTTAAAAATTATATAAAAAGATGGATAGACCTGGCAATACCATTGAAAGATCCTATACCCAGCAGATGAGAGTTAGACCACATGACCACATACTTCTTTTTATCTCTGCATCAGCTACCCCATGTTAACAAACAGAAGAGCAATCTATTCCCAACTCAGTGGAAATGTGATGAGCTTATACATACACCAAGTGTAAAAGCATTCATTTCACTGAAGGCAGTTCCACATAAATGCATTAATTAGCATTCCTATAGAGTGTCCCATCTCCAAAATCAAGTGATGATATGTATAAAAATGAGGAAAGGATTTAGCAGTACTTTATTCCTCTTTGCAAAAATGACTGCCAAAAATGGTTTCAGTACTGAATATTACTACTGCAGTAGATCAGCAGGGATATGAAATATCTTAGTCCTGCAGTTTTTTCTGGTTTTGAGGGGAAGTATATTGCATTTCTAAAAGTCAATTAATTCGTTACAGAAAGAAAGTTTAGAAGGAAAAGTTTAAGTGAGTCTACATCTAACCCCTGAAATTTGCATAGAGTAAAGGTGGAAGGAAGCTTCTTTTGAAATTGCTTCAAAGAAAAATAGGTCAGTATTATTTCAAAAAGCCTGAGGTCACATTGATTTTAGATACCTCCACTTTGGTCATACTTGAAAAGGGCAAATAAATATTTAAGGAAAAATATTTCAGATGCACTTTACAGAGTGCTTCTACTTGAGCCAAATAGGGAAAAAAAAAAATAAAAATCCCCCCATACCAAAATCAAGAAGGCAGCCACCATCCCTGGCATGTTCAGAGAGACAGGTGATCCCCAAGGATCAATGCTCTTAACTGTGTCTGAAGTTCAGGAATATTATTTGCTTATCTGAGCTTCCATTCTTTTCACTTTGGCACCACAGATTGTTAGTTTGAATGCTTTTATTGTTCAAGCTATCAGGTATGAAATGAAGTCCCTAGTCATTTAGTACTTCACAAGTCAAAACCACTGTGATCAAGAGAATGTACAGCTTTAAGAACTGAAATCACCACAGAATAAGCTAAGGTCAAAGATGTACTTTCAGTGTTATTGAAAAATGCTAATATATAAACAAAATGGAAATTAAAAGAATATGCTGCACGCATACAGTCCAATTAGCCACTGATGACAATGATTTCACAATTTCCACATGATATTCCCCACAAATTACTATTAAATCTCTTCAAATCTTATTATATTTATGGATGCTACAGAGTCTATGTGAACTACCAGGAGATTTTTGCAGTAAAACTTAAAAGACATCAAGAATAATGCACATGCTAACTAGGAAATAAGATTGTCACAATGGTAGAAATTAACTCTCTTCAAGTTGCAGAAGATATGTGTCGCGGTTTAAACCCTAGCCAGACAGCTTGTTCGCTCACTCCCAGTGAGTGGTGCCGGGCTGACAGCAATCGAGGGCCCCCCCTCACCCGGGGCTCTCCCCTTCCCCGCTCCCGGAGGAAAGGGGAGGAGGATCGAACGAGTGCAACTCCCACGGGTTGAGACAAGAACAGTCCAGCAACCAATGTACAACACAAATCACCACCGCTACCACCAACGACAACAATGATAAGAGAAAATAACAAGGGAAGAGAATACAATACCGTGTCCTTCCGGGTAACTCCCAGTTACCCCCCACCCCAGGCATGACGTGCTGTGGTATGGAATACCTCTTTGGCTAGCCTGGATCAGGCTCCCCGTCTCTGCTTCCTCCCGGCTTCCCCTCCTCCCTGTCAGAGCATGAGCCTCACAAAGTCAGGGTAAACATCACTTAGCAACAACCAAAAACATCGGTGTCACCAGCACTGTTCCCAGGCTGGAAGTCAAAACACAGCACTGCACCAGCTACCACGAAGGAGAAAAATGACTGCTACTGCTGAACCCAGGACAGTATGTTAATGTATTTTGTTGAAGAATATCTCAATATACAGAAACACAGTAGAGATTCTAACAGAGTGGCCATTAAACAGAATTAAGCATGTAAAAAACACAGAGCATGAAAAATACTTACCATCCATATTGATTGAACATATCCCTGGGAAGGTAGCCAGAAACCATATAAAACAGCAGTACTCAGAGAAATAAAATATATATAAATATAACTTTGTGAAATTAGAAGCAGTATGTCACTTCCCAGCATTTGACAGTTCATAGCATGTACATTGCAAGAGTACAGCTCTCCTATGTAAAAGGTCAATAGAAACTATATTACAAATTAATTTACAAGAATAAATTACAGAACCCAAAATGAGGTCTGCATGAAGCTGGCTTAGAAGGCAGTGATACCTTCATATTCTGGCAGAGTTTCTGTCCTTATCAACATTTTGAAATGGTTAAGTTCCCAGTAAATTCTGGAAGCTGTTCTCATCCTTCCACCAGGGAGTAAATCAGACTGATTCTTCAAACCAGGCTAGAAATACTTCATTAAATTATCACCCTTGTGAACCTTGGCAGTGGACACAATGACACAGAGTAAAGAACTAACTATAAAGTTCTCATCAGAAGTTGTTTGTTTATATTTAGAAACTTCTTGCAAATTATTGTGCTAATTCTATGACTGGAACTTGCATTTCCTGAATCAGGTTTAAACTTCTCTACTGGACTTTTTAAAACTAAAATGACTGTAGATAAAGACAACCAGGAGTCAGACTACCCCCTGCAGAAAAACCTGGCAGACACTGGAAACACGTTTTAGGATTGGGGGCAGATACATCTAACTCCTTGGTAAAACATCAAATATAATATTCAGCTGCAAAATGGTGTTGTAACCTCATATGACATCACATTTTTGAGCAAGATCTCTGGTCATCTGGGTGTCAGCTTCCGTAATACACTTGTCTCTTCTTGTCTATATAGAAAACAGATGGATGAGCCTCTACTTACATTTCGTTTGTTTGCTTGTTTGATGAAATGATCAAACTGTATAAAGAAGGGAAACACTGTCATGTGAAATGTTTAATTTTGTCAGAAAACACTATTTTCTATCTAAAGAGCAAACAATCCTCCAACATATCAGCTTCCAGGCAAATTTCTGTATTGTAGCTGACCTGATTTCAGCTGGATTTAGATATTCCAGAGTAAAACATTTACTAAACATTGTGGGGAAAAAAGGATTGATGTTCTATCCATTTGTTATGGCCAAATTATGCAGCCCAGAAAGCCAACCGTGTCCTGGGCTGCATCAAAAGAATTGCAACCAGCAGGTTGAAGGAGGTGATCCTGCCCCTCTACTCTGCTCTCATGAGATTTCACCTGGAGTATTGTGTGCAGTGCTGGTGTCCTCAACATAAAAAAGGACATGGAACTGTTGGAACAAGTCCAGAGGAGGGCCATGAGGATGATCAGGGGACTGGAGCATCTCCTGTATGAAGAAAGGCTGAGAAAGTCGGGGCTGTTCAGCCTAGAGATGAGAAGGCTGCATGGAGACCTCATAGCAGCCTTCCAGTATATGAAAAGGGACCTATAAGGATGCTGGGAAGGAACTCTTCATTAGGGACTGTAGTGATAGACAAGGGGTAACGGGTTCTGACTTAAACAGGGGAAGTTTAGACTGGATATAAGGAAGTTCTTTACTGTAAGGGTGGTGAGACACTGGAATGGGTTGCCCAGGGAAGCTGTAAATACTCCATCCCTGGCAGTGTTCAAGGCCAGGTTGCACACAGTCTTGGGTGACATGGTTTAGTGTGAGGTATCCCTGCCCATGGCAGGGGAGTTGGAACTAGATGATCTTAAGATCCTTTCCAACCCTAACTTTTCTATGATTCTATGAAACAGAAGTAACTAATGTGTTATGTGACATCCACATAATATTCTGCAGTTTGGGGTTTTTTCTTTTGTCAGCAGAAATATAGGGAACGCTTTCAAAAGTCATGTACAGAGCAGGCTAGATAAAATACTGATTTCCTTTGTTGTTGTTGATAACCAATACACTGTTTCAAATATGAAACAAACTATATAAAAAATGAAATTAAAAGAAAATGAGAACATATGAAGAGTGAAATTTGAGGTACAATGCAGATACTGCAGCAGAAGGATTGAAAGAAAATACAATTTTGCAATTACATGCCATTACATGTGCCTGTATATATTAAGTTATAAATTTGCTATTTTCTTACTATTATAAATCAGACAGGATTTATTTATTAATTTTAACTATACAGTTACATGTCTTCAGTCACACATAGATTTTATGTTTCTTTTGTACTGCTCTCTGTGTGATTGATAGATTTTCCATATGAAATACTTTATTGGTCATGAACCAAATAGAAAATATCAACGCCTTCTCAATATATTCATTCTGCCTTGTAATTGGTATTTGCAAGTTAGTGATTATTCTCTTACAGTCCCCAAAAATATAATAGAAAACATTAGATGTTTCGAAATTTGTATGCACTGCTCCTTAAAATTGTATTCTTCTGTAGTGTAGAATTTAGCAGCCTGAGCTGTGTGGTTGATGGTTCATATTACTTTCCCTTACATTTTTATATCATCTCTTGTTTTTCAGGCACAAAAAACTTTGATTTTTTTCCCATGCAGTCATGGTTTAGGCCCAGCCAGTAACTCAGAACCACACAGCTGTTTGCTCATTGCCCCCCTTCTTCCTCCCCCTGCTCCTGTAGGGACGGGGAGGAGCATTGAAAGGATGTAACTCCCATGGGTTGAGATAAGAACAGTCCAGTAACTAAGGTATAACGCAAATCACTACTGCTACCACCAATAATAGTAATGGTAAGGGAAATAACAAGGGAAGAGAATACAACCACTCACTACCAGCTGATTGATACCCATCCCAACCCAAACAGCAATCCTGGCCTTCCAGGTAACTGCCCCCACTTTATATAGTGGGCATGACGTGTTGTGGTATGGAATACCTCTTTGGTCAGTTTGGGTCAGGTGTCCTGCCTCTGCTTCCTCCCAGCTTCCCCTCCTCCCTGGCAGAGCATGAGGCTCACAAAGTCCTTGGTCAAAGTAAACATTACTTAGGAAGAATTAAAAAAACATCAGTGTTATCAACGCTGTTCCCAGGCTGAGGGTCAAAAACACAGCACTGCACCAGCCACCAAGACTGAAAAAAAATAACTGTTACTGCTGAACCCAGGACACATGATTAAACAAATATTAACTTGTCAGCTTGTACCTATTTTTCACCAAGATTTGCTACTGCATTTGATTTTAAAGAAGAGCTTTGATGGTTAATATGTGTGTCTCCTGGAAAATGAATATGACAAACACACAGTAGTGTATTCCAACAGTGAATAATGAAAAGCTAATAAAGGTGTTAAATAAGAAGGATGTTTAAAATGTGGTTTATTTACTGTTGAAAGATCATGCTCTTTTCCCTTCTGTTATATACAGATGCCCGTAGTCTACAGCAAAACTTGGTCATAATGTATTCAGATGTAAAAAGATGAAACTATAGGTTTCATCACATGAAGACAATATTGAAATCCTAATGAGTACTAAAGTTTTCTTTGGGTGGTGCAGCAATAACAAAGTCTCTTCGTGACTTATTCTGTGTTTGAACAGAGAAGGTAAAAGATTCTGATTCTTAAATGAACATGACTATAAGGACAATAAATAGTCCCTAGAACTTCAGCTGTAAGTACATAGCCTTCCCTTCTCTCCTCCTTTGTCAAAAGGACACCAGTTCTGAAGGATATTTTAACTGAACCTTTGGAACCCTTCTATTGGGGTGCTGCTGTCCACCCATCTTTGCCTACATCACTGTGATCTTTTGTATAGGAAAAATTTCTGATTACTGTGCCTAACAGAGCCTCAAGAGTGCATTTTGTAACTCAGTGAAGGTCGCGTAAGCCAGCGTTTAGCAGAATTTATGTCATCCCATTTCTTACTGGCTCACAAAGCAGTGCTCTTCAGCTTGTCAGAAACTGCACTGGATTCATTGCAGGATTCTAGCTCTAAGCATTCACCTCTATCAGTATTTTTTAAAAGGTATCTGTCAAGCTGCCTTTTTATCCAACTATTTTTTCATCAAGAAAGAAATAGTTAAAAGATTACATACTGATCTGTGCTTTGCACCATAACACAGTAGTTAGAGCATCCACTGACATGCAGAGGAATCTGGGCTAAGTTCCCTTCGTAGCCTTATGGAAGATAAATCTGCATCACTGGACCATCAGATATTCTGTTTAAGGTACCACCAGAAGTTGATCCATTTTGCATGGTGAACAAAACGATTTATTTGGTCAAAGGGGAATACAGAAAGAGAATCTTAAAGACGTCTTCAAACTCCATCCAAATTACAGAACTGAATTCATGCAGAGAACCCCATCACCTTTTCTGATGGCTTATTAGGATCTTCCTGTGGGTTATTGTTAGGCCTCCTTCCCTTGGCCTTTTCTAGGAATCGTCCTAGAAACAACAGTTTAGAAAACTGTCTTGAAAGACTCAGCAGCCACTGGTGCTGCTCCGTGTCCTCAATCTGTACCCGGGGAAAGAATGGCTCATGGACCTTGGCAGCAGGTTTGAACTTTGTCCCAGGTGCACTCCTCTGACACCCTGGACTAAGCTGCCTCAAATTTATTCTGGGCTGCCCTGCCCTCAGACCTGCTCTGTCGGTAAAGGTCCTGCACATGCTGGTACAATACCACAGCTCAGGATTTCTTTGCCATTTGATATGTTAAAGAAAACATATTAGTAAAACTAGCAATTACTTCTGTCAACTTGTCTTGTATTTTACAGCTATGAGCTTCAATGAAATGTTATTAATAATGAATACCACAGACAAAATAAAAGAAATAATATTAATACATATTTATACTCCATAGCTTTGAATAATTTCAGATACACTTATTATCATAACAAAGCTATGGAATTCTTTAAAACTCTGATAAAAATGGAAGAAAGTGAGTACAGTGTAAGAACTTCAGATTGAGGTCATGTTTTTCAGATCAGCCAAAAGAGATGTCACCAGTAACCAGAATATATTTCAGTGGCTCCACCGATATAAACTGCTCAGGTTAGAAAATGCATCTTTTTAAGAAGTTCTGCAACTTAACTATACCACTCAGAGTAAGGATCCAAAGTACCTCCAGCTGCAGAGTAGCAGATTGATGCAAAACAGTTTTGTAAATTAAAGTTGAATAAATGGCCCACTGCTCTCTACAGACTTGCAATATAAGCCCAGTTGAGCAAGCTTTGGACTAGGGACAAATCTTAGTAGAAATCTATTGGCAGTAATCTGGTAGGTGGCTAAAATTTAAAACCTGTAGAAGATGCAGTGAAAATACAGAGGCAATGGGATCTCAGAGCTGACAGGGATATGCAGGTCAGGCATTGGTCTGTTTAATTTAATAGCAGTGTCCCTAGGGTAGACCTTTAGGGGGTCTGATGTCCATGAGAAAAGTTGAATCAGATCTCTACGATGATCAGATTTCTGTCTCTTTCAGACTTTCTTCTCCCAAAGATAGCACCGTGTAAAGTGCACTATCTCCCTTTACATTTGCTGGTTATTGGCTTAAGCTGTGCCTTAGAACAAAAGGCAGAATCAATGCCTGTGAACCTTCTCTCTATGAAGGTTATATGTGTAAAAAAGCATGTAGGGATTTTACTTTTAAATGAGTGGAAGCCTTAAAAACTAGCTCAGAGTCGAAGCCAGCCACAAACTCTTCCAGCCTCACATAGTCTTAAACGCCAGACAAACTCCACCATACCTGAAGTACGACAACATGTCAATTTAGTTTGAGACAGCTTGTCAATGATTTCTTGCACTCCTGACACATCTGAGACTTTTAAAGGATCAATACAATACTCCTGACCAGTTCTGATACAAGTTTCAAACTTGTCGAGCTTCCTCAGGAGCAAAGCTCACAGAATCATTGAATGGTTTTGGATTGGAAGCAACCTTGAACATCATCCAGTTGCAACCCCCCTGCCGTGGGCAGGGACATCTTCCGCTAGACTGGGTTGACTGAAGGCTGTTGTAAGGTCTCCCCTTGAGCCTTCTTTTCTCCAGGCTGAACAAGCTCAAGTCTCTCTCACTTGCCAATTCGATAAGACCATAGCCCAAGGAAGAAAACAAGGAAGTCTTCAGAGGTTCATCTGTAATTATCATGCAAAAATTGAATTTGCCTAGATTAACAAGTACCAACAATCATTCCTTGTTTTGGCAGTGTTTGAGCATGTTCAAAAAATTTGATGTTTGTAACTTGAAAGTTTTCAGAAATGTATCTATCTCTCAAGAAATATTAATCAAGTATATGTATAATTTCAGTGAAACCTTCAAAGCTTCTGTATCTGCAGAAATCACTGCAGAACAGGAGTATTTATGAGATACTTGAATTACTCCTGCAGTACAAATGGACAAAATGAAAACAAGAGGAAAAGGTGAAGTAGAAGAAAGGAACAGGATGGATAAGAGAAGAGATAAACTATACTATAATGATGAAGGGCAGATTTTTAATTATGATTATTGTATACTGTTATATATATATCATGTATTACAACAATATATTAAGCAATGCATCAATATAGTACTGTGATAATTTGCACCCCTGAATATCCTGACATGTAAGGATGATTTAATATGGTATTTTTACCATTACTTTACTCCCCAAATCACCACTCGGTACGTTTGTTGTAGCTTGGCAAGATCCTGGTCTTCACATTGTTTGAAACAAGGATTGTACTTATTCTCTTCACCTGTTTGGCATCTAAATAGCATCGCTAGAAACCACATCAGTAAGGTAACTCTTTTGAGTTGACTAATTAGAGATGTGGTTAATAAGGTTATGTGCAGTGCAGAGCTGTAAATATCCTGTGCCTTGATAATCTTATCTGTTGCTCAAAGGTGGCTGACAAAGTAAAAAGAGTCCCAAGTTAACAGAATTCAGATCTAAAGGTCAAAATTCTAGGTAATTGCCTAGAATTACATCAAAGAGCAGAAACTAGAGCTGAGCAAACAATAGAGAAAATACAACAGTCTATTTAAACTTAATTCAAGCTAACTCATACTGAACTTTTTGCATAAGAGAAAATCTCTGCTGTCAAAAAGATCATAAAAAAAAAATTAGAGTGGTATGAAATGAAGGGAAATGGTGTAAAGGAAACCCATTTTCATTCCTACGACCACTGGAACGCAGATGTCTAGTAACCAATAATTACCTAGAAATAACTGATGGGTTGAATATGTGTTCTGAATATGCAGCACAATGAATCAGCCAAGGAAAGAATATTATTTATTTTTTTTCCCCAAAGCTGAGATAGACTGCATAGTCCAATGAATTGAGCTACATTTTCTTTGTATTGCACTTACAGAAATTTCTTCACAGAGAAATGTATGAGCTTTAATACAAATATTGTTGCAACTACTGTTGCAACAGCTTGTACAAGTTAGCAAAAAGCCTTGTTGTTTCTTTCTAAAAACAGCATCCTTACTTTTTTTCTTTTCTAGCTTTCATTGTATGGTAATATCTCAAATTGCTGCCAACTCTTCTTTACAAAGCAAGACACTTTTTCACTTCCTGCTGTACCGTGGGACAGAAGCATTCCCAAACCCAGCTCTGTAGGCATTGTATGACCATGGGGGGAAAAAAAGAGATCTGTACCTGACTGCTTCATGAGATCATCAGATACATGGAGATACTGAAATGCTCCCCTGTTCCTTTTTACACCATTTATATGGAAAGAAGCACCACAGAAGAAATATTAGCAACCAGCTGAGGTGATCTGTGCACTGCAGAGATTTTTATGATTTCAACAGTTTTCTGTTTCACATCACAATTACAGTGCCCATTCTTGCCACAAGACATTGTGATTTATGGACCTCAGGACACCTGAAACACCACATTCACTTAGGGTGGGGAAAAAATATAAACTGAGACACTGGGAATAGGAATATGCACTTAGAATAAGAATATAAACTCTGCTTTCATACATCATAGTTGAGTCTGTTACTATCAGCCCATGCAAAAAGGGTTTGCCTAGCATGGAAGTCTCAGCCACAGAAGAGAAATCATTTTTACCAAAAGTGTGAATAAAAGCAGTCCCTGCTACTAGGAGCTTAGGTTTCTATGGGCAGTATATTTAATCCTCAGCCAGCTCTAGTGCACCAATAGTCATTCTGTGCTGGTACAATAACTTGCTGAAGATTATTAAAGCAGTGAGCCAGGGCTTATACAGTTCTGTGTGAAAGGAAAACAAAAATGCTTTTGCCAGTATAGTTTATTTTATTGGAAGAAATTACATAAATTATAGCACAACACTTCTCTTTCCTGGCACAGGCTGCTTCTGCAGAATAAACATTTACCACTAGAACTGCACTAGCTTAGCTAATTCAACAAACCTGTTGTAGTATGTAAGATGTTTCTGGTGCAAAAATGACCTTCAAATGCTCAACCTGAAATACATTTCTAACTTAATTACAATTCAGTCTCTATGAAGGATGATAATATCCTCACAATATGCTGAAAAGAAAGCAGTCTTTGTTGCGAAATATCCCTAGAACATGAAGTCAAGAATGGGTGAATAAAGTGAGCAATCCAGAAGAAATGTTTCATTCATGTTAAAGTTACTGTTGCTGCCTGCTACAGCATTGTTGGCATTTGTACGTAATTTGGCCTTCAGGCACTTTAAATTAGAACGTGGAAGAAAAAAAAAAGAAAGAAAAATCTTACAAAAGGCAACAGAGAACATAATTTAGAAGAAAATATCAATTAATATTTTCCTATTCTTCACTCTCCATCTTGAAGTTTCAGTCTTTAGTCTGCCTTCAGATTGTAAGAAATCAGGTTTTCCCTTGGTTTTCTTTGTTTCCTTTCAGAAACAAATATTTCAAGGTCTAATGGAGATGAATAATGGAAATACAGAGTCTCAGGTATATTCATAACCAAATCGGTCAACTTCACTTTATTGGCAAACGTGATATGAGTGTCATGCAGATCATTAAGAAGTCTCTGGTTGTCCTGGGTTTAGCAGTAGCAGTCAATTTTTCTCCTTCTTGGTAGCTGGTGCAGTGCTGTGTTTTGACTTTCAGTCTGGGAACAGGGCTGATAATACCAATGATTTAGTTGTTGCTAAGTGATGTTTACCCTGACCAAGGACTTTGTGAGGCTCATGCTCTGCCAGGGAGGAGGGGAAGCCGGGAGGAAGCAGAGACGGGGTGCCTGACCCAGGCTAGCCAAAGAGGTATTCCATACCACAGCACGTCATGCCTGGGGTGGGGGGTAACTGGGAGTTACCCGGAAGGACATGGGGTCTTCTGGGTCGGACTCGTTTCTTGGCCGGTGGTATTGTATTCTCTTCCCTTGTTATATTCTCTTATCATTGTTGTCGTTGGTGGTAGCGGTGGTGATTTGTGTTGTACATTGGTTGCTGGACTGTTCTTGTCTCAACCCGTGGGAGTTGCACTCTTTTGATTCTCCTCCCCATCCCTCTGGAAGCGGGGAAGGGCGGGGGGGAGGGGGAGGGGAAGGAAAGAAAGAGGGAGGAAAAGGTGGGGAGTGAGTGAACAAGCTGGCTGGCTGGGTTTAAACCACAACACTGGTATACGACCATTCGTATTTTTCAGGTTTTCATGGAAATGTTTTCAAACATGAAATGAAAGCAGAGAGTTGTTTATTGCTGCTTATTGATCCTTTTGTATTTATATCTTCTGTTTAAAAACTATCAGCCAGGAAGTGAGTAAAAACAAAGCTAACTGGACTCAGATGACTAACCACATGCCGTGAGTAGCAAAGAGTCAAAATGAACTGTGCCACTTCTGAGAAAGCAGCCTGTGCCAACAGTGAGTGGTTAAGAATTATGATCCATGAGAACATGTCATATTCTCAGAATCATGCTGAGGGTCAGTGTGTTCCCAAAGTCCAAGACAAAGTAGTCAGGCTTAGTACAGAACGCTCCTTGGTTGAATATTTGTAAACACTTCAGGCCAGATCTCATCTGCTTCAATCAAGGCTTGATTACTGAAATCTGTTTCCATAAGGCCCTGCAGAAGGACTAGAACTCCTTAAGCCTTCAAAACATCCATCATTGCCCATCTATGCCCAGAAATACCTTTGCTGGATTTTGTGATTCAAAATCTATTAAATTTTTTTTGGCATTTAAATGCTTTTCAAGAAAACACAAGTCACTAACTATGGCCTGAATCAGCTTCTAGGTGATATAACTTTTGCTGGCTTCCCACTGTCAGAAGATGTGTGAGACTACCTTGGGTGTGGTAAATATAGGGTCACAACAGCAGCAGTCCTTTTCCTTCCACTGGGTGACACACTAGCCCTTGCTTCCCAGAAATACTTTTAAAAGAGGAAATAATTTCATCCTGTGAGATAAATTATCACTTGTACTGGTTTATACTATAGTGTCAGAAAGTGTCCTTCAAGTGTGAGTCCATTCAAAGAAAGGAAACCATAAATGAGATCAATGCATACTAATTGTGTGTGAATAAATAAATCAGATGACTCTAAAATAAATCTTCTCTTTAAAAATGCACTTACATTCTTTCAAATACATAAATTCTAGCCAAGGATCAAATTAAAAAAAATGTTCATGAAAGTGCTGTCTTAAATCAGAACCATAAAAATCAATGTCAGCAGAAATAACTTAGAAAAGACACATGATGCTGCACTTAAGTCCAGTGGTATCAGCACTGGCATCAGACTTTTTAGACTGCCTCACATCCTTGTGTAAAAAACCCCATGATTTACAACTACGTAAACACGCTCTTCTGAGCAAAGGAAGAGTGCTCTCTTCTCAGTTTGTCAGATACTGTTCAGATGTAAATAAAAAAGAGTTTGCTAAAGCAACAACAATGCAGATTTACCTTAGTTGAGAGCAGGGTTCACAATATTTTTTTTTTTTTTATCTAAAGAAAGATAGGACTAAGTAATAAAAATAACACTATTGAAATTTTCAATGTTTTAAAGAAACCAGTAGCTTCTCACGCAAGAAATTGACAATTTCTATTTAAAGTTTTTTTCTTTCTACTCTGACAGAGGTCAGAGATCAGCTACAAGAAGGCTGAGAATGTTTCTTTTTGCAATTCCAAGTCTTTATGCCCTGAGCTGCTGCACTTCAAAAGCTTTACAGAGGAGATCCCCACCAGCTTACACTGATATTCTCAAGCACTAAAGAGACAGTGAATGCTTTACAGCAGGGGGAGACCTCACTTCCTTTACGTCATGTAACTACATCTGGACTTCTCTACAGAACGTAAAACAAATCCCAGAATGACAAGTGAGACCCAGAGTCACAAGAAGATAAGCCTTCTACCATCCCTAGGTTTTCCATCAGAAAAAAAAAAAATTTCCAGTTCGTACAGAAATTTAAAATACATTTTCTAATAATTTATTTTCCAGGGTGTTTTAGGTTTGGTTTGGTTTTCTTCTACAAAGAATCAGTGGTTTGAATGGACATTGTCACTCATCAACAAGAGGCAAAAAGACAAATCTAAAATAAGTTTGAAATCTGATGTGCTGCGATAAAAAAAACCTACAATAAGCAGAAGAACTGATGAGGAAAGCTACAGAGTTAATCCCCAGACGTAGATAAAGAGATTATAAACAGCTATAAAATGCACAGGTTAACAAGACGTGCACTACATTGTAATGAGTGCATCCTTCTGAGGCATTATGAAGAACGTGTCCAAAGATGTGCTGCAGGATTTCCAGGACTCAGAAAATTATTTGAGAAAAAAACCCTAATATACAACAGGGTCATGCAGCAGCTGGGAGGCATTGACACATCACTGTCATATAATGAGCTTCCAACATGTTGTTACACCTTTAAAGCTCAGATTTTTCATCTTTTCCTTTATTATAATAAGAGGGTTGGGTTGTTGTTTTATAAAGTGGGGAGCAGAGCACTTATTCCATTTTTCTAAGTGCAATTTTTTTAAACTGTCTTAAATTATTACATTTTGTCCATTTTAAACAATTTATAACAAACAGTGCTCTATGAGGCATTAGACGCTTGAAACCTCTAGTGGCTACTGAAACCAGCAATTGTAACTTATTTATTGGAGCTGTGGTTATGCTGGAAGCCTTGACAATTCTGCAAAAGCTACTAAATATTCCCTTTTTTGTGTGAGTCCCAAACATATTTTATTCCTGGTCAAAGCTGAATATAAACCTACAAAACAAGGGAAGGCTGATATTAGAATAGCGCATACATGTCTGGTGTTCTCTATAAAGGATATTAAAAGATGTAGAAAATGCTTAGAAAAGAGCTATACGGTTGATCTCAGGTCTGGAATAAGAACACCTTGTGCTGACAGATTTAGAGCATACAATTTGTTGAGTCTGCCAAAAGAAACCAGAGCTGGCACATGGTCATAGCATGGAACTGCCTTGACAGGAATAAAATCGGTTCCAAACACCTTTATATCTGCAGAAAAACACACACAGGAACAACATCTGGGGGCTGAATCTGAACAAAAATAAACATTTAGAAATTCAACATGCATTTTCTTCATTTATTCCAAAAGGTAGAATTGTGTTGTGTCTGTCTTGTCTATCTGTCTGTCTCTACCTGCTGGTGCTTAAGCCTCTTGATGAACTGTAACCATGTTTCTCACAGTAGATTTATTATCTTAGAAGTACTGCTTTAGAAATTACTAAATCTGCAAGATGCCAAAAAAATAAGCAACTGGAGTAGAAAGACTCTGTAGATTCCCCCCAAAAAGGGAATGACACACACTCAGCTCCTATTAGGCTCCAAAGTATACCTCCTGGAAGAGCTGTTATCCACACTCTAACTGTAAGAAAAGTTTCCATTATAACTAACATACTACTAGACACTGGAGGATCTGAATTAAAGGCATACAGCTATAGGAACACAAGATGTTTCTACTGCTTGTAGAACTAGCATGATGAATAAACTCCAGAGCGAAATAAGAAGGGAAGAAATGCACCACTTTCATTTCCAGTAAGGTCATGTCAGGTTAGGGTTTTTTTATGCACACATCGTAGGAGTTTTTTCTGTACAGTCTCACATCTACACAAAAGAGAATATCATAGGGTAGAGGAATAGAACAAAGAAACACCACAATTGCAGAGCCATTGTCATTAAAAAAGGTGTGAGCTGTGCTTCTCTGAAAGGGGTCAGAAAAAAACAGGACAATCTGCTACTGTCCATTTCAGTGAGAAAAGACACAGTTTGAAAGCTATGACTGCTCTGTTAGTCATGCACACCACAAGACTGTAGTTAAGTGGTATCTCATGTATTACCTTCAGTTTTTCCTAAATGCAGTGTATTCACACTGAGTGTGATCCACCTGGAAACAGGCAGCATCTGAACAGCAAATGGGTGGCAAAGAAGGCTCACTGTACTCTTGTGTTCATGTTTTAACTACAGAGTCACAAAGGAACAAAAAGCTACTTCATATAACCAACAGGTCAATGACAAGGGCACCTACCTGGAAGGTAAAGGACATATCTGTTCACCTAATTTAGAGCAAGAATCTGCATCTGGCTTTTTGCATCCCAACCAACTGTCCTAGCCTGTAAGTTTCAAAGGCAGTTTCACCCTTTTCCTCCCTCAGGCCAAAACTGTGTTTAACTACTTCATGCAACTGCAATAGTGTAACCCGAGGAAACTGCAAAGGAGAACTTGTCTTTGGAAGTGAGAGAGTTGGCCTCAGCTTCCAGACAAGTCTCCTGCTACTCAGCTGAATACTCCAGCTACTGGCTTAAATAAGATCCTGCAGGCTCTCATCTCTGTTGTTTATGCAAGGTCTGATACAGCTCTGAAGATGGCTACCAAATAAGGTCTTGGAGATGGTGAAGACAAGGAATGTCCAATTTCAGGATCTTACCAGGATTTGCAGATGTGGGTCTGACTGTGTGACTATGTGCAAGATGCTGTCAGAGACAGTATTTCACGTTTCAGGTTAACTGACAGCGAGACAAGGGTTTTCAGTAATACAGTGGTGCCTTAATCTCATATAAGGGCCAAGAAGCCTATAGAGGCTGTCAAAGTTATGAATCATATGGCTTCTCCTGACTTTGCACATCTTGAGTCATTCTCCAGTTTTGAACTGCATCACCTGAAATTTAATGTCAAACTAGTTCTTCCTTGGAATAACTCCATTGTTTCTGAGACACAGCTTTCCAAGAAGCAATCTCCTGATCTATGCAGACACTCTGTATTTACAGTTGTAAAATTTTTGACTCAGTATTCGGCTACACTGAAATACATCCCACTTGAATAAACCGAATTTACTATGTAATCCAAATTGTCCTGGGGGAGGCATTTAATCCTCATCATTATCTGTCTATAAAGTTCCTCATCCATGCATTGTACAACTCTGATGATAGATATATTTTAAGATCATTGAAGATAATACTGAACAGCATCCAGACTCATGTAAATACCCCTTGAAAATCCTTTGGTCCATGATTTCCTTTGACAGTTGTTTTTTTGGGATTTGCTAGTTAGTGAAGTCTTAATCTATTTAATATGTCCTTGACTGACAATTTTAAGTGACCATTTTTAATCAGAATATTATGCTGTGCCAAGTTAAAGGCCTTATAAAGTTCTGTTAGAATTGAGAAATTACTTACCTCTATCAACCAAACTTACCACTTTCTCTGAATGAACTCAGCATCCTCATATTCCTAGATTTTATAGAGGTCTTTCACTCATTGTTATTAGGATGTTAAAAATCTATTTCTTGGCTAAGGTGAATTGATCCAAACTGTCTTAAGCGGCCAATAGTCTTCCAAACACTCATTTATAGCAATAGCAAAGAGGATTCATAGCTGCTAACCTGCAAGACCAATGTTTTCTTTGCAGCCAACTTTGTTTATATTTCAACATGGTTCCCTTACAGTTTAAAAGGTCACTCACTGACTAATACCTAGGGAACATTGCCTTTGTAAGACTGTGCAATACTGGAGTAGAAGAAAACCCCCGTGCTGCTACGAAAAAAATTGACATTTTAAAGCTTAAAGTGTTTTCTGATTTGAAGTAGAAACTATTTATCTTCGCGACTTGTAGTTTTCCCTTGCCAACAGTATTTTGGGGGAGGGACTCTTCATTAGGGACTGTAGTGACAGGACAAGGGGTAACGGGTTAAAACTTAAACAGGGGAAGTTTAGATCGGATATAAGGAGGAAATTCTTTCCTGTTAGGGTGGTGAGGCACTGGAATGGGTTGGCCAAGGAGGTTGTGAATGCTCCATCCCTGGCAGTGTTCAAAACCAGGTGGGATGAAGCCTTGGGTGAGATGGTTTAGTGTGAGATGTCCCTGCCCATGTCAGGGGAGTTGGAACTAGATGATCTTAAGGTCCTTTCCAACCCTAATTATTCTATGATTCTATGACTCTATAATTTCTTTACCATCACTTTCATATAAATTACCTCCAGTGACAAAAATGAAGTAACATTAAATTTATGTCAGAAGGGAGATAGCTTTGGCATTGAAATGGAAGCCAATGGAGAATTTGTTTTTGTATGTTTTCATGGGAGCATTTTCTCAAGAGTCATTCATGAACTGATATTGAAAGCTTTTTCTGGATTTGGGTAACATCCAGTGAAGAAACAGAAACCAGAAAAAGCTCACTGTTATTTACTGTTATTGGAGTATGGTAGTATTTGAAAACCACTGTTAACAAAAGCTGCTGAATGTCAGTATTCCCATCAATGTGTCTTTTCCTCTTTCACACAGACATTGTCAGCTATCTCTGCAGCTGCTCCTGTCTCCAGGGTTCCTCAAAGGGCAAAGCCAAGCTAGGTAGGGAAATGACAGGCCTGGAGTCACAAAGCTGCTCCTACACGACTGACATGGAACTTTTCCAGTGATCCAACTTGTGCTGTCCATTCCAGTTACGACCAAAAGCAGACTTTGATCCTGCAAATGGCCTGAAGGTTTCTGGAGACCAGGCTGCTCACAAGTAACTGCCCCAGGAAGTTCCCCTCTTCTTGCAGGGTCATATGAATAAAGTAATAAAGAATACTTGGCATATGAGAAAATGCCATAAACTATCAATAGAATTCACTGTCTTTGCAGGCAATAGCAAAAAGTTTAAGACAATGAAGAATCAGGGTAATTAACACTTGTTATTGTCCACTTAGACAAGACTTCTACCCAGATGATTCACACTGTGGGGCTAAAACTGTGACAGATTTTTTCTTTTTCAGTCTGATGATGTTCATTACCACCATTGATCCAAAAGTTTAATAGACTTTTGCACATTTTTCAAAATAACATTTTTGTTAATACTCATTATTTTTTAAATTTTCATAGAAAGAGATGAGATTTTGCAAAGCTGACAACTTTTTCCCTTTCCTCTGTATGTGAAAGCATTCTCAGATATTTTCCTGTAAGTAAATTTTCTATTAACCTAAGAAGTCACATTAAAATGCTTTATAGACAAGTCTTGCTTGGTCAGTTATATTGCAGCAAGCTGTCCTTCCTGTGTGATTAAAAAATAAATACTAAGCCACCTTAGTCCTAAGATATGAAACTATGTATTAATGACTCCTGTTTGGAACCTGACCTTATAAAAGCCTGGTTGATTTTGTTGTTGCAAATAAGTATAAATAATTCAAGAAAGTGTTTTTCTAAGCAGGTTATTACCTATAAAGATGTAGCTCTTAAGACAGCCTTTAGTATAAAATATGTATTACTGCCACATATATTATTAACAGGTACCCAAAATTGTTAGCATTGTACCTTATTACCAGAAAAAATAATTAGTGAGAATTTTTATATGTAATTCTGTATCAGAAGTGAGAAAGTAGACAGATTTTTTCTTAAATGTATCTGATTTCCCTTCATGGGAATTTAAACAAACATCAGTATAAGGGCTTCATGATGTTTTATCTCATTGTTATAAGTTTAGAGATAGCAGGAGAAAGTAAGATCTTGTCTCACAGAAAGGAAAAATGAAAAACATCTCTCACTGGAAAGGAAAATAAGCATATTTGCCATTGAGAGGACAATCTGCTATTTCATTCCTTTAGTGCAATTCGTATTACGATGGTCACAATGTCAGGTTTAATTAGACCAGAGGGTGGTGTAAATGCCGAAAGACAAAGTTACTGTACATCTGTTCTAATTTATCTCATGGATGTTTCTTCAGTGAGTAAGTGAAGAATGCGGCTGGGGCCATCTGTGACCCAGTTAGAGAGAGCAGGATGGCTTGTTGCCTTGCGGGTGCCAGGACAGGGGTTGTGACAAGAAGGTCAAAGGATGGTCTGAAGAGTGCTTGAGAATTTTCACTTGTATGTAAACCTCTGACTGGAGAGAGGTAGGAGAGACTCTCAGGTGACCCAGGTGACCTTGAAAGAGAAACTAGAAGCTGGATCTTCTCAGGCAATCCTCTCTAAGATAATCTACAGCCTGTTAGCAAAGCACCAGACATACTGATAAATGTCTGTTAACTGATTGAAAAATAGTGCCAGGAAGAAAGCCAGTCAGAATCCCTATGGGAAGAGGAAAAAGTGCCCTCTTACATCATCTTTAAACAGGATTTAAGACACCCAATAGGAAAGAAGGAAAGATGACAGATGACTCTTTTTAAAGGTTCAATAAAAGTTTTATACTGACCTGCACTTTCAAAGTAAATTTTAGAAAAATGAGGATGGGATGGTTTACAACATGATGTAATGACCAGTGAGCAAAGGCTGTGTTTGATCAGCTATCTATGAAGCCAAAAAAACAGAGCAGATGAGATGGCAGAAATACCACATATGGTTTTCAAATGTTGGGTCATACAAAACTTGGGGAACAATGGTTAGGAAAATAGTAAAATCACTGTAAACCTGAATATACTTCTCACACGCAGCTGCTTTATGGGTTCCAAAATTCAATTAAATTCTGCCAGTAAGAATCTGTGGTTTTGTTTGGTAATGATTAATAAAAATACTGACAGTCAACACAAAAGAGGATTGGAAAGCAATAAGTTGGGAAAAAATTGAAATAATAAACTACCTGAGAGCTGAGAAAGTGATATGTTAACAACCAACTGGAGATGAGCTTGTAATAAGCAATAACGGTCATCAGAAAGGCAGTGCAATTTTCTGTTGAATAAGCTAAGGGATCACTTCCTGGGATTTTAGCTCTCCTCCATGTGCTAGGAAATAATTTAAAGAAGTGTAATTAGCAGTCATGCTATGTAAGGGTTAGCTGAAGAGAAAAAAATGGTACAGGGATGGAAATATATTAACCAACAGTGCTATAAGACCAATAGGAGACAGCAAGGTACTCACTTTTGTAAAAAAATAAAGGAGAGGAAGACTTTTAATAAGGTATCCACATGATTGGGCATAACTATGAAGGAAAAGGATTCACGTATGAATATGAATAAGGATGGGGAAGAGAAGAAATTATATGAAGCAGCAGGAAACTTGAGGATGAATGTTGTGAGAAAGTGTCCCAGAAGTGGAGCCTATGAAAGTGAAGAACAGCCTCTTCAGGAACTGCTGAACCATATGTCTATAAAAAGCTCCAAAGAAAGAATTAAAAAGGCAGTCCGATGGAGCTAACAAGGTTTCATTACAGGTAGCTAAGCTAAATAATGCATACCTAGAGGTTATTTCCACCACTAATATGCTATAGCACTTCACTTAATTGAATTAATTAAAAGCTGGAAAAGCTTTCATTCACAAGCACATTGAAACAGACTTAACATTGTTTTAGGAAGGTTTTGCTTAACTATTTGCAGTACTACTGAGCAAAAGGGTTACTGAAAGATTCTACTCAAAGGAAAAATTGGGAATAATCTCTTGGATGTCTTCACAGGCTCAGAAGTTCAAAATAATGCTGACTTTTTTTTTCATGAAGTTCCCCAATTTGCTTGAACCCCAGCAGTTCTGAATTACTATGTTATTGTTTTCTTCCTGATGTCTGCTATACATCAATAGTTATAATGGAGAGAGATTGATAGAAAGCTGAGATTTAGTAGCAACTCAGCAATTAAATTGCATAACTAGTCTTTTTTCTACTGTTCCCTGGTGGATACAATCCTGTTCATTAATCTGCATGTTGATTATAGCCCCTCTGTGATATTGATCTGTGTTTCACAGTCCTGTGATTGCAAGAACATGTAGTTGCCACAGGCAGCTACAGTACTGTATACAATTCAAATTAATGTTGAAATATTTAAAGCCAGAAAAAGAAAAAAAAAAAAACAGTCATCCTTAAACTGGTTTGAGCTTATGCATTTTTGCTATGGCAATGGTTTTGTTGTTGTGGTTTTCTTTTTTTCCTCCAGTTGCTGTTAATACAGAATTAAATAAATTCAAACAAAAGAAAAACAAAAAGGAAGAAAATAACTTAGAAGCTGTTTGACTCAGCTGTATATTCTGTAATTGTTGAACCAATTTTAGATCTTTACCATAACTTCTCCCCTTTGTTTAGATAGATTTGTGTGGACAATGTTAAGGAAGCCTATTATTTGTCATTTACTCTTTAAGACATAGTGAATGCATTTCTCCTCCTCTTGCATCCCAGTTCCATATTCTGAATCCTATTTTTATTTGGATTTGCTCTAATGTAAGAATGTTTTAGTTTATTTTTTGTTCATTTAAAGAATGAATATTCAGGTGGAATAGTCCATCTGTAGGTCTATCCATGTTTGGGTGATTACCCTGTTAGCTGTCTCCTCCATGCATCTATACCACCAGATACAAGATGGTAGCCCCAGGCTAGAGGAGGCTATCACATGCCACCTGGAAGCAAATCCAAAGAGTGACGTAGGGGGTAGTCTGATGCCCAAGGAAGTTGTGAATGCTCCATCCCTGGTGGTGTTCAAGGCCAGGTTGCACAGAGCCTTGGGTGACATGGTTTAGTGGGAGGTGTCCCTGCCAATGGCAGGGGGGTTGGACCTAGATGATCTTAAGGTCCTTTCCAACCCTAACTATTCTATGATTCTATGATATCACTATACAGAGAGACCAATAAGATTCAATAGAAAATATGCAGGAAAGAGAAAGTCATCTTAATACCAAAGCTGCCTGGAAAAAGCATGTGATGTAACAGCATGTAACAGCAAAAGAAAAGCAGAGCCGGTATAGACAGTGTGTGCACCTCAGGAGCCCGACCCTGTCCCTTTGAGAGATGGCCTACTATGTCAGTGACTTTCCTCTGGTGCAGCAAACACTCCTGTACTATTTTTCTTCCAGATTTCTCCTGTGTGAAAAGGGAGTCACTGAAAAGAAGAAAGAAATGTTGCTGAAAAGAGAACAGAAGGAAGAAAAATGACTGGAGAGAAGAAAGGGACTGATGGGGAAAGAGAAGCATGAAATGAACAGCAGCAGCAAAGCACATAAAAACAAAGAAGGGAAAGTAACATTAACCAGATGATGGAAAGTTTTTCTTCAATATCCATCTTTAAGAATGAAGAGCAAAACAGATGTACTGCAAAATCAGTTTGATTATCTGTAGGACAGCTATCCATAATAAGATACTAGCCCAGTCCTGAAACATTCATGTATTTACATCCAGGTGACTTTTCTCTCATTTTAAACATTTTTTTTCCTACTCTGAATCAAGAAGAACCTGAGAAATCTTTTTTTATTGTTATATTATTATATTATCATTATTATTATTGCAAATTGCTAATAATACCAGTACAGCAAATAAGCACTAAGCTACAACGTAGATGTGAAAAAATTGATTCCGAGTTGCTGGTTTTACTGTGTTTGTGCAGAAATTTGTACAAGGCTGTCATATGTTTCTGTGAGTGCTCTCTGAGTGTAGTGCACATACTGATGAGATCCTTATGTGAGCTTCTTTCAGGGTGGCTATCTCCAAAGATTATTCAATATCTTCCTTGATGCTATTGCATTTTATATGGATTAAAATGATTTAAAATATGCACTGGGTCAAGAACTATGTGAAAGCTCTGCCTCACTTGCAATGAAGCTAATAGCTGAGGTGTTTTAAGACCATCTTAATCACTACTTAACTCAACACTTCACTGGGGATTACAAATCAGGCTTGATTAAAGTGAACCCGTACCTTGGCCACTGGAGTTCATAGCTTGACATCTTAATACCAGCAACCATTGCAGAGAGACAGAGCAGGCAACTGTGGACAGCAGCTTCTTAAACTACCAGAGCTGGATCCATCACAAATTTTCTGCCTGGGTGTTAACTCTCTACTCAGTGGTAATGATACCCACCTGAGAAGGGACAATCTCAAGTCACATCACTTCCAGAATTAAGCAGAACAGATACTGTCACTGCCTTGCTCAGAGAAGTGTCCTGTGTTTGACAGTATCCAGTTCTGGTTTTCACCAGCACTTCCCGTGTATCACTGTAATTTTTTCCAAAAGAGCAGTTTGTCAAAACAGATCAAAATCCATGGTGTGTTTACACTCTAGTGAAGCAGTGTGGCTTTTTTTCTGCTTTCTGCCCAGCTCCTGAAGCATACAGACACCTTAAGTGCAACAACAGACAGCTCTAAATGAGCTGGAGATTTTAGCTGACAATATTTTTGTTATCAAATGTCTGGCTGTACTTATTTTTCATTTGCTGACTGTTTGATTCATTGCCAGCAGTTCTCTGCCAGTGGAAACATCCACCCCAGTGGATGGCTGAAACAGCACTATGGCTTTAAACTCTGGCCAGATTTCACAAAGCTTAGCTGGCAGGAGCTGCCTGGAAAATGCACAGGGTCTGTCCATCTCCTTGGAGCAATGAGGGCTGTGACTGGGACCACTGCAGTGTCTGGACCCTGAAAGGGTTCTTTGGTGTCAGGAACTGCTGGAGCATCTGACCACCACTAATGAGCTTCTTAAATATACACCCAGTTTCTGCTCACTCCCATTAATTGTGTTTTTCTGTATTTCTAGATATGGTTATTTCCATGCCTGAGTTACCTGTTTCTATTCTGCATTTGATTTAGTCAGTTCTTGCCTCCTGACAATTTTCCTTTGGTTTATTTCACATCTTCATGACATTTTCCTCAGAGATCTTTATTACTGACATTTTATATTCAGGTGTTCTAATTTGTTGGCCTAATATTTGTTGCATGACTCTTCACTTGTTGTTTTTTTTTTATTTTTTATTTTTGTTGCTATTGCCTCAATTTTTTTGCTGTTATTGCTGTTTCCATCGGTTTGACCTTATTCTTCGGACTGCTGCTCTCAGCCTCTGGAACAACACTCTAGAGCTTCACTCAACACTCCTGGCTTTGATCCTAAATTACCTCTTTCATGTGAGACTCATTCAAATGTAATTTGGAATTCAGATTTCCTGAGCTTGATATTGCAAGCACCAGAGTAGTTCTTGAGGAAAGAAAGGCCACTCAAATTTGATTAAAGCCAAAAGGGTTGGACAAGCACGTTGCAAGGTGCGTGTTCCTGCAGAGCTGTCCCTGCTCTCCCAGGGAGCAGAAGTGCCTTGCTATCTTATTGCCACTGGAAAACCTCCGACTCCTGCTTCCAGTGGTAACCTGCAGGGTAAGGCACCATGCGGAGTTTAGGATGGTTGGCAGAGTCCAGTCTTCTGTACAAAAGAACGCGCCATGTTTTACCTCGGCTGTTTCCTTGCTGCTGACAGATACTGCTTCTACTTCTCTACATTTAATTTTAGCCATGTTCTGTGTTTTGTATTTGCTCGTACAGCCTCTCCATGATGATGCACTTTATCTATCCTTTTGTTTATTATTTTAAATCTTTTTCAAAAAGTCCAGCCAGCCTTGGACCCGGAAGGTTGATTCACCATCTGTTCAAAGTGGAAAACATCAGGGTAAATAAAATTTGGGTAAGGAGGCTCAGAGTAAACAGGCCAAATCTTTGTAAAATATTGGACATGGCAACGCATCTTAATCATCCAGTTTTCTCTGCATTGAATACAGCCATTTGTTTCTAAATTTTGCCAGTCCTTAAGTTTGAAATACATTCTTTCCTTTCAGCATAGACTACAGCAGGCATGAGATAAAACTGGGAGACCCAAGGAAGGATAAAGGAGAGTTAACAAGCGAAGACATGGGCTTTACATAAAAGCTAGTGTTACATATTTTTCCACATGAAAACACAAAGAATGGGCACTGAGATGACCCAGATATCTTTTTTACAAATAGGTGCCTTAGGGCTAGTGGATTTTAACTCAGATGCGTGCTGCACATGGTTGTCTATCTCAGAAAACCTGATGCTTTTGAAACTAGACCTTGATTTGGTCGCTAAAGAAACCAAATCTTGATGTATCCAGAACTGCTTTCCCTTGTTTACATTTGAAGGGGTGTTTCAGCCCCAGGATTTAGACAAATAAGTTCATCCCTTAATTATTGCAAATGACCAGGCATCTATCTTCCAGTTTCTAACAGATTGAAAATCATGCAATTTACTTGAGAATTTTAAAAAAGAAATCAATATGTTCCCTTGATAAACATACTGTCTATCCATCCTCACACTAGGGAAGCTAGTCAGGGGAAGTTAACTGCCTAGACCCGGCAGTGCAGAGAACAGCATTAATAAATGGGGTGTACTGGCTTGTATAAAGGACAGATGTGAGTTTTCTGCTCCACTGTCCTATGAATTAATTCTCTCTCTTTTCCACTTTTTCTTAATTTATATATCACAGTGACCACTGAAGATCTGTATTTACAGTCATTTTGACAAAGTGTTTCTGGAGCCAGATCCTGACCACAACTTTCAATGTCTGGCCATCTCTTTCTTCTTCAGTCCTCATCCCCAGGTCAGATCAGCCTGGAAAAATGCTCAAATCTTAGGCTTCAGTCTAATATGAAGACAGAAATAGCTGTGCAGCAAGAATGGGAGAGGTTTGCAAGCTGACCCATCTCACCTTCCATCACCTACAGGCACTTTCTCTCCCCTCTGTATTATTAGTTGCCTCTGGGACTAAATTTATGAACTCTGTTGCAACCCTTATCAAAAAAGCTTGTTGCAGAGGAAAAGGAAGGATTCAGAAAACAGTCAAAATGGGGTTTGGCAAGTCAGGTGGTGCTTCAGGCAAGAGCAAATTCTGGCAAAAAGACTGCATTACTGTCATCTGTGCACTAGTCACACACAGAGCTGTTCAGGGGTTCTGGGTTTCCACTTGGCTACGGAAGGGCAGGATGGCACTCATGGCTCTGGCTCCCTGGTTTCTGCTCACTAGAGCTTGTGTTGTTGCTTATGTGGTTGAAGGGCTGAGTCAATTGATTTAGTCCAGGGGAATGAGAGAGTTGGCATGCCTAACAGAAATGAAAGGCTACTGTGGTTGGAAGGAAAAGAGTCGGCAATGGCATGGGCAGAGACAACCCCAGCTTTCTAAAAACCTCTTCAGATTCCTCTCATCCTTGTAAACACACCACAGGCCAAGAAAGATGCGTGTAATTCTGGTCAGAAAAGGTGTTAAGTCACAGCATAATAGCTGGTGGGAATTTCCCACATAGATGCTGTTAGCCAAAGGACAACATGGAAAAGGGCAAACACAGAAGAGGGCAGACACGGAAGAAGGTAAACATCGTCAAACTGATGAGGGGAGGAAGGGGAAGGAGGTCCCTGCGAACACCTACCCAAGAAGTTGCTGTGCAATAACTATGTAATGTGCAGTGTTTTTATGCCCAAAGCCAAAGTCATTATCAGGTCTGTTACCATTTCAGGGTTCAAACTTCTTTTAGAACTTTACTATGATTTTAAAAAGCAGGCTTATGAAATATTACCCTTTCTTTTCTTGTGTCACTCATCTATGCTTCCCAGCTTCCACAGAAAAGTAGTCAGACACAATTTATAAATCTGCTGTTCCAGTAAAATGTGGTTTTGAAAGAAAAAGAATTTGTTTGACATTATAAGGACCTCTCAGTCTGATGTGCAGAGTATTTGTGCAGGCTTTGGAGTTATGTAAGCACAAATCACATACCATGAGAGTCATATATATATATATATATATATGCACATTTCATAGTATTTTACAGCATTTTTAAACATCTCCTCTTAAAGTTTCCAGACAATGGGGACAAAATGTACCATTCTGCCGATAATTTCACATTGATTTATTACTTCTACTGTTCCAATCTGCTCTTCCTCACACTTGCCATGGTAAGTCTGAGTGGTCCTGCTGTATATCTGCAGGCCAGATAAGGTGTACAGGATATGGCATTCACGCTACAGCACTCTTCTAAATACGTTCAGGATCTAGTCTAAAGTCCAGCAAAATCGGTGGGACTCTTGGCAGTGCATTTAGTGGTGTCTGATCAGGTGATCAGGCAATATGTACAACAACTCTTTAAAAAACATATTTGCAGAGAAATTGATGAAGAGATTCCTAATACTGTTTCAGGACTTGGCTGTGAAAATGCAAAAAAAAAAAATCTCTTTGATCACACTTCTTCATTTTGTTTAAAAAAGTCAAATGATAAGCCAGAAACAAGCAGGGTATCTAAATTCCTTTTTAATAAGTTTTTTTTTAATGCCTACCTAAAGGTATACTGAATCCATGCACTAGAATACCATCTCAAGCATAATATTTTCATTAGATGTTAAAGTCTGTGTCAAAAACATGTGTAAAGCTTTCAAAAATTACATTGTACTTTCCCTTTAGGTCTATCTTGTCTAGTGCAACATGTATTTTTCATTAAAATTAAACCTAGCCCTTCTTTCACTGCCTCATCACTTCCTCTTTGCTGCTACTGCTGTAGCACCACTCATGCTAAGATTTTCTGATGTAAGAGGGCTTAAGCTCACATCTCCTGAGGGTGTCAAATTAAAGAGCTGTGGTCATAATTCCTTATTCTACAGTGAAAATATGATCGTATCTCAAAAAGCTTCCTTCTTATCCTCTTATTAATACATAAAGAAATACATCCTCACACTAATAAAATTACAAATAATGGCTAATCTATATTGCTTTCTTTTCCTTTCACATATCCTTTGGGAAAGCTACTATCTTATTCTAAATATGTGTATATCCAGAGATATTTTTTTCCATTTCTAGTGAGATAGAGTTCACCTTTTGCATAAACATTTTATTTACAGTGTTTGTCCTCTTTGGAAATTATATTAGTTTTGAACTCTTCAGCTGATTAGCCCTACTACATTCTAGAATACTTGCTTGATGTACACACATGCACACACTTATATACAAGGAGAGAGACCTTAGCTTTGCTATATATTGGTAGAAAAGGAGTAAATATTGACATTCTAGTAATTCCCAAAGTCTCCAGTGAGGACTGACAAGCTGTTGTAACTTGCACTTTACACAGAAAAGAAAATTTAATTGCATTATATAGAAAAGAAACAACAGAGTTATCCCACATCCCTAGGCAATATGTGCACTATAATTGGGCAAATGCATCAGTGGGCTCTTTCATGTTCAATGGTGCAATTACATCCCATATTCTCAGAATGCAAACAATTATAGTACATATAATCTATAGCATTGTACTAAAAAAAAAAAAAAAAAGACTAAAAAAGTACCTCTTGCCAAAACCTGCAGGATATTGTCTGTAGTATGGCACTCTTTTCTAAAATAAGTGGTTGGAGTCTTTATAAAATGGTTTTGCATAATTCTAATGCAATAGAAAATACCTTAGCTTCTTGCTGTGCGCTTGTCCCATTTTTCTTACTGTGATGATATTGTTTGCCATTACAGTTATAACTTTCTGTTTTACTTCTGAATCATCCCTTTCAATTTTTATCATAATTATCAGCTTTTTGGTGCTTTTTTTTTTTTTTTGATTGCTAAGAAATACAGAGCTGTTTTAGGCAGCCTTTAGTGTGGATGAGCCTAAGCTGTCAGACAATTTAGCTCCCCAGCTCCTTTCCAGGCTCTCCTTTCCTGATCATATACAAACTGTATCTATATGCCTTAGGTCACTCTTCAGCTCTCTTTTGAAGTGAAGAAGCTTGGGAACAGAACAGTCTAGACTTTATAAGCACAACCAGCCAGCTTTGGCTACTTCAGCCTCCAAAAACTAACAAAAAAATACCTTGCACCCCTCAGACTTAGTCCTGTATCTCCCTGCCATTGCCTAGGGTGTGTAGCTCGCACTAACAGTATCATGACAGAAAATGAGAGCAGCCTGTAGTCTATAACACAGCCTTCACATTGTTATTTCTTTGTGCCTTTTTTTCAATTCATTTTCTTTGAACTGAAGAAAATGAACAAAGAGAGCAAGCAATTATTTCCTAGGTCCATAAGCATACTACCTAGAGTCTAGAGAAGACATGAAGCCAGCCTACAGAACAATGTGAATGAATATAAAAATATATTTTGATTTGCTCTTGCAGCCAGGCACCATTCCCCAGAGCAGATGCCTTTAAGTGGTGTGGACATAGACTAAACTTTGGAAGATGCCTCTACTACATCAGCCAAGACATTGAGGTTTCTCTGAAGCCAGGCTGAACTGTCAACTGAGTTATCTCCCACAAAGGCTTCCTAAAACAGTGACAGAGGATGTCTGCTGTAAAAAAAGATGTCAATTTTCTGCAAGGCTCTTAACAGAAGCTTCAGAAATTGAGTCGTTGGCCTCAGAGGTAACATCTGTGGGGAAAAAAAAAGGGCAGTCATGGAAATATCACTTGGGATCTTGACGTCATTTATTTCCTCCTAAATCTTTTGCTGAGAAAGCTCTGAAGGAGCTCAGGGCCTCATCTCATCTATGCCCTCATCCAGAGAAGTACCAGTCATGGAGATGATTGCTCCTGGTGGTGAGCAAGACCATCTTCTGGCCCAGAGAAAAGGAAGGATCAAATCCAGGTGACTTCTGGAGGTAATTTTTGTGTGTGTATATTACTGTTTCTGGAAGACTTAGGAGCTACACAAAAATAAAAATGAACACTACTTACATTACTATTTGAAATGACCAGCAGTTATCTATATCCATATTAGTATCTATCTATATCATCTATATCTCTATCAATACCTATATCTATATCTATTTCTATATATCTCAACATTATAATGAGATAAATAGCACCATTTTCTCTCCATTAACTATTAAAATACCAGATGACTAATTCAAATATACTTCTTTTGTTGTCCCTGTTTGCAACTCTAAGTGCCCTAAGCAACTTCATAATGCAGTCATAACAAAAAACCAAGTTTAAGACCTCAAAGTTTGATATTAAAGTTCCTCTTTAGATAGCATTAAAATTAGTTTTAAGGTTTTCAGATCATTATGGTGTTTAGGGTTTTTTATGTGATTGTTTACCATTAATACATTTAAGTCCTCATATTGAAAAATAAATTCAATTTGTGTTATTCTTGTTTTAGTGTGTATGAGTAAGATCAGCGAAAGAATGGTTTTGTACTCTAATATATTAGCTAATATTTTTGTGTCTTTTAGGGCTTTATTTTTTTAAAGTATTTTTACATAAAAAGAGCTTACAATTAGAACCTTGAAATTATGCTTTTGTGTCATAAGACAAGGATTGGGAACATGCACTTGAAGAGAATTTTCCATCATTCCCACAAACATTATTGCATATTGCTCAACATCAGGGATTCTTACTGGAAAGCTGGAATTTGATTTCTTCTGGAGGAACCTGTGTCAGAAGATGCACTCCAGCAGCTAACAGGCATTTAGTCCATAGGGGCAGACTTGAACTACTCTGAAATAAAATTCCTGGTGTTAGGTCCAGTTTCTCTATACAGAGCTGTTACTCGTAACACACAGACCCCACTGTCCTGGGTTCAGCAGTAGCAGTCATTTTTCTCCTTCATGGTAGCTGGTGCAGTGCTGTGTTTTGACTTCCAGCCTGGGAACAGTGCTGGTGATACCGATGTTTTCAGTTGTTGCCAAGTGATGTTTACCCTGACCAAGGACTTTGTGAGGCTCATGCTCTGCCACGGAGCAGGGGAAGCCAGGAGGAAGCAGAGATGGGGAGCCTGACCCAGGCTAGCCAGGGAGGTATTCCATACCAGAGCACGTCATGCCTGGGGTGGGGGGTAACTGGGAGTTACCCGGAAGGACAGGAGCTTGTGGGTCGGACTCGTTTCTTGGCTGGTGCTATCGTATTCTCTTCCCTTGTTACTTTCCCTTATCATTGTTGTCGTTGGTGGTAGCGGTGGTGATTTGTGTTGTACATTGGTTGCTGGACTGTTCTTGTCTCAACCCGTGGGAGTTGCACTCTTCTGATCCTCCTCCCCATCCCTCACGGGAGCTGGGAAGGGGAGAGCCCCGGGGGGGGGAGGGGGGGCCTCGATTGCTCTCAGCCTGGCATTATTCACTGGGAGTGAGTGAACAAGCTGTCTGGCTAGGGTATAAACCACAACACCCACACACAACTTGCTAATACAGTCTTAATTGAAGATTCACTGTGTCACATTTTATTACTATACTCTTCCTGTGATGTAATTCTGAAACATATAATTCTTCTCCTTTGTATATGTGTATGCATTTAACAACTCTTGGCAATTCATGAAGAGATGGCACTGCAGTTTTGCTTTACTGGTATGCAATTTTCTACAGTGCAAAAGGGACAAAACATGCTGACAACAATCCTTTTCTGAGCCAAGATGCCAGAATTCAACCTGCACTTTCCTTTGGTTCAAGTGCTTTTTACCACTTGTATGCCAAAATAACTCATTTCATTAGGAAAATAGGATAATAAATAATTGCAATGTATGCACACTTCTATCAGAACTTCTGAAACACCCTGTATCCTCTCCTTCTATTATCCTATCGACAGTGGGTTATGCTACCACTACTGCTGCCTGTGTTTGTGTTCTCTCTATTAGGACTCATATCACTCAAAACACAGTACACTGCAGCACAAATTCTGTCACTCCTTAAAGTACTGGATCCCTAAAATCTAATTCTGTCAGCTCACATCCTTTTCTCTCCTGTGGTATCTATTGTTTATGCAGATGAAAAAACGTGTAGTGCTGTATTTCGACAATATGTAGGTACATTTATCCTCCAAGTGCCTTCCTTTGGAACTTCAGGCTGTAATTTATCTCACTTCCTTTCTTCTGCACCATGCGACAGAGAATGTAAAATTTGATTTTGAGTTTCAGCACAGCACCATTTTGTTGCAGACAAGCTTGACAAAGGCTGTGTTACTGCTTCTAGCTTAATTAGACTATTAAAATGATTCATGTGCAGTATTTCAATCACTCATTATTTTGCCTTGCTATTTTCTTCAACTGATTAAACCTCTGGTAATCAAAAATCTTGCATTTTAGGCCTACCACTTATTTTGAATAGACTTCATTGTTAGGACTGATCATTTCATAAATATCGATTGAGCAAGCTGTCCAAAATTCACCAAGTTTAATGCATAAAAATGCACTTAGATGATAGTAGCTTTGTATAACTCTGCTCCCAAAGAATAAATAGAAATTTGCAAATAACCTCATGGGAAAAGAATTAGGAAAATGCCTACAGAATTTTTTTTATAATCATGATTGTTTTGCCCAACAGAATGCAAGCAGAGAGCAATCCCTATGAAAACTGTTCTCTTAGGGTCCCAGAGTAATATGGTCAAAGAAAGGGTACAGGATCCTGTGGATAAGGCTCCACCGGATGTACCCTTGGAGAACCTGCAATGTAGAATAAAATTGTGCCCATAGGCTCTGTGAAATCAACTTGTTTAATTATACTAAAAATAGGAAGTAAGAGTATAATGCTGAAGTGTTGCAAGGCTCAAGATTTGTTTTCATAAAAGTCCTTCTCTTGGGAAGAATATAATTAAAACCTGAGTTTTTCTGCAGAAAGTATGGAGATATGAAGAAAACAGGAAGGAAAAGGGAAGTTTGATGGAAAGTCATTAGTCTCAATCAAAATTATTTGAAAGAAAATGACAGTCTTCCTTTGCTAAATGTGCCTGCTTACAATGTAGGGAAAAAAAAACTATATTAACTTTTACTTTTTCATTATTGCTTAAAAGACAATTGTTGTGCATGTTGCTCATGATTAAATATTTTAAAATATTAATCTTGCAGGCACAAGATAATGTTCTTTTTTAAAATTGGTTCTGTCTGGTAATGCCAGTCACTGGGAACATTTTAATGACTGCAGTCACAGTATCACCATTATCTATAAGGGCAATAACTCAATGATGGCATATACTGTTCTTTGGAAAGTTAGGATTTGATCCTATGACCTTCACCAGGTGTTTGTGGGCTTAGGCTATAAATACCCAATAGGTTCAGTTCATCTTCCAAAAGGAAAATGTCGACCAGGGGTTTTTTGCATTTCACAAAAGGCAAGTGAATGTCCTCAAAGATTAGCCCTGAAAAGAATATATCTTTGAATTTGCTCTGAAGCAAGAAGTAGCATCCATTGAAATGATGCATTTGCATGTCAGGCCCCAAGGAGAGTAATTTCTGGTCACAAGTCTTCCCCGGAGGCTCTGGAGCAAGAAAGATTAATTAAGAACTTGAAAATGACCATAGGATGAAGTTAGACTATATTAGACGAGAAATATGAGATAGAGAATGTAAACATCATGTGAGAACTGCCTGTGAGCAGCGTCTGATGTTTCTCTGTTCAGAGACAGCATGCAGAAAAGTATCAGGTTATTTGTCCTGTTGTGAAAGCTACATAAGTTAGCTTAAAGCTATCTATAATAACACTTGTGTGGCTACAGTGTAAGTATACACTTTGATAGGAAGCCAGAAAGAGTTCTTAAATGAAGGAATTATCATAATTTCAATAGTGCTTTGAAGTGTTTCTCTGATCAGGCAGCCCTGCTCTTCCCATGATATCACTAACCACTGAAATTGTTGCAGCTTTGTCAAGGCGCTATGGCTTGAAGCAGAGCACCAGAAGTCTGGAAGAGGTGTTTTGCCATTTGATTTCTTTATCGCCATCTTTCTTAAGGGAAAATATGGAAATATTTGGTAGAGATCTCCTCAGATTACACTGGTCTCTTCCTAAGGCTGCTGTAGGGACCAAATAAACCCTAGAATCAGCAATGCCAAAAATTGGGTGAGCAAGAGAGCAAACTGTCAAAAAAATACTCTCTGCGCTCCTCCTAGCCAAGGCTCACCAGT
Source organism: Pezoporus wallicus (assembly GCF_028554395.1). Classification (NCBI taxonomy): domain Eukaryota; kingdom Metazoa; phylum Chordata; class Aves; order Psittaciformes; family Psittacidae; genus Pezoporus; species Pezoporus wallicus. Next base: position 6,492,501 of record NW_026642361.1, read on the forward strand.
CATTGGCATCGCCTGAAGGTGGGAGCTGCTGAGAGGAGAGAGATGGCAGAGGCCTCAGGGAAGGCAGACCTAAAGCAACCACTTTTCAATTTTGGCTGCAGTCACAGCCTGGTAGTCCTGTGCCTCTCTGAGGACACCGGGCAGGAGCTACCCCGCAGTGCACCCCACCTGTGAACTGAAACCCCCTTTTCCAGCACTCTGCCAGCAGATGTGAATTGCAGCAGCAGTGCCTTGGATGCTTTGACTCATCCAGAGACATTGCTCAGGATCCTCACTATCTGTGTAAAGTACGATGAAAATCCCTCACATTAAAAGGCATCCAGCAAGGTCGATCGTACAAGTTAATTAAACAGTGCTGCAGTCAGCACAGCTACACATACATCTTGTATGTTCCCGTCTTGCTAGAGTTACATTCTCCAAGGCCAGAGCCTCTGCCAGTGATCAAGCATCTAAATTCATTTCATTTTCTCCAGCGATTCCTACTGCCCATTTTCAGAAAATACATTACTCCCAGTTCAAGCTCTGGTTTGAGTGTTATAGATCACAGCTCTTTTACTATGATATTTTGGAACACTGAGGCTAAATACTGAATTATTATAAATGTAAGGATGGAGAATGTAATACAAACACAGGCAGGATCTTGTAGACTTCACTCACCACATACCTCTCAGTCCAATTTCCATCAAGAATAAGAAATCTCCAGGGGAGCAGCTATTCATCTATCCATCAGTTTTCACATCTTCTTTTAGCTTTCAAGTTAGAAACAGCAGTATTAGCATCAACTGATAAAGACATCATGACGGTGATGGATGGAGTTGCAGAAACATATGCTGGGGATATGACTGATTTCAGAGATTTACATAAATTAAGTGAAGAGGTTGTATTCAGTCTGGTGGAGCCGGTGTCTTGATCTCCCTCACCAAAGGAATCTCGCTAAGCTATGCAGTCATTTATCAGATGATATGGTAATTAAAGTAGTGTCAGCAAGGCATCTTGCCAATCTCCACTGAATATACATTTCATAAATTTTTCAGAGGTGCTATTATTGTAGCCAGGATTGTGCATGAAGGCTGCACAAAGCTGGTTGGCAGAAATATATCTTTTATCTAACCTACTGATAGATTTGGAGAAAATCCCTAACATTTCAGGCACAAAAGACCTTCTTTAGTTTGGAACCAGAATGACCCACGGATTGCTGCTTAACATAAATGTGTTAATCTGTGAGGCTGGGTCAACAGAGCAGTTTGTACCTGAGGAAATGAAAGGAGTACCAGCAGTTCAGCTGCCTTTGAACAGTGTAGCTGACGAGCTGATTACAGAGGGGCGGTAGAAAGGCAGCTGCCTCTAGTCAGGCTGTGAGCTGGGCTCGGGGGACTACAGTACTTGCATTGTGTTGACAGATGTACCTTGAAAGTCTGGGGATCCCACAAAATGCTCCGAAGACAAGCTGTGTCCCTGTTGCACTGAAAGCATTCCTTTTGTAGAACACTTTACATGAACATAAAGAGGTTGGGGAGGTGCAAACCTTCTGTTTCAGGGTCAATATTAGTAACAGCTGGATAAACTGCATTGGTGACAGCTTTGCTAACACACAAGGAAATCTGTTAGCAGACATGAGCAGGAAGCAAACATTAAGTGTCAAATAGCAAGTCACCAACTTCCTGCCCATTATAGCATGTAAAAACAAGACAACTACCAAAGGCTCTCTGAACTTTTTCCCATCTTTCAATACTTAGACCTCCCAATATCCCTTGGGGAGAAAGTATTATTATGCAAAGGCTAAATGACTTGCATTCTGCTAGGATAAATGATTTGCCTAAAGACACAGAGCAAATCAGTGGCTTTGATTTATAGCTCTGATCTGGCCTGACTGCAAGGTAAGACTTTCCTGGATTTGCATGGAGCTCCACTGGAGTCTCCAGTCCCCACTGGAGAAAGAGCCAGTGCTGGGTCAGAATCCAGCAGTCCTGAATCTTAGTACTCAGTTTGGTTTTTCTTGCCCAAGGTACTGCTTGCAGAGTAATGCCTGCAATGTCTTTGCATTAGGTATCTGACAGGAAAAAATAATATAATAAGAATACTGCAATGTGATAATGTATGTTTATATGCATTGCCACTCTTCTTAAAATTGTGTTTGAGCAATCTAGCTCTAATATTTCTTGTTTCTATAGAACTCTTTGCTAGCTAATTTTGTAAGTGTGTCTGATCGGGCTCATTTAATTCATCATTTTCATTTGACTCATTAATCTCTGCCTCTCCTTTGAAAGATAATCTGCATTTAATGGCTGTGTTATGTAATATGCAGCAAGCCAAGAATATCTTGCACACTTTCAGAGGGCAATACTGTAATGTGTTGTTAGATTTATCTATGCATCAAAATCTCATTTTTAAGATGCCCAAAGTGCTTTCAATTACCAGTGGGGTATGTATCTGAGCAGTGTTATAATTTGTTTCTGGGAGAATCTGAGCTTTAGAAATCAGAGTCATATAAGAATTTTTCAAGGTACAGCTGCAATCACACAAAAAAAACCTAAAGACAGGAATAAATTAAAATTATATGCTTTATATTTTCTTATCAATAATTATTCACTCCAAAGCCATCCCTTCTGACAATCACTGTGCTAAGATTTGTCATGAAAGGATTACAGGCCCTGGTAGTGGGGCAGTAAGCCCAAACCCTCCCTTTCCTCATGCTTGCAACTCCCAGTAAGGATAGCAAGGTCTTTGCAACTCTGCTATCGGCCAGTAGGTACAATCCATTTCCTGTGGCAGATGTCCATCTACACGCCTCTTAGCTAGTGAGCGGATATGTTCTTCAAACATCTTTTAAAGACATAAACTGACAGCAGCTGGAGAAATTTAGGATGTGACAGGGCAGTAAATCTGCCCCACTGTTGGTTTTGATTCACATTTTGTAACGTTTTCCAGGTTGTGGCATCAATGGAAACACTGAGAGAGTACTTGCAGACAGCTCACCAGGGTCTGGTGTTCCTGTTCTTAATTTCATCCCATTACTGGAGGATTCAACCTGTCCATTCTAGGAAATTCAGGATAGCTAAGCTACAGCACCTCTTCCTTCCCCTTCATATTGCTTCTAGAGGCACATACTACCATAGCTCATATAAACATAAAATATTAAACACACAAATGATCCAAATAATTTAACATGACATAGCAAACACTCTGCTTATAGTTATTTGGACTCCTGTTGTCTTCAGACATAATCACAGAAACTTCTTCTTAACTGCATTTAGGTTAGTCACTGAATGTCTTAGTCACTGGTCTTTAATTTCAGATTTTCTTAATTATCTTATATCTATTCAGTGTATATATAAATACATAGACACTTTTTTATTTTCATAATCTCTTTGCAAAGGACTTAATTTTATTAACAATTTGAGACATCTAATTAGAGCAATCAAATACCATTGTCCTAAACCCCAGGTTATTTCTCATCTTGAATTCTTTCCTATTAAATTCTTTCTGAGAATGAAAAACCTTATCCAATTGCAGTCAAACCAAAATTGGTAGACAAAGATTAAAACTACTTGCTGAGTGACATGCATTACAGTGTGTTCCCATAATGGTACTAGCTCATTTTGTTGCTATAACTCATTGCAAACTTGTACCTGCTTTGCTCTGCTAACTCCTCTAGACTATTTTGCACTGGTACTATTGAGGTTTCTCCATTCTACTGAGTAACTGGGTTTTTGAATAGTTTTTCCCAGGAGAATTAGCCTGCATTTAGAGGTGAATCTTATTTCCTGCCCAATATTAAATTCTTTAGGTAGGGTCTCGTAAATTTTCCCCATCCTTATTGTTGTTAGCAAGTCCCTCACACTGTAAATTTCATTGAAAGGCTGCTTTTTCCTCCCTTTCTGAGAAATTATTAATGAGCATATTAAAACCCAGGCAATGATTAGATACCTCACCCAAGTCGTACAGATTGCCATGGTTCTTCAGACAACTTCAACCCATGTGAACATACTTGTTCCCTGGCCAATTTTCATTAATTTTAAAAGCTTCTGTCAAATGTTATATTAAAACCTGAATAAATGATAGCTACTGCTCTGAATTCATCCAATAACTTAGCTATTCTATCAAAAAAGCAGTCATCAGGTTTGTCTTGCCAGACCTGTACTTGGTAAATTCACATTACTTAATGCTGTTGCTTTCATTATCCTCCAGAAGTCCAGACATGCCTTTTTTTCCCAACACTACTTTCTTTGGCATCCTAACGATCAAAGTTAGACTTATTAAAGGGCAACACTCTAGCTGAGTACAAATAATCATCATGTGTTGATCACCTTCAATTTTCTGAAGCCCAGCAGTAGGTAGTTATTTTAATCTATTCCTCCATTTCTATTCTGCCATTTGCCTACTATGTTTCTACCAACAGTTTGAAATGTGTGTAGGGGCTGTGAAGCCTACAGCCACTTCCTGCTTGGTCAAAGGGACTAGTTCATCTTTATACATAATTTCCAGGCCATTGACTTGGTACTGTAGTGTTCCATACTTCTCTCTTAATAGTGGTATGTTAATCCATTTCAGTCTAATGCTTTTATTCAAGGCCATGACCACTTCTGTTATTTTATTTTTATATTTCTAAAACCTACTTTTTTTTTTTTTGCTACACACATGAATTGACTTATTGCCAGTTGAAATCACAGTAAAGAAAATCATTGCACCACCTTATGTTTCCCACTACATAGTGCTAGATACTGCTTCTGGTTTTATGATGTAAGACATTACAGTTTGAAAAGATCCAGACAATACAATAGATTTTCTATATCACACATCTTCCCTATCATAACATCAAAGATTCAGGAAGAATTTATATTATTCATGAATAAAACCAGAGCCTTGCTCAGATAATCCATCTGTTCTCTGCCCTTGGAGTACTTCAGGAGCTACTTTAGTTTCAGGTAAAAGCACTGCCCCAGGTCTGTTCCTGAGTAATGTCATCAGAAAACAGTCAAACCCTAAATACTAACGAAGTGAACAAAAGCTGATACCTCTCATGTGGTGGGGGGAAAAAGAAATCTGGCTTTAAATCAGAATATAAGAAAGAAACAACTTTGCAGCTATTTCCTGCTATCAGAAGATTGTCATCTGTCAGTACAGTGTCTATCCTCAAAAATATTTTGATTAGGTTATGTTGCTTCCCAGTAACACAAGTGACAGAGGCCTGTGAAAAAAGAAAAAAAACAAAATTATCCCACCCTACCAAGACTCCCTTAGTTTGATGGTTACTTTTTACATTCAGTTTCTGACCAATTCTCTGAGTTGGGCTTCAATTACTAGTTTAATTTACATTAAACGTAGTCAGTTTTTCCAAGAAGTTCATCATTCACTTCAGGGTATGCCTTTAAAATTTGCTATGTACATTATCCTACTACTGAAATTCATTATATTCACCTTTTCTATCCACCTCATTGCATTAATTGCATATTTTGTGATGTGATTTATTTTCTCCATGTTGACTGAAGTATCCTTGATAACTAGGTCAGATGCAGACATCTAATAAACATCTAAACTTGGCAAGTCTGACACACACTGTAGGGATGAGGCTCTTTGGAAGAATTGCATTACACTGCTTTGTCTCAGCTGTTCAAATCTCTCTAGCACTGCTAAAATAGGACTGGATAGCACATTAATTGAATCATTACTACCAGGAAACATGGAAGTCCCGATCCCGCTGTGCTTTAGAACAGTGGATACAGTTTTTCTGTCACCCACTCTGATACAAATTAGAAGTTGCTAGCACAATGTAGTGAAAGTAAGTATACTTACCTATTAGGAAGACAAACTTGATCTTACCCAGCTGGAAGTAAGTCAACTCTGTTTATCTGAGTTTATCCACTTGTCTATACATGCTTGCACTTAGCTTGCAGAATTTTGTAGAGTCAATTCTCATTATGTATTTCCCTTAATCCTTTGGTGTTAGCAAATCTGATTATTTACTTCAGTTTTTCAAATGTAGTGCACTTAGAATTTTGTAACTTTATGCCCTGTTAGGTTTGTATGTGGTTAGCCAAAGCTGCAATTTAACATATGTAGGAAAGAATTCATAGAATTCTGTCCTTTTATAGCCTAAACAAATCACTTAGGCACATAAAATGTGTATCACCATTTTATACACTATTACGATTGCTGAACACAAGTGAAATGCTTTTAAAATTGTAATTGCAATTGCACACCTAATTTTAAACCTATGATGACCTTCATTTTCCTATTTACTGTATGTGTAATTTTGAGCACTTAGCCTCCATAGAAATTCCATGCAGCTCTCTCAATTAAATATTTGCCCATGTTAATTTAGTGTCATACTGTACGCACCAAAATAGTAAAATGCAAACCCTATACATGTCTTCAAAATTTCGGTATAGGGAAGGGCAAGGTCAAAGAAGGATGAATTATGTAAAGACAGATGCAGAGACAGTTTTATGAACCATGATCCTGATATTTCGTCCTCAGTTTTTTATTCATACTACTGTTTTCCCCAGGCTTAAGTTTCAGTTTCTGAAAAATACCCTCAGTGATAAGGAGATTTAAACAGAACAAAGAAATTCCTGAGTCAACCATTTATCTGCTACTGAATTCTGTGAACTAATCTCAGTTCAAGCAAGAGCTCCCCTAAGCAGTTCATATATTTTAATATGGTACAAGCACTCTGTATACATTGTGCATCTTATGGCTTACACTGTTTTAAAACTAAAGGGAAAAATTTGCATTTGGATAGCACATGGCATGAAATCCTAACTAAGCCTCTCAGCCCACTGTCTTAGACCAGTCACAACAAGGCACTAAAGAAGTCTTCATCTTTTACTTCTTCCCAAACCTACACCATTTAGTGGTAACCATCACACAGTATTTCTCTTAAGCAGAAATAACTTATCATTGTTGGTAACTACAGGAGAAACATTTTAAAATGCATGTTTTTTCATTAATCTAATGATATTGGCCAGTGAAGGCTTTTTAATACGAAACCTTGGGCTCTCTCCTACCACACTGGTTCCACTGGAGATTCTTGTAACTGCTTGGCATTATATTGGATGTGTCGATGTGAAATAATCCTATGTACATATTTTTTCAGTCTTTTAATTCAGCATTCAGTCCAAAGTGCCTTCTCTGTAAGCTTTTCCCAGACCCACAGTCCCAATTCTTTCTTGTGTCTTGGCTTTTTATTTGCTCCAGATTCTTTGGGGTTGGGGTTTTCCTCTGCTCATCCTTCATAGACACATGGATCTTCAGAAAGCAGTCGAGAAAGACCCTCTTCACCCTCCCCAGAGTGCCTCTGCTTTCCAAGCTGACATATTCTCATTTGGAGTAACTTACCTGCTTTGGGGTAGAAAGGGACAGAAATGCTCCAGTTTCCACTTATACATATGGAAATACATGCTGATTTTGTGATAAGAATTCTATTATGACACACTTACTCTAACCTCCACAGAAATGTATTTCAAATGTGTCAATCAGCTAAGCAACTGAGTGGGATGAGAAAAAAATGGGTTACATCCATGATTGTAGAGTAGAAACAATACACACTTTTGGTATTAACTATAAATAGTTAATGGATCTGAAAGTGCATCTCTGAAAATAATACCATTTATTTAAATCATATTTGTGAGCTATTTCATCTTTTTAAGGGATGAATTCACATTTCTGCTTGTGCTTATTGCAACCTTTTGACAGCTTTATTGTTGAAAATCTTGAGGTACATCTCATAATTGTACCAGGAACATGCATTTATCACTGGCAACAGTTCTGTGCCACATGAAATGAATTACTGTAATAAACATGTCATGTAATAGCATCTTATTATCCTCCCCCTCTTTCTCCTCTTTCTTTTTCTTAACCTTCTGCAATGAGCAAGTCAAAAATGATGGCAAGTATAACAGACAAAAGTGAATCCTGAGTAAGTTCAAGAAGCAAAAAGATGCTTGCTGAAAGTAATACTGCAGCAGTGCAATGAGTAATTAATATTGTGTTCAATACACTGCAAGATAAAAATGCTATACTAGGGCTTAAGCTCTAGTGCTCCTGCTTAGACCCTAGCAGTTTAGTAGATAGATAGTGAGGAACTTTGGTGGATTAGGATCAGGAAGGCTACCACTATGGAAGGTCAAGGCCACTTAGATCTTTCTGCCCTGGTTTCTTCATTGCAGAGCTCTGATTACTGCTAACAGTCAAGGTGATATGAAGGAAAAAACATACAAAATATATCCAGGCTCTACCTGATCTTCCTACAGTTGCTGTGGCCTGAAAAGAAGAGCAGTAGGACTGTAACAGAAAGGAAGGAGGTGACACACAGAAAGTGTACCTGAGAATCTAATCTTACCATGGCCTTGATGCTGCAGTTCTCGCTCAGCCTTGCACAAATAGTCCAGCTTCTAATGGGCTGACAAATTGGCACGGACATAGACAGTATGGGCTAGATCCAGTACAGAGGAGTTTGTGCAGCTTGACATCAGCTCCATGATGCAAACAACAGCCACTAGTAGGGTGCCTTCTTTTAACCATTCAGCAATTTCTGTTTACTTTAATCAGATTTTGGCCGCAGTAGATATAGCTGCTAACTCAAAGACCGACTTTCAGCATAATGAGGCTCTAATTTCCCAAGCACACCGTCATTATTTCACATCATTTCAGCCTTACCTTCATTACATTTTTCTGACTGCTATCTCTGTGCTCATTTTCCCATCCCATCCATAACACAGCCTTGGCCATCAAAATACTTTTTTCTCAGTACTGTTTCTCTAACATGTGGTGTATGTGCTTGATTCTTAGAACAGCCAGGATTATCACCAGCTCCCTGAACCATTTCCCTCTGCTCCCAAGGCCCTGGTCCTTGCAGCATGCAGGAGTCAGAGTGACTCTGACAGCAGTGGGACTCTGCGTGGTGGCTTCTATGCTGAAGGTGCAGCTTAAAGGAAGCTAGATAATTTTTCACTAGGAATAAGAGGAAGCAGGGAAGAAGTCAGCAAAAGCTGATTTTCTAAGATAGCATATACTTCTAAGTCAATTTACAAACCAAAGGCTCTAAGTTCTTTCCCTCCTACTCCCTCCAGCTCAGCTGCGGAGCTTTCAAAGCAAATGTGTGCCTTTAAAGTTCTGCTCTTACTGAAGACACTGAGCTGAGAGCAAATAAACAGCTCTTCATTTGGTCTTGTATGAAAATGTTTGACTTGAAAGCAGTTCAGCCACTGACTGAAGTGCTGCTGATTGCAGTGGCCACACTGGGGAAGAAACAAGCGTGTTCTTTCTGATGTTTGATTAGGAGATGTGATGCCACTGGGATTTCAGAGGGAAGTGCCATTTCTCCCTCCTCATGCTCCCAGGGCTCCTTCCAAGGTGGCCATGTACTTCATCTCAGCTATTTCAACACTCCTGGAGAGGTATGTGTAGTGCAAAAGATGGACAAGGCCCCTTTAGGGACAGTACATGCTAGCTTTTCATAGTTCATCCTACATACCAGTATCCGCTCTTCATGTGAAAGCTCTGTACTGGCCCCCAGATCACTGCCTCAGGCCTTCAGAACTTCAGTCCTGAACTCAGGAAAAAGAGGTATAAAAGGTATGTCTCCATACCTCTGACATATTGGATGGTCAAAACTTTAGCATAATGCAGTGAAGTGCTTAATGGTAGGATGCTATAAACATATTCGTTTAGGCCCCAGTTCTGCTTACCTGTGCTCAAAGCATCAATACTGCCTGTTGTGCTTTGCAGAATCAGGACCTTAAAAAATCCCTTTGGCTTTTCAGCAGACTAAGATGTGCAGTACAGAAGAAACCATCTTTATTGTTAAAGAAAAAAGACATTCTGGCATTGAAAGCTATATTTTGAAAAATACAGGGTTGGCTTTTACTCCCGGTGATGTCAATGTCAAAGCTCCGATTGACTTCAGTGGGAACATGACTGTATCCAATGGGTAAATAATTGCACATATTTCACATCTCATTGTTACTGAAAACTGTTCTTCAAAAAAGGAAAATAATAGCCTGAATTCAAGGACTCTATTAAAAAGTCATTTGAACTGCATTCCAGTTGAAATCACTTCTACCAATGAAAAGATCTTTTTGCTTATTCAAAATTTACATAATTAGAGAAGCACAAAAGACAGACTTTGCTTTCTATTCCAGTCTCAGTCCTGTTAGTCTTGGAGTGCCTAAGAGTACTTCCAAGCCCAAATTCAGTATTTACTGTGGAACTCTGCTTTGTACTAGTCCCAGCACCTGAATGTGTTTTGAAAAAATCCCTCCATCAAAAAATACTTTTCTTCCATGTTTTTAATTGTGAAACCTCAGTGTATCTATTCAGCATTATTAAACTGTTATCTCAACTGAAATGGGAGCATAATCAAAAGGCTGGGTATTATCTATCTTAGCCATGTCTCCACGTCAGAAAATTAAGACAGTGATGAATTACACATTACTATACAAAATTTTATTATCAGAGACAAAATTCAAATTTGTTCTGCTTAAAATACAGAAGATAAAATTTCTTATTAAAAAAAAATCCATTTACTCAGTCTTTAGAATGGAATAAATACTTTATGTTGAAAGCATAGTGGTCCCATATTTATGGAGTCATTTTTAAAGGCATATCATAGAAAAACACTGTTCTGGTAAACTGTAACAGGAATTCATATATTTTATTTGGCTAATGGTTTAAATTGCTGATTACTTCTATATTCATTAATTAACATTGTTAGAATAATTCTGCTTTTATTCTGAAATCTAGGATGCTTCAAACAATGAATGAAAAATCTTATTAAATTTGGCATTTTTAGATACTGAGAATTAGTTAGTATCTTCCCGCTATTTGCAAAATATATGCTTTTCTATAAAAAAAAGAAAAGAGGGAAGAGCATTTGGTTCTCTGTAAAGTTAAATTGTGATTTTAAACTCAGCAAAGAACACATCCCCACATCCCTCACTTGAAACCTGTGCAGAAACAGGTTTCAACCTAAACAACTTTCCAGAAAGACTCAGTCCATTTGCATGATTTGATACATTAATTTGCAGAGTGTGATTTATCCCACAGAAATCAGTGGGATTGCCTATGTGCCAATCATGTATTGAGTTATGGCCAACACAGCCTTACAATCTGCCTATGTCCAACTGTTTTGCTGAGTTGAAACTTTTGAATAGGATCTATAAATAAAAATAACCAATGAAAGCTTTGTCAGAGCAAAATGTCCAGAACTAGAAGATACACATGCATGTGTATATAGTACATAGAGAACTGTGACATTATGCAATGATCCTTTAAATTTTCCCTTTAAATGAAAATGGCATTCGGATCTTGAAAACACTACTTTGTGTGATACCATTGGTAAACTGTATCTAAACTGAGCCAGCTCCACCTCTTACTTGACAAGCTGAACTCCAAAGAGCACAGATTTGAGAAGTGATGGAAAAATATGTTCTTCTAATTACAGTATTCAGAATTAATTTAAGGCCAAGACAGAATTAATAGAGGGACTCATTCATTATAACCAGCATTAATAGCTGCAGGACTTCTTTGTTCTTAAGGTGTCAAAAGATCTTATATGTCAAGTCTCTTGGGAAAATAATGCAATTTATTATCGAGCCTTTATTTTCAATAGTATGATCCATTTGTGCCATTGATGTTTGTGTAGTGGAATAGATGACTAGTTTTCAGGGTCCTAGTATATGTTTATCTTCTGCAAAAATAGAGCAACTGAACACCTTTCAGTAAAACATCAGACAGAGAGCTACAATCTCTGGTTTTATGTCTATATGTCTCATTCACACCAAAGCCTATTGTCCCTCAAACATAAAACAACATAGCAAAATTACATTTACACATATAATAAAGCTGTCTTTGTACAGGGTAGTTATACATTAATTACAATGATGTTTCCATTAGAAACTGTCAGAATTTTTTTCACAGAGCGTCTAAGTCCAGGGAAGTCCATCTCTGCTGAAACCTACTGTTCACAAAAAAAAGAGAGGGTAGCAACCACACTCTTCACAGTAAAGTATTCCGCAGTTCTCCAAACATGTTATAAAGCTCTATCACATTGGAACAGGTCACAAAATATTACTCTAACAAAAAACAAATGGAAAAAAAAAACATTTGTTATCCAATACATGCTACTGAAACCTAGATACAAATACGTAAAACAACCTGTACAATAGCCCAGCTGTTCTGGGGGCTGTTCTGAAAGCAATGGGTTAGATCCTCAGCTGCAAGTCACATCAGTCACTTCAATGGATCTACCTCACCGGAGGATCTGCAGTGTCGTCAGTTTGGCTACAGGTTATTACATATTGATTATTAATAAATATTTCTGTAATTAATAAATTACAGAAATGAATATATTAAGTGGACCAAAATGTATGGCAGAGAACTGAGACTGCATCTTGGCTCTTGGCCTTATCTGCTTTACCAAGGCTATCCTTGATCAGGCAAACCCAAGTGATGCTATCCAGGAAACATTGGTACACTGTGGCTAAAGCCTCCTGGCTTGCAACTGCCTGATGCAACACAGTCCTCTTTGCTCACTTCTATGTTCTCTACTAACACCACTTTTACATCCTTAGGAAATGGTGCATGTAAAATAAGCAAGGCAATTAGAAATACTGTTTGGCAACGTCACACTTAATTCACTAGTTACAAATCAGCCAAATAGTCACTTTTTCTGAGAAAGGACATTTGGTCTGACTCACACCACTTGCTTATGTTGGTCATCCTCCTTGACACAGCTCAATGGAACCAGTTCCATACATCTTTTACAGAATCTGACTTCAATTGTATTAACATGTTGGGATACTCTGGGGGCAATCTACTCTCCACTGTCAGCACGGACACAACGTGGAACAAAGTTTAACCAGATTCTTCAAAATATATGTGATTTTAAAATTCTGCTCCAACTAGGGCACGTAGCTTTACTTTGGTGAAAAATCTTCACACACAGCAATCCCTTTCTCCCTTTCCCTCTCATTAAAAACTAAATTATTCATGTCAGCATGGACTTCCTGCCCATGGCAGGGGGTTGGAACTAGATGATTTAAGGCCCTTTCCAACCCTAACCATTCTATGATTGTATGATTTTTGCTCAAGTCAGAGCAGTTTCACTGGGTTTCAGTATTAGTTTTAAGACAGACAGAAGCTTCCAGTCATATGAGAAACACAGTGGCCAATTATTTTACAGTTTTATATACAAAGAGGGAACTGTCACTAGTGCCATACAGGTTTGCATGGGCATCTGATTTTTTTGATGGTATTAGTACAGTAACTACTGTTACTACTATTATTACCACAGACAATTTGCACTGACATCCTTCTAAACCATTTGTTAGGAAAATGTCCAAGAAATTCATGGCACATTTTCAATATTAACAAAAATATCCTAAAGGAAAAGATGGTCTGTGTTCTTATGCATACCTGAAAAACTAAATATTTGACTGTTTGAAATTACTTCTGAAGAAGGGACATAACACATGTCTCTTACAAATATTTTAGTCACCTTCTTCCCATTAGAGTGACCGGAGCTCAGGGATGTAGGTGTTTCTGAGCAACACACACTCACTAGCAGGACCTTTGTTTCCTGCTATCACAAGGCAATGACACTAATCTCTGAACCATAACCTATAACCAGCAAAGGGACCTTCTGTTCCTCCTATCTAGCTGAGAGAAATATGGATGGAGCCTCTCTGCACTTCAGTGGCTCTCAACTGCCTTCCTGACCTGGGTGGGATAGTGACAGCAGTGGATGATCCAGCCAGCAGGTTTTGTATTGCCCATCCAAAACTGGGAAAACAGCCTCTATTCAGGCTGCTTAGAAGCAGGATGGTCCTTTTATTCCTTCTTGCTGATTCTGACACTGTGTCTATAAACCCTGCTTAAGACAGGCAGCCTAATACAGGGAATACTCATGACAGGAGTGGTAAGTTGATTATATACACCAACAGTTTTCAAAGCCACATCCTTTTCCCTCAAACAGAAAGTTGCACATTTGACTCAAAGTTTGTTTTCATTTAAATCATTCATGATCATATGGAAAACCAAAACCTTATTATGCAGGTATCTGAACAAAGGCACCCTCAACAGCAAATATTGGCTTCAATTTATTCTATCCATATAATGAGACTTACTGACATTTTATGGGAAAATCAGCTCTACGGAGGATTTTTCACATTAATATATATATATAATTTTCAACCACGGCAATCTTTTATTCTTTACTACTAAGGATTTAATTGCATGGTTCAGGATCTTTGTTGTGAAAGCACCCTTCTGCATCAGTGGAGATATTTCTTTTGACACTCTAAAGCTCAGTGAAATATCCACAACAGCCCAAGAGCTACATAAAATTCATCTTCAGTTTCCAGCATAGTATTGGAATTCTTGCTATATTAACTGAAAAGATCATCAAAGGTCACAAATTTGGATGCACCTGAGGACACATGAAGTTTTTTTCATCAAAATCAATGTCCAAATACTCCCAGTAATAGCAGAAGTGACATTTCATTTCAGAAAAATGTTTTTACATTGTTCTGCCCTAGTCACAATTAATACCTAACATCATTTTAATAGCTATTAGCAGTGGATACATGAATAATTCCACCAGCTACAAAGTAATAGACTGAGATTTTTGAAGTGGAAAATGTTATAAAACTACAATAGGTATTTTTGCAACAGGTATATTGTTATGCTGGCATAAAAACATAACTATTCGTATATTTTCCTGTATGATTTAGTAAGCTGTATCAATTAACTGCAATGGACCCTGAGTCATACAAAGGCTGATTGGAGACACAGATCTCATCAAATCTCTACAAAATGGCACACCAGGCCTGGGTGAGGTCACATTCGCACTGGATCCACATTTTGCATCATCTCTTCTCATTATAAAGGACAAAATTAAACCCCGGATTTGAAAATACTGACAAGTTTGGGTTATTTGCTTCCTAATCACAATCCAAGTTACAAAAATGGGGTCCATTTTTATATAAGGATAAAGGAAGAAAAAGACTGGTAAAGGAGAAAGAAAATCAATAAAATAAATAGATTTTTCTAAGCAGACTGTATTAGAGTTTTCCATGAGGTATCAACTATTCTTTAACACACAGCTGTGTGGAACTTCTTATTAAAAATAGCTTCTAAAGACATATAAATAAATGGAGGGGTTGCAGGGGAGGAGTTGAATATTGTAAAAAACAGCTATAATTTTGTTGGATTTAATCCATTTAAATTTAATCCTGATTCACTGTGAAACAGCAAAACACAAAATATAAAAAAATAAAAGACTAGGAAATTATAATGGAAAGGCCAGCGTAACCTTCACTGTAGCAGTAATAGTGTTCTAAATAATTCTGAAACATTATTAGAACAATTATAAGCAGTACATCAATAGGTATGTATAATAGATACATTTAGGGCTTGATATCTGTGGTAGACCAGTTGCTCAAGGCCACTAAAACATTAATTTACATCCAACACCAGCTAAATGTGCAAGAACTTCAATTCAAATGAGCAACAGTGGAATCTTCTGTGCTCTGTGCAGAATATATAGGCTGAAATAAACTTTTGACTTTGGAACATACTGTTAGCCTGCCCTTTATCAATGGAAAGACCAGAAACTTTTATGCACATCCTGGAGGTACGTGGTTTAATCTGTGGTGCTAAAAAAGAAAAGTCATCAAAGACAATCTTGAATAAAATTGCGAAGTGACAGATCATTACGCACACTCTTCTCTGAAATCCTCAAAGCAATTCACATTTGAGGGCTTGGTTTTCTGCACACTCTTTGGATATCACAATTTTGGCCTTCGTTACGGGGTAAAGGTTATATTAAATAATATTTGGCTTACTTTTTTATTATATCAAATCTGCATGTGATATTGTCCAGTAGAAATTAAAAATGTGACGCTACATACTGGCATTGAGGTTGAGTTTGGTCAACCACATAAAATAATACTTTGCACTTTTAAATGTATCTCATTAGAGGATATTCAAGTGCTTTGCTAACATTAGTCAAGCCTCACAACACCCCTGTGAGGTAGGTAAAATACATAGGAGGAGAAGGATTTCACTTGACTTGGACATAATGTCTCTGGGCATTAGGTTCACTAGCGTTGCAACATAGCACAAAGGTTTAGGGTTTACTATAAGGCAAAGAATTAACAGTACAAGAGCACAGGATTCCCTCTTCTTTTGGTTACATGTGGTCAAGCTAACATGCAGTGCTACATAGCACCAAACATTGGAGCACATGGCCACACAAGGATTTCATGCACTCAATCCACAAATAGTACCCTCTGCTTGGTAAAAGACACAAAATGACAGGCTGAAGATAGGTACAACTTAGGTATGGGATGTGTTTACCAGTTCTTGAAGAGCAGGATGCCATGGGAATGATAGCCCAGAAAACAATACTGTCTGCACACAACTCTGATAATATCTGAAGATGCTTGGATTTGGTTCCTTTTGCACTAATGTTTGAATTCACAATTTACTGGGAACAAGAAACTGCAAGTGTAAATCATATTGGTAAATTCTATAACTTGTGAAGGAAACAACCAGATAAAATGGCTTCCCTCTACTCCAGCTGGCCATGCTTCCAATGTACAGGGCCATGGTGTGGTCACATGGGGTGGGGTGGGATAAAGAAACATTATTATACATCTACATTCACCCTCTGAAGCTGCTGCAGTCTGACTCCTGACTGTGGACAGTGTAGACGAGAGAGGATTTGTTGCCCATCAGTTTTATCCTCAACACTTAGCACCAATGGTGCAGGTAGTTGTACTACCTGTGTAGTACACAGATGATCACTGTGTCACTGATCTTTCAGATTAAGGATTGAGAAAAAGGAAACAAACATCATTCATCTACAGCAGTCTATGTAAAACACAAGAAAACAGAAAGAAAACAGTGTTTGTGGTATTAGCCCATATGAATAAACACCTCCTACATGTACACACACACTTTCTTTCTCCATATTCCACTTTTCTAAATTAGCATGAATGCCACATCCCATATTTTCAAAAGTATTGCCCACATAGAGAATCTTACCTATCATAATAAATCGATACAGAGGCTGGTCTACCACATGCAAGACAACCTTGAGTAATGTCTTTGCATGCAAGATATTTTCCCTTTTTGTTAATTTCCATGTGAATCTTAAGTTTATCTATAATACTTGTGCACAGTCACCTGCATAACTTAGTACTGGACAGGTTGGGTGACCCATTGTAAATATCACTGCCTTCTAAAATAGTTGAGAAGAGGTGGTTCATGTATTCTGTGAAATCAATCTGAAGTTACCCTCCGACACTGCATACGTTCACAGCTAGAACTACACTGTTCCACTGATCAGCAGTGAATAAATGCATATAATTGTAATGTATGGATGATGTCCTTCTTGTTTTCTCTCTCCCCCTGCCTCCATGCCCTTTTATCTTTCTCCTCTCTGTATATATTCTCCTTATTTAAATATGGGTATATGAAGACTGCAGATACAATTGGTGGCATCTTTGTAACTATTAAGAGACAAACTGAGTGGTAGACTAATTGGCAGCTAGCTGAAAAGTTGACTTTACATCTCATACTGCCCCAAGTTGGAAGCCTTCTACATTTCCTTTTTCTTGTTTTCCTTTTGTTCACTGGTTTTCATTTTGTTCACTGCAACACTGATTGTCATAGACAGTCTTTGTGCTTTGTATAATGCCCATCTTTGATGTAACTGGAACTCACATACAAAATGTGGCTGTTTTACATAGGCATGCTAGAATACAGGCAGGGACGGTACAAGCATGCACAAAATAGTCATTGAAGGGGTTTTTGTTTGTTTTTCTTCAACATTTACATGCACCACTTAATATCATGTTTGGTTTTGTACACTGAGGACTGGATTTCACAAGCATTCATGATCTCCTCTTCTGAAAAGCTTCTTGACAATTTCACAAAAGCCCAGTGTAAAAAAAAAACAAACAAAAACAAATCCCACAATTAGAAAACAAAGGAAAAAAAAACCTTATTCCTGCAATCTGATCTTGTCTTCATGATTTTAATGTTGAACACTTCTAAAATGTTTCCTCTTGCAGAGCTTCTTGTTAAATGCTTGGCTGGAAAGACAGATTAATGCGTCAAGGATTTTCTTAGCCACTGGAATAGTTCTTCTTTGTAAAGCTTTTTCCACCGCACATTGGCTTCCACTGTTTCCACGGCACGAGAGAAAGAGACAGCAGCTCCTCCTTCGTAACTCTTTATGAAGTTCTTTAGCTGGAAATACAAGTTAACAGGTTAAATTTGCAGAAACTAAAGAAAGTAAATATTTCCACTGCACACAAACAAGTCAGGCATTTAGGACAAAGCTCCACCGTCACTGTTGAAGTAAATGCAGTACCATGTAGAAAGACTTAATAGGAAATATAATAAGGCAGCAGACTGTCAATTAGATGTGATGCAATTGCTTCACATCCACTGGAAGATATTGACATGCCAGTGAAGATCACATTAATATCATTCCCTCCTTCTCTCCTGCAGCCCAGCTGCTCCAGACTTTTATTTCTACATAAGAAACCAAACTGGGAGCGCTGGAAATGTTTCTAATTCAAGTTTCTATGCAAGTTTCTTTAACAGAAGGCATCCCTGATGCCCTTTGGTTTTATTAAGCTTCACAACAAATTTATTTCGATTTGAAGAACCCTTTTGATGATATAATACAGCTCAGTTGTTTAGAAAAGGAATGGATGGTTACAGTGTGCGGAGAATGGCAAAATAGCAAGTGGGCACTCATTTGATGATCTTTGAATGCCTGAAACAGATTCCTTCCCTTATGAGAAAACTTTGATCTTTTTTCAGCAGACTGAAAAGGCTCCTGCTCTGTTCTTGTGTATCTGCAAATTATAGCACTATCACCTGGATTATTACCACTAATAGCACTGGTGTGCTTTGAATTACTGTTCTTTTAAAGTGAGAATTGCAAGGTTTATCTGCACAGTAGGTTCTGGTTATGTTGACTTGTATAAAATTAGGGGGGGTTAGAAACACTTATTTGTAACTAGTTAACTTTTATTTCCTGGTGACACCAAATTCAACTTGTTTATTTAAATCTAACTTCCAACAACATCTCTTTGTGCATGGACTCAAAACTGATAAAGCTAATCCTTCCACTGTCTCATTCCCATCACCATTAAAAGCATGGGAGGGACCTGGAGGTTCGAATTTACTTGATCTCTGTACTTTTTATCCTGAAATTTTTATGTCAGTTTCTTTTAGGTAAAGTATAAACAGGCAGCCTACCAATACTATCATGGAGGTGGAAACAAAGAGTACAGAAGGCTTCCTGGTACAGGGGAGATACTCAGATCTGGCCAACACTGTCCTTCCCACCTGCATAGCTTTGAGGAAACTAGCTGTGGCTCATCCTTAAGTTTCTGAGGCCACTAGACTTGAGTGCAGGCAAAGGGTTGGACAAAAAATATAGTGCAATCAGATTTCTGTTAATGGTGATTATGCTGCATAAGAATAATTTGATCCATTTGAGGTAACATCGAGCAGCTGCTAAGCGGAGTGTAACACAACCACACAACTACCTCAGTCAAGGCAGGTGTTAGGCTAAAATGAGAAACCTTTGCAATCTAAATAAGAAGTACTTAGCATTTATAACAAATTATTTTGGTGTCATTTGCACAGAATATTGGCTTAACAGTTTTTCTCATATGGAATTATTGCAGACATAAGAAAAACAGAATAGGCGCTGGCAGTTTCTGCTTTCAACACTGGCGTTTTCTAGGACAGTCCTCTGCAGCTGTCCCAGTTCAGCAGTAGCAGTCATTTTTCATTAGCGTAAGATAATCTGAATAGGAAGATCTCATTTTTAGTTTCTCAACCAATAGTCAAGAGGAAAAACTCAAACCTACATATCCAGCCATGCACAGAGAAGTGCCTGCACCTCCTGACACCACCTACACACTCAGATGCCTTTTCAATATGCTCCTCATCCTCATGCTGCCCAGCCGTAGCACGGGTCTGCAACTCCAGCTGAGCAACCAGAGTTTCCAGACAACCGAGACATTATAGCTCCTGCTCTGGTTCAAGCTTACAACAAATACAGCCTCATGTGCTGAAAGCAATTTAAAAATTACCTCTCTTAGTTCTTCTTCAGTATTGAGGAATTCTGTGACCCCACTGATAAGCTTTGAATTCATAAATAATGCTTCTCCATACCTGTAAGGGCAAAAAGAAGATGCACAGAGTTAGTGCAAGTGCCCTGCCACCTGAAAATTAGAAAATTGTCTTCTGTAAGCAAGGGAGAAGATATGGGACTGATTCTGGGGATGCCAGGGAATACTACTGGAATTAGTCACTGGTATTACAGTGTTTCATGCTAAAAACCTGGACTGAGACTAGGCTGAGCTATTTGTACTTAACTTTTACTCAGATGCTACTAAGCAGAATTGGCTTAACCACAGTCACAAATGACAGCTTCAGAGGAGAGGACCAAACCACACCATCACCTCATGCTTAATGAAAAAGCTTTCCATGTAATGATGCTCAGGAGCTCAAAATGCAGCAGCCAAAGAGGGAGCAGAGCAGCAACTGTGGAGAATTATTTTGAGAAGCCTTTCTAGAAGTACCATTAAAACAGACTTTTTGAAGTGCTGCAGCCTTCTCCGCACTTTGTATTTATTCACCTCATCTACATTATAAATATCATCTCGGTAAGTGAACTGGATCAAATTTTCTTTTTCCAGTACCTGATAATTAAAATAAATAATACTGATAGAGAACAAAACTGCTAAAACAATCCCCTGCACCATGGTGTAGCATCTTCAAAGAACCAACATGGAATTAAAATTTGAAAGCTTGGTCAAGGAATATTTAAAGTGTAGGATATTCTGCAACAATCAGAAAACTGCAGGTAGTTGCTCTGAAACTGGCCATTTAAATCCTGATGTTCCACTCACTTTTCTACAGGTTTTTTCCAATCCCTTCAGATGAAGCATCTACATTACTTGTAAGATTAACAGGACTTCTGAATTTTTACATTTCATGTTGGAATAGTTTGGGGTTTTTTTTTTGTTTGGTTGGTTTTGTTTTCCAAAGTCAATATAATTCCATTGGAAACTGAAAGCAAGTCTTTCATTCAAATTAGATATCATTCAGCATAGCAAAAGACACTTGACAAATAGTTATTCTTATCTATGTAGCTGTACATACATCCAAACAATATCTAGCTAATCTGAACATGACTGGTTTTAAGATAGGGAATTCAGCTCACCTGTCAGACATGTGCAAGTGATACCAATAGACTTCACTGCAATTAAGTTTTTATTGGGGAACAATTCACTTCATAACCTACTTTTACAAAAAGATTTAGAGGCGGAATTCAAAATTCAAAGTGAAATGAACTAGCACCGTCACAGGTTTTGTACTGCTTCTATTAATCATAAATTAATTACCCTTAAATGCTTAGGTACTGTAAGCCACAGTCCTTTCAAAAGGGAGAAGGAAAGAGAAAGGGAGAGGGATAGCCCCAGGGAGGGGAACAGAAAGAGGGAGAGTTAAGAGAACTGTGTTTTCTTTGAGAAGATTCTGTTTTAGGGAAAATGTACACTGTGTTGGTTGCTACCTTGAGCTTGTGTGAGGGGAAACAGTTACAGGTATTACAATCTTACTTCCTGACAACTAATAACTAAATTATTCATGGCTATTTTAGCAAGTGCATCTCTTTTTCCAAAAATTCAGTCATACTGACATATACAGACATTGAGAGGCAAACACTTCCTATGGGAAGTATGGATTGAACGTACCATTGAAGGATGGTCCTTTAAGCATGACTAGACTTTCTAACAAAGCCCTTTATTATTACAGTCTCAGCTTAGCCTCACAATTGACTGCTTGGAAAACTGGAAGCTCCTCTTGATGAAGACTTTTGACAATGTTACCAATCCACTTTACAGAAGTGACCTCAGAAAAACAGCTGCAGGGATTTTACTTTCAGTCTCTAGTAGTCACAGTGCAAATAAGAAGTAGCAGAATTCCTTCCACTGAAAATGATACCTTAATGAATACTGATGCTGATTACTACCCACTACATGTGCTTGGTAAAAAGCCAGCCACTAACAGCAATTTCTAAACAAGCTTTAATGAAAAAATTCTAGAAAAGCCGCCTTCAAAGCTACTATTTTGCAGGTGTGAAACATAAGAATAAATAGAAAAACTATCTGGTCTTGCAAGTATCAGTCTTCCCATTGTTTACATGGAAGAAAACAGACCTGCTGAACCAGGACCTTACGTGCCTGAGCTCCTTGGAAACATCCTGGAGTCACAGGCTCTCCACTTGTTCCTTTACTTCTGGGAATCTGAACCTCCAACACCTCATGTTCATACAGGGTTTGCACTTCTTCTAACTCAATGTGAGAGGCAGCATAGCCCATTTACTTTGGGCAGATGTAAATGGCTTCACAAATATTGTCAGATTCCCAAATGCTGACAAATGATTAAGCATTTGAGAATAAAGGGATAACGACATCTTGTTGTAATTGTAACTCTTTTACGTCGTGTTTTAAAGACAGAAGAAATAGTGTTATAATTTAATCACCCTCAGCTATTTCACATTACTACCTCAAACTTCAACATCTTTTATAATAAATTCAACAGAAAATACCATTGAGATATCACATTATTAAATTAATGTTTTGTGTAAAATACATTAATTTAAAACAAAACTAAATAATAAATTATAGAAGAAAGATGCCTTAGGACAGATTATACTTGAAAGAGGGTAGATTTAGAGTGAACATTAGGAAGAAATTCTTTACAGTGAGGGTGGTGAGCACTGGCACAGGTTGCCCAAAGAAGTTATGGCTGCCGCATCCCTGGCAGTGTTCAAGGCCAGGTTGGACAGGGCTTGGAGCAACCTGGTCTAATGGAAGGTGTCCCTGCCCACGGCAGGGGCATTGGAACTAGGTGATCTTTAAGGTCCCTTCCAACCAAAACCATTCTGTGATATGATATGATTCCATGATAAAAATGTAGTAGCAAGCTTAAATTAGAAGCCTAATTTTGCATTCTATCATGTCACTCTTTCACTGAACATTAAGCAGCAAGGTGTTAGACTAATTTCACCCTCTCAAAGTCTCAAAAAGTTTTCATATATAATTACAAAACAAAGTTATTTTCAAAATATATCACATATGTACAATGTGCATAAACTGTTTCATTCCACTGAATTGAATTTTTTGGTGACTGATATAAACTCAACAGGATGTCCCTTTCAGAAAAATGCAAATGCTACAGTCCTTTTGGTGGTTATGAATTTTGCTTGGAGATCAAACTGAGTGTAGGTAACATGAAGTCAGGGTTGAACAAAAAGACAGGCTCTCTGTTATTTTCCCAATAATAGGTTTTTGATGAGGCTTTTCTGATTGTTAGGAACTCAGATAACACAGTGATGCATTCCAAACAAGTGAGATAAATTAAATTAAAATTTTAGGTGAAGTTAAGCTATTTAAAATTAAATCACAAAAAAAAAAATGACATGTGGCATAGTTTTTTAAATCTTGTCCATTTGTCTACACTACTTAATCTTGACCACATCTAAAATCACAGGTGTTGGCTAGGTTGTCAGATGAATGTACTTTCTAAGAAAAGACATGTGTTTGTAGATTTTGACAGATTTATGCCTAAGCTCAGCATAAATCCTTGGAGTAACCTGAAAAATTATTTTCTATTCAGTTCATAACTAACTGCACTGGGTTGCATAATAGCAATGGGTCTGCCATCCACTTTCTGTGTGAAAGTCTAGTGCCTGGAATAATCATATGAGGAGAAGATTCTTAATTTTTAAACTTTCCAGCACTCTTAAAGCTTTTTGGAAATTGATTCAATAGTATACTCCTACAATATAAACTTCCAAAACCAATTCCAGCTCAAACCTATTTTGCCAGCTGAACTTCTAAAATCCCACTATATAATAAAGTATTATCCAAAAGAGCATGAACGACTTATTGCATCTTTAGGCAAGTTGCACAGTCTCTGAGTTACCTTGACTACTCTTCAAATGCTGTGAAACCTATAGTAAGTTTGTACCTATACATCCGTCACTAGAATTTGGCCACTTATGTACAGCATCTTAAATATACAATTTTAAATATTCTGTGATACACTAGATGTCTCCTCACAAGCACATAATTAAACAAATATCCAATACTTTTTCTGCCAACACCATGGGAGTTGCCTGGCATAGGTTTCTGGCGTTCTTGGACACCTGCCTTTAAGAATTTGAACCTCATCCAAGTTGTGGTCCCTTCTAATCTGTCAGTATCAGATGAGGTGCTGTGAAATCTTTCAGACCCTCAGTCCCTAAAGAACTAAAGAAGGGACCACGACAGTCATTCACTGAATTAATATCAAAATCTTCATCAAAAAGGATTTTAAAATGTTGACTTGCACTTCTGAGTAGGGAGCATGTCGCACTTGTTCAAAGAGAAAGGGAAGCAGTTATAAGGAACAACCATGTCTCCTTCCTGCTCATCTATTTTAATTCAAATTGTTGCTCCTCTGTTACTTGAAACTCTCCTGAAACACAGAGTGGAAGGGAAGGGGATGATACTATATTAGCATCCTTTTGAAAACTGACATGTTTCAAAAAGTATTTGGCCTTTTTTTCCCACAGTTGAAATAATGCACTTGCAAAGATTTTTTTCCTATCAAACTCAAAATCAGCAAAATTCCTCTGGGATCTGCTGCTTTTCTTCCATAAAAGTAGAACTGCAGCACTTGATATATAGATAGAATTCATTATTGTAAGTGCAGACAAAATACAGTAATAGATATATATACAGATTTGCTAAGAGATATCTATATGGATGTGTTCAACAATCCATTAATAAATGTATTTATGACCCATATGTATGTATTTCATATTTAGATACATCTCTATGGATTAAAAGACAATGGACTAGACTCAGGGACTTACAGGAACACATACATATAAAATACTTACATGAATGACATCAAAATAAGAAAATTCAAATAAATTTAGACTTTTTATCTTTACCTTGCATTTAATATTTTCCATTTTTCTCTGAAAAACTTCCAAGCAAGATCCCTTCCATGTGGATTTCGAGCTACGTGGATTATTACATCAATTGCATCCTGATCCAGGACAACTTCTGAGTTGAGAGACAAATTCAAAAGCCTAGTGGGAGAAACAAGGGAAAAAAACCCTGTTTAATTTCACCAACACATAGTCTAAAACCAGTCTATCAGAAAACTCTCAAAAAAAAACCACAAAATCATTACTAAATGCCTTCTTTAAGTACCCAAGTGAGCTCAGTGGTTTATTTCTATGATTTCAAAGACCGGACACATTTGCAAATCAGAAAAATATTGATGTAAAAGGATTTCAGAAAAAGCTGAGTGGAATTTTATATGTGTATTTTTATGAAACTGGTAAGATCAGACTGGTCAAAACATTCAAATAAAGGATATGCTAACCAAAAAAACAAAACAAAACAGCAATTATAATAGGATTTCAAGTATTTTCAATGAATATAGGAATATCTGGAAGCAAAAAGACATAATATGTGTCAATTTTCATATGTATTAATGCACAAACATAAGGCAGTTTAAACAGACAATAACCCTGTGCTTGAAAAGTAAAGTTCTTTCATTTAGACCAAAGCTCAAGTGATGATCCACAAATGTTGACATGATTATTAGCAATAGGTGAAATATATATAACATTTGTACCTATTGAGCAAGTTCCTGTCATCGCTGCATGTTAAGGCTTCTAATAATATTTTCTTCTCAGACACTGCTGTAGTAGAATGAAATTTCATCCAGATGAACTCCCATACATCTTCATCCATCAGTGAAACTCCTGTACAGTAGACAATGTCTCTCACATTGAGTGGGATTCTAAAAAAAAACAACACCAAAACTAGTAACAGCATTGTGGTAATAAACATCTTCTAGATATTAAAAACATAGACTCTTAAAACGTTTTGGGTTGAAAAGGATCATAAGACCGTCTAGTTCTGACCCTTCCAACACCTCCCAGTAAATCAGGTTGCCCAAGGCTCCATCCAAACTGACCTTGAACAATTCCAGGAATAAGGAGATACAATTTTCTGGGCAACCTGTTCCAGTGCCTCACCACCACAGTAAAGAATTTATCCCTTAAATCTCCCCTTAAAATCTCTCTCCCTAAATCTCTCCTCTATCTAAGGAGGATCACTACATTCATGAAACGCCAATGTTAGAGTGCAACAGTAATCTTCTTCTCTTTTGAAAATTACATTTACATCTCTGCTGTCACCAGAATCTCCCAGCTCATCCTAATGGACTTTCTAATGGGTAACACATGCTTGCCATTCTTTTTATAACACTGTCACATTGTCAAGAGACTATAAATTATAGTCATCTGGTTCATCAGCACATAACGTGCCACATAACCTGCAGGACAGGTAACATAAGCTCTCCAAATTAGCACGGGATCTTATCACTTTGTTCCTGGGCTCTAAGCCAAATCTCTTCTTCTTGTCCCTAGTACTGTTTTTAGAACAGGAGCTGACCAGATAGAAACTCCTCCTTGCTTGTGCTGTAGAGTGTTCCATCTCCATACAGTAAAATACAAGTAAGGAAGAATGTGATGAGAAAATGCTACTTTAAAATGGTGTTTTCAAGAGTGAAGAAAATAGGAGGAGCTGTTAATTTTTTCAGCACTTTAATACCAGTACAAAACCAGCTATGTCATAGGATGGTTGTGAACTGTGATTATTGGTTAAGCAATATAAACTCAGACTACAGTTAAATGAAAGCTTCTTGAAACCGAATTCAGATCTAGTATAAGATGTGCATATGCACCATTTTCTTCTAAAATCAATGTGAGAACATGCCCATTCTACAACTATGACCACACAGCTCAAGCAATCCCTACATGTCACTGACACACAGGTATGATCTCCAAACTAAGCACAGCTCCTCCCTCTTGATGCTTCCGCTTACCTTCTTAGTTTTTTTCCTCTCAGTGTTTAGATGACCTAAAATGCTTGGCACTGCAAAAATTAGTAATTCTCAGATTTACTCAGGATCAAAGTGTTTTGGCTTATGAATGGTCTGTGCAACTGCTTCTGTGGTCCCTATAGGACTGCTATGCCAAGAGCAAGGAAACCACAAAATCTGTAGAGCTGACCAGATCCATCAAAAGAAACAGTGTTAAAACATACACTGGCACTGAAGAAAAGCAGTTATCACTTTCACCAGCCTTTCCATACTACTGAGATTTGATTCCCAAAAACTGAGTTAACATTAGTAAAATGTGAGTTTGGGTGACATTTACAGAATTATTCATGTGTGCTAGGTGCTGAATTTCCATTTCACTGTAATGGAATTTGTACTTCTTACTTGAAAGCTTACCATTAAGCTCCTGTTGCAATATTTCAAACATTAATGAATATCAACAGTTTACTTTTCCTCCATTTAACCTTTCTTTCAAAAAGTGCATGCAAAGGAAACTGCATATAATTGAGTCTGTTACAGAAAATTAAGACTACATATTTAAACACAAGAAATCAAGACATACTAAAATTAATGGAGCAGATATTTAGCTGCTGCCTTTGTGTTAGCTTACATTAACTCAGAATGAGGCCTAAAGTTTTTTAAATAACTGCAACTCTCTCAAAACTTCAGTTATTAATTACAATTACATAAATATGCAGTGTATATACATTCTACTGCATAGAAGCTGAAAGTGATATTCATTATCATAGTGCCTTGATTTTGTGATACTTTGTCCTTAAAGCACAACTTCCTTACCAGTTTATGTTCTTTATTTGCTTTTAACTTGGGATATAATACACTGACAGCAGCCATAAGAACATATGCTAAATCAAAAGGACTAAGGGATGCTATCCTGACGGTCAGACCAAACAACCCGTTGCCCCAAATGTGTCTTATCATATGTACCATATCTGAATATGAAGGACAACTGAACTCAGTCAAGCCCTATTTCAATGAAGGAAGGACTTTGTATCTTGACACCTGAACACTAAATCAGTTTTTTACAAGCACACATAGTTCCTTCTGAGTTTTGCTGGCAGAAATATTATCTTTGGTTGTCCTGGGTTCAGCAGTAGCAGTCAATTTTTCTCCTTCATGGTAGCTGGTGCAGTGCTGTGTTTTGACTTCCAGCCTGGGAACAGTGTTGGTGATACCGATGTTTTCGGCTGTTGCTAAGTGATGTTTACCCTGACCAAGGACTTTGTGAGGCTCATGCTCTGCTAGGGAGGAGGGGAAGCCGGGAAAAAGCAGAGACAGGGCACCTGACCCAGGCTAGCCAAAGAGGTATTCCATACCACAGCACGTCATGCCCGGGGTGGGGGGTAACTGGGAGTTACCCGGAAGGACATGGGGTCTTCTGGGTCGGACTCGTTTTTCGGCAGGTGGCATCTTATTCTCTTCCCTTGTTATTTTCCCTTATCATTGTTGTCGTTGGTGGTAGCGGTGGTGATTTGTGTTGTACATTGGTTGCTGGACTGTTCTTTTCTCAACCCGTGGGAGTTGCACTCGTTCGATCCTCCTCCCCATCCCTCTGGGAGCGAGGACGGGGAGAGCCCCGGGGGGGAGGCCTCGATTGCTTCCAGCCCAGCACCACTCACTGGGAGTGAGTGAACAAGCTGTCTGGCTAGGTTTAAACCACGACATTGGTTTACTGCAAGAATGGTGATCCAGCCAATAGATACTTTAGGGAACTATAAGTCACCTGGAAAAGGTAATTATGTTTTTTGGTCGATTGTCCCATTACTTCAGATGGAAGGACTGCCACTTTGTGTTTGGCTAGTAGAGTCAGCAGCAGAGGTACCTAGAAGAGGATGTCTAACCCCAGAAAGGTCATCATTCCTCACTTGTGAGGTTTACAGTCTTGGAAATTTACAGTAAAACATCTCAATTCAACAAGCTTTCCCAGCCCATTCTCACCTTTTTATGTTCTAAGTGCAAACCGTAGTGATTTTAGCAGTAGTGCAGTCACTAAGCACAGGATCATTTGAATGCTCTGGGAAGGAAGGAGGAGTTAAGACATATGATAGCACTGAGTCCATGCCCATAGGTAATAATATACTTGCAGTGTCAACAGATCTACTCAATGTCATTCAACCAATTGCTCCAGGGAAGGTCTCTATCTATCAGCTAAGTCATTAGGACAATGTGAAAAAAATCATCTACAAACTAAGACATCAAAACAACACTGATTTAAAAAGACTTATCTTCAGAAACTACAAAACTTACAGCTGTGAAAAGGTACAAATTACTCCTGTGAGAGGCCTATAATCAGGACTGTAAAGAGCAGGGTTCTTCTTGCGGAAATGAAAATTCTTTATGAAAATGCAAATATCTCAAAAGTAACTTCTTTTTTAACTACTGCCTCAACAGAGAGCTCTCTAATTGAATTTTCTCCATTTATGGGGATTTTTTTGCTTTCCCTTTTCTCCAATGATTATGGGCCAGTATTTCATTGTTATCTAAACATGTGAAATCTCCCCAGTCTACAGATTTTTTAATTTTATAGCTTCGTGGAAAATGTTTCTCTAAAACTGCAGTTCCAAGGCACTACATCAACATGTCAAATGTTTGTCCCCTGTATTAACTGAATCAAGTGGATAAAATTACCACTGTTTTAGTATGGCTTAGGTAGTAAGCCATAACACCTAGTAACACTGCAGAACGTATCCCCTTGTTATATTAAGCTTCATCTGGGCTTTCAAGGCTGCTCTCATTTTTAAAGAGCTAATATGATTGATGGATACTTCAGAAGAATAAAAATAAAGATTAACTTTTGAAAGCATAACTTTAAATGGCTTTTATTTGAATACTGATCCAATTTATTTAACTTTATTTTTCTTGCTTAAGAGATATGACGGTAAGAATGAAATATGTAGCTAGCAGAGCTCATGTTTAAAAATTAAACACTTTGGGAAAAAGTTAAAAATTAAACAGTCAGAAAAAATTAATTAAAATCGTGCTGTGCCTTTACGGAGATTTTTTTTTTCAAGAGTGAATAATAAAGCTCTACAATGAGCTAAGAATAATCTTCTAAGATATAATTAATTGCTACATACTTGCTCCTATTTAAAGTATGTTCTAACAATTGAAGATACAGTTATAAAATTGGACCATAATTATTTATCTTCTGGGCAAATTGTGTTCTAATTTTTTAAAACATGATTGCACACAGTTTAGACAGTTCTTTGATTAACTGACAAATTTCAATACCATTCAGGCTACTATTTGACAAAGAAAATTAATCAGAAACATCTTTATTTTTGTAACTATTTAACATTTAACTTCAGCCTATTTCTTGATGAGTATATTTATAGTCTTGTTTAACAGGTTACAAGACTCAGATAAGTAGTAACAATGAAGTATTGGTACTTTGTTAGCAAATATGTAACAGATTCTGTTATAAGGAACAGCATCACACAAAGTTTATTTTCTTAAGACATCAGTCCCAAAGCTTATACCCCCATTTTCTTTTTCCAAATTCCAGAAACCATGCTGCTGGCACCAGTGTGCACACAGAGGAAAAGAGGATCTTCTGCCATAGCACCCAGTCTGAAGAGAAAAGGCAGAATTTCCCTTTGAAAATCAAGGCACAGAGCTATGATGGGCTTGACATACAGGTGCCTGTCACACACTGAGTTCAAGGGATGCTGATGGAGGATGTGGCTTTTCAGGGTGTCAGGCTATGCACAGGTGCCATGTCCTGGTCCTGTGCTTCTAAGCTTCAGGTATCGCATGCATCTGACAGAGGCAGGCAGAGAACACCTCAATCCTCAAGTGATGGCTACTGCTAATGCTCTGAGTCATATGCCTTGTTTTGCCCTTTCTGAACTGTTTTTGCAACAAAAATACAGTCCTTCCTGGTCAATTGTTTTAAAAAGTTGTGGAGAGATCATTCCTGAATGAGAAAATTGGAGATTAATTTATCTGATTTAAGGACTGCAGATTAATTGCTGCTAATCCATAATCACTAGATATAGGGTAATTTTATTGTGATTTTACACAGAAGTCAGCTACCTAAACCTGCTGCCCATAAAGCCCAGTTTCATCTTTCACAAGACAAAATCCTGCCTCTTTTCAGACATACTCCCCAGATGGTCTTTCAGAGCACTAACTCCTTGATTAACTCACGCACTCAACAGTGTTTTCTACCTTCTTAAACAGTTTTATTGACTTGAGTGCAAGATTCTACTCAAATGTTGTAACAACCTATTAATTAGTTAATTCACTTCAGCAACATTGGCTGGCATTCGCTGGCAAAGCTCCAGTAACATTTCAAAATGCATGAAAAGCGATGCCTGAATTTTTTCAGCAATTAAAACTTCTAGGGATCGATAACATAGAAGGGATCCATTTTATTGTTTTATATTTATCAGACATTCATGTGTGAAAAAAATTAGAATAACTCATTTTCTCATGTTTGCTGCTAATGATTTCCAAAAATAGCTGGTGGGCATCAAACCCATGTAAAAAGCTATTGCCTTTTCCAAGCAACTGAAAAAAAATTATTAACTTCTTGGCCACATTCCCGCAAATATTATGTCAGTGGTTAAACTTAAGTACATGTATAAGTGGTTTCAAGACTGTAGCACTACTGTGCACAGGTAAAACAAAGCAACAAGATTATGTATCTTGAGTCATTGGAGAAAGAAATAAAGGAGGAGGAAAAAGGAAAGAAAAAATGCTTTGTTTGGAAAAACATTTGATTTTCTATCACCTAAGCCAGACTTCATTGAAATGATCTCAATTAATGACTGGTAATTTGTTATTTACCACTCCCTCAGATCTATGGATAGTTTAGTTTCTGGATGTGTTACAGTATCCTTTACACTCCTGCAGCGCAATTTGTTTTTCTGGTGGTATTTCCATAGAGTAATTAAAGGTCCATCCAAGTAAGTATGCTGCCAATTTAGGCAGGTGGATGGACATGAATCCATTGTTTCTTGCAGAGGAAATACAAATTCTACACAAACAAGTATGAAGATTTAGTACTCTTAAGATAGGCTTGCTGTTTATCACTGTCTTTGTCCAAATTATGTGATAAAATTCATCTTACTTCATTACTTGCACCTTTCTTAAGAGTGATAAAGAATTAACTAGTGTTTCTAACAGTCACAGCTATGTGACAAAGTCTTTGAAATGTCAATCGGAAGTCACTGGAAAAGCCTATATCCACAGTAATGCACTTAAAAAGAGTAAATGAGGTAACTGAGTACTGGAATGCAATAATCCAATATCCTGAACCCAAAGTGGCTTATCTGTAGTGCAAAACAGCACACAGATGTGTTCTGACTTGAAACCACAGACTGAACAGGAAAATTCACTGCATATTCCCTTTGAAGAGATCTCTGGTCCAACCTCAGCACCCCAAGACTTCTCAGAACAATCTGGATGATTAGAGACCAGAACATATTCAAAATATCTGGATTTGCATTAAGGATCATCTGGCAGTCTGTACTCCTCCTCATTTACAGACAGACAAATGAAAACTTCATTAACTCATGGGCCACAAAATGGATGCTGACTTCTGTCTAATTCAGTGCAGCAGGTTGAATCCCACTGCAAATATTATCTACTCATCTTAGCACTGTTTTCCTTGAAAAAAGAGAAATAACAGCAAAAAAAGAAACCCCATGTTTTCCTATCTGTTCTGATAGAACATGTAGACTGAATGTAGACCCACAATTGTAAAAAAAAAAAAAAAAAAAAAAGAAAAAAAATTAGAGAAGTATTGAACATTAGCTCTACTTATCAAATAGCATAGTGGGCTTAGATCTGTTGATCAAAGGTTAGCAGATGTTATCAACCATAAGGTCAGCGTAACAACTGCAAGGACAAGAGACACCAAATTTGCAGACACCAGAATGCAACCCTCACTCTACACATTTGATGTACTAGAATATTGGATTTTTATTTTTTCAATTGATGATATCTGCAAGGCAGTATTCCAAGTAAACAAAACTTATCAGAGCGCTTGTGAAAGAAGAATAACAGTAAAAATAGTAAAACTGCATCAAACTAAAAATCATCCCAAAGTGATATGAAACCCAGATCAATCAAATGCATTTACTGTGCGTTTCTCTTCTAAGTAGCAAGTAATGCGGCCAGAGGTAAGGGCCTCAAGCTGTTCCAAGGGAGGTTTAGATTGGATATTAGGAAAAATTTCTTCACCAAAGGATAGCTAGGCATCAGGAAAAGCTTCCCTGAGAAGTGGTGGCATCACCATCCCTGGAAGTGCTCAAAAACCATGTAGATGAGGCTCTCTAACTTAGTAAACGTAGTTAGAGGTTTAGTGGTGGACTTGGCAGTCCTGGGGTAATGGTTGGACTTGATGATCTTAAAGGTCTTTTCCAAATCAAGCTGATTCTATGATTCAAAGTTTTCAAGGGGTATTTAGGCAATTATTTAATTAGTTTCCATTTAAAAGCAACCAATAAATAGTAATGGCTACATTTCAGAAGAAGAAAAAAATAAGAGCAAGCTGAAGTGATTATGGGGCTTCCAAAGGATCCAGTTAACATCTTAAAGAAACATCAGCACATAAATGCATCTGATGCAATACTATCATCTCCCACTGCTCACTGCTGAAAAAGAATAGCATCACCACAACACTCCTTTTTCTGCTGAAGGCAAAATCAGCTGTCTCAGATCAAAGCAGTTCTTTCACATGTTCTCGTGTTCACACCATCCTCTCTAACTTTGCCTGAAGCAAGCATATATCCACAGTCCACTTTGCCAGCACAAATGTGTACGTGGCAACCTGTAGCTGATGGATGGTAACAGTAGCTGGAAGAAAATTATGCCTGCACTCAGAGAGAGGTTTGCAAAGACATGCTTATGTTACCCATTGTCATGACGTCTCCTGTCAGGAGTTTCCAGATTGCAGCTCTCCACATATTCTTTCTCAGCCTCAGAAATACATGCTTACTCAGTGTATCCAAGGCAGAAAGTATGAAAATGCTAATCCTCTCAGAAACATGTTCTTCTTTCAGAATAGATATGCATTGAAGGTTAAAGGGGTTAACAAGGCTGATTCTCAAGCTCAGGCAGGCATTGTATGACAATTTTGTTAATTTTTTAGGCTGAACCACAATGCTGTTACATCTAAGAAGTGTGAATAATGTATTTCTTCACACATGAAAGAGCTTCACAGGGATGAGCTCAGTTAAATGAAGGTAGAAGCAAACATCTTAATTTTCAGCCAACAGTAGCTTCCCTTGTACAGCATTCCGCTGTTGACTGAATCCCAGTAACCTTACATTCTCAAACTACATGGGAAATTTCAACATGCTTATATGTTTTCTACTAGGTGTGCATTCTTCTGAACATCATCATGGAAGTTTCAAGGATTTCCATTGCTCCAATACAGGAATAGCATACATCTCAACAGAGTAAAAATGTTCGCATTCATATCAACTAAGAAGTCATAAGTGAATGCAGATTACCAAGCAAAACGTTCTGGAGCCATCAACCATTTTAAAAGAAGAAAATTACTTAAATTCAGTTATTAAAAAAAATGTAAAACATGCATTGAAGTCTAATCTCATGTTTTCAGCTGAAAGAAGCAATCACTTCCGTTTTAACAACTGAAAGGATTAAAATATGATGTCAATACCCAGACCAGTCCAACCAGATGTCTCCTTTATGGCCTCTTCTATGCGTGCTATGTTCGGTTTGCTCCTTGTAAAGCCAAACATCTAGAGTTATTTAGCTATAACTTTTCAGAATTATGTTGCCTGCTTTAGCATTATGTTTTGCCCCGCAAAAGAGGTAGCGAGCAGTACCACCTAAAGCCCTTCGCATGCAAAAAGTAATCATGATATTTTAGGCACTCAAGCCTCCCTCCCTGATATGAGTGCTCTCACCTTTAGGCTGGAGAACTGTATTATTTCTCCTGATAAGGAAGGAAATTCCAGTGGCTGAACTTCAACTAGAGGAGGAAAGTATGTTGCAGTGCCTTAATACTGTCCTGAACACCTCACAGATTAGTCATCAGGGTGGTATTCTACATATGGCAGATGCAGGGCTGAGGTACTAAACTGAAGTTCTACCACAGCCTCAGAATTACTGCTCAAAAGAAGGTTGAGGAACAGCTTCTCCGCCAGCTGTATTTGAAAAGAAAAGGAGCAGACCTTTTCCTGCTTTAGTGACACTTTTGAAAGGCATCTTTTGCAAGGATCCCTATGATCACCATTTACATATTCATTTGATATAGGTATCTTTCTGCCTGTAGTGCTAGACACTAAGAGGGCCCACTCTCGCTTCACACAGTCTCTTGGTAAGAGGCACTTCACTCAGCATGGCAGTTACCACCAACTCATTAAGAAGTTCCCAAATCCCCTTGTGAGAAGTATAACTCCAAGCATTTGAGTCTGCCCTGTGAGCCAGGCATCTGAAAAATGAAGCACTGCAACACCAAAGTCACTTGAGAAATTAACACTTTCGAGCCTCTCAGATGACCAGCATTTCATGTGTGAAGGCTAACACTGCACATCACATGTATAGGTTTGTTTTTTTTTAATAATTCCATAAGAAAATCTGAAGTCCTACATTTTAAAATCTAATGGCTTTTTACAAATACTGCTGGAAACACAAAAAGGAACTCTGACTTTGTGCTATAAATGACCATTATTTTACTAGAACGGTGGCAAATTATTTTCACAGTAAAGAACATGTAATTACAAAGTACAAACAGTAACTGATTATTATGATTATTTCAATCCCCTACCGAGAAAAGTAGATGGTAATTAATTTCTGGACCTACCAGATTAAATATAATTACTAAAAAGCACAGCAACTGTAGGCATATGCTGGTAAAACAGTTAGATATCACTGTATTTGTTTATTACCCAACACTTTATCCAT
This sequence comes from Pezoporus wallicus, assembly GCF_028554395.1. Taxonomy (NCBI): domain Eukaryota; kingdom Metazoa; phylum Chordata; class Aves; order Psittaciformes; family Psittacidae; genus Pezoporus; species Pezoporus wallicus. The sequence continues at coordinate 6,528,414 of NW_026642361.1, forward strand.
AATTAAATGCTACAAGTAAAACAGGAAGAACATTTCAAAATAACTTCTAAAAAGCCACAGATTAAAAATGTGGCTAAAAAGTTATGAATTTTAGCATTCCTACAGTATTATTACTTGCACATTCTCTCTAATGCTTATTCAAACTTTAACTGCAGTAACTGCCAGGGAATCAAAACCTTCTTTGCATGATTTAATATCTGTGCATTTATGTGATGTTCAATACCACATATTAATTTAATACTACCCTAAGTTTGTATTGATTAGAATCTTGGGACAGAAGCCTATTTCCATAGCCTCTACTGCTTTGAAGAAATTGTGTTCCTCTTATCATGCACTGCTTGTGAGTTAACTCATACGAAACACACCATCTTCCAGACTAAGGTTTTTGTGACAGGATGGGTGGAAAGGTTGAAAATTATCCTTTATTTTTACTCTTGTAGTCAAACTCAAATTATACTTGTATATAAAAAATATCTCTGGGCTTTCTGGAGCCCTGTTTTCTTGCTCTGCTATGGAAAACACCAAGACTAGGCTTTCTGCAAAGCATGAGACAATGTCTGTGTTCTGTTTCAGAAGAGGAAAAGACATCTATCTACAAGAACTTATAGAGCAGTTTTCAGCAGATACAACCTGATTCATTGCTGATAAGGAGTGGAACAGGCAAGGATATATATAGTTTCTGTACCTGTCACCAGCTTTCCTCACCAGTTGTCAGAGAAGTTTGGAAAAAGATGGGCAGCATGAGTTTCCCTTTCTTTTTAAAAAAGCAAGCTTTGAGATATTCCTACAGATTCTGAGGTGGCTGCAGCAAATTCACAGATAGCTGTTAAAGGCATCAATCTGAGCAAAACACTTGACTGATGAGAAAGAATACAAAATGGCACTTGTTGGATGTGCTCTCTGCATGTATCTTGTACTTATCTGCTTGCCTTTTGCACTTAAAATAGCTATTGTCTCTGAAGTGCTAAAAGAGGCAGAAGCATGACTCAAACACCATGTTAATTGAATCCTGATTGCAGAGTCACCATAATTTTCCTGGTGGAAAAGCAGGTAAAACAGCCCCTGCTTTACTTTCAGGTTTTGGTCTGAGTTGGTTTAAACTGAGCAAAGGTGATACGAGGCACCTCTGATGCAGCAGGGATCTGAACGTTCTTGAGAGAATATTGACAAACCCCTACAAATGTTGTTACTGCAAAAAATAAGCTGATTTTATGCCTACCAAGCTGCTACTACTAGTAGCATTTGCAATATTGTTTGAATTTAAGTAGATAAAAAATGAGTCAGCTCATACGTTAGTTACATTCAGTTTGTCAGACTGCTCTGAGAATAGTAACTGGTAAATTCTGGGGTGGGCAGTTGAATAAATAATCTTAATAAATAAATAAAAACACATCTTCACCTTCTTTGTAAGTTGTACCCCTATTTATCGGCTGCCTGTCAATCTGTATTCTATAATTACATTATTTACTGCAGCTCGTTTTCAAAACTGTACAGTTCCTTTGGAGAAATGTACTGCTTTAACTTTGCACCTGTTCTCTTCTTCTGCCCTGCTGTGATGCTTTTATCATAATATTCGTCATATGCTGGCAACCACAATCTTGTGCTCCCAAGAATAGCCTCATAGAAAGGCTAAGATGAATCTTCAGATGGCTCCTTAAATTTATTCCTCTCTTGTTATTGTTAGTAAAGCAATAAGCTTTTTTTTTTTTTTTTCCCCCTGTGATGCTTCCTTCTTCAATCCTGTTTGCAAGGATGAAGACACAGAGTAGGAGAAAGCTTTGCAGGATGTCAGCTTTTTAACACTGAATAATCTACTGCTGTGCATGCTAATAGATGGTGCTAGGTTTGATTAACTAATTTTGCAAATGAATATCTAAGTAAATTACTTTTGCATATTGTTTCCAATGATTCTTTCTCTTTTATCTCCTCATTGAATAGTTTCATAGTGATTGTTGCTGATGATTATAAGAGTTCATATAAAACCCCAGGGTATATATTTCATAGTAAATACAACTGGTATCATCTTACGCAAGAAAACCCTCCTGCTCACACACATCTTTAAAGGTGCATATTCATAGTTTCAAGATAATTTTTTCAGAAGTTTCAAATTCATATCGAAATGCAACTTCCGTTCATGGCAAGTTCATGGCTGGTTTTAAAAGACACTCAGGTACTTATGTAACTGGGTATGCCTGTAAAGGATTTTCAAACATTCCAAAGACAGACAGACACACTTTAATTGCAAACAATTAAATCGGCCTAACATGTCTTCGAAAAATCCTACATGTTTTTAGAGCTATTACAAGATTTGGACTAAAATTGTAAGACTTTTTCTCTTCTCTTTCTCTTTGTTACATCAAAGTAAAATATTTTCCTTCAAACCACAGTATCATGTCATGTACTTATGCAAATACTTCTACACCCATATTCCACATATCAGAAAATCCATCATTCTTTCTCAAGAAGTCATAACCAATAGGGCTTAACCTACACCCTTATTGTCCATAGATCACTACTCACTTAAATATTTGTATTTTCAGTAATTTAACATTTCTTAGATGCTTGCCTTTAAAATATAAACTCTATATGCCATCCATGGCCCACGTCCCCTTGCCTCAGCTGAATAAACCTGGGTCTGAATAGACAAACTTAGGTATTTGCTGTCAAACCACTACACTGCTGCTAATGCTCAACATATCAGTTGTCATATTATCCTGTCTCTGAAAACTTACACTAGCTTTTCCATGTGTTCCTGAATCACGTTGATTTCCAAGTCTTCACCCTTAAGTACTTCGTATCATTTCCCTCAAATACATCGTTTTGTTTCTTTTCTTTCTTCTCAATTGTTCTTCCTCTAACTTCTCTCAGTTCCTTTATCACTTGTCCCCTTCTGCTCTTTTGCCCTGACACAGGCTCCATGGCTGTCTGCCAATATGCTGTTCATTCATTTTTTTTCTTTTAAACCCCTCCTTAAAACTCATCTTCTTGCCTTCTAGCATATAATCATCTGACAGCAATTTAAAAGGAGTGGGCAGAGGCTACATGGGTGCCCCACTCACATATGCAAATTCAAATAATTCATTCTGAAGCCCCACAGACATTTTTAAATAGCAGCCAGCGACCTCTGCTTCCTTCCATACCACTCTGCAGAACAGGGCACTGCAGATGGGAGCAGGCAGGAAAGGAAGCACGCCAGCTGTATTGCCTCTGAGTAGGAGAAACAGGACATACACATTTCAGTTCCACTTACCGGTTCCTATTGCTAGAAATCCAATCCGAGATTAAAGTTGCAGCCTGCTGGTGACAGTGTTTGTTACCGAAGCTACAGGCCAACATGATGACTTCTCGACGCAACTCTCTGTCCAAATTAAAGAAAGCCACAAGGCTGCATTAATGAATGTGTTTGTTTACAAAAAGCAATTTTTGTAACAGTGGCAGCAACTGATAGTAGGGCAACATATCAGAGATAATCCAACTACACAAATTTTAGTGTCGATTTAATGCCTACAGCCGCTGCAACAACTAAAGAAAGGTTGTGAACCAAAACCAATCCCCATTTACACTTATGCATTCTTTCTGACCTCCGTGGTCACAAATCCAAGTCCTTAAACATCCAGTTCAGCCAGATATTAAATTAAGGCTTAGGAAATCATGTTCTCCAAACTAAAGAAAGAGGAATTCATCTCACAGCATGTTGCTGCTCTCCCTCTAACCCAGAAAGGAAAAACAGAAGGACAATAGAGCTAAGAAAGTATGACATGCTGAAGATGACACCAAAATTTAAGAAAGCGCATTATTACTACATCCCACAAAAATATAAAAAAAAAAAACAAACACAATAAAAAGAGAAATATAACAGTACTCATGTTGGTATGATGCTTGAACAAGCGATTTGTTTAAATTATTCGTTGGCCATCCAAGCTTGAGATACATTGATGCAACTTGTCTTAATATATACTCCTGAGGGAAGAAAGAAAAACATATTTGATGATAATTTTATTCCTTATTTGAAATTGAAGTACTACTGACTATTGAGGTTTTGGTTGGTTTTCTTTTTTTGTCAACCTCAATGTCTGATTTTCCAAAGATTTTCATTTGCATTTAGCAAAGCAATGTCTGCCTGTAATCCTTTCATTGCTATAGTGAGAAGTAATCTGTAGAACAGCTATTTGATTAGATGCCTAGTATAAGACAATTTATTGTTACAAACCTCATCAATTTAAAAGTTTATTACATGCTATTTTGAACTCACAATACACAACTGAAAATTTGCAAGAGTGTCAATAGCTTAATTTCTACTCTATAGCCAATCTCAACTACAGTGTGCATGTACACTTTTTAAAGAATATTGGTTCAATAGCCATAGCAAAAACACTGCAGAAGTACATTCACTTAGCTTCAGAATACAGAACAACGTGGCTGCAAAGTAGCTTTGTGCATTTAATGACACTATGCCTTAAGTTAAGGGTTTTGGTATGCTTAAAGAACAAAAAAAAAAAAAAAATGCCCAAGATTTATTTTAGTTAATTTTAGTTTTTACACAGGAGACATATTTACATATTCTGAGAAGTTGTGAAGAAAAAAAGTTATTGTATTCAGTTTGCTGACTGGAAAAAGATATCTGAGATATGAAGACCCACATAGGACAGCATATATTTTATTACTGTAGGTGCATGTGCATGTATATATGATGTCAACACAAAAGTAAATTCATAGTGCAGCTTTCTCTACTAGATACGTTATTCTGTGACTAATAAGACTTTTTATTTCCTCTGCTATCACCTTTGCTTGCAAAGCTCTCATCAGTAGTGATAAAACACAACACACCCATGAATTTTACTGGTTTTATTTATTAAAACTGTGTTTTCTTCAGACAGCCGTGTTTAAAAGTGATACAGCAATGGCAGGCTCATAAGAATTTTTCTGTACAGCTAACAACAGACTAAACATGCAAATTATTTCAACATCATTTTATATTAAGGCTCTGGTTTGCATGTAGACTTACACTGGAGGTTCATAAAGAATTTCAATGTGTCTTTATTAATCTGTAGTATTTGTTCTACAAAATTTCTTTTCCATGTCAGCAGGTAGCTCTATGTATGTGTGTGTATGTATATATATACTTGTATGTACTTCTATATGCATATACATACATGCAGCCACCTCTTGCTTCCTGTTGTCTGAGCATGTGGGTCTGTGCGTACACAGACTCACAAGCAAACCCATGTTTAAGCAAAAAGCACTTTTAAGCATTTCAGGCTTTAGGGAGTTTCTCCATTTGAAGGCTTTACAAAATTACATAAAATTACAGTACGTTGGCCTTTGAAAATACATAGCTTACATAAAATTCCTAATGAATTAAAAGCCCAAGAATTCATTAAGTGTCACTGGCTGCAATCAAGTCCTGTGAACTTCATAAAACATGCTTCAGTGTAGTTTCAGGTAAAATGTTAAAATGTTTGTCATGTCTATCTTAATTATGTACTGCTAGCTGTTACTGGTCCCTTCAGACCCAATTATGAATGGGCTTTTGATTCAATGGAGATCTAATCCTTGTTAATTAAGGTAACTGCATGGAATTCACCACGGCTTTTTGGATGAAATAATGACTACAAATCTTCACTTCAGTTGCATGCATCCTGTTGAGTTGTGTTTGCGTTTAGTTTCCTTGCTGAGCTTGGGCATCAACCTAAATATCGCTGTGGGGCTCCTCAAAAGAGAAAATCTGGAAACAGATTACTTTGGCTCTTTTAAGTGAAATACTTTTCTTGACATAATATTTTATAGGATAGATAATTGCCTTTCCTTCTGCTAATCATATATGCCTCAAACAACAGTTATCACTATTCAAATGCAAATGAACCAAAGCTTGACAACTGCTATGTTTAAATAAAGAATAATTAAGAAGAAAGCTAATATCCCTAGGTCATTTACAGTATATGACTGGGAATAGCTTAACTCCTGGCAATGAAAGGAGGTGGAGTAAGAGAAAGAAAAAGGATAGAAGGAAGGAAGGATAGAAGGATGGATGGAACAAATGAAGGACAGAAGGAAGGAAGGGTGGATGGAAGGACAGATGGAAGTAGGGACAGAAGAAACGAACAAGGACGGAAGGACGGATGGAAAGAAGGAAGTAAGGATGGAAGGAAGGAAGCAAGGATGGACAGAAGGACAGATGGAAGGAAGGTTGTATCTCTTACATTGAAGATGTTGTAGTTTTCTGCTCGGTCCAGCAATTTATCTAGAGGATAAAGAGCTCGGCTGGCAGCATGCCAAGGCAGAAAATCCTTCTCCTCTGAAAAGTATCTTATAATCTCCAAAGGGATATTCTGAGGCAAATAACCAGCTCTGCACAATAAAAGATATTAGTGTTAAATTGATTTTGCAGAAGATACCCAATGAGGCAAAAATTACTTTTTCTTTTTTTTTTTTTTCCAAAAGAAAAGGCAGAAAAACATTATAAACTTATTACACTAAAATGACATAAAAGACAACCTTACAAAAAACAGCAACTCACAGTCACTCCCAACATGTGCAAGCACACTTATGGATGAAGGAAGGCATGAATACACATGAAAGAAAACTAGACAAGCTATCCCTACTTTATGTGGAATCCTGTGGCTATGAAAGGCATGAACAATGAAGTAACTTACTTTAAGCAAAAGGAAGATGTCTACTGATTTGTAGGATACAAAGATGCCTGTATAATATCAACGACCCGAAACATTTTGCTTCAGAGAACATTTCTACTGGCCATAGGCAATTGGGAAGAACTAGTGGCAAGGAAGCATTTTCAGTTTCAGTTATCCTCCCGTCATTTTTCTCTCCTTTGCAGATACCTTAAGCCACTTTGAAATGACTTATCCAGTGACATCACTTTGACTAAGGATGTTTCAGCACTTTCTACATTAATTATGTTTTTTCAGGTGTTTATAAATCAATCAGAATTTTGTCCCACTTTTTTACAGTCACAAAAGACCAAAGAGAAGGTTACTCCATTTTACAGGGCTTTCTTATTTCTGAAGCAGCAGAGTATCATGAGGATGAGTTCTAGGTCTTAATAGTTTGTAAAGATGTGCAACCAAAATTACAGAGCTAGAAGCAAGCAGGATTGACTGCAGTTAAAAATCTTGGAGATAACATTAGCAAAGAGGTAAACTAGCTTGAAGTTGCATATGTGCAATTAGTTCCCAATGGGATTTGTGATTATTGTTACTGATAATTTGATTGACATGAGAAAGCGTGGAATATGGAACAAGAGGAATAGCTCTAGGTGACATGCTGCTTAAGGAATAAACAGAAGGATGTTTATTATAGCTGCACTAATGGACATTTAGGAATATGCTTCCAAAATTAAATCTCTCAATGCTAAGTGCAAAAAGGAAATCATCACTGCAAACCAAACAGATTATTTCTTTTTAAGCTTAACTTCCCAATAAAGACATGCAAGAAGTGACTCAGAGAGATGTATCTCTTATTCCTGAGCTCTTGGCTTTCCTAATCATTTTCAAAATCATGATACTTAGCTGATGATACTCATCCTGTTCACAACAGGAACTGTTACTCTCATCAGTCACGGCTTCTAACTTCCAAGTTCCTCAGCCCATTCAATTATGCCTTCCTCTCCTCCTGTCCCCCACTTTTACTGTTGTTTCCTGAACGGTCTATTCCTTCTCACAGAAACAGATTGTGGGAATGTTTGAATCAGTCCCAAGAGCAGGGACAGGGATAAGGAGAGGTCCTTGTGAATGACATTATTATATAAATGGCAACAAATTCATCACTTCAGATCAGGGAAAGTGGTTACGGGTGCTATGATCAATGATAAACTCTGTCAGCACATGTTTTTAATACTTTTCAAGTACAGCTTCTAGGTTGGACTTCTGAGGGAACTTGAGCAGAGACATATCTAAAATCCTCTTACAGTGGCAGTTAAGATAGGAGCACTTCCCCAGAGAAAACAGAAGTGTTTCAGCAACTTTGCCACTGCAGGTTGTTCTTTATATTCTACACTATTTTGTTGTATGGATGCCTACAGAAAACCATGACCATCCTATTCTTTCACCCTCAGCCACTAAGCCATGTTTATGAACTTCTTATTCCAAATACACTGCACTACCAGAGTATTTGCCATTTTATTGTTTCTGTCATTCTGTCCATTCTGTCAAGATGAGTACATTCACTGGTTTACATTTTTGTGTAAAATGTGGTATATATGCCATCAAATATTAAATTTATACCACAGCTTAAAAAGCTGTATTTTCATTCACAAAAAAAAAAAAAAGGAAACATTTTGGTAAGGTTGCTAATTTTTGGCATTCATATTTTGGAAAATAGGATATAAGGAGAAGCTCTGACCCTAAACCATAAAAGAGATAAACCAGAAAGTGTAAAATGGATTTAAAAGTCCTAGAACCTAGATCACAGGTCTAGGACCTGTGTGACTTGTCCTAGGAGTCACCATGACTATCACAACAATCGGGTTAGCAGAAGACAGAAAATAGCCAAAGCACCATGACTGTGGTGATCTACGCACTAGTATCCTGCATCTTCACAAAGCACAGTGTTTGGTTTCTTAAGCTTTGTATTTTACTACAGTCATATCCTTTAACTTTACATTAGAAGCTTGACCAGCACTGAGAGTAATTTCAAGACTTCTCTTTCCTAGGGGATACTGCATCCAGCAAGATGTACTGTCTCTTGAACAGTAGCAAACTCTCTCATCAGCCAAAGTGTGCTGGCACATTTCTAGGATTGTCCATCAGGAGAACCTTTCAAAGATGGTTACACAGGATCTGGCCAGAAAATCAAAGGAGGAAGGTATGGTCAAAGACTCACAAGTGTCACAGGACTTGTGACAAACACACACCTCCAGCTGGCTGACAACTGCTAAATGAAATCACTTGTGTCATTTATGGAGCAGGAAAGGACTAAGATGAGAAAAGAAGACAGAACACAGAATGAGTCTGTTCTGAGTATCTCTCTGAGCAATGGCATAAAACCACAGACCCACAGAAATGTTCAACAGAACAGAAATGTTTAACAGTTACTACTACAAAAATAATAAAAGTCACGGTAGCAACCTTCCCATCAAAGGAAAAAAAAGTAAAACAATTTCTCTGTCTGGAAATATTTACTCAAAGGCACTACAGAGTATAACATTAGTTAAGTATATACTCTACACATGCAGCTTGATTTATCACTCTCCCAACAATGTCACTGGAAGGTCAGTGGCAGAAATCCTTATTTTTCTTGTGTCTTTTTAGCCATCAATCATATTTCTATCCTTAAAGTCCAGCAAAATTACTATCAGATATTGCCTGCCAAAGTCCAAATACACAAGAGCCAGGGCTGAGACAAGGTTCTATTCCAGCTTACCCATCTCGAGGAAAATTGAAGTATTTTCTGTCACTCAGGCAATAACTGATTATAGGCTATACTGAAACCAGATAACAAACACAAACACTGCAGAAATACTGTGATGTCCAGTCTTATGTCTGGTCTGAAAAAGGTTTCTCCAGCTATGTCTCCAGTACCCACCTGAGAAACTCAGCAAGCACGTACCTACAATTGAAAAAAATCTGCAAAGGAGTCTGGGAGAGCCTTGGCGAATATTTTAACAGATAAAATAGTCAAATCAAGTGGTGTCAATTCGTAAACAGTGGACAGATGCATATTGATGTTCAGGCTAAGTACTTCTCAAGTGCAGGTTAAGAAGTTTACAAAACTTCACCAACAGCATCTGGATTGAAAACTGGAAGCTGGAAGCTGGAAGCTAACTTAAGAACACATCTAGTCCCTCTCCTACCCGAAGCAGATTCATAACAATGGCACTCCTAGCAAAAAAAAAATGTCCAGTTTTGTTTATATAGGCCTCTAGCTTTGGATATAAAATGAGCACTAGAATTTCAATACTCCTTTTCCTAGAGGCATAATATTAAGAACATTGTAACTCTGGTCTTTGGCCATGTAAATATTCACAGAAGAGTACCAACAGGTCAATTTAATGCCCTAAATGAAAGGTTGTTTACATAGCTTCAAGTATAAACTACAAAAAAACAGGAACCATGTATATTGTATTCTAGATTATTTACATCACTGGTCACACAGAAATAAGCCCAGATTTAAAAAGAGCCTCTACAAGCCATCTCTAAGCCAGCATTCATCATACTGAGACATGACTACAAAAGCAAAATTTAACCAAAACCATCACATTGGAAACACCTCAGTATTTTATCACTTTTTATATAATTGTCCTTACCCACCAATTTATCAGCGTGTCAATGATTCCACAGCCACCATTTCACATGAGAACTTTAGCATGTGCTAAAAACAAGGCAACACATGAGATGCGTCTTATCTGTGCTCCTAATTTCAAAGTTGACTGCTGAACTGAACTGGAGAACAGGAGAACAGGAACATAGACTAGCAAAAAGATCTTTTTAGCTATTAGACAGATTACTTCTAGACAAACATCCTGGTGCAGCAGGTATTTATGTCATAGAATCACAGAATCATAGAATAGTTAAGGTTGGAAAGGACCTAAAGATCATCTAATTCCAACCCCCTTAACACAGGCAGGGATACCTCACATGTTGCGCTAGGCTCTGTCCAACCTGACCTTGAACACTGCCATTAATGAAGCATTTACCACTTTGGGCAACATATGCCAGTGCCTCACCACCCTCACAGTAAGGAACTTCCTCCTTGTATCTAACCTGAACTTCCCCTGTTTAAGTTTAACTCATTACCCCTTGTCCTATCACTACAGTCCCTGATGAAGAGTCTCTGGCATCTTTGTAGGCCCCCTTCAGATACTGGAAGGCTGCTATGAGGTCTCCACGCAGCCTTCTCTTCTCCAGGCTGAACAGTCCCAACTTCCTCAGCCTGTCTTCATACAGGAGGTGCTCCAGTCCCCTGATCATCCTCGTGGCCCTCCTCTGGACTTGTTCCAACAGTTCCATGTCCTTTTCATGTTGACACCAGAACTGCACACAATACTTCAGGTGAGGTCTCATGAAAGCAGAGTAAAGGGGCAGGATCACCTCCTTTGACCTGCTGGTCACGCTCCTTTTAATGCAGCCCAGGATACGGTTGGCTTTCTGGGCTGCGAGCGCACACTGAAGCCGGCTCATGTTCATTTTCTCACCGACCAGCACCCCCAAGTCCTTCTCCGCAGGGCTGCTCTGAATCTCTTCTCTGCCCAACCTGTAGCTGTGCCTGGGATTGCTCCCACCCAGGTGTAGGACCTTGCACTTGGCAGGGTTAAACTTCAGGAGGTTGGCATCAGCCCACCTCACAAGCGTGTCAAGGACCCTCTGGATGGCATTCCTTCCCTCCAGCCTATCAACTGAACCACACAGCTTGGTGTCATCGGCAAACTTGCTGAGGGCGCACTCAATCCCACTGTCCATGTCAGTGACAAAGATGTTGAACAAGACCGGTCCCAACACCAATCCCTGAGGGACACCACTCATTACTGGTCTCCAGCCGGACATTGAGACGGACCACAACTCTTTGCACGTGGCCATCCAGACAATTCTTTGTCCACTGAGTGGTCCATCCATCAAATTGATGTCTCTCCAATTTAGAGACAAGGATGCCATGCAGGACAGCGTTGAATGCTTTACACAAGTCCAGGCAGATGATGTCAAGTGCTTTGCACCTTGTTGTTTTTCATGTGCCTTAGCATGCTTTCCAGGAGAATCTGCTCCAAGATTTTGCCTGGCACAGAGGTGAGAGTGACTGGTCTGTAGTTCCCCAGGTCTTTCATTTTCCTCTTCTGGATAGTGGAGGTTATATTTCCCTTTTGCAGTCATCAGGAACTTCACCTGCCATGATTTTTCAAATGTGATGGACAGTGGCTTAGCAACTTCATTCACCAGTTCCTTCAGGACCCACAGATGGTCCCATGGACTTGTCCACATTCAGGTTCTTAAGATGATCTTGAGCCTGATTCTCTCCTACAGTGGGCCTAAGGTCTTCATTCTCCCAGTCCCTTCATTTGTCTTCCAAGACTTGGGTGGTGTAGTCAGAGCACTTCCTGGTGAAGACTGAGGCAAAGAAGTCACTGAGAACCTCAGTCTTCTCCAAATTGAGGGAAGCCAGTTCTCCCATTTTCTTCCAGAGTGGGCCCACATTATCCCTAGTCTGGCTTTTGTTTACCATATACTTACAGAAGCCCTTCATGTTATCCTTGAGATCTCTGGCCAGACTCAACTCTAACTGGGCCTTAGCTTTCCTGACCTGATCCCTAGCTTCCCAGATAATGTCCCTGTATTCCTCCCAGTCCACCTGCCCTCACTTCCACCTTCTATAAGCTTCCTTTTTCCTTTTGTCTAAAGAGGCTGACGATGAACTCTGGTGAAAAGTGATATCCCATTTTTACAACAAGGGCAGAGGTGGAAAAAGACCTTTCAAAAGCAGCTTATTATATAATATCATAGGCACCAACCCTCAGCAAGGTGCTATTCTGCTTACACTGAAGAAATTGCTACGATGGCCATGGCTACAGAGAAAAGAAGCAATGAAAAGAAAAAGAAAGTACTGAACGTGATAATGAAATACTCCTCACAAAGTATTCCCACTAAAAATCTCATGTCAATCAAAAATGATCTTTACATTAAATGAGCTTTTAATGAATCAGATAAAAGCAGGAGATCTAGATTATATTATGAAACAGCGTGCATTCAGCTGCATTCTGACCTTGATTTGTTCTTTACACTGAGCGCTGAACTTATGGACAGATCCCAGCACATTCATTTTCCCCTTAGGGACAAAGTACCAAATGGTAGTGTAATTGCCAAGGGAAAATTATTACTCTGTTCTGAATTATTTCTATCATAAATCCAGCACCAGTCAAACAGACTCTGTCACAAAACCGACAGGGCTGCCGTACAGTGATGAGAGTCCCACATACAAGGGCACCATAAATCCCCTAGTCCCACCACCCAACAAAGTCATTAGAAGTCATGTGTTTAAATCAAAATTAGAAAATCCAAGCTGGCAGCAAACTGGTTTGCAATGCTGAAACAATGAAAATGAGGTGATTTACTTGCTGCTGGTTTAAAACTCACTCTCATCGTCTGTTTCTTATGAAATATGTGAAACCTGACTAGCTTTTTTGTCTGGATAATTTTGAAGGGGGAAAATGCAGCTCTTCAGAACACAGATGTATGACTCAGATCAGCTTCAGTTTTGTTTCTGCGCATGTGCAATATATGAATAACTAGACTTTAATCATTAACCCATAAAGGAAGTTCGGATACTTATTCATTGATTCTTTACTGTGTGAGTGGTGAGGCACTGGAATAGCTTGCCCAAGGAAGTCGTGAATGCTCCATGCCTGGCAGTGTTCAAGGCCAGGTTGGATAGAGCCTTGGGTGACATGGTTTAGTGTGAGGTGTCCCTGTCCATAGCAGGGGGGGTGGAACTTGATAATGTTAAGGTCCTTTCCAAACCTAACTATTCTATGATTCATTCTTTTCCTTTAAAATCAAGTATGTGGATTAGATTAATTCACAGAGAAAGCTGGTGCCAACGAACATTCACATTTAATTGTATTTTGCATTTTCTAACCCTATTCATTTTTCCTGGACCTACCAAGGACTGGTGACCCCACTGATATATTCAGGATATTCTTTCCCATAGTGCTTAAACAGCAGTTTTTTAACAGCTGAGTAAAAATGGGTATGTCGAAACCTCACACAAAAAAAAAGCTTTGAGCAAGACAACCCATGCAACAGGGAAACTAACTCTTGTAGTCACAAATTTCACCTTCCACTCCTGCAGGACTGGGAAGTCAAGATTAAAAATTTATGATGACTCACATTTATGTTCATTAAGGGAAGGTAGGAAAAGAAAGTTTTTTCATAGAAAACTACCAAGTAACCTGTAAAAAGAGGCCCTGTAATCTCCAGCATCAAAGAATGATCTGCATCACCTTCCACTCCCAGGGTCGAGCTGACTTAGGAGCAGGTAAGGACTCTGCTTTTCTAAAAGATCCAGACTGACTTGATGGAGGCATTATGATTTGTTCCAGCTCCAGACTTCCACATAAACAGGACAGGAATGCACGTGTGCTCTTTGATAAATTCAACAGCAAAATGCAGCTTACACACTCATTGTAAGCACTGAATTTAACCAGCATCCAGTCTCTCCAACATCAAAGGATTCAGAGAGTATAACAGTTTTAGGTGCAGCCTGCCTATTATTATGTTTTCTTACATGCAAAATATTTGAGGACTCTTCAAGTGACATTCAACTGCACATAAGAGCATTTGAAGCATCCTACAAAGTACAGTTCAAATTTAATGTAATTATCAGAGCATCACATAGCTTAAATTATCTTGCACAGTTTTAGAGTTGCCACATAAGCAAAGACTAATATTTGAATTAATCACCTTTGTTGAAAACATAAAAAACCCCCAACTTAAAACCTTCTGTGTTTGTAAAAATGCAACAAAAATTCCACAAAACTGGAGTTCAGTATCTCTCTTTTCCTCTTTTCCCCCATATAAAAAAAAAAATAAAATAAAAGGAATTAAAAAATAGTAATGTAAGATGAAAAGAAATGATCTTACTGCTGAAAATTAAGACTGCAGTAAGTTAGGTATGCCATGTTTTTCATCATCATGAAACCCTGATTTTTGAGATATCCTTCATGCACTTAAATTAACTAAAGAAATTTGAAAGTATTTCCAGAGCTAAGAGACGTCAATTTCAGATGACTCAATTATTAAAAGTATTATTTATTTTATTTCTTGATTACCTTGCTGGAAAGGGTACAATGAAACAGTCCTTCTATTCACTAAGTTGTCAAACAAGCAATGATATCTATGAGAGCATGTTTGCGCAAACTCAAAAATGAGTTAGTTTATTATTATTATAGAATCATGGAATGGTTTGGGTTGGAAGGAACCTTAAATCATTTAGTTCCACTCCTGCCACAAGCAGGGACACCTTCCACTAAACCAGGTTGCCCAAAGCCTCTCCCAGCCTGGCCTTCGAATACTTCCAGGGATGGGGCAGCCAAAGCTGCTCTGGGCAACCTGTTCCTGTGACTCACCTCCCTCCCACTAAAGAACTTCTTCCTAATACCTAATCTAAATCTACCCTCTTCCAGTTTAAAGCGACTACCCCTTGTCCTATCACTACAAGTGCTTGTACTAAGTCCCTGTCCAGATTTTTTATAGGCCCCCTTTAGGTACTAGGAGGCTGCTCTAAGGTCTCCCTGGAGCTTTCTCTTCTCCAGGCTGAACAAGCTCAACTCTTCATCCTGTCTTCACAGGAGAGTGCTCCAGCCCTCTGATCAACTCTGTGGCCCTCCTCTGGACTCACTCCAACAGCTCCACGTCCTTGTTATGTTGCGGGCCTCAGAGCTGGGCACAGTACTACACGTGGTGTCTCACAAGAGCAGAGAGGCAGAATCACCTCCTTAGACCTGCTGGTAGAGCTCCTTTTGATGCGGTCCAGCATATGGACTTCTTTCCGGTCTGCAAGTGCACATTGCTGAGTCACGTTGAGCTTCTCAACATCAACACCAAAACACCCCAATGTTTTGCTCCTTGGGACTGCTCTCAATCCATTCTCCACCCAGCCTGTATTTGTGCTTGGGATTGCCCTGACCCAGGTGCAGGGCACAATACTTTTTCATCTCTCTCTTTTTTCCTGTTCTAATGTTTATAATTTGCATATCAGTTAGCCAAGTGAAATATGTGTTTTAAAGCTAGAAACTTCATATGGAAAGCACAGAAAGCTGCTCTTGAAAATACAAAGACAAGCTGAATTTTGTTTACCAGAATAGCTATGGAATTAGGTATTTTTTCTGTAAAAGCAATTCCCTATAAACATATTTATAATAAAAGATTCTCTGAAATTCTCATACACTCTCTCCTATTTTCTTATCTCCATTTTACAGGAAGTGTGCAACAAAAACAGCATTCCAAGTTTCTCTAGTCCCTGCACAGACCCTCAGCCTAACACAGTCCTTCCTGTCATTACTTGTTTGACTTCTGTGTAAAGGAAAACACACTTCTAGGTAAATAGGGAGGAGCTAAACTAACACAGCATTATCAAGTGAAACTGTTTTATAAAGTCACCAACTGAAGACCAAAAACCTCCGAAGTACAGTCTGTACTTTGAATTCAAACATTCACCCTGGCAGTATATTCTGGCAAGCAGGTGGAGCATACACTCACAAAGACTGGAGCTTCTCTAGACAACAATCTTGGCCAACAGCAATCAGATGAGCCCAAAAAGTAAGATCATTTCTGAGAAGCAGCTGTGCAGCCAGGTGAAAACAGTAGGCAAAGCAGTAAGTAGCCTGAAGTGGCAAATGTTTTTGTTAATGATGATGAGGCATCAGCATTGTCCTTTCTAGCTAGAAAAGTTAGTTCTTGATTTTTATTCATATATACTTGTTGATATTGGGAAAAGAAAGGGTGTCTAGAACAGTACCTCCAGCCTCTCAGGGTGGTTTGTTGCTCCTACCTTGACCAAGGAAGCCATAGAGTCCTTTGCTCCCCATTCTAGTCCTGTCAGACCCTCAGAAGGAAAAAAATAAAGTGTTTCTGGGATAAGGTGCAAAAAAAAAGTGTTTATTGTGAAAGGGCAGGTGAGAGAGGTGAAGAAAAGGGCCAACAAGGCAGCTGTGGGGAAGAAAAAGGGGCATATAATGCAAGGAAAGTACAGGGAACAGGTGTATGTCAGGTAGGAGAAGATAGGGTCCCCACAGAATGGCATAAGTTGTGATGCTGGACAAAGACTTCTCCCTGCCTCACCAACACACAGATTTTTGAAGCCATATTTGCACCTCTCATCCTCCTTTCCAATACTCAAGGTTGCTAAGAAGCCTTTACCAAGCTCCACTCATGCCACTCTCTTCCTCTTGTTTAACCTCAAACTCTAAGTTAAGCGTTCTCTTGAAGTGCAGCCTGGGCCTGGTTTAAATAATGTTCCCACAACAAATTTCACAGACTGTTCTCCTCCCCTGTCATTACACAGCACTCCCTGGCATCTGCACTGCAACATGGATACATCCATACCAAGCTGACTTCAGAGACCAGCTTGAACCATAACAGACCAAGACCATGGAGTGAAAAGACAATGTGCTAACTACCATTAGCTAGAAATAATTCTTTCACTCCCTTGAAAACAGAGTCATGTTTTTCTGACAGTTTATTCTGGTTCATCCAAGAACAAATTTAGTGTAATATACAGGAAAAAAAATAACAAAAACACAAGTACTGCTACAATAATTGAGAAGTACCAAAAATAATTGAAGCGTAGGCAAATTTTGTGGGGATGTACATTAACCATATCATCCACTTCTACAGGATAGATGTATACTAGACCAAGACCTACCCCTCCACTAAACACTCTGCAGAGAACTCAGGTCTATCATTTCTCTTTTGTATGTGCTGAAGTTTTCTCCTACTTCTTCTCTGGCTCTGAGCAGGATGTCAGTCCAGGATGTTCTCGCAGCACCAGCACTTCCCTGGAATGTGCTGTGCAATTTGCTTTATTGCTCTTTACTACACAGCAGAATTAGATGCACATATAATACATACTGTGAAAGCAGAACTGACTTTTGTGTGCTTACTCTTAAGAATCGCTTTGATTCTTCCTGTACAAACCTATGCGAATGTTAGCTGAAATGTGTATCTCCACATAAAGCAGGTATCAAGGCTTTGAGACATCACAGAACATATGGACTGTCACACAGCATATGGAATGAATGATGGCTACATTAAAATATTTGTAGCTTTCTATTTTCTCTAAAAAAGTGCAGCTGCTCTGCCCCATTGATCAAGCATTTATGCCAAAGGAAATGAAACAACTCTTAGGGAAGCCGTATCTAAACCAATTGCTGGTGAATCATCACCAAAATTTGCTTGACAGTGAAAGAGTTACTATGGCATCTGCTGAAATAATTTAGATGAGGCCTCATTTATTAAAATAGTAAGTCTATACCACTATTAACCAAGCACGATACAAACTATTGATGTAATACTCACTCCCTTGGGTGGTACTCAGAAGCACTAATTAAGGGAGCTGCTGACATATCTGTTGTTTGCCTCTGTGTTGAACTATCAAATGTGACCAGAAGTAATAATGAAGGCTGGAGTTAAAATGCAGTTTATTCATTTAAATGGACCCTACATGATTGTTTATGAATACCGGCAGCAAAACAAGGTCAACAACCCTGGATGTGGCTGTTAAAATTTTGAAGTACATTAATTGGACTAGATGAGAACTTCTACCTTTGTCACCTATTTACTATCCAGCCCCAGAATTTTAAATGGTCTTCATTGACTTTTTCTGACATTACACTGAAGAGGACTTTCAGTAATACAAACAAGTGTAACATGGAACCAATTAGCCCAGATATGCTGAAAGTTTTCAAATGCTACAGTAAATGAAATCTTAATCTCTGGAGAAGAAAAACAACAATGAAGATCACTTCAACTCCACAGTTTAGTTTTGTTAAGTTTCCAACAGCAACTTCAAAGAACAGTCTTCCAATTTAGCAATAATAACT
The DNA here is from genome assembly GCF_028554395.1 of Pezoporus wallicus. Classification (NCBI taxonomy): domain Eukaryota; kingdom Metazoa; phylum Chordata; class Aves; order Psittaciformes; family Psittacidae; genus Pezoporus; species Pezoporus wallicus. The sequence continues at coordinate 6,546,955 of NW_026642361.1, forward strand.
CTGGATTTTATATGGAAGCTTATAAAGCAGAGGCTTAGTTACAAGATTAAGTTTCCAGAAATAAGATCGGCTAATCATTTTGGGGGATGGCACTGCCTCAGGTAGTTGAATGGATAAGATGATGGCAATACTCCACACCCAGAAATTAATTTAAGGAATAAGGAGAGGGTGGGCTTTGATTTGTTGGGTTCTTTTGTTGTTGTTGTTCTCTTGGGGTTAAAAAAATAAAACAAGAGTCCTAAAGATACGATGTTCCAGATCCCAAAGGCTATACTTGGTTAACTGGGACTTACATTTAAAGTGAATTTCTCTTTCGAAGTTGGTGAGAAGGTGATCTGGAGTAAGCATCAGCTTAGTTCAGTATTTTACTTCTGGAATCAACCTTGGAGTCAAATGCACCAGCTGCTAAGGATGCTGTCAAGGGAGAGGATCTGGATGTATATATTGAAATGTAGGTTGGCACTGCCTTTTCCTTTACCTTCAGATTTTGTTTTTCTAGAGTCAGCAGAACTCACAGCTTGAAAAGAAGCGAGCCAAGAAGAACTGATTAACGGCTTGAAAACAGTCATCATAACTCATCATACACCTGCACCAGGTTCCTGATATTGGCCTAGTGAATGAAATTCTGAGAGAGACGAACTCTCAGGAAGTCCATCTGCAGCAGAGAAGTCACTTAGTTCACAGATAATTCTGAGGGTATATTTTTTTGTCATTGCTCATTTCTGACATAGCTCCATGTATTTGTGAAGTCTAAAGGAGCAGGCTTTTCTGGCCTAAAAAAAAAACCACCTTCATCTGAAGTTTCTATAGCTCACTCCCCCCCCTAAACTGTGAAAGGAAATGGATAGATCTCCAACATTGCCATCCATCCCTGAAGAAGAAGAACAGTTATTTAACAACACTGCTTCACACTTTCTCATGAATCCAGTTAAGAAAAAGCTTCTGATAAACATCAAAGAAATGCTGCTAAGAAATATACAGAAACTACTGTCAAGTTTTATCTTTGGCCTTTGTTAATGTGTAATCTGTGTAGTCTTGTACTGTGTAGTCAGTGTAGTCTTGACATGCACTGTGCTGTCACTAGGCCTCTATGTTCCCTTTCCCACCTGAAAGGGAGCCATCAGCAATATCTGAATATCCAGGAGCTTCAAAACTATTTCTTCAACCACAGCACAGAAGACAAGGTATTAATGTATAGAAATACAGTTTGTCAGCATCAATAAAAAAAACAGGTTTCTGGAGCTACTGGCATGCAAACCAAGAACCTGCCACCTTAACATGGTGAGCTGACTATGGTGCAGGCAGGATCAAAGAAGAATGAAACACACATAGGGTTTCAAGAGACAAAACTGATGGATTCTTCCAGAACTGGAAAGAACAGTAAATATTTTAGATGACAGTAAAATAGGTATCCATAGTCACATCTGATTCAACAGTGGATAATGATGAACACAAACCAGACCGATTGATTTTACATAATATTGACCAATTTAATGAGGGGAAATGAATATTAAGATTTAGGGCCCAGCAAGGAAGAACTAGGAATGATACAAAACTAGTTATATTAGGAGGGTAATTTTTCTTAAGCTATGTGGTTAAATGGCTTTGAGAGGTTAGGTGCATGCTTCTCTCCATTAATTGTCAGTGCACTGCAAGGTGACAAACTCAGATTTATGACTCTACCTTTGGGATACCTAAGTAAATATCCCACCTAACCTACTCACTAACTGACCCCTTATAGTAAGGAAAGAGAAAGACAGGATAAGCTGACAACATTACTCACACTCTCAAGAAACAGCAGGATCTTTGTTACTTCCTGTGGCACTACTTATTGGAGCTACCTGAACTGCCCTCTGCTCTAAGCTCAGAATAGAACCACAGTTTTATTTGTCTCTCTTGCTTTCTCAGTCAACATATATAATTTACTACAGTCAATGTATTTTCAAATTATATTGACGTTTCACACAAAAACCCCAAAAGATAAAGGATCTTCAAGAAGGAGAGAGTACCAAGGTGCTCAAGAATTTGGAGCATGTATTTCCATAAGCTATGTTACTGCCAAGGATACAGCTCTCCAGATCCTCAGGGTGTGTGTGTGTACTGCAGCTGAGAACAGAATTATGCTTAAAAATCTAAAAAACAAACAAGCTTGCAAGAATTCAAACACAGTGGGCAAGCTTTAGCTTTCTTTTGTCATTATTATTTGATTCGACTCTGCTTGATTAGTTTTAGGAACCAAAATACACCAAGAAGGAAGAAGAAGGAATATATTTCCATATAAAATGGGCAAAACTTTATGAAATTAAAGTTATAGAGCTCAAAATATTCCTTGGAGGAATCACTTCACTTACATTGTTTATTTTTGAGAGATCATTATGCTGGACAGTAAAAGGATAATAAACATTTTGGAGGAATGAAATCAAACACACCTTAAAAAAAAAATAATGTGCTCCAAAATCATTTATCTGAGCAATGTTTTCATCTTTCTCCAGATCTAAATATAACTAAATTTTATTAAATATAACACCTGTACTTTTTCCACAAACAAAATCAGTTAGCAGTAAAACTACATAGAAATATTAGGACATACCATATTAGGACAGTGGAAAAACTGAGTGCCACTTCTTATGTGGAACGGGCATTACCTGTACCAAGTCTGTTGCTCAACAAGTAGGGAGTACTTCAAAAGTTACTAAGGACAAGGTACGTTGACGAAATACAGTCTCTTCAGTACCGTAAAAAGAACTGTTTATGTTACAAATTCTTTTGAAAAGGGCCAGCATGAATTTGAATTGTTATGTTTTCATTTTCACATTATTTTATCACTGAAAAGAATAGCTAGGGATTAAAATAAAAGTATGTATTCCACAGTTCTCTCTCTCAAAATGTGTATGTTTACATTTGTAGACAAGAAGATAACACATCAGTGCATGTAGGGACCACAACTGAGGACTGAATTACCCTCAAAACCAGCCAGTTTTCTCAGAAGTCAGGTCTAAACTACCAATTACTACTTCTATGCCTGGTCAATAAGGTTACTCACCTTTCCTCATGTCACTGTCAGAGACAAGCATACGTATTTAATCTCCCCATCACGTGTCATTATATGGGCAGGGAAAAATATGTGCTGTACATTGGAGATGAGACTGAATCAGCACTGCACCTACGAGGAAGGTAACATCCAAACCATGGTACTGCTCCAAAAGAAAGTGAAATGACTTTCTACACTGCGCCTTGCAGTGAAGAGGGGGAAGCTAAGCTGTTTTTAGGCTGATGATGGCATTTTGAACATCAACTTTTTGACGAAATTGAAAGGATCCATGTGATTTTTACAGCCCTTGGAGCTTCTATTAGGAACACTGATGTGTCCAGTCAGAGCACCTGACAAAGCAGGGGCACCTGAACCACCCTGCAGCACCAACATGCAGTTCTCCATCAGTTGTCCCAGCAAGAGCTTTTCCATCTGCTTTTACACTCCTAGAAGTTCAGGTGCTCTGCCATCACAGCCTGACCCCAACACAGTCCTCTTCTAACAGTCTTTTAATGTCTCTCTAGTCCTACTTATGATAGAGGAACAGAGCATGGACTAGGACTATTCCTGATCTTTGTTTGTCTGGGAGAGGGGAAATAAAAAAACTCTTTTTAAATAGGTACCATATAGTAAGCTATCCAGCATCACTATAATTGTTTGGGGCTTTTTTTAATAGTGAAAATGATAGATGAATAAAGTAAAAGAAAATCAACAAAAAGCATACCCTACCAGGCAAGCTTAGCCAGTTCTACATATTTTATTGCTGCTCTTGAAATAAGGGCATGAAACTACTGTTCGTAAACATGCAGATCTTTCCTCCACTGAGACTGGCTTGTAAGGCACGTAGTCAAGGTAATACTACTGACTGCAGTCTGTGCAGACATTTTAAAGAAGTGGGAATCTAGCTACTTAGCTCTGTTGGAAGAATATTACTCACAAAGAATATTTATGCACATGTGTGTACACTGTTACTATATGGCTCAAATACTTTTTTCTATGGTGCATGAGTAGCAAATGCAGCTGCAATCTGCTGCAGCCCATCATTAACAAAAGAAAGTCAAGTTTTTTAGAACTTTAAATCTTGTGAAATACTTCATAGCACTCTGGTGTAGTTATCTCTGAAAAAGCAGCAGGATCCAGTGTCACCATAAAGGTGCTTTGGAAAGCAAGTGGGGAATGCTTTGGATCAGGTCGGATGGGGCTTTAGGTAACTCACGCTAGTGAAAAGAGTCCCTGCCCATGGCAGTGGGGTTGGAACTGCATGAGCTTTAAGGTACCTTCCAACCCAAGCCATTCTATACTTCTATGATTCTAATGCATTGTTGGTCTAATCGGTGGGTGGTTTTTAGGCGGACAAAACTTGGCCAGACAATTCAGATTGGGCCTTTAATCAAGACCTTGCCTTTGTGCTTCACAAATAAGACATCCTAGAACACTGGCTCAGTACTGACTCAGAAGAAAAACACTCACACCTAAAATTTCAACTTGAGAAACAGCTTTTTTTAGTGTCTAGATTTTCAGAGAAGTCTAGCCACATCAGTCTCTGTTCAGTGCATGGGAAGTGCCACAGTGATTCTGTGTAACTGCACACTGCTTCTCTGAGGTGCCAAAATCAAATTTGGAACAGACTATTACATTACTGAACAATTAGTAGTTCTTCTAATAGTCTAGAATTTTGAAATACTCTGCAACGTGCTAGTGCCCAAAAAGTACACAAATCACGGTCTACTGACATCTTAAGTGATGACCTATTTCTAGTCCTTCATTGCTGCCAATGGCAAAATGCCACATGGCAAGAATGCAGGACAATGCAAAAAGCAAATGGATACTCCTTCTCTCCTCATGATGCCTCCTTCCCTACTACATCTCTGGACTGTTAAGTAAGGGCTAATGAATAGTTTATGCCATATATTCAACCTAGCACTGGCAGCAGGAACAAAGTGGTAGGGCACACAACTGTGTTTTACTGCAGTGATGCTGGAACATCACTGACCCATAATTTCTGTGTGAAACTGTACCTGAATCTCAAACATCTCTGGTGACCATTTGTAGTGAAATGTACCTCAACACTGCTGATTCTTGAAAGCCCCTGCTCAAATATGGCTATAAATACACTAGGAAACAGAAAAGGCAGTAATATAAGGAATTCTCTTCATGCTGCCTTTGACATCACAGTGTTTTACTGATGCAATGTTCCCAGATACCAAGAATCAAAAAGTTTTAAATATTCCGCTACTTTCCTCTCATTTTACATTTTCACTGCTAACATGTCAGATGTCCTGATTTCAGAATGGGGAAAATTTCATTGCCTCAATTAATAAAGAAGGCATTACCTAACCAGCACTGTGTTATCATTAACTCTGACCATAGTAAAACACAAATGTTGTATAAATTCCAGAAACGCTCAATGGAACTCTGATTTACCATTCTGCATGAAAAGTCTCATGCAGAAAAAGAAAAAAAAGACACTGGAAAAATGATATAGCAGTACAAATCAGGGTGAAAAAAATTACTGAAGCTTAAAGGTGCCTTCCATCACAAATTAAATACACCAGCAGGGTCACATAAAGAAAAAAAGAGGAGAGGCAGGGCAGTAGCGAGAAACAGCAGAAAAAAACCTCACTCATTAGAGAAAGAGGAAAGAGATTATTTATCTCAAAAGTGTTAAATTGAACTTGCTGCAAAATTGATCATACCTCTCCAGACTCGGAAATACCCTACAGCAATTATTGATCAAGAGCAGTGAATGAGCTACAGAGCATGTTTATGTGCCATACAAAAAAAAAAAAAAAAAAAAAAGAAAGAAACCAAAAAATCAAGAGGGAAAAAGAACTAAAGTGTGTTTAAAACGTATTTAACTTCAAAGCACACTCAAGTGCTGAGCTAATGATCGCATGAGTTATTGCAGCAATGTGTTTGAGGATAGATTATCTTCAGAAAAACATACCTGGCTAGATTGAATGCATCATCGATCAAGCCTGCTCGATTACTGACAGAGATAACCTGTGAGGGGCAAGCACAAAAATCGAACCATTTAGGGTGATGAAACAGTGAAAGCTCACCTATAAAAACAGATTTTAGGGATGAGAAGGGGAACTTACCTCATGGTTCCTTGTTAGCTGATTAATTATCAGCCTCCAATTCCTAATATCGTAATTAACTCTAAAGTAGCCAGTCTGATTGATGTTCCCCAGCAACCAACTTGCCTCTTCCAAAGCAGGAATTCTGTGGTGTTCTGGAAACAAAGAACAAGATGGGAAGGAAAGTTGGTTTTAAATTTCTTTGTTAAAGTCTCTCTTTCTGTAAATATCCACGAAGGCAGCAAAATTAATTTAACGACTAACAAAAGCATTATGTTGGATTACTAATTTAATTTATCTGTTTTGATGTAGAGAACTGCTGATGTCACCAGCTGACATTCCTATGGGGGCCTTTCAACCACACAAAACTCCCAGGGTTTTTTTTACTGGCAAACAGTATTTATATGAGAGGTGCCTATTTTAAGTCTGGTACCCTGTTCCTGACCATGCTAAAATAGCTTTCTACAACCATAACTCCAGTAATTCAATGGATGTGCTATACAGAGAAAACTAAACCTGTGATTAAAAAATAAATAAATTCTTAAGTGTTTCTTCATGTACTTTATACTGGATTTCAAATTAAAGTATTTCCAGCTGTACAGCTTCTAGCTACTAACCAGTGAGATGCTCCCCTTTAGAGCTAGACCAATTAACCTTATATCAACTATCCTGTTCTTCCTCTTTCGTCTCTTTTTTAAGTGATCACTTTAGGGCTGAAAGTCTAAATTTATTTTAGTATTTGTACAGCCAGGCAGTCCACAACTATTTGAAGGTCTAGGGATTTCAACAACAAAAATGCTCTGAACTCACAACACACAATTTTTTCACTATGGAAAGCATCATCATGGAATGGTGCCTCAGGCTTCATTGTCTCTGGAAGGAGCCTTCAATCTAATAAATTATTCTGACAAAATCTATCATGAACCAGAGTTCATTTAAAATTCAGCAACAATTTTCTACTATAAGTAGTTTGTATATGGTTGACAAAAGAAACAGTATTATCCATTTTTAAAAATAAAAAGATGAAAATATTTCTTTTAAAAGTAATTCCATCAGGAATTGTTTGGTGTGCATGAATTCCGTGAAAGTAACTAATGGCAAAAAAGTTAACAATAGAGCCTTCACAATTCATACATAGTATCTAGTACCTAGACTTACTGAAGAAAATTATTTCAGCCTTTCTTATATAAAAGTAATTTCTGAGGAAATAATAGATGACTAGGACTGCAGATAAAAGTTGTTATGACTAAATACCTCTAGCAAAACCACAAACAATTGTATTTTTAAGTGCAAAAAATAAGAACAGCAAGAACCCAATCCTAAAAACACTTAATTATATTTTAAATTTAAATTCATAGATTTGATTCATGCACATGAATTCAAATAAAAAGCTGAAGGATTAAAAAAGAAAATAATCTCCTCATTTACATAGTTGTGACATCATTAAATTCTCTTAAAAAATACACTTCTTAGAAATATTAACCCCAGAATAACTCAGTTGTTGACTATTCAATTGTTATTGCTATTTTAGTGTTTGTCTAACTGACTCACACCAGTTCAATTCAATTATCCTATATAATGACTAAGAAAAAGAAATACAGACCCCTGGTTTTAGTTAAAATATTGACTACATCCGTATAGTTATCTGTGATAAAGTGCCAAGCAAACACATTCTTTAGGAGCCAATGCATCCTGTAGAAATGAGACTGAGTAAACCAGAATTAAGTCCTGTAACTCTGTGAGCTTCCCAGGCATTCATACTGTCAAAGCACTTAAGATACTTTTGCCACACAATCAATTTGGAATAAGGTTTTAACACCAGGTGTCCTTCCTGCCACAGAGGTCTGTTAAACACTGGGCTATATAACTCAGTTTTGAGCACATTCTCTTAGACTGCTATACTGAAATTGCTCCTCTGTTTAAATCCTTTTTTCACTGGATCTGAAGTCAGAATCACACAGTTTCTCCAGCCTACTTATAATGGACTTGAAAACTGGTTTCTGTGTAAATCACTGAACCTTATAAAAGAAAAACATTACTGTAGAAATACTGTAAAAGACCGTAACAATTTACAGCACAGTGATAATGGCACTTTCTTAGAACCAATTTGTATCAAATATCTGTCATAAAACAGGGAGAGAAGGAATCTGAATCTGGATCTACACAATCCTATTTAATTTACATTTAATTAGGTGAATACAATCTCTCACCCCTAAATCTCAGCTATCTCAGTTCCTTACTGTCCTGGGTTCAGCAGTAGCAGTCATTTTTCTCCTTCTTAGTAGCTGGTGCAGTGCTGTGTTTTTGACTTTCAGCCTGAGAACAATGCTGATGACATCAATGTTTTTAGTTGTTGCTCAGTAATGTTTACTCTGACCAAGGACTTTGTGAGTCTCATGCTCTGCCAGGGAGGAGGGGAAGTTGAGAGGAAGCAGAGACAGGACACCTGACCCAAACTGACCAAAGAGGTATTCCATACCACAACACGTCATGTCCACTATATAAACTGGGGGCAGTTACCCAGAAGGGCTGGGTCACTGCTGGGATCGGGCTGGGTATCGGTCGGCAGGTGGTGAGTGGTTGTATTCTCTTCCCTTGTTATTTCCCTTATCATTATTATTACTGGTGGTAGCAGCAGTGGTTTGTGTTATACCTTAGTTACTGGACTGTTCTTACCTCAACCCATGGGGGTTACATTCTTTTGATTCTCCTCCCCATCCCTCTGGGAGTGGGGGGAGGAAAGGTGGGGGAGTGAGAGAGCGGCTGCATGGTTCTGGGTTGCTGGCGGGGCTTAAAACCATGACACTTACCAACCCAGTGGGTTACTTAAAAGCAACAGCATAAATATCCATTTCTATATCTAGGAGAGACTTCTGGGGAAATGACAACTTGTAGAGTTTCTCTGGCTCTTGAGGGGCATACTGCCATGTGGGGACAGGAGCAGGCTGCTTATGTCTGGTAGAAACTTCTACCACTTTAATGTAGTACTGCTTTTCACCCGTGCTTTTCTGTTGCAAACTAACCTTAAATGCCACCATCCCTGAAAGCAGCTACTTGTAACTGCTTAATCCCTGTACCTCTATGATACCTAAAAGCGTATCAAATGGGCTATGAGCTCACATTAATCAATAGCTGTATAAATAAATACATTAAATGGAAATTTTCAAAACTGGATGTTATAAATTTTTTGAGTATTTTTATTAAATTTTGATCTCTGAAATGATGAAATACTGAATGATACCTGCCAGTCAAATATGACAAGTTCAAAATAACCTATTTCACAAGTAATGGCTGTGCAACACCTCCAACATATACCACTTTAATGGAGAAAAGTATCTTTTCAAATCTTGATGGTATTATTGCTGTTGTGGTCAGTTTAAATACAGCCATACCCCCTTACTATTATTTTTCAATAAGACTACTCATGTTGATCTTCTCCTAAAATACACGACCGGAATCTTTCATGCCTTTCCAGCTCATACAAGGAGGTGGTTATTTTAAGGGACTGCCTGATGCATGTGCCTTACATAGCTCTATATAATTTACTGGAATTTGATGTTTGAGTCTGTGGAGTATCACACCCTTGTGTAAAAGAAATTCTTTCTTTTGGTGATTACAGCACTGAAAATTTCTATACACCTGGGCAATTTCTCCACTTACCATAAACACATTTATTAGTTTCCCGTTAAAAGTATTACAGTTACGGAAAATGTAGTCATTCCATGTTAAACCCTACCTTAAACCAATCATGACTTTCTAAATAACAACAAAGATTTCATTCGGGAAGAAATCTGTCTTCAAAGGCTTTAGTTTGCTTCTTAAAATTCAATCTACAATAGATATACAATTGTACTTCAGATTAAAGGGATTTTTTTTTTACTTTTCTTCCATCAGAGTTTTCCATGGTCATGTTTTGTCTGGCTGCCTCAGAAAAGAACATAGCTCTGAAACTTCTAGTTTTGCCATATACATATAGGAGACATTTAAGAGGAAATGGTTAATTTTATGACATTTATTTTGAACTAAGAAAATCAGTTAGGGTCTGATTCTAATTTTCCCTGCTCTGGAAGTGTGAGACAGCCCTCCAGCTGGTGCTAAAAACAGGTGGCTTGAAGTTCTGAGCACTCCCAACTCTCCAGCAACTTCAACTCCATCAAAACCAGCAGGAAAGATTGAAGCCTGCTCCTCTGCATGGCAACATGAGCACCCTGTGAGGCAGGTCTGGGTGAAGGGCATCCCTCTGCAAGACACTACTCCAATGCTGACAGAAGCGTGGGCTAAACACAGTCCTACTACAGTTTCAAGTGTTAGACTCTCGGCTGTTATTTTATCTTTTCATTTTATACAACCCTTAGCATACTAGGAAATTGGTTTATGCTGGTAGACTTCCTACTGGGACAACTGGCTCCATTTTCCTGCAAAAACAATTGCGCAAGAGTAGCACAATTTCATGCCAAGAACAGCAAGTGAAAATCTTCTGATGAAAAAAATATGTTCCATGAGGAATTTCGTTACTGTATTTTGTGAAAGAATACCGGCTTTAACTAAGTTCTGCAAATCTTACTGCAAGAGCTTTTCATACAGGGGGAAGACAAACCAGGAGAAAAAGTTTGACTCGTACAATCAACTAGATTGGAAAAGACCTTCAAGATCATCAAGTCCACCAAGCTTTTTCTATCTCACTTGCCACATCTCCATGTTGGAAAAAGAATGCTTTGGTGTAGTGAATAACACAATAAATGGAGAACACCAGTAAATACGTCTCACATACTTTTTGCCCAGGCTACCTTTCCCCCCATTAACATTCTTATATGATGGAACTGCTGATGTCTATGGTGATACAAAATGTAAGGAGCAGTCTTCTCTTAGGATCGTTGCTCAGCTGTTGGGATAATGGGAATGATTCTGCCTTACTCTGTCAAAATCAGATTGCACATTTTGTATCCCTGGTCCTCACTGTAGCTGGCTAAAGTTATAAAGCAGGACCTATATATTTATTTTACTTACTCCTGCTTTTGAAAGCCAAAAGAGTGGAGTCTGGAAGCAACACAGGTCAAGCTCAGCAGCTTTGTCTCAAAAAAGAAAAGAAAGGGTATTTTTCTAATCCTGCACTAATTCTCTGTTCCCCAGTGGCAGCCAGCAAACCCCAGCTCAGAAGCAGCTGTATCCTACAAAGCACTTTGTGGAGAAGAACCACTGTCAAGGGGCTTACAGCTGAAGTACAGATTTTCTAGCAGGAGGTGGAGTAATACAGTAAGTTGGAACTTGCTGTTTGGAAGGCAATTGCCCTGTTGAACTTTCTTTCCCCCACCTCATGGCAATCCTGCGGAGACACTAAGAGTCTGAATGAGAGCAACTTTACCAGAGGCAGGAAGGTCTATCAGAGGAATATTTCCCAGGGGCACAAGAAGACAGTCAAGATACAGGAGGTGGGAATGGAAACGGCAGGGAAGCAAACTGGAAAGCTGCATCAGTCTGTTCAGCAGCACTTGCTGAATTGCATGGACATATTTCCCACATGGAGCTTGAATGCCAGAACAGTCGCGCCCAGGGAATGGCAAGCATGCCTATGTCCAAAGCCTTGCTCACCTGTTTTGATGTGGATGCTAGCTAAACTTCTTCACTTGAGGTTAAAGTCCGTCTCTTGGATTTGCAGAAATGTGACAGGTGAGCCTATGCTTACACACTTAGTACACCTTCCGCATCAATTGCCAACATCTTCCCTCAAGTCCTGCTAAGCAGTTGTCTTGTGGGGATGGGCTGAATTCAAACCTGGTCCTTGACTTTTTACCCACTATTGATTTTGGGCTGACCCCAAAACACTGTGGACATTGTGTTCATATATCACTACAGAGACCACAAAAAGAAGCAACTTATCTAGAAGAAACAGAAACAAGCCATGGACTACGACAGAGCAGAAGTTTTGTTAACACTGATGATTTCCAGTGCTAGTGAAATCATTTATCCTTCAGCAGACCTACAAGACCGTAGCACGAAGAACATTGCAGCCATCTTACTGTGATGTCTCTGACCTCAGCACAGATAGGAAGACTAATCACGAGATGTCTCCTTCATCACTGGTTTAATTTTCAGAGGTTTAATAGATGTCACCCACCTGAAGCAGAATGGTCTCATTCATGGATACAGGGAGTGAACAGGGAAAAAGGTGGTGGTGACATATCTGTGCAACACTGTGACAGGAAACGAGACAGCTCCATTTCACATGCCCTGAAAAACTGAGCCAGTAGAAGGGTCATCTGATGGCCAGTGTATGAACTGGTAAGTGGGAAAATGGTTACATGAATGCTACGGCTCACTGGGCAAGGAGAAGAGGGACTCGCAGAAGCACTTGGAAGATGAAAACCTTCCAGCACTATGACTACATACTTTCCCCAAACAGGTGTGCAGAGCTACACTGAATATGAAACATCTTGGAGATAATGCACTTTGTCAGACAGTAGCCAAGGCCTGGCACTGTCCTCTCGACAGGATTTGTTGCAAAGGACAATGAATTAAACCTCAAAAAGACACTGCATAGTTGTAATTTCAGCATCCCTTCACCTTGGTGGTGTAAAGAATGGATAGAATAAGCTCTGTTGCCAGCAATCGGGATGATCTGCAATCATCTGAGCTAACCCTGCTCAGCATATTGAACAATCAGTGAGTTGCTTGTCTCACTATCTCTAGTATGTAGCCAGACACAGCCAACACAAGTAGAGAGCAGCAATCCAAGCATCCCATTTGATTGGCTCTTACAAGACTGAACAACAGCCTCTTACCCCTTGTTCATGAAAATTCCAACTGGCATTCTACAGTACTTTGATGAGGTCACAGACACAGTAGCAAAGAGGATGCAAAAATCAGTAATTCTCTCTCTTGTCCTTCTGGATGTACATGGACGAAGAGACTTTTCCATCAGCAAATCACTATACCCGGTGAACTCTAGTGCAAAGCAGCGGGTGTACTCCCCTAGGAATTTGTTATTTAAACTACTACAAAAAGAAGAATATTTCTTCATGGCAATAAATGTAGCTATTTCAAAGCTGCTGTGGTTTCATTTCTCTCAGGTAACACAGAGATAAGGATAATTTTATTGAAAAAAATAAGTGGTATGTCACGGTATCATAATAGTAGTTATTAACTTGGATCCTCTTCATTACTGGCAGCTTAAATGAGTTATGTGACTGGAACTACATGACAGACAACAGACAGCTGTACATCATCTCCTATCCACTCTTCAGGTTACACTGGAAGCTTCTTTAGTACAGCAGTTTAGTCAACAAGAAGGAAATGCCAGGTCCTTCCTAAAGAGGGCATGGAAACCACCCTCATGAACAGCATTTCCTCCAAATTCGATTTGTGTATCCGCATTCAATTGCACTCACATAAGAACAATGTGACCACTCCTACTTTGATAAATATCCTCTGGAGTAGTTTGTTTCACCTCCAGCTTGCAGAGATTCCCACACTATTCACTGGGACAACAGTGAAACTGTGTCCTCTGCACAACAGAAAGTCTTCAGGATTCTTCACATCCACAAGAACCAGTCTTGGAAGTCATCCTTTCCAGTCTCAGAATCCCTCCCACATCCCCATAAAACAAACATACCAGCTGCAGAAAATCACCAGGACTATCACAAAATCATCTATACCAGCCCCAACACATAACAGTACATACAGTGAATCACACACTGAGTACATCCAGGGATGTTCTTACTGAGTTTTTATGTTGAAGAATTCTCCAGCTGAGCTAAACAATAAGTAAAAGCAAGAGGACATCCTTGCTATAGTCATAAGTTTACAGTCTCATTTTCAATGAGGCACAGCAAATGAATGAGTGAGTAAGTAATGAGGAAGGACAAGGATAATGACAATAGGTCACAATGGCATTGATTCGCTACACAGGAAATTGATGACTCAAAAGGTTCCTCTTTAATTTCTGTATAGCAGCCACCCCAAAATCATTGCTCAGACTGGCCATCATTAATTTGTTGACTTCTTGAAAGCATTCCAATAGGAGCATTAGATCTTAAAGGAGTGGGTAGCGGTTTTATGGACTTGTTTCTCCACAGCACTCTGCAAGTAAAAGGCAATGAGGATGCAACTGTGCAGATAATCATGACACACTGAATGTTCAAGGCGGGAGCACAGGAAAGGAGGCATGCATGTGCAACCTAATGAGATAAGATGAAATGAGATGATCAACTCTCTCTGAAGTCAGTGAGAATGTTTCTATTAACTTCAATGAGTGTTCAATCAAGACCTATAGGACAAAAGTAGAGCAGGTCATTACAGCAGATTGTGAAAGTGCACAGGTTTTGAACTATTCTGCAGGTGTTAATATTAAAAAGTATGGCCAACATGGTATATGTCTGCAAAGTGAGGCAGCATTTGCAAAGCCCATGTGTCAAAGGGATGCATGGATCCTTCTTTTCCCTTCCCTATAATAATTTTATTCAAATTTCCACATTCCTTTCCTCACTCTCTTCAATTCTAGTCCAAAATTGTCAGCTGATGTAGCATGAACTCCCAAGGAAATAGATAAATATTTCACAAAATACCTATAACAGGATTCCTTTTTTAGGTGAAAAAAAAAACACTGGTATCTATACCTAGCTGTCCTCAGGACAATAACTATTATGAGATGTAGGAACTGAGGAGGAAGAAAATAAGTAGTAATGCACTTTCGAGGTCCAGCATCTGGTTATCTAATAGAGAGAAGAAATACTTTGATAGATGAATAAGGAATTTTTTTAATGACAGCAAACATTTCTTAGCCCTGGTTTCAACTATGGATTAGCACTAAAAATGCTACAATTCTAAATACTTTGCATTTACTAGGTCATACTCATCAGATGCTTTGCTATAAAAATATTACATTTAACTTTCACCAATCTATAAAGTGAATTGCATTCATCAATGATTTGATATGTGCTGCTAAATACAAAATACTTAGCACTTAGGTACACATTTCTATGTAAATGCTTTTCATTATACTCTCTAACTTATGTGATAATTATAAATCCTTGTTACTCATCCTTCATTCCTCCTCCCTCCCTTCCCAAGTCTCCTTTTTTTTGTAATTCGTTTCAAGTAGCTAAAACTGGGTGCAGAGAAACTAAACAATTATCTAGGATCAATTTCAAAGAAACAGTTGAGGAAAACACAAGTATGCTTTATGAGATTCCACTGGGAGGAAAGTTTATTTTTACCTGATTTGTTAGACACCCATATAATTGCCTCTGATGAGATGTGGCTCGTATTTCCTACTGCAATTGTTAATGGAATCTGCCACAAGTAGCTGCAAGACAAAGGAGGGGGAATCTAAGAACAAAAATACTGTACTGATTGTTCTCACAGCAATCAGGGATCATGTCAAAGAAATCAAAACACAATTTCAGTAGCAGTGTTAAGATGTGGATTCTATCAAGTTACTTTGATTTTGAAATGCATTTGCTATTAGCAATAAAACAATGAAAAAGTCATTCATCTTAAAAAAAACCTAAATTATATTTTACATTTTTCACACACTATCATCATAATAGGACTCTTTTGCAAGACTTTCCTAATTTAACAAAGTGATTCACAAAGGAGGAAATAATGATTTCCCATAGACAGAACACTCTTTTATATTTATTTAGAAAAAGAGAATACTCAAGTAAAATATGCCTTGATTTATAGGAACCCCAAAGTTTAGAAATAACATACTCTTCTAGTAACTTCTTAGAAAGCTATGATGGGCTTTTATAGCTCCTGGTTTATAAAAACAAAACAAATGGGATGGCACTCCACTTCTTTGCACCATATATTATCACTTATGTGTATCAAGCTGGACAAAACATTCCATGTGGATTTGGAGATACGCTGGTATAATCAGACCCCAACTTCCTCACAGGGTATCACAAATTATTTGCCATTTATAATTTATAGGTTATAATCTACTTAAGACTCTTATCTCAAGAAACAGGAATTGACTGTATGAAGTCAATCTTTTGGGGGAGAGATGGAAGGGATGAATTTCTGTGTCTTCATCATCACCTTTAGTCCTGAGCTCTCAAAAGTATCATTTCACCAACCAGTGAAAGAGCACCATTTTCCTCACACGCCTGCCATGTGATTTTGTACACCAGTCATGGGGAAGCACTCAGTAATGGTACCAGTGGTACCTTTGTCTAGGGAGTCTGTGCATTCAAGCAAGGCAGCATGGCAAGAGAACAGCCCCAGCTTAGGTAACGCCTTACGCTACCAATTTGATGCCAAATAAGTATATCATTTCAGATTGATCATGTTAAGATAATGCAAGGATGATTGTCGGCAAGTTCTTGATGTCGACATCAGCTTCTCTCCCACTAATACACAAAACCAAAATTAGCCTATGGTACTAAAAAGATAAGTTTGCTCCTTTCTGCTTACTCAGAAGCTTTCTCCACTGAACTACATACACCACTCAAATGTGCCACAATTGCAGTGCTGGCTTGCAAGGCCTCGCTTCGGGGTGGGGGGGATAGGGTTAAAAAAAAACCTGTCCTGCCAACCCTGCTGCCACACTTGGCTCCTGGCTCCCCACCCATTTGCAAAGAGCCCCTGTACACAAAGAAGTTTGCAGCACTTGGAACAGCACTGTGTGTGTCAGTAAACACTTATCTATACAGCAGTGATTCAGTAGAGAGGGGGAGATACTTGGAAAACGACACAGCTGAAAGAGCTACGAGTGACACTGAAAGAATATATGACATTTATTGCCATATGGAGAAAATAAAAAGGTCCCATGTGATTTTGGGTTCTCTGAATGTTGTAATTATGACACACTGGGAAAATTACTAAATCTGCTCATGTTCTGAAGACAAACTCCACATGAGCACATGGTCTGACAGACATTTTTGGATAATTAAGCTATGGCATTTGAAAATGCTACTGCCTTTATCAGTCTGCCGACTCCATGTGCTGGACATTACCACCCCTCCAGAACACAGCTAGCAGAAGAGGAAGTCTAGTGGTGCATTAGCTTCTCCAGTTTTCAGTGTGTCATTGGAAAACAGTTTGCTTCATTGTTGGCGCAACTAATATTCTGGAGTATGAACTGGAGTAACGAGGTGAAAACGTGTTGCGTGTGTCCTGCAGTAACTTCTGGGTTTGACAGGCAAGGGCACTGAGGAGATGCTGCAAAAGGATGTACCAGAGTGCATCCTAGCAAACACACTTACTAGACAACTAGCAGTGTTTTAGAGCCTGTTAAAAAAAACTTCTAGGAGATAGAATCCTCTTTAAAAATACATCCAGTTCTAAAGAATTCTCCAGAATGAAAAAGATGCTGGCAAACTGTTATGAAGAAAAATAAGGCTAAATTAAGAGTAAGGATTGTATGTTATTTGAAAGATTAGGAACTTTGGCATTTGAAAAAAAATAAAACCTGCATTTGCATGGTATTTTTATGACTCTTGGGATAACTCATACTGAAAAAGTTAAACTGAAAAATAAAAGATATGGAGAGCTGCCCATGTACCTGTGATTTAAAAATATATATACACATACAGCAGTATTTGTGTATGAACATACACATGGACACCTGTTATTTTGGGAAAGAACTTCATAGGAAGATAATCTGTAGATTCAATATCTATCCAGCAAAGTATTTTATATTACCTTGTATTATTTTATATTAGCTCCAACTAGGTAAATCCTATTGAAATGAGGACAGATCCTACTCTGAAAGGTGATGTAGCTGTGGAACAGAAGCCACATAAGCTACTCATCCTCAGAAAACATGTGTGGATTTACACGTGGAAGATCAGTACTGGTAGATTTAATTTTCATCTCCCCAGGGTGAGAGATCTCCTGATGCTCTTGGCACTCTCCAGAACCACCAAATATGATCCTCTTGGTTATTGATTTGCCAAGTGATTTAACAGGTGAGTCACAGATTTCTTTTTAATAGACATCTCCAGAATCCCTTTTTTCCTAATTTACTGCTGCTTTCTCTGTATAGTTATATGTTTTCTCTTTCCAGTCCTCTTCATTCTTGGTGAAACTTCTGCCAGTGTTGCAGAAGAATCCGTGGCTAACTTTTAACTGTGTGTGAGGGGGACGAATCTGGCTGACCTTTCAAGAATTTTTTTAAAATGAATTCTCCTACAAACCATCTCTGAGTGAACTGTATGGACTGTGTTCTCCAGGAAGAAGCAAGCTCTTTTTACACTTTTCTATCACACTCTTCTATTTTACAGAGAAATGGTGAAAAAAGAGACCCAGTTGCCTGTTTTCCTCTTGCTCTGTCTAGGAGTAGTGCAGATCCTTTATTTATTCTTTATACATTAGGAGCACCACTAGTGTGTATGCATTTGAGCAGGGAAAAATGCATCCTGTTCCAGCTGCCTCCTGTGACAAACCAGTTCCAGTGAAAATAATAACCTAGACTTGAGGACCCAGTGACTAGGGCAACAGGACTTGACACAATCCATTTAGTTCTCCTGCCCTCATGAACATGTCTGCCAGAATTGAATGCCTGCTTATGTAGAACACTCAGCCCCTGGGTGAAATGGAGCTATGGAATGGCGTGTTTAATCTGCTTGAGATGCTGCTGAGCTTCAGAGGGATCCACACATGTCTCTCTGGATACAAATATGATCACCTCAAAAGGGAGCTAAAGGCAGACCAATTAATTGCAGGGAAACAAAGGGCTATTTCAGGACTTTAAGAAACAAACTCTAAGGATGATGAGGAGAGACATATAAAATTGGAACAGACATGGTAAATATGACCTGTGCTGAAAATAACATTGTTTAGTCATTAAAGTCTTGAAGAGAGGTAGGAAAGGGGGATGTTGTTTAAGGTAGTATAAAGAAGCATTTTATCGTTGATGTATAAGTGAGAAACCATTAATGGGAAATAGTTAAATTTGGATAATATGCATAAGTAAACCTAATGTATTGGTGATTTTTTGTTGTTGCTTTTTTTTTGGTAGCACCACCTCAATGCATAATACCAAAGTGTGTTAGCATCTCCATTCATTTTAAAGAATAGTCAAAGGGACTTGTTCAACGAAGTAATACAATCTTGCATCTGCCAAGGTACATGCAATGTTAGAAGCTAGCTAATTATGTTCTACTTGGATTATATAGTTTTTTTTTGTGTTGAGCATTACGTATTGATTATGTAGCCCGTATTAGTATACTTTCTCACAGAAAGCGATAGTATTTGTGATGAGTACTTGTTTATGCCTTGACTTCCAACAGATAAGAATTGAGATCCCTTCCTGAGTGAATTCTGAGGTCATAAAGTATTAAGTAAACATGATGCCTCACCCTTCTGCCTCTGATGGACAGTAATGTTGTAGTAATATTGAATTTTCAGTGGCAAAATAAATTGCCTTCTGTGTAAAGAGCTATGAAAAGCCAGAAAAGGGTAGAAGTTTTATTCCCTCTGCTGAAAAAAAACAAAGATGTATGGTCATTAAAAAAGAAAAGTCAAGGCTCCTGGAGCTTCAGATTTTGCACAACTTTTCAACTATTTTTTCATATTATTGAAAGTTTTTGCTGAGATGTAAACCCATATGTTTTCAAGATTCATCTTCCCAGTACCCATGATGCACCAAGCTTCCACCCACTGCCAGCAGTGAATACAATGCTCTTCCAGTACATTTCTCCTTTCTTCCCTGCATTCAAAACTAAACATAGAAGTTAATCTATTCCTAGTTCATTACTCACAGAACAATGGAGGTATCTGCTCAATACTCAGAAGCTTATTATCCTTGGTTGCATTATAAATAGTATACAAATAATGTGATTGCTTCATATAAAGTCACAGAACAGCTGTACCTAAAACACCACAGCAGAATTTAGCTTACCTTCTTTTTGTATAGGAGAGGAAGTGAACAATCACATCTCTCTATATCCTTCTTCTTTTACAGATCTCTGGGTTAAAGATTACTAATATATCCTGCTGTTCTTTATACAGAAACTATACTTCACCCTTCATACTGCCCATCTCTGTATTTTTTCTATATCTGTTATACTCTTTTCCAATCCAGAAAGCCAGGCTTGGCGTCAGTGCATTTAAGGCATGTCTGCCACAGATTAAGAGCATCACAGTTCTTTTCTCTTCTACTCTCTTTATACTTTTTCTAATGTTACTTTCCTGCTAATCCCTACTGTTTCATTTACTTGCTTATGTCTGAACACTGAGCTGATGCTTACAGAAAACTACCTACCACAGCTCAATGATCTCTTCCCTGACAGAACAGTTTCTTCAGAACCCACCACTAGGCATCTAAAATAGGACTGTTTTCCCCACGTTTATCACCTCATTAACAGCACTGAACTTCATTGGTCATTTTATCACTGCATCAACTGAGGAATACTTCTGTAATCTTGGTAATTAACATGTGTTTCTACTCTTCTAACTCCCTCACAAGCCTCACATTACCAGAAAACTCTGTCACCTCACTCTTCCATGCCCTTTATCACATGACTGAATAGGAAAAACTTGAGCACAGGCTGCTCAAGAATTTAATGGGCTATCCCCCTCTAATGAGAACTCCAACAGTTAATTTCTCACTTTTTGTGTATTTAACTGAGATCTTATTCAAGTACAGATTATTTTCTTTAGGAATCTTTAATGAAGAAGCTGGACCTCCAAAAATACATACAGAACAGTTAAAATGACAAGAGGCTGGATACATATAGATACGGAAGATGTCTATTAATAGTCTGATTATATACTTAGCTAGGAAATCAAAGGACCATGACAAGGTAGGAGAACAGAACAACATACAGACTTTAGATAAATAATACTATTTTTTTCAGTACATCTAATGACAGGAGAATAAGGGGAAACATTAAAATACTATGTAGAAAAGCAAATTAAGTGATCTGCCTCTTAGCATAACATAATAATATAATTAATATAATAAAATTTTAAAGTGTAGTGGCAATCATGAACTTAAATCATAGAGAGATTTAGGTGGGAAGAGACCTTAGAAGATACAGCCCTCTGCTCAAATGTGCTAACAGCACAGAACAGTTTCATTGTAGGTAGAACATGAGACAGAGGAGGATACACAGGCCATATGGCATCACGCAAAGCCAATCAAGTCAAATGTGGCAAATGATTTGGTTTTTTCCCTAATGCCTCCCACTGCAAAGTATCTACAGAGCTACTTTCAGAAAAGCTGAACACCAGAAGCTGTGTATACCTTCAAACAGCTTACTAAGCTGAGAAATGAAATTGTGAGTTGTTAAAATTATCCCAGAATGGAAAAAACAGAAATTGTATACCCATCGGCTGGTAATGGTGAAATCTCAAGCATCAGTCTTCTGTGACTCAGTTTCCTAGGCTAAATTCAGTTGTGCAAGGCGGTGTCCAATGAGCTGCTGTAGGGTACCTGAAGTATCTGCCATGGGCTCCTGCCCATATAGTGGCAGCACAAGGTCAAGTAAGCTATATGAGGGTGCCTCTATGGCACCAGTAACCTGTGCAAGCAACTAAATGGGCTATCCATCTACTCGATGTTGACAACATTCTCTTCCACAATTAAACAATTTCCTGAGGAAACTTGTTCATTTCTAACTGAAAAAGGGAATTCTTTCAAACCAAGCTTCTTGCAAGAAAGAGAAGGCTCTGGCATAGATTTTCAAGTACAGTGTTTAAAACAGGCATTTAAAACAGTACTGTTTTACATAAAAACTTCCAGTTTGCTGATTCAAAATGAATTTCAGCTGGGAATACAAGTTAATTGAAAGAAGAAGTTAAAATGAGTGAAACTGAAATGTAAGGTACTGAAATCGCAGAATTTAAATGAACTAAACCAATTTTACCAAAAAATTCTGCTTTGATTTTTGTCCTGATTCAGTACAGGAAAATGTTTTGATATGTTGAAAATTTCTGTGGGATGGGAATCCATTTCCTGCTCATCTGCAACACTTACTAATCGTTGTAAAGTGTTCTGAGAACATAACAATCTAAGGCTTCATATCATTGAAAGATATGATTAACGCTACTTAATGCAGAGATAAAGTGAGGCATAAAAATAATTTAAAAGCAAGAAGGATTAAAAAAAAAAAGGCAAGAGTAAAACTGACTGTTTAAGACACCTGCCTCCTTGTTTTAACCACCAGAATTTAATATCCAAAATGCCAACTCTGTCTATTCAGTTAAAGATAAAAGGCTGGTACATTCAGAGCTTTTGAAGCTGAGAAACAGGGATCAAGGACTCTTTGGCATTAGTTTCTCATTCTCAGCTCTCCAGAAGGAGAATGCTGAAATTTCATGTACACAGAGACATATGCTCGGGTGAGCAGCACTGAGTCTGAGGAGGAGACACCTTCCTGGTGTGGCCCTTGCAAACAGTGATGATTCCTTGATTAGGTTACGATGCTGACAGAGGCATTTCTTACCAAGGGAATACCATCCTCATGAATTCATGTTATTGGGATTTCACAGACAAAAGAACACAAAAGCAAAGTAGTGAGAAAATGTGACCTTTTGGAAAGCAAGTAAGCTTTACAGAACAAAATGAAAACTAAGAATTAAAGATTTGTATTTTTACTTCAGTTGCATACTTGGCTGATCTGCAGAGACATATACAAATACTGGCTGGTAAAAGAAGCATTTAGCTGCATGGCTACTAGAGTTTCTGGCTTATAACCTTAAAGCCTATTAGAAAATAAAGGGCACAGAAAGTTGATAACATGAGCTAAAGGATAACACACTAAAGGATAGTGAGGTTTGGAGTTTGGACATTAAATCAGTATAGCAGTTCTCCTTGCCAACACAACTGCAATTTCCGTTAGCAAAGTGTACTGGTTTTGGCTGGGTTTCCTTCATAGTAGCTTGTATGGGGCTGTGTTTTGGATTTGTGTGGGAAACAGTGCTGATAACAGAGGGATGCATTATCACTTATTGCTGAGCAGTGCTCACACAAAGTCAAGACCTTTTCTGCTCCTCACATTACCCATGAGCAGGCTGGGGGTGCATAAGAAGTTGTGAGGGGACATACCCGGGAAAGCTGACCCCAACTGAACAAAGGGATATTCCATACCATATGGCATCATGCTCAGTATATACAACTGGGGGAAGGAGGAGGAAGTGGGATATGTTTGGAGAGATGGGATTTATCTTCGCAAGTAACTGTTAGTCATGATGGAGCCCTGCTTTCCTGGAGATGGCTGAACACCTGCTTGCTGATGGGAAGTGGTGAATGAATTCCTTGTTTTGCTTTGCTTGTGTGCACAGCTTTTGCTTTACTTATAAAACTGTCTTTACTCATGAGTTTTCTCAGTCTTACTCTCCTGATTCTCTCCTCCCTCCCACCAGACGGGTGGGTGAGTAAGCGGCTTTGTGGTGCTTAGTTGCTGGCTAGGGTTAAACTACAACGCAACAAGAAGGCCTTTGTTTTCAGTGAATTTTGAATATTAACATAGTGTAAGGTTTAAAAGTAACTTAACAGAAAACCTGAAAGTGTATTTAACTAATCTATGAAATTACAAGCCTTGTTGCTGTGATACCTGGAAACATTTATTCCTAGGCTGAGAGCACCAACAGACATAAGGTGATCAGTGGGACATAAGGTGATCAGTGGGAAACAAGTGAAAGCTATTGAACAGCACAACAGCTTTAGAGCTCCCTACTACAGAAAGAGATTATACATGAACTGTAACTCAGCAGTACCAGAGAAAATTTTGTAAGCCACACTTCCTAAAGAGATTGTGTTGGAAAAATAATTTACAAGCATCACAGAAATTTTCCCAGGTTATACATATAGTATACATATAGTATCTCATTCAGAAAAGAATATTTCAGGTTCCATGGGAAGCTCATGTGACTATCACAGGAAATAACATAGTTTTATTAAGTGTGATTCTACAGTGTTATTTCTGTTTAATGGATAAGGAGTTGATGATATATTCATGTTGTGAATATCATTCTCACAAGACTGAAGAGCACAGAGATTTCATTAGATTTAATACATGCCAGTAAAGTGATTGTAGGCTGCACCCAGAGGCATAACACAGCAGAAGATGTTATTCCCCCTCTCACAAGTATCACACCTCCTACATTGAGCCAGGGTGTCAAGGGATTCCTTGTACCCTGTCAGCATGGAGGATGGCAGACAGGAAAGGAAGATTTCACAAACTCTGCAGCAAAGATAAATACAAAATGAAAAATTGATAAAGGAGAACAATTTGAAGGAACTGAGATCAACTGAGTACAGCTCGGAGGCATTTACTGATTGTCTCCATATGCCCAGTGTGATCTTAATTCTTGTTCTCAGAGTGAGAACAAGTTTAGTGCAAGAAGGAAGAAGTTTAGTGGAAGCAACGAGAAACGGGTGATAATCACTGGTGAACGTATGTGCAAGTGGGATGAAAAAAGTAAACAGCAGACTTTTTAATCAAGTGAGAAGTTAGAATTAGCCAACTTGAATTCGAAAAGGACAGCACTTAGGTTTTATTTGCTGGAATAAGATTGCTGGTGCCTGAATTGGACAGGACTTCCACAAATCCTGCAGACAGACAATTTCTGACTACAACACGTTATGCCATGAGGAAACGAAGAGAGCAGGAGAAGTGTACCACACCACATTACTTGTGGGATGCATATCAAGTGCTTGCTGGCTTGAGCAAAATGAAGAAAGGAAATGGTATTAAGGTTGGGATTCTGGGGTTTTAGGGGTTCTACCCTCACCCAAGTCTAACAGACTGGTCAATGAAAAAAAGGAAGCTAAGGGGAAAAAGGGGACAAAGAAGTTAATAACAGTGATAAAACGACTGACAAAGACTGAAAGCAAAAGACTGTGGAAGTATTTACTCCCTGATCATTCTGGACTATGCTGGGCAGAGGCATTTCCAGTCCCTTTACAAACAAAAGGTAAGAATTTGGACTTTTGGTGGACTCTGTGAATTAAAGACAGTGCTCCAGCATAGTCCTTAGGAAGCTCTATCTGACTATTTTTTTCATCCAAGACTCCAGAGATAACTGAATTAGAATGTCATGTAATACACATATGGAATTGCCTAAACAGATAACCGTAACTGAGACACGAGTCAGAAATTAATGGTCTTCATGTTCATGTCTTCTATATCTAACAGGGTCAAAACCTAACAGAGCTTTTTGTATCGGTTTCTTCTTTCTCACTAATGCCTTACCTATGGAAGAATTCAAGTTTTCAGTCAGAGCAACTGATCAACCAAAACCGCCCAGAGGGGTCAGCTCTAATAGGTACTGCCAGGCAGAGAATGGCTTGACCACCTGTTAGATCTTAATAGGCTCCACGGCAGATGTGTTAGTTTTTGAGGAGTACTGCAAGTTTCTAATAGAAGTGAACTTAATAGATGCTTCACAGATGAAATCAATCTGTAGAGCAGTCTTGCTTTTTAATTACTAATACTTATCTACTTTGAGGTTTTCAAAGCTGCTGATTGGACATGTAGTTATACCTAAAAATACCTAATATGTATTTCAGAGGGAAGAAAAACCTGGGGATTTGGAAGGTATTTGGAATTGTGGGCCTATTATAATTTTGAATACAAACCATGCTTAGCTGAATACATGAAGGAAACTATTGATAATATTTATAGTTTGCAGAAATACTTAGAATTGCATGAGAGGGTGACTAGGAAGTTTATATTCTACTCCTGACAGATGCTAGCACTTCTGAGATGACTTGCTTCTGATAGTAAGCCTCTTTTTTGCAGTTCTGCCTCAATACAGCTGCTAATTTTTCAGATTTGTCTATTATGTATGCTTTCATTCAGAAACTCACATTTAAAAAAAGCAATCATATTGGTATATTCTAAAATAATTGTTGATAGTCCTTCTAAGAGTATTTCTAGAATAGATCACGGGTTGTTTGGGTTTTTTCTGTATAAGTGTCTAAATACAAAGATATGGAGGGGAAAACATTTTCAGTGCCGACAGAGGATTGCTGAAATGTATTTTAGAGGCATGTATTTTAGTACAGTCTTTGACACTGGAATTCATCTGTAACCAGAACAGTGATTAACATGTTTAACAGCAATGTACTTCATGGTTTTCCTTTACTCTGTCACAATTCTAATTCTTCATGGATTTTATAAGAATATTTGGAATAATTTTCAGCAATAAATAAGTCCTAGAGCTGAAATAGGGAAAAAAAAATTACATTCTCCAGGAGTCTTATGTCAAACACAATGCAAATGCAATGAAATCACAAAATTCCAGAGATAAGGTTTCAGTGTGTAACAGCAGCACTAGCATGAAAAAACCCATGTGTGGCTCTGCACTGTGAGACTGCCTTAAGCTGACAGCATGCATATTCCATGAGAAAACAGATGTGTGCCTTTGGCCATCCTATATGAACCCCACTCTCTTTCAGACTGATTGCTTTTTTAAGGGTGGACACAAGATAATTTAAAAGGGTTAACTTGAATTAAATTACCCAATTTGTAAAGAAAAAAAAAATTGCATTATCTGATAATCATAAAATATTATCTGACTATAATTATCTGATTATAATTATCAGATTACTAAGCCTTCTGCAAAGTTCTGTGTAGTTTTAGCTGAACATTTCATACCAAAATAAGTTCTAAATCAGGCTGCTATAAATACTATGGGGCTCTCTAAAACTGACTCATTTCAGTGTCAGTGCTAGCAGAGTACCTTACTAAATTTAGAAAAATAGTGTAGGCAAAGAACAAATACTACAAATTCTTCGTCAGTACATGCTTTCTCCTCTCTGCCTAACATCACCTTTTCACACTAAACCACAAAATGCTTCATTTTCAAAAGTGACAAGCAATTTTGGGTGCTGAGTTGGAGATGGATAGAAAGATGATGGTTTTCAGCAGTGTTAAGTCTATTCTAACAGTGCCTCTTTACCCTTCAAAAAAGGCTCTTACCTCTCTGGCATCCTCTGCTCAGTTTCGCAACAGTACAAAACTTCCTTACAGAATAGCACAGGTGGAGTTGATCATGCAAACCCCACCTCTGTGCTGTCCTTTACCCATGAGCGTAGGCGCTTGACTACAGAGTGCAGATCTGAGATTTCACCATTAGAGCGGAAGGATGCCTTATGGGCTGAAGAGGTAGGCCCACTAGTAGGAATGAATAGCATCTTAGCTATGCCTACCTTCCTCCAACTTGTTCTCAGAGACTTACTGCCAAGCATTTCTCAGTATATTCCAATGTTCAGTTCTAATTTTTACTACTGCAAATTTAAGAGAGATGAAAATATAATTCCTACTATAGTTTCTCTTTCCTCAGTAAACTTCCCTAAAAGTCCTCCACCAGTGTATCTCCTCGATAAAATCTGAGATTCTACTACTGAGCATGAAGGCTCACAGAGAGATAAGACAAAAACATCCATTATTGGCAACTTAAGAAAGAAAAAAAAAAAAAAGAAGTGATAAAAAAGGAAGCATGTTAGTAGTTTCATCTTCTGGTCTACAATGAGCAATCTACATCTGTTTTTTACAAAGCCAACAAAATATTACATTGATCCACCTTCCTCCCTTCCATTATACTTGTCTCTGCCAAATGTTGCTTGTGCTTTCCACAATCTGCTCTTTACTTCACTAAAATCCCCATCTTAACCACCTTCTCCATTCCCCTGTTTTTCCGTATTTGCCTATTCCAGCTACACAACCTTAACGCTCTCAACTACAGCTCCTGTCTGCATCCTGCCACACTGCATTCCCTTTCCCTCTTCCTGCATGTTAGGTAGCTCCCTACCAGCACTAGCACTGCTGCCATGATTCTTTCTATTCTTCAACCCCCACCTCACTCTGAATTAGTGCCACTCTGAATTAGTGCTGCCCTCTAGTACATGCTCCGTTGCTTACCATTAAATTGATTTAATTAATGTGAGTTAATTAACTAGTTTGGGTATCTAGCAAGTTCCTAGACTTAGTACTAGCAAATATAAGGAAAGTAACACAGTCTACAGTGGTAATAAAATACAGCAGCAGCTTCTCCCTGTCAGCTTAACTTCTGTCACAATACAAGTGCTGCCACTGCACAGGAAGCAATGAGGCAAAGTTACCTATGGATGGGTTTAAACCGCCACACCTATTCTGTCTGCTTTAGCATTCTACAGTTCTAACACGGAAAGCTGCCCATATCCCATGCACCAGATTTTGTTCACAAATAGAAGCTATGAAATGGTTTTGGAAATAAAGTGCTAAATTCCAATTGCCATTTCTGAGCTCATTGCTAGCAGCAAAACCTTGCTTAAGAGACATCAGCATAGATATGTGCAGTAACAAATTTTAAGAGCATTCCCTATTCTGATTTAATAATAATGCAACAATCAGACAGCCTCTAAAATAAATCCTACTGCAGCAAGCAATGTGCAGTGCAAGTATTGGGCTGGCAAACACCAGCACCCCAGATCAAAAGCGCTTCCCCCACTTGTGCCTGGGTCAGACAGGCTTCCTCCAGGTCACTCACAGAAGCAGCCCTTCTTGCCGGCTTGTTTGGAGGATCAACACCCTGCACTGTCCTCTCTCAGGCTGCTGGAGTTAAGGACTGACCCTAGACACATTTAAGGACAAAATCTATTGGTGTCATAGAGCTGTCCTCTACTAACAACCTGTGTACACACGAAGAGAAGGAGCTCCCTGCACTTTTTCACTCTTCTGCGAGAACAAATACTTTAAGTCCATGCCTGACCAGCAAAAAAAAACTAGTTAAATCAATATCCAGCTGTGTTCACACACAGTTCTGTGCTCCACTAAGGATTCTTGGCTTTTTAATCTCATTCCTTGATAATTCCATTTTCTCTGTGCCTAATACACTGGTATCTTCCTCTCCTGGAGCCCATTCCCTTCATCGTTATTATAGCTGATATAGAGGCACTCAGGTCAGTCAAGATGAACCAGAGTACCACATCTGCTCCCTAGGCAGCAACACAAAAGTTGTTTCTAGTAGAAATGCTGATATAAGCTCAATGTTTCAGGTATAGTAAAGATGAAAGGCATAACAAGAAAACACTCAAAGGACATGAGAAAATAGAAGATCAGAGGCTATTTCCCAGAGAAAGGGAAGTAAATGAGCACTTCTTCTTCTATTTACACTTTGTTAGCCCTTTTTCCTCAGCTTATTGAACAATATTTGTCCATATTATGGTTCTTTTTATTACATAATTAATACTACATATGCTACATTATTCCTCAATTGCTCTAAGAAGATCTTAAAGATACTTAAGAGCATTCGCTTTGTGCTCCTCACATTTTGTGTTGTGTTTAACCAGCCCCTCAGCTGACAAGCAGAGTATGTTCCCCACCACTGCCCAAGTGATAATGCCATACAAGTAAGGATACACATGGCAATACTAAAACACAGCAATGCTTTTACTATTCAAATAATTATCAGGAAAGGGACAAGCAAAACCCTTTTTCCACAGAGCTTGAATAAATGAGCTTTGTGTAGGACATTCAGAGACTTAAAGGGAAATAAATTCTGCAGTTAATCATTCATCTTGGAGTGGAGTGACTGCTGGGTAGCTCTGCTGCCCATTGTAAAGCCTTTCAGTTGTCGTAATTACTACATGGTGTTAGACCCATGGGTCTGTACAGCTCTGGTTTTGCTGGTCATGTCCCTGGTTTGCACCATTAGACTGAAGTTTTCCTAGTCCAGCCACACAAAGAAAGCACAGAGGATCACCACATTACAGCATGTATGAATACCCTGTCCGTATCCTGGTTTGTACCTCTTCCTTTTTTCTCTTTCCTCACAGATAGCTGTGTTCAATGCTTAGCAAGACATTTCCCTTTAGGAGATTATAATAAATAAGCAAAGATTAGTTATGGAAACTGCATGCATGATAAGAACACTATACAAGTGAGTACTACCTCAACAACACGAACTTAATTATTTTGATAATATTGGAAAGGTTATTTTTCCACCTTTGAAGAGACAAGCTCTGCATATTTTTTAAAGGCAAAACTTAAACCTATAACCACAAAGCTTTGGTCTGCTCTTCAATACAGTATATAAAAGGTTTATGGATTTCATCAGAACTGATTAGTTTATTGTCTAGACCACAGATTATTTTTCATAAGATTTCTTGTCATATCTGTGAGCCATTCCTGTAATGATGGATGAGACTAGTGCCTTAAAATCATCATTTTCTCTGTCAGCAGGGAAACTCACTGAACCCTGTCAGATGGAATATCACCTCCTCTCCTGCAGCCTCACAATGTAGGGGCATAATCTGCTCTCACAGGGGTATACGGGAGTCCAGGATTGAAACTACACATAACTAAAGCATTGCTATTCAGGGGAAGACTATGAATTACACAGTAATTACAGGAGTTTTAAAATTTTGCTTGGATAAACTGAAATTGCTACTGAAACATTGTATGAGCCACAGTCTTCAACATGAAAATCAAAGCCCACGATTTTGGCCCTTCTGAGAAATGGAGTTCCTAGAAACAGTGCCTGTCAATGTTAGTTTTATTCTCTCATAAAATGAGAACTATGTATCATGTGAAGCACAAGTGTCAAGTAAAATCTGTATTCAGTTTGCAAAGAAGTGAAATTGTGTACCCTCTATAATTTCAGGCCAATTGTTAGAGCTTGGCATGCTGTACAGTTGATTCTATGCAAACAAATCGCAGTTTATACATGCATGGCCCTTGAAACACATTTTTTTCTGCAGTTTTAGAGAAAATGAGTCTGACTGTACATAAGGTGGGAAAATCAACTATATGTAATCATTCCCTTCTGCAGCAGAATTAAAGACACAATCAAATGGACTACACAGGATTAGGAGTAAACCACTGCCAAAGGTATCAACAGTTTTCACTTTTACCACTTATCACATAGAAATATCTGCTTACTGCTTCTATATCCCTCTATATGCTTTCAGAGAGAAACCACTGAATGGTTCACATTTCATTTTTAACAGTTAATTGCTACATAAATATGTAGCATAAAGCACAGACATAGAATTGTTCTGAAATATTCACTTGCCTCTTTATTTACATTTCTTATACAGCAGATACATCTGAAAGACTTACCCTGAAATGACTCTAAAGTAAAGCAAAGTTAAATTTCCCCAGAGACGGACTGAAGCAGAAGTTTAAACTTCTCATCACTTTGAAGGCAATAGAACTGACGTTTATTGCTGTGCCATGCCAAACTACAGCCCCACCTCTGGATAACTAAAGACTATATGGCAGATGGATGCTTTAAGAACCTTCCCCAGAGCCTGCCAGTGCATATTGTGTTGTCTGTTTAGATGATAAACTACCTGGAAAGGCCTGGACCTGT
Organism: Pezoporus wallicus; assembly: GCF_028554395.1. Taxonomy (NCBI): domain Eukaryota; kingdom Metazoa; phylum Chordata; class Aves; order Psittaciformes; family Psittacidae; genus Pezoporus; species Pezoporus wallicus. The sequence goes on from NW_026642361.1 coordinate 6,578,314, forward strand.
ACATTTTTCTGTGTTTTGTGCAGCTTTACTCTTCACGGGGTTTAAAATGATCATCACGATTAATCCATAGATAAACTACCCTAAGGAAGCCAATGTTGCTTGCCCTGCAAGAGCATGGCCTTAAATGTGGCATAAATACCATTTCCTCCCCGTTATTTACAGTGCCTATTATGGCTCCCCAGGGAGCCATGCGTCCAAGGCCTAATTCATGGGTCTCACAGGGGAGATGAGCACCAACTTCACTGGACTGTGAATTAGGCCACTGATAGGTTACACTCCCAAACCCTACAGGCTGAGATTATATATGTGTATACATATACCTCTGTGCCTCCCACAACATCTACCCATGCTATCAGGCCTTACTGACTGTCAGTAAACCCTTGCCAACTTCCTGACCTACCTGCAGAATCAGTCAGAATACTGCATTAGTGTTGAATGTCCATCAACCCACTGTTTCCATTTCAGTTATCACCCTCCTTTGTGTACTTGTAGGAAAACTGTCCCCTTCGTAATATGTCATAAAAACTTCAATTCTTGCAATGTTAAAAAACGAGGTAATGTATCATGAGTTATCAAATGACTTCACATTACTGTGATTTTTCCCTATCTACTGCTTTCACCATAATTGAAGTAATAGTGACTTTTCCAATTAAAAAAAAAAACAAAAAATAATAAAAAAACAGAAATGCCAAAAAATTTTATATATATATATGTAAACACCAGGAAAAAAAAAATCTAAGTCATTGCTTGCACAAAGATTAAAATTATTTTCAGTATTTCAATCTTCTTCTACTTAACTTGGCGGTATGAAAGGACATTTACTGTCACAGAGCCATAGTGCATACCAGGCCACATGCGACTGCAGGCATTGCACCAACAAATTGTATGGTCATTGTTATAACACTCTATTCACTAATTTATAACTAAACCGTAGGACTTAAATATAAATTCACAGATGACTTTTGAAAGGTGAATGGCACAGATAAGTTTCACCCTTTGCTAAATACATACAGTTCCTGTTCTTTGGTATTTATAATTATGTAACATGACTTTCAAATACCTTCAACTGTGAAGCGGCAAATTAGCTCCATCATCTAACTGGCTGAAGTAAACACCCCATCTGTAAAGCCTTCCTTGGACAAGGGGCTTCCTTCCCATTTGTGGTTAACAGGACATGAAAGCACAGACTAAAACAAAGGGGGAAGAGAACAGGAAAGAGACTTGCCAAAGGAGATATATATAATATGTATCTATATGTTGTAATATTATATATATCCTTCCTATATTATTATTATATGTATATTATATGTATCTCCTCTACTGCTTGTTGGAACAGTAAATTCCTGGCAGGGCTCAAGCTGGTATCTTTTGCTGTGTTTTTCTATAGCATTAAATCTGTCTTCCAATGTTTAAAAATCATAATTGTGACAAAATCTCTAAACAAATGAAAGTCAGTATAACTTGCCCTGCTGGTGTAGAAAACACTACCTTTCCACATATCACAACATACAGTTTGAATTCTGAATTAATGGCAAGTGAAAATAAAACAGTCTAATTCTCATCTGTACTGGGTTTGTGCGGAAAGGTTGCAGGGGGAGCTACAGAGCTGGTTTCTGTGAGAAGCTGCCAGAAGCTCCGTTCATGTCCAACTGAACTAATATCTGCTGGCTCCAACACAGACCACTGGGCAAGGCAGAGCCCATCAGTGATGGTGGTAACACCTCTGGGATAACATATTTAAGAAGGGGAAAAAACCCAAACCTGCATAACTGCAGCTGGAGAGAGCAATGAGAATGTGTGAATGCAAAAGCTCTGCAGACACCCAGATCAGTGCAGAATGAGGGCAGGAGATGCTCCAGGGACCAGAGCAGAGATTCCCCTGCAGCCCGTGGTGCAGCCCATGGCGAGGCAGCTGCACCTCTGTAGCCCATAGAGGTCCATGATGGAGCAGATTTCACCTGAAGCCCAGGGAGGGCCCCAGGCCAAAGTGGGGGGTTGCCCAAAGGAGGCTGTGACCCTGAGGGAAGCCCACACTGTAGCAGTCTCCTGGCAGGACCTGTGGCCCCATGGAGATAGGAGCCCACACTGGAGCAGGTTTGCTACAGGACTGGTGACCTCACAGGGGACCCAGGCTGGAGCAGTCTGTGCACCCATGGAAGGGACCCACGCTGGAGCAGAGTGTGAAGAACTGCAGCCTGTGGGAAAGACTCACACTGGAGAAGTTCATGGAGAACTGTCTCCTATTGGAGGAACCCCACACTGGAGCAGGGGAAGAGTGTGAGGAGTCTTCCCCTGATAGGGGAAGGATCAGCAAAGACAACGCGATGAACTGACTGCAATCCCACTTCCCCACCCTGTGCCACCTGGGGGAAGGAGATAGAGAAAATTGGAAGTGAAGTGAAGCCTGGGAAGAAGGAAGGGGTTTGAAAAGGTGTTTTAAGATTTCTTTTTATTTTCTCATTACCCTACTCTGATTTGATTGGTAATAAATCAAATTAATGTTTGCCCAAGTCAAATCTGTTCTGCTTGTGACAGTAACTGGGTGAGTGATCTCTCCCGGTCCTTATCTCAACCCACCAGCCATTCATTATATTTTCTCTACCCTGTCCAACTGAGTAGGGGAGTGATAGAACGACTTTGGTGGGCACCTGGTATCCAGTCAGTCAACTTGTCATATCACCCCTGATATTCCACCTTACAAAATATTTACATACCTAGTAGTCTTTACTCATGAATTACAGCAGCAGTATTACAATCAATACTGCCTACCTAGCAAATCTATTTAAGAAAGTCTCTAAAGTAATTAAAGGGATTAACATCTCTGTTTTAATCTATCAAAAAACTAATAATCTCTGTTTTTCTGAGTAACCGCTCTCGTGTGACTCTGTGAGTCACAAAATCTTCAAACAGTTCACATTCAATTGTTTTATCTCTTTTCGCAAAGGAATTCATTTCAGGCCAGAATGTAAACGGATGCTTAGTACCCTGCTAGCATGTTCCAATAGAGCCAGAAAAACAACTATTTACTCTGTGACATGTTTGAGTTCCATAACATTTATGTTCTGAAAAAGGATAATGAATTCTAAACATTTCCCAATAAATGTAACTATATTCTTAGGCCTTCCTCAACAGGAATATTCTATGAGCTCCACACATGTCAATCAAATTTTGTATTGAATTTTACCTTTAGATGATTTAAATCTACTGGACAGACACAGAGTACTCAATGGTGACAGTGTGCCCTCTTTCCTGCTGAGCATGAATAGGTGAACACAGAAACTTCTAAGGCTATCTTGTAATTCTCTAGCATTAGTCCTATATTCTTGGCCTTAAAATATGATGCTAAAACTGCTTTAAACAGTAAGATGAGGATAGCATCAGGCAGGAAAAAGGTCAGGGGCAGAGATGCCTAAGTGTCTGCTGATTTCAGCCAATACAATGGTCCCCACAGGACCAGTTCAGCTGGCTTCAAAAATGGAACAGCTGGAATCCCCTGCCTTGTTCAGAGGTCCAGTTCAGCTCTTGACTGCTTCCGTAGTCAAGTGAGGTACGTGTCTGACACATGGATACATCTGCATACTTAATCTATAAACATGGAGAGGTCCACTTAAAAGAATTACTTAAAAAGAAGTATCAGACCTTCCAACCACATTCCAAATTACATCATGGACAAAATCAAAAGAACAGGAGAGGAAACAGATGTGTGATGTAAGATGTACGACAGTCACAGAGGAAACTGTCAGGATGAAAATGGGCACATTAAAAGCTCATCTTGTTCTATTAATCTAATGATCTTTTTTTCAGTTCTTCTAACTAGCCTCATCTTTACTGCATTTCAAATGGAAGGGTCACCACATGCTACTGATACCAAGCAAAGCTCAGAGGTGTCTAAAGAGCCGTCTTCATAAAAGTACACGCATGAAGCACTTAAACAACCCCAACCTCTTGAAAGATATTAATTGAGGAATGTAAGTACCTGCTGTCTCCAAGAGCAGGATCCTTGGGTTTAGCATCAATATCATAAACAAAACGCTCTTGAGAGATCACTATGACATTGTCTGTAGTTTCATTTCCCACGATAGTGATGACAGGATAACCCATCTGTAGTGTCCACTGATCCATTACTTGTTGGATATTTACAGATTTTCCAACTCTTTTTAAAGCCTACAAGAAAAAAGAAAAGTTTCAATATGTCGAAGCAATAACATCATCCAACATATAAAATTCTTTCTTTTTTTTTTTTTTTTTGTCCCAGAGACCATAATTAGTTTTTTAAATGAACATCACATATACACACATTTACACCCAGTACACATACACTCTACATGATTTAACCAAGTCTCTGTCCATCTTCAGAGTAAGCATTGAGCAATCTTGCCAGACAGGAGGAGGACAGTCAGGAAGTCATGTTTCCCACATCATTCAGGCAGTAACAGAAGAAACAACCTGCCTTGCACAGTTTTAACAAGAGCCACAGAAATACTGGGTGGCTGTCTCCAAAGGATATTCTAGACCAACCAGAGTTAAAAAAGACTCAGTGTTAGTTGATGCAGGGTGCCTACAATGATGCATATTCAAAGGGCCTGATTTTTTAAAGTACAGAGCTTCTGTTCTGAGAATCAAATGACTAGTTACTTGAAAATATTGTCCCTCATGCCCAAAGTGAGGCTATGAATACCAAGGTAACCCCAGCTGTTTCATAAACTGCACCTGTCACAACACATTGAGGATTAATATGTTCATATTTGATACCATATGTCAATAAAAATGCTGGTTTATAAGTAGATTTTCATCTGAAACAAAAAGAGAAACTATGGCATCATGGGAGATGAGATTGGGTATGAGGAGATTGACAGCTATCATTTATTCTTCAGTGACGGAAATATCCCTAACTGCCAAACAGTCCTAGATTACAGACTGAGCAACCTCTCATGAACACATGAACCCAGCAAGAAGTCTTTGGAACTGAAGCTGCAATTGCAGTGCATTAGGAAAAAAGCAGCTGGCAACAAACGTGCTTACAGATGAGGCAAACAGAATTACTAGCCTTAACAATGGACTTAAGCATACAGTATAGCTGTAGTGGTTATACATAATACAGTCTCAGCTGTGGTTTCTGCTGTTTTTTCAATATTATGCTCATCCCTCTGACGTTCCATCACCCAGAGCTATCCTAAAGGCTTTAGCAGAAGAAGACACCAGGTGAGAAGCAAGAAATATTTTTGCAGTGGCACTGAACTTCAAATTAAGACATAGATTTAAGAGCATGACTGTTTTATGTCTCAACTCTCATTAGGAGTCAATACAGACTCAGTTCAGTTGCCCACACATAGGCGGTTAATGTCATTTGACCTGCTGCTCCAAAAGAGCATACAAATTTCTCCACAGATCTTGTGACAAATCAATTAGATCCACCCAAATGTACGAAAGAATTTTAGGCATGCTTGGCTCACTTTATGAAAATTAAACTCTGCCCTAATAGATCCGTAGACCTTCGGGCATAGCAACCAAAGGGAGCACGGACATAACAACTGTAAGTCTCTACAGCATGCCAAATGTTACAATAAGTAGTTATCTGTTTACACCAGACTTCAAAGCTTTAACAGTTTTGTCATTCACACAAATCATTACTCCATACAAAATCACAAACATGCCTGATGTAAATGCCAGTGCTCAGCACTTTAATGTGTTTTCCAGCTTATGAGCCTCAGCATGCTGCTACTGAAGTCAATGATAGCAGATTCCATGAAGTATCTTTTACTGAACACCAGTGACATAGCACAAGCAACGAAATATATTTTAACATAACAAAGAATAGAAATGCTGCAAAAACCATATTTTATTGTTGCCACTAGGTTAACTCAAATGGTATTTCTTTGCATCAATTTTTATATTTGCTTTGGGGTCTGAAGATTTCAATATGCGCTATTCACTCCTAACCTCACCAAGAAAAATATCACGGTAAATTCTTGCTTCTCCCTCAGTGCAATAGATTAAAGCTTTTTACCTTTGACAGTGTGTTCCAGAGATCATTTCTGGCTGCATTGCCATACTTGTGAATGGTTAAATAGTCCTATGGAAATAAAATAAAAATACGAATCAGTATTATTATACACAAGGCAAACAACTAGAGCTGTGAATCACTGTTATTAGAAGTTAAAGCACATCAATGTTTGCATTTGTCAAAAATCTAGAAATATACATTATGTTCATCCTAAGAGAGTAAATAAACAGTTTCTTAACCTAGTTTACAATGCAAAGACTGTTGCTAAAAATTTCATTTATGGCATTCAATGCTCTTTCTTTTCTGCATAAGCCACTCTATAAGCTAAATATTTTGAATATACATTTAAATTACTTGTCTAACCTCAGAAGGGTTTCCTAGGTAATTCTCAGCAATAAAAGGGGAAGCTGCCAAATCACAGTTGCAGTTCCTATTTTAGCAGGTCATTCTGCATCTAGTGTCGAAAATTTGCTCACTCGGGTGACAAATATATTTGCTACAAAATATTTAACTGAGCAGTAGCCTAATTGAACTACAAACTTTTATGCAGGCAGATCCAGATGCTTCCATGTCAAAATACATCTTTCTGACAACTGGGGTTGTAACAGGTTATCACAAAGGGTCTCCACAACAGGGAGTGGTGGAAGAGGGGTGACAGGTACCCAACTCTGTGCTTGTGCATATGTGTGTTTTCATGACATATGTGACTCAGAGACTGAAGAGGTTATAAACTGAATACTTATTCAGCTGCAGTTACTATGACTGAGGGTCCATTCTTATCCCTTAGCAGCCAGAAAGTTGATCCCTGATAAGCTATCATCATATTAAATTAACTTCCAAAATTAATAGTTTAATCATATGACCAGGTTGGGTCTGGGCCTATCAGGCACAAAAGGCTTCCAGTTTTTGTAGAGACAACACTGTTAGTTTCCCACCATTCTGTGTCCCTAGAGAGCAGCTCATTCAAATACAGAAATGAAATTCAGCAATGATTATTTGAATAACATACATTTCAAGCATTTTGATTGGAAGAATTAAGTGAAAAAACACATCAGAGGTTGTAAATCAATGGGATCTCCTGCATTTGAATTTCTACCATCTCCACTTTACACAATGGCTGGAGACAAACCCTAATTTACAGCACAGTGATAAAAGTGGGACAAATCTGCTGACTCTGTTATCTCTGCTTTGTGTGAAGTAAGATACTTTGGGAATAATTAGTATTTGGAAAGCAAATTTTCTGATACACAAATTGTAGCACCTGTGACAGATTTAGCTTTTGTCAGCCAACTCATAGTACAAGAAGCAGCAACTCCCATTTAATCACAGGCTAGGAAGGCTAAATGAGAACACTGACTCTGTAAATGCAGTGCAGAGTCTTAACAATGTCATGAGACTAACTTGGAAAAAAAGACAATATTATACAGGCTGCACCTACAGCACACTGTGCTTCCATTTTATCTAAAAATACGGAATCATTTAAGGCACAGTGAAATATTCAATAGCTTTCAAAGCTGAAGAAGTTGAATTGCAAATTAAAAAGCTAAAATAGGAATAAACAAAAGTGGGACAAGGTAAATAAATAACAACAAATACACTTGTGCATTCTAAGTAGCACTAGAAAATGCTACACGAATTGGTCCTTCTGAGAGCTACTTTCAGAATTGTAACACAGCAAAATAAAATGAGTGGAACACTTGAGGATTTGCTCCATCCAGGCAATAATCCTGTTTACCAATCTACCATTAGACATCAAATTTTACTGATTTTATTTTTACATTTTGTGTTCAGAAGGACTGCAAAGAGATGAAATGCTTCTGTCCTTTTGGTTTTTTTTTTTCTCTCAAGACACAGACTGGGAAATTTAGATGTGGTTCACTGCTCAGTTAAACAATTTATTACCCTCCAATCTACATATGTATTACACAAAGGAAAACAAAAAATCATTTTATCATTTACCATTATCATTTACCACAAAATAAGAAAACACAATAACATGCTCAACAGATGAGTACAGTCCTGGTACCATACAACTCGATTGTCCACTTTTTCATCATTCATGAAAGTTGCATATACACAGCATCAAACTAGGAGTGTTATTAAACACATACTACACAAAAAGCAGTCCTAAGTGAGAGTTTGCATCAAAATATGTTTCTAATAATAAATCTAAAGGGCAATCCAAAATCTGAGTGCACTTTCTACAAGAGCTAAAGGTTACTGAACCAGGTCCCATTAAACTTCCTCATATATCAGTATCCTGTTTTCAATAACCAGTAGCAGATACCTAGAAAGAGTATAAAATAGGACAAGCATACAGTGAAACTTCCCCAGCATGCTCTCCCATTATCCAGCACTTCATGGCATGAGGAATCCTGAGCAGATTAGTATCTTTGTATTTAATAGTTACCTTCCATGCGTTTGGCCAGTTGTTTTCTGAACCTATATAATAAATGCTTAGCATTTGCACACCTTTCAAAAAAAGTATTTCCCACTTCAGTGATCTGTGGGTGAAGATACCTGCTTCAAACTCTGCTCATCTGCTGATTTCATCTGCTGTTCCCTAATTCTGGCATTAAAAGACACAGTGCATTACTGTTCCCTACTTCAGTCTCCCCAGTCCATTCATGCTTCTACAGATCTGTATCGTCTATGTCTTCATATGAGAGCTTGTGTTTATACTGAAAACATCACCAGACCCAATGACCCTACCACTCCCAGATATGCTGCAAAGTTACATTTTCTTAACAACATCCAAGCTTCAAAGCTAGCTAGGGTTACCATGACCCAGCCTTAACTTTCTTTACCAAATTATCAGCCCCTCTTGATGTACCTTTCATGGACAGGCATTCAGCTTAAAAAGGAAAAGGCTTGTACATACCAGCATCAAATATGTCACATGAAGTATTCAAACAGAAGCCAAACATCTACAACGTACCCTGCTTGTCTGTTCTAAGGATGGAACAAGCAGGAACACAATCCATTTCTCCTCCTGAGGACCCATAACTAAGTCTTAAATAGCTTGCAAAGGGGCAGAAGACATGTTCTTATTCACTGTAATTCTCCAGGGAAGGAGAATTAGGCACCCCTTCGCTTTTACATCGGATAGAAAAGAACCAAAGCAAACAGAAGAGATGCAAGACACAGAACGAAAAAGGAGGATGACACTGAAAACACAGTGTCCTGAATCTAAGCTGCACTGAGCACAGCTCCAAAGGAGGTAAAGTGACTTAAAGCCACTTTCTCATAAACACAGATACCCAGAATCATTTGGCTTCAGGGCTGCTTCCCATCATAAACTCGAAATTCTATCACCTACAAAAGCTTTTCCAACAGCTGGAGCATGCTGGAGCATGAAGATATGCTTCAGACATTTTTCTTTCAGCTATAACCCTACAGTATGTGTGAGGAGAAAATATGGCAGGAAAACCTCTTTAACAACCCAAGACTCAGGACAGCTTTTCTGTCTACAACTCTTCCTTTGTTCTTCACTGTAATGCCACCTTTAAATTTTTTCTTTGTCATGGAGAAAGTAGAAAGAGAGTTCACAGACCCTGGTACAGTGTCACTCATAATCAGACACACACACAAAAGTGATCATTTCGGTTTACATTTTCAGCAATTCTCTTATAATAATATTCTTAACATCTTGGCATTAAAAAATGAAGCCACTCTTTGGCAAAAGGAATAACAGAGTATGATCTCTTCCACTCTATAAATAACAATAATAAAAAAATGAGTGTGTTTTTCTGACATGTGTTTTAGTAATTTTTAACATAGATTTTTTTTTTAAAGCCAGAATCTGTCATTGCCATGAAAGCAAAGTCCAATTACTGCACAACAAAAAACTAAGATCTTGAAAAAAAAAACAACAGATTTAGACTATAATATAAAGTTTTGTCAAATAGCAATCTTAACCACCCCTAAAAAATTAAAAGGCTTAATGCTTTTCATATTATTACTTGAATACTGAAGCAGATAGCTTGAACTATCTATAGTAGAAATAGCAGAAATACAGTGGAAGTGCTAAAGGCTTTTGAAAGATGTTTTTAGTAATGCTGTATTGATTAAGCTTGCAGGCCTTTTATTGTACTAGATTTTTTTAAGAGATTATTTAGAAGGAAAAAGTCTTTTATCCCTTTGCAATCTTAGTTCTCTCAGTACTGCTAGAGACCGAGCCCCTTGGTTTCAAAAAAATGAACTATCCCCACTGTCCAAACATGATAACGCTCACAACTAATAAAAGGTAGTGGCTGATAAATGCACAGAGGTTAAACAAGGGGAAATAAGTCTCCAAACATGTATTTTATTTTCAGGAGAGACTTCAGATCTATAACCAGGAACCGAAACATCAATTCTAAGACCAAACTCCTTCCTCAGTTCATCTGTATGAAGTTGATTACTTGGCAGAAGGAGCAGCTCACGACTTATACAAGTGGTGCTGAGATCTGAACCAGTTAATCTGAGTAACTTTTTCTCCTAAAGATAACTGAGAAATCCCACTACATAAGATGAGTGAGGAAAAAGTAGTAAAATATGGCATCAAATTCTTGTGACTACATTGCTCTGAATGCCCTCATTTCTGAGCGATAAGGAAACAGCAGCCTTGCCCTACCTCTCTCATTTGTATTTCACTTCTACTCCTGGTTCACATCCTTGTCCCTTCAGCCTACACTACGTCCTTGTCGAACAGTTTTACACAAGACTGTTGCAACTCATCAAAGATTTAAACCTACTAATAAAAACATTTAGTTCAGGTGGAAATCAGACTCTAAGGCTCTGGCTATCAAATTGAGCATGCTTGTTTTCCCAGAAATTTGTATACTTAATCTTAAGCAACCAGGCACCAGCCACCAGACGCACTGACTACAACATGCCACCTTTTTTCCCCTTTTCCTTTACACTGCTAACATCAAAGCTTCCACCACATATTATCTTGACGTTACCTAACATTCAAATGAAAAAATCTTGGGTGAGGGTCAGAGGTAAGAAGGCACTGCATATGTTTGCAACGGTGAGTGACAAACGAGATGTAGTGAGAACACTGATAAAGCATTACCAGCAAGCTACAAAGAAGTGAAGATTCCCCTAAGTGAGTGAAACTACTGAATAGAAAAGCTAAAATAGCCAACTAGGTTTGCAGTATTTGTCAGCTGTAAAACAGGCCAACCCTTGAGAAAGAAAGAGCCTTAAGGAAGTGACCATCCTCTTGGCCAGGCAGTCAGAGAAGCAGTAGAGTACAAAACAGGAGTAGGTAAATTCACCTTAGCGATCATGGTAAACATTGTATAAGGCAAATTAGATGGAGGTTAACTCTATTTGTGTCAGAATCAATTTGTACCACTAAGTCAAGCTGCAGAGCTACCTCCAAATTGAAAGAACAGCTGTGATCAGACCACTTATCAAAGCAGTACTGCTAAGCCAGCTAAGGAAAAACTTGGGAACAGATTTTTTCCATGTGAGGTAAGCCAAGCAACTTCTTCCCCTTCTGCATCAGTTTTACTAAAAGTGCCCAAATCTGCTTCCAGCCAGCCTTGTCAGAAACTGCCAACCTAGACAATACTCTAAAGTCATTACACATACTCGAACTTTCATGAGTGAGTTCTACCAGAGGATCAAAAATGTTGATTTCCTTCCCTTAATCTACTATTGCATTAAAATGTGTTCCTCCAACAAAAAATTAAGTCGCTCTCTGGTCAACAAGCCAATAATTAAGCTAACAAAGCATTTCAACCTACAATAACAAAAACCAGCATCAAAATTATGTTGAAACAGCAAACGCATAAGGAGTGTAAGACCATGCCTGCAGCAGAGATAATCCCCATCTAGTACTAAAATTACCACATCTGTTTTATATACAGACACAGCATCAAATGCATTCCTGTATCTCCCTTTAGCTAATCATTTTGGTAGTACAGCCAAAGTACCTTCCACAATCTCTGCTCCTCTTTGTCCCCATTCCCCTGTTTCTGAGGCTACCTGGCAAACCAGATCTCTGAAGTGACCTGTATGGGATGCAAATCTCTCATTCTGCACCAAGGACACCCTGCCTTCCTTGATCAAGTTACCAAAAAGGACCTCAAACTCTTCCACTGATACAAATGAAGTGGTGCTGGGTGGCAATGCATGGATGGGAAGAAGCAGCTGGAGGCAGCATTGAGGAAAACAGAAGGGTGATTTCCTAAGCCAAAGTCCTGTCCAAGTATGCCACAAGTATTATAAAAGAGACCAGACAGAAACACAGTGGTGATGTCAGAATACAGTTAAGAGAAAGATGACCCACGTATTACATTTAAGGTAAACAGTTTATTTTGTAGACCATTTCTCTAAAAGTGATACCCAAATGTTCTTTCCAACTAATGGTTGAGAGTATCATTCCTCCACAATAGGCTAAGTAGACTAGTTAACTTCATTAAACTTTATGTATGGACACTGTCATTAAAAACTGAAGTAGACTAAACTCAGTGACTTCAAGTCACAATGAAAATGCTAGCATGAATTAAGTAAATGAAATAAGAATTAACTTCACTTTTAAAATTCCCACATGGGGCTATAATGAGGTTTAACTAATCCAATTACAATTCACACCATCAGCTACTTTGAACTTTGGTGTGTCCCTGTATAAACACAGCTTAAATCTTGTTTACTTGGCATTAAAAATAAAATTCTGAACTAGAATTTTACATCACTTCGAACAATCAGAGAATATAGCTACTAAGGATAACATTTTTTTTTCCCTCCATATTTCTAATAATTCTACACAGGAGCTACCTGTTGAATCCCTTCCAGATAGACATTTATTGGCTTCCATATTTTAAGTGATTAGTAATTCTATCTGCCTCTTCATTCTTTGAAAGTGGTGACCCTGTAAGATGTTCAGGCCTGGCAAACAGGACTGTGGGCTTTTTAATTTATTTAATCTTCTCAAAATCTTTTCTGTCTTTTTCTTTAAATAATAACCCATAAGAATTATTTTATCTGCTCCACATATAATCACAATTTCTCAATCTCTAATTTATCCAGCCTGTATTTTAACCATTAGCTGCAATAAGCAATTAAAAATTCTTGAGAGCAAGTAACACTTTTAATGTTCCAAATAATTCTACTGTGGTACCACAGGAAAGCAGTATCTAAAATTTTCACTGTCAGAAACATCTTATCTAAATTCTAGATTCAAACTCCCAAATAGGTAATAAGAAGTTACAAAAAAGCCTGAGTGGTGTGCAACATATTTCAGAAGCACCATGCAAGTACTCACTTCAGCTGTGTTTCGCCTTTTCTTTGGGCTGCTGTCTCAGTCAATGCCTAAAATCCTAGGGAAGGAAATCAGTGGAATCCCACCAACGTATACCAGATGAAAGTCCAGCCTTTTATTTTCAAAAGGTATACTTAGATTTTTTTACACGCAACAGAAATACAATGCTCACAATCAAGAGCAACTAGAAAATATCCACTGTCATCATGTCATATCTGCAATTAAATCATTACATGCAAACAGCAAGCTATAACTACTAATCAAGAAGAGTGACACTGGAACCATACATGGAAATAAATCTAAATTTTCTCTAGAGCCAATGGCACTGAATAAGCCACACAATTATAGTATTTTACTTTGTCCTTTTTCCTTTGCAATTCATAATAGTCCCATATGCTCAATAATCAGATCAGCAGAACCAACATTTCTGGCATTATATGGGTTAATGGGATTGTTAGCATTGATTTCAGTGGGAGAAGAATTAGGACAATGTTGAGTATGTCATCCATGGTGTTGGAAGTGTACCATTCATTTAGAGGATGTAGATAGGACCTGTGTCCTGTCCCAAACAAAACAACATCCAGTGTACAATCCAGAATGCTGAGACATAAGAGAAACCAGTAGGAGAAAGGAAGAGGCAAGAGCCGCCACTAAGTCAATGGGTCTGCTTTCTTTGCTTTACCTGCTTCTTGTTGATAAAAGAGCAGTGCTGCAAAAATAAAAATAACCCAACTGAAATCAATATGGCCCTGTCATTTTCATTCCAACACGAGAAAAGAATGAAACCTCAAACCACCATAAAAAACACAATTTTTGCAATTAAAACATCTTCTGCATTGCAACTCAATGAATCCAATGTGAATGAGGCATCTAAGATTCAAAATTTGTACTCAGACAAATTTCCAGCTACTTTAAAATATATTCTGTTTTGCTGGGAATTCTTATTAAAAGATCAGAATTATTAAATGGAGAGGTTTATTTCCCATGTAAAGTTCACCTTCACCTACTAGGTATTAGCATGAAGAGGACAGAAGTTCCATTTTGAAACACAACAGCAGTTGCAGTGTGGTGGCAAAACAGTTTGCATGCAAAGTCTAACGGAAACAGTGGGATTGCAAAGTTATTGCCTAGTAGAGTCTGAAGATATCTGCTCTGCAGTGAGACACCTGCTAGTATATTAAGCTTAGCTTTAAAGAAAAATGTATTTGACATATTACTTGGTAGTGGTAGTGAACTACTGAGCTAAGAACAAATCTTACAGAAATAAAGCACTCTTTGAACTGCATATATTTGACTGAATTTGTACATTAATTTTAGTTCTGCCTTGTGTGGTTCTATAATACTTTTGAACCTAAACCCAGATATTGCTCAATATATTTTTAATGCACACAAAAAATGATGGAATGTTTTCTATAGATATTTGGATTGCACCTGCTAATTGTGACAGGTTGGCTGCTCATTCCTCTGCATTAATTTTAACTATGCCCAGGGATTGCTAACCAGGCAAAAAATCTCTGCTGTACTTTTTTGTAATACTTTTTTTCTGTAGAAGCCTCAGAATTGGAAAGAAATTAATGTTACTTACTATGGAAAAGGTCACCATAAACCACTTGAGAAAACTTAAGTATGATTGCATGTCACCGTGTCTAGTCCATAATGACCTGCAACATTCCTACAGTAACAATGAATAACAGATATGAAAGTAGTCACAGTGGAGCTTCAACTTCACCTACAAGTTATTTATTGCTCATATCAATTGAGAAGATTTTTCTCATGGCGTAAAAGACAACACAGTCACTAAAGCTGTATTTAATTTTGCAAAATGAAGGCACCTTAAAAACTATTAGCATTTACATTTGGCTATATGCTATTGTGTCTACCTAGCTACAGTAAGTGAACTATAAATGTATGTAGAGAAAGGGAAAGCAATAGTCAGATGATGAGGGAGGAGGAGTAGGAGAAAGAGAAGAAGAATAAAGTTTTGATGACAGCCTGCTTCATCCAGTAGGGACTCAGCTTTTTCCCAATGTCCTCTCTTGGCCTGAACAGAAGTAGATTTATTTTATTTCTGACATGTATTAAGTGTTAAGTAGAAGTTCAATCTTGCAGTCTTTGTGTTGGAAATATCCCCACTGACTTCTAAAGGGCTAATGGAAATTTTGATTGCACGAGGATGGTAGAATTGCACACAAAATGTGTACTTCCAGTGCTCTGTAAAGTCCATTGTGCTAGCTCATAGCAACAGAGGCACAGTTGTCACCGAGATCAGGAAAACAGTATAATTTTATTCCAAAAGAAAACATTTTCTTAAGTAGATAATCAGCCCACTGACGCTATCTGAGAATTCATACCGATCATTCTTCCTTTTAATAATTTCTATAATAAAGTGTAGGAGAAAATAGTCATAACTGAATTTCACATGCAACTAAATAAGAAGCTCACTGAAAGTGAACATGTACGCAATATCTGTAATGTGACTGACGTAGCACTGTAACATTGTAACATTATGTAACATCGTCATAAATGGCATCCTGCTCTAATGAATCAAACTTAACAAGTGAAGTAAATCATGTGTTTTTCTTACTAATTGTTTTTGGTTTTGTAAGAAGCGTTAGCAACAAAGCAATAAAACAACACTTGATCCTAGCTGAAGGACAGCATGACTTCCTCCTAGTTGAGGCAATGCTGACTCTGAAATGTGGGCACCAGGGACATCACCAGCTATCCAGGTTCAGCAGCACCTACCATCATCAATCCTTGTAACTCTCCCTGCTGGGACCCCCTATGTGGCAAAAATGTAACTGTTAGAGCTGAAATCCTTATCTTCAAAAAGTCAATCTCAGACTGAATTCCTACCTAAAATGTCAGTCAAAACCAGACAGAAAACATGAAAAAATACTATATTTTACCTTTTCACTCTTTGAAAAGCTTTGCTGTCCGACACAATTGAAGCACAGGTCTAAAGGTCAGAAGGAAAGTGATCTTGTTTCAGGAACATGCTTTTTCCTAGTTCCGGTCAACTTTAGATGACTTAGCAGCTAGAGAGTCTCTGCCTCCCTGTACCAAGGGCTCACGGCTGCTCAAGCTTTGAGGGAGGTTAGAGCCCTGAAGCAGGAAGCAAAGTGCCTGTGCCTCCCTTCTCTTGGCAATTCCAAACAACTGGGGGAAAAGCCTGTCTGATCCAAACATTCCAGAGACAAAAAAACCAAGCAGAAGGGAGGGAAAGGAGTTACTATAACCAAATAGGAATATTCTGCTAATACAACACTTCAGGAAAAAGCTCTCTCTGCACAGCACCTATGTCAAATTGGGCAAAACCCCCCAGTGGTTATGACAGGTGGTGGCTGTAAGTGCGGGTGAATTACATTCAGCCCTGTGGTCTGACATGTAGCAGAGCTAGACTCTTGTGACTGAACCTGATTTGAAGTGTGTTCTGAATATCTGAAATAGTTTATAATCCTAAATACTTTGACAGAACATTTTCTTGGGTTTCAAAACAGATAACAAAATTTCATGGATCTTTTCATTTTAATCACACTGGTCTAATTTCCACCCAAATATGCACCATTCTCACTGATTTATTTAAAGCAACACTAAGCATATGATCAACATTTTCTGGAGGCCTACCTTGGTGCCACTGGAAGCTGAGCTGCAGCCACACTGAGCACTCAGAGCTGATGGAGAAGCCAGTGGAAGCTGTGCTTCGAACACATAAACTTTTATGAGCCATAAGTGCTAAGACACATAGTAGGGAAATGTGCTGCACAAAGCATCTCCTACTGCATGCTCCATAGTCGTGTAAATTTTAACTTAAATTTCTGTGGACCTAGATTTCCATTTATAAAATGAGGCTAGCACCAACCCTTCCCTCCCTACAAGGTTCATGTCTTCTATTCCTGACCGTTGCTGACGCACTTTGATACCATACTGGGTGGCATTTAAGAAAATTCTATGTAGCAGTTAGGAACTGGGTCTACAAAGGAACTGAAAAGTATACAAAACTGTTTAACAGAAGGACAACTCAGTTAGCGTGGTCCTTTGTGAACTGAATCAGACACTGTCCTATATAGAAAACATTGGTAAATACATAACTGAAAATCCTGGTTAAGGGGCATACAAAAAAAAGGAAAAGAATGCAAAGATAAAATTAATTTTAGCATTTCTCAACAACTGTACATTTCAATTACGTATCTTCAAAGAGCTCTTCTTTAAACAGCAGCATTTTGCTATACACATAGTATACTCAAATCCTGTTAGATCTACAGGGAAGTCTTCCATTTTTGATAGTGATATCCGACTCTGGCCCTTACTATGCTGTACATCTTTAACACTTTCAAATGAAAAAATATTGTGACACTGCAACTTACAGAAGTTTAGAAGTTTATTATGTAAAATTTTACTGACCTACTTCAGTCATAGTGGAAAAAGCTACAGAAAAAGTCCATAAAACTAAATGCGTTCTAAAAATGTGAATCTAAAATCCAGGGTGATTTAAATTAGAAGCATGAGAAATGCTGAGGGGCCAGAAAAGGTTAAAGACTATCAATCTCATATGACATGCAGTGTAGAAAACAGTGATGTCAGCTCCTGTGAGATTTCCTGTGACTTCCTATGTCCTGCTTTTAACATGCTCAAGTTATCTTGTTGACAACTGTCAGTACAAAAGACAGTTTAAAAAAAAATAAAGGGATCAGTAGCTACTAACTTAAGGACAGGTCATAGCCAGTACGCCCATGGTGGTACTTTGATGTTCACCAAGGTCATACACTCTGTGTTCTAAACCAGAGGAGATGGGTACAGAATTAACTGAAAAGTACTTTCCCCAACATCTACTAAATGCTCGAGCTGTAATACCAGAGGTACTCCAGCTGTAATGATGCTCCTGCCTGGTGGTAAAATTTACATCTTTTCACTGAACAAAGGAAGACTTCAGGTAGTTCCATGTGCACTGTTTATCCGGGGAGAGCATCACAGCTCACTGCTTCACTGAGCCTGATCCTAAGGTATCTGGGGCTTTTTGGGGGGTTGTTTTTGTTTTGTTTGTTTGGGTTTTTTTTTGGGGGGGGGGAGGTTACTGGTTTTATAGGGGTTTTTTTGTTGTTTTTATAGAAAACTCTATGAAGAAGTCTCTAATAACATCTCATTTTAAATACCATAGAGCTAACTGCTAAACAAACTGATAAGACAGCAAAATATATGAACATAGTTCTTGTACTACTAGATTCTTGGACAGAAGTGACAAACAATATGGAAAATGGCACATTAGAGCTCTATTTTACACCCAGAAAGTTTCTGATTGGGTTTCATATTGACTGCCACAATTCAAATAGAACACAGGCATGCACTGAGGTGTCTGAAAAGCGGGAAATACTAAGCAGTGTGGATGAAAGAAAGTCTAACTAGCCAGCTCTATGATAGTAAAAAGTGATTGAAATCTGAACCTTGCTGTATTTAACAGCCAGCACATCACATTTCCCCAGATGTCTCCTCTGAAAGGTTGACCAATTTGTTTCAATATAGTGGCCACTCAACAGCACCAAAAAAGACAGCGATATCCAAAGCACTATGGAAATTCTTCCTCCAAATGTACAATGTGAAGCCTAAAGTACAAAAGCAGTTAATTTATCACACAAGCAGAGATTCCTACAGTAACTAATTCAAACTGCTGATGATACACTAAATCAGAGTGAGTGATGAACACATACATAGCAGCAAGTGAAGTTCAAAAGGATACAGATCTATGTGATCAATGAGCTGCCACATGGCAAATGAAATGCAACGTTGACAAACGTACAGTAACAAGAGATGAAGCTCCAAAATAATCAAACCAAATATAAGAAAAGTTTAAATAAACCAGTGCAGAAATGTCTCATTACAGAGCTAGAGGTGACTCTTTACACACATCTAAGTACCAGACCTTCAAATCACTGATTTTCCTTTCCATATTTAATATGAAAAATACCCACTGTTAACTTGAAGAAGTGCCTTGCCATAAAGCAGTAAAACCCTCCAGGAAATGTAATACAGTGACACCAGTCATGTAAGCAACCATCTATTTCAAGCACACATATTAGGAACAACAGCCTACAGATGAATATCTCACACGCATCTGGTATTATATTGCATATTACTGCCCTGAGTGATGACTTAACAACAAGGCCAACTTACAGCTTCTTCCTCTACTAGTCTATGCAGGTCAGAAACACAATCAGAGCAAGTGGTGATGACCTAGCCTCTTCAAACTGCAATTGCTGTACTAGCTGATTAATGGCTTTTTGACTGAAAAGCAACACCAGTTTGTAAGAGTACTGGCATTCAGTGATGTTCACCTCCCAAATTTCCCTGGAGCATAAGAAACTTTGCACATCATGAAAGATATCAGGACTTTTAAAAAGAAAGAGATCACCTACTGTGATAAGGAAGGGTTTTTATTAGACATTTTCTACAAAAATAATAGATGTGACTTTCTCATATGCAAAGTATTACCAGCTGTGGCTATTACTGTCATTATTCAATTATTCGTTACAGCTACTATAAATACGTTCTCTTTTAGTTTTGTCTATGAAGTGCTATGTGAAAACAATGATAAAGTTCTCTCTTTGTTACTATCTTTTCTATTTGAAAATTGTCATATGTCCTTGAAGGGCTTCCAGAAAATCATACCTTCACTAGGTAGTCTCTTGGCTGCAGTTTTATTGTGGAACTTCCACACTTTAATAACATGGTCTTTCATGGTATTATTTGCCATGATCGAAAGAGGCCTGTTATTCTTGACTGACATGAATCACTCCAAAGCCATCTACACTTTAAAACTGACCACCTCTACTAGCTCCTTGCAGACTCCTCAACAGAATGGTTTGATGAACTGTGCACCTTTGTACCTTTGCTTCAGCTTGTATTCCTTGTTAAATAATATCTAACAAAGAGGCCTACTCTCCTTCATCAACATTTTCCTTCTTTTTAATAAAATTGCTTGTTTTCTTTGACATATAAGAAGATTTCTTGATCTGCTTTTCAAATAAGTCCACCTGCCAGGTGATAGCATGTAATTAGATTAAGAAAAAAATGGTAAAGAATGAAAAAGGTGGCTATCCCATTTACTTCTTGCTCTAAATCTTACCTTTTCAATACCTTAACCTACAGGTCAGTATATTTGTTGTAGCTTCTCTCATATAAAAGCTCTAATTCTGTAGCTCTTAATTAGATGATGAATCATACCTTGATTCTGATGAAACCACAAACACTGGACACACAAACACAAATAAAGGGCTATTCATTTTGGTTTATGCTAGTATAATAAGACTACAAGAATACTCTTTTTCATCATCTATGAAACACTTAAGGACATCCCTAATACACTAAAAAGAACTGGAATAAGATTAATACTGGAAATCACACACAGCAGAGAGGAAACAGTCTAGAAACAAAAAAGGAGGGCTAAGGAGAATCTCCATCCTTTATTGGATGCAGGGAGAAACATAATGACAAATGATGAGGAAAAGGCTGAGGTACTTAATGCCTTTTTGCCTCAGACTTTAATAGTAAGACCAATTTTTCTCAGGGTACCCTGAGCTGAAAGACAGGGATGGGGAGCAGAACAAAGCCCCCATAATCCTAGCGAAAATGGTCAACAACCTGCTACACCACTTCGACATACACAAGTCTGTGGGGCTAGATGGGATGCACCCAAGGGTACTGAGTGAGCTGGCAGAAGTGTTCACCAAGCCACATTCAATCATTCATCAGCAGTCCTGGCTAACCAGGAAGGTCCCAGCTGACTGGAAGTTAACAAATGTGACACCCATTTACAAGTAAGACAGAGGACACAGGGAACTACAGACTCTTTAAAACTACCTGAAAGGAGGGTGCAATGAAGTGGGGGTCAGTCTTTTCTCCCAAGTGGTAAGTGACAGAACA
This sequence comes from Pezoporus wallicus, assembly GCF_028554395.1. Taxonomy (NCBI): domain Eukaryota; kingdom Metazoa; phylum Chordata; class Aves; order Psittaciformes; family Psittacidae; genus Pezoporus; species Pezoporus wallicus. The sequence continues at coordinate 6,599,490 of NW_026642361.1, forward strand.
AGTGAAAATGGCCTGAAGTTATTCCAGGGGAAGTTTAGGTTGGATATTAGAAAAAATGTCGTCCCCTAAAGGGTTGTAAAGCACTGGAACAGGCTGTTCAAGGAAGTGGTCAAGTCACCATCCCTGTGGATATTTTAAAGATGTGTAGATGAAGCATTGAGGGACATGGTTTAGAGGTAGACTTAGAAGTGCTAGGTTAATGGTTGGACTCTATGATCTTAAAGGCCTTTTTGAACCTAAAGGATTCTATGATTCTATTAACTGTTGTGTTCTATGTACTGGAGGCTAATGAAAAATAAAGCAAACAAGATAAAGCAAAGGTCCTTAAGAACTCAGTTACTCAGCAAGTCACCAGAATAATCCAGAAGAAATGAACCATCAAGTGCACTTTCAGAGTATGTGTTATTTGAAGAGATTTATAAGTAGTAGTAATACTTGATTTTGCAGCTATCCTTCAGAAAGGACATTCAGCTGAACACTAGAATTTCATGATAAAACTGGATTCAAGACACCATAATGCTAAATCCCAAGTGATGGTATCAAGGCTAAAGGGCTAAGAAGCCTAAACCAATGCATGATAGAAAGGGTAAATTATAGTCCTTCATTTCCCCTTACCATCAGTAAAGTTAGGCTCCTAACTCCATAATGCAGGAGCACTATCTTGGATCCATAAGCCACAAAGAATTAAATGATTGACAGACATTTCCAATTGTATAATTTGTAGCTTATTTACTTTATTTTTTGTTTTGTTCAACTTGGAGACATTCATATGGAAAATCTCTGTCTGGATTTCAGTTTTTATAAAACTTATCTTCCTTCTGAACTGATGCAAGACCTCCATTAGTCAGATTTTCAGTTAGATTTTTCATAGACTTCCATTAGTAAACAGAAGAGTTTCTACTTAGAGGAGACCTGGTGAAAAGCAGAAATAATAGGAAACCACTAAAATGAAAAAAACAAAGCTCCATTACAACTTTACAGTAATTATGATTATTTCATCCCTTGCATAGGCTTATTCTTTGATCTGAACTTTTTCAGCAATTTATTTCAAGACTACTTCCACACTGTTATTTCTCAGGCAAATATAGAAGCAAATAGGAAAATGGGTTTGAGATTTACACATTAAAACTTCCCCTTTCTAAAACTCTGAGTGAAATGCTTTTTTGGGGAAAAAGTGCTACTGAATTTCCACATTAATGGATCTTTGCAGGCAAAAGTTTCTTGCTGGAATATGGAGTTTGCTGGACTAAGGACAGAAGTATTATTGGCTTAAATGAGATGAGGGTTATGATATATGTTGACATATACAAAATTTCATGAAGGAAACTTTTGATCTCAAGATTTCTTATCTGGATAAGAAGATTAACTAACTTATTCACTTATGTTCTGACCTGGTGTTACAACTAAGAAAATGATCCGACTGGGTCCTGTGAATAAGTTATGCTGCAAACTCTGAATGTCCTGTAAACTCTCCTGTATTTTCCCAGAAGTTTTCCTTTCATTGAATACTGCATGGAACACATCTCTCTGACATAACCAATGCATTTATTTAACTTTTGTTTTATATTTTATCTTCCAATTTATTTTGGTTAGAAGTAGAATTACTCTGTTAAAAAATGACCTGATCTTAGACATAGTTTATTTAAATTTCGGAATGAAAAGCTTACTAAGAACAGATAAGATTGATTGCTCTTTCCATCTTAGCATAATTGTATTTCAGGTGAACATCAATTTACTTTAAAGGACACTTCTAAGTAGCAGGCTGCATCATACATAATTCATCAATCACAGCTGCCTGTAACTTGATTTACTCAAGCAGATTTCAATGGAATAGAGGGAGTTGCATTGTTTTTTATCCTTTGGATTGTTTGTTTTTAAATAGTTTACAAAACATTCATTTGTGCTGAATTATTGCTTCGTAATCAGCATGTTGAATTTCTTTTCATACAGAAATGCTACCTCTTTAAACTTTTTTTAAAAGGCAGAGTGAGTTTTCAAAGCACCGTTAAGGCAGAGAGCACTCCATGCTTATCTAAGGCAAAAAAAAAAGCTCAAGGATTTTGCTATGGGGAAAGGGAAAGCAAAAATATTTATCTGAAAAGCATCATTAATTTTAGGGTTGTGTATTTTCTAGCTGGCTTGACATCATGTTAGATATTATTTGTTAGAGCAGCACGCATATGTAATTGAAGAGAAGTAGCTCTTTCCTCAGCTAGTCCTTCATGCAGGTGTTACATGGCTAAAATGGCTTTCACATGGCAGTTTACAGAAAACCATGTGCCACTTAAAGCGCCATTACTCGATACACCCAGAAATATAGCTGAAACTAGGAGCACTAAAATGCATGTTATATACTTAGCATCTTCCATCTTCAGGAACATGTTGGTGCCTCAGATGGTCCTGAAGTAAAGAAATATTTCCAAAAATAGATGCAAATAGAGTTTTAAAAGAAAAAAGGAAGAGCTAGAAACTGCTAGAAATGCACACCTACACAAAGACAGAAATGCCTTTACTTACTTGTAAGCCCATTTGAAACACAGAGTGACCCATAAAGTTAGCCAACATTCGAATTAGAGCTGCACCCTGTGAGAAATAATAGAAGGAAAAAAAAAAAGTTACCGTTTTTGCATGTCAATATTACACAACAGTAACAATCTGAAATAGGCATTTCCATCCAACATTATCATCTTGGAACACTGTCAGTAATATGATCTTTATTTGTGCTGGAATGAAAGACAGAGAAGAAAATGCAAATACTTACAAGAAAAAGTGAGCAAGTAGACTGATCTTGTTAATATCCTGACCCATATACTGAAAAAGGCACAGGTCATAAGACATACTCTCCGCTGCTGGAGCACGGATGTGTCAGCTCCACAGCTGATTGCCCCCAGCCCTTCTGTGCACGCTGCAGTACTGCACGGTTTCAAATGAGGGCAGAAAATAATGTCCATGCTGAATTCTATTACAGTGATTACTCATAATATTTTTACTTTCATTATGCTCTTGCAAATCAAGACTTAGTGATACTACTTTCCTTTGTAAAAGCCTTCAAGATCTAATGATTGGGAAGTGGATCATTTTTGTAAGAAGATGTAGATATACCTATTTGACTTATTAATAGTCAGCTTATCTCCCAGAATCCATGCAAAGAGGTTAAATACTTGTCTAACAACTTGTCTTTACCTACCTATGCCAGTATTTATCCCTTATCCCCTTCAGGCAAAGCTGAGAGATCTAAAAGATTTCTTTTGTTTTACAGGTGATTCTGATTCCCACTACTTACATCAAGAAATGAATAGGTACGCACTAGAGTAACTTTTTTTAAGGCACCCCCTTTGTGTTTTCTCATTCCCTCTCAGAATCACAATTGCTGTCTGTTTTTCTCTTGCACAAGTGCTCTGTTTCAAGTAGAAATATCTTTGCAGATCTGATTTGATGATTTAGCTAGAACATCCCACTTTGCAATCCAATTTCCAGACAACCTCCCTTCCAATCCCATTAATCAAGTGTTATACTTAGCACTGATCACTGCACAAGAGGGAGGCCCCTTTTGATTTAAAGTCATTAAATCAAAGGCCATAAGAAAACATGATGCTAGAACTCAACAACCTCATCTATAGACATAAGTTAAGCAATTAGGCAAATAATCAGAAAATAAATAAACAAATAAATTAACATTTCACAGACTGAAACCCTCACATGTTCTAAAGCCAAAAGGGCTATTACAACAATGTAATCGGACTTCCTGCATTAATAAAGGTCAAACAGTAATTTAGGCAGCAAAAAATCTATTGCTTTCTCTTTACACAATAGCATCTATTTTAGGAAGATTCAAGAACAGGAAAATTTTTCACAGCACTACATAACTTGTCACAACTAATATCTACTCACAGTGAAAATGTTCCCATTTTTACTAATTTGAATTTGTCTGGCTTCAGCTTTCAAAACAGAATTTTATGCCTTTTCCTCCTCCCTTAAAGTTCAGAGCAGTTTTGAAATTTAACCACTGTTCAATTTTTAGACCATTTTACACATGTTCCACTCCTTTTTTGTATAGTGATTATTTCTGAAGTACCGAAGGGATTACCTGTAATAACCAACATTTGAAATAATGACATAAGCCAAAAAGATTCATAAATTACTAGTAAATTGTAAGAAAACACCACAAGTTCTTAACATAGGCAGTAGCAAGTAATACAGAGTTAGGAAAGAAACTGAAGAAACAATAAAAGAAATAAACCAGAAAAAAAAGTCATTGATTGAGGAAATATCTGTGGTTGCTTATAAGAAGTGAACAGTAAATAAACCAAAAGATTGCGTTTGCATTATTAACATTATGTTATGTTTTTATGGTGGTACATACGGTATGGTGGTACCAGGAGACCAATCATGCCTGGAACTCACAGCAGCATAGAAAATAATCACTACCAAAGTACATTATTACCTGAACAGACAAGACCATAGGTAAGAAAGCATTATTACTGTGCTTTTACTGGAGGAACGGAGTAAGTAAAGTACTGAGATGCTTAAATAGATAAAGAGGAGATAATCCTGTCTAAGAAGATAAACGGATTATTAAAACATCAATTAAATGGATAAATTCTATTTATCCTCTAAGTAACTTGGGCAGGACAACCCAAAACATCTGTAGCAGAACAAAAAATATATAAAATATAAAAGGGATCAGCTTAAATCCTTAACAACAAAAAATTTTTCCACTCATCACACAACCCTTTTCCTGCTCACTTTTTAGTATTCCAGGGTCCCCTTGTTTTTTTCTCACAGTTTAGATTTCACATAGTAGCAATGGACATATATTTGTATAGGCACCTTAACTCTACTGATTTCTTTGAGAAGTAAGCAGGATATACCTTCATACACTCTTGCCCATAGAGTCTTTTTCTATCCAGAGACCAAGAACATTAGATACATGTAAAAATACTCCTCATATATATATATATATACATACATATATATATATACATATATATATATATATATATATACATACATATATATATATGTATATATAAAATTCCTCTCACTGGTGACATTTAACCACTCATTGGGTGGAACTATGACTCGCCTTTACACAGCAACCAAATAAAAAAGCAAGCAAAGACTGAATAGGAGATCCAAGGCACAAACTGGACAAATCTTTCAGGATTGATCCCTTTTCACAGCTTCTTTAGAAGTACTTTCTACCAATTAATGACCTTCAGGAAACTCAGAAGTCCCACTTACAGCTTGCAGAACAACATGCTTCTCCCAGTTCTGCCATCTTCTCCACACCTTCTTGATTTATTTGAGGAAGGGATTATAAAGATAAAGGGGAAACCAGAAAGAGGAAAAAACTGCTGGGGGGAGAAGGGAGGAGAAACAGGAGCAAATGCAGCCCTTGGTGTGGAGGGAGAAGAGATGAGAGGAAAAAAAGGAAGAAACCACTCATTTCACCTTTCTTGAACTTTGAAAGCAGGAAAAACAGTAAGAAGAGGAAAAACAATCAATACACTCCCAGCTCTGGGAAGGAATGGGAAAGGGACCAAACATTGGGCATTCTGATTGGAGATAAAGGGAAATAGGTTTGCAAGCAGCAGGATAAAATGCAAGAGGTATGCACAGTAACTGGCAAAAGGAGAGTGGCTTACTACAAAAGAAAGTACCAAATGGAATTTTCTTTAACAGGAAAAATAAAAAGATTTACATATGAACCCCCAAAAATATTACTACTGTGTACAACACAGTACTGTGATATAGCCACACAGAAGGGGATACATCTGACTTAATGCAGTTATCTGTAGCATCTGTGGCTACAATTACTTCAGTTGCTTAGACTTCCTTTACAGTCAATGGCCAGCACCAGTCACTTCTGAGAGCACTGAATCTCATCTTAAAGTAGACCTCCAAATAGATCAGGAGAACCGTAGCCTAAAAGCACCCATCTCTTGTAATTCATTCTAAAAGCAGCCTTGGGTGACTAGCTTATACATACATATCTGGACTGCAGACATCTAAAGTGAGGTGAGAAGAATTCAATGCATTGCCCAAAAAGGACACACAAAGATTGATTCTCAACTCTGCTACAGAAGTTCTGTACTAGTAAGTAGTTCCCAAGAATTTCTGAATCGTGGAGTCAGAAAACTGGTGTGACACCATTCTTTTTATATGTCAACATACATCATAGCTTGGTTTACTCTACATGTCACATGCCAAGCAAACAGCAAAGCAAAGTACTTGAAATAATGAACTGATAAAGCAATTGCAGTGAAGGAGACAATATAAAAATCAGTAAGCCAGCACAGAGAATTATACAGAAGCTAGGAGGCAAGGAGCCATGTATAAAAAGATAGAAATGAGCTGGGAACTCTTTCAGCATTAATTTTTTAAGGACCAAAAATTATGTCGGGACTCTAAAAATTGCTCTTGAGAGAAAAATGTCACCAACACAAAACAGAAACCATAAACTACAAATGACTCTTGCAAAGGTGAAATAATCTAGTGCCTTGTAAATGCACTGGAGTCGGGGACAGAAAAGAGACCATAAAAGATTGACCTATCATAACTCTTCTGTCCTCCTTCACACTTAAAACTTGTCATTTTTTCCTAGAACATGAAATTTTCCTTTTTATTTCTGTGTTTGTGGGTTTTGTTGATTTTAACTGTAGGATTGAAATTCATCTGACTGAGAAGATGCCTTCACTGCATCTATCTGGTGCTTACTCAGTTGTATACAGCTGAGCCAGCTGCCTAGACTCCTTTTAAAGGCACTGGAGAGAGAAGTGAGCATTTCAGCTCATCCTGATTCATCTCATCCAAAGACATGCATCTAAAACAGAACACATGAATTTCGGCCTAAAAGTGCCTGTTTATCTTCATTGATGATGCAGGAAGGTTAAAAGACCAGTCAATTGCACCAGTCAATACAGTGAATATCCCAAGTGAGGTGACATGAATCCCCATGAAGATATTTTATCCTGCAACTTACAGAGCAACCTTAGAAAATGGGAAAACACAAACAGTGCAAAAACACCTCCCTGAGTTTGAAGAGTCTGAGACAGCATTGTGCAGACTCCCCTATCCATTTATCCCATGTAACGCCAAATACTAGTAATAATAATATACACAAACCTCAATATATCTCCACTGAATGTCTACCTTCCCATCCTTGCTTATCAATGAAAGCTGTTTATTTTGATTTAGTTCATAATGATCACTTCTGTGACATAAAATATAAAATCAGGAAGTACCCTGATAGGAAAAACACCACCATGCTATTTAAGGTGTAAATGAGGAGTGAGGTGCTTAGGAGAGGAGCATTGGATAATCAGCAAAAACTATGTAAGTGAATTTCTAAAAGAAATATAATAATTTAGAAGGTCCATTTTCCACAAAACCTCCACCCATCCATTTTTCTGCCTCCTCACTCCTTTAAAAACAAAACAATAAAAAAAATAAAAAACACCCCCACCAACACTGGATACAGATGATTTATTAACATTCTTTTATTGTGCAGCAGTTAGAGCAGTCAAAATCAGGCTTCATTAATATGTAATAGTAGTGTTTGGTTTTCAAATACAATAGGACACAGACAGGAGGCCTAGAGTTATTTTTCTGTATGCTGGTATCCCTGCTATTTAAGATTATGGTTCCTTTCTCTTTAGCTAAAGGAAATGTGAGTTACTTAATCCTTTACTTCAATTACACTATATTTCATTCACATTATAATTAGAGCTATTATTATCAATAATAACTTCTTATAATCACCTTCATCTTCATTGATTAAAACAAGGCTCAGACCACAACAGGCACTCACAAAGTTACCATTCTTTCACAAAGAGCTCCCGATTTAAAATGAGAATCAATATACAAAAGTTGATGGCTACTAATATATACCTGATACGTACCAGTATTCTTTTTGTTTAATGTATCTGTCACATTGCCCACACATTAAACATTCCCTCCTTAAACTATTTACCCTGAGCTACAGGCAAGGTGCCTTGTAAAAGACTTTTTTTAAATCCTGTGTGTACTGACTCCCTGCAAGAACTCCAGCTGGTTAGTGAGTCAGAATCTCCCTTTGCAGCATGCACGTCCAGGCAAGACCAACATATTTATCCATGTGCTCAGTTATGTTACTCTTTATTTGCCATAGAGATTCCCACCTTGATGGAGAAGGACGTCAAACTCATCAGCCTATAGCTCCCAGGACTTTCTGCACATTACCCCAGCAATTGTCAGGCACAGTAGTCATTTGTGAGGAAGGTCTACATCCCACTGCCAGAAGTTGTGCAGCTCTATACACGGTCACCTTCAAAAGGTGCAGGTGGATGCCACTCAGATCTGCAGACTTCCTAACTACTAATTCAGCTCTTTTAGTTGGTGTTTTCCATATACTTATCTCCAACTGATCGTTCCTGCAAGCTATCTGTTACAAAGAATAACATGAGCAAGGTAATCAACACATTCTTCAACAGGAAAGTCTGATACAAATAAATCATTGCACTTCTCTGATATATCTTTAAGAATCTGAGTCTCCCTTTTACACTTTGGCAATGACATAGCCCCTTACTTATTATCAAGTAAGCCAGAGCCATACTTGCCGTATATACACACCCAAGTCAGGCACGAACTACCGTAGCAGAAACACTTAAGATCACACAAAAACTGCCAAATTTTGGCTAATATGTTTTGAGTAATGGTTGAAATGTATCTTTTCTTCTTGAAACATGCTGAAGAAAGATTTTTTTTTAAAACTGCAAGTGTAATAAAAGCAGCATACAGGTTGGTTTTTTTCTTAAAAATACTGGAACATAATTTTACAGTACTCTGTCAAATAAAAACCTAAGGGTATCAACAATCAAATGGGATCTTAAGTAATTTAGTATAATTTCATTTTAGCCCAAAGTTTCTGAATTAATACATTATTCTTTATTTCTCAAAATCTTAGATAATTCTGTGATTTTAAGTTCATTTCAAATATTAGAAGAGCATATTACCAAGCACTCATACAAAGAATACACATTTACGCATTATGCCACTAGCCAAAAAATAATATCCAAGTCACGTTTTCCAACACAATCATTCTTTGTTGGTACTAAGCAACCACAGCTGGATGCCCCATGAAATTTAGCTTATTGGGAAAAACACAGCATGAATTAAAATGAAAGAACAATGTACATCAAATATGTAGAAAAAATGTGGCATTTAAAAAAGAACTCTTACATAAAATTCTAAAACTAAAATAAAATCTGTTGAATACTGGAGAAATGTAATATAAAAAATGTTTTGACTAAGTCACATCTGCAGAATTTGCTCAAATGTAGATACAGAATAGTCTATAGATACGTAAATGAATTATCTAAAAACTTGGTCAACTGAGATGCTGTGTTACACTACACAGTACACTAGTAGTGCACTGAATTAAGTGTACTGTTACCCTCCACACGTTAAAGAAGAGGAACAAGAAATGGGAGAAATCTGGCTGTAATGTCTGTTGAGCGACTGGAATGACGTTAAGCAAAACGAAGGACATCCTTCAGTTCTCTTGCAAGAATAACTGAAAAATGGACAACCACTTTCAAATCCAGGGGTTGCATTTAAACTGTGCTTCCTTAAGCAAACTTATTGACCATACACTTGTTTTTTTCCTAAAAAGAAGTCCAACCATTACTCAAGTTCCCACGCAGAAGATCATGCTGAGATGTATTTTACCTTCCCACCTTTGTCATCTGAACTGTCTTTCCTGATATGCAGCCTTATTCTGATAATTGCGGAACAAGAGTGCCCTGTTCATACCATCAGTTATAACAGTACTGTGGCAGGCTCCTGAGAAACCTCTGCTAAAGTCCTTCTATTGAGTTGTAAGAGCAGAGATAACTGCAAAGACTTCTCTGGAATTCTTCCACTGCCTCTATGCAGAATATTTCATCTCTGGGAACTGCAGAAGTACTCACTGAGAAATTATTTTCAGGGAATTAATTAGACTGTATCATGAGTCACCAGCACTATATCCCCCTCTCATTTTCAGAAATTGAGCACCATAATATACCAGCTTAGCTATTTCCTGTATTCTCCAATGGCACCTCCAAACACTACAAGAAAAATGAAGCTTAATTCATGTGAATTTGATGAGTGTGAATGTTTCCTTATTTGATTAGGTTAACAGAACTCATTTGTTTAAATGAGTAAACATGTGCCTATGATTTCTTCCCTGTGGCATAAATGTAAAATGTTCAGATGAATTCCTAGAGGCTTTCCCTTTGGAAAACCCACATAAAAGCTGTAAGAAGAAGTAAGGAAGGAGATAGGTATATGCAGACTATGCAGCACAGTAGTACAAAATGTGACAATATGTGACTTATCCTTAAGCACGCAAGCAACCCAACTTAAATACTAGAGCTTATACACATAAAATCAAACAACTATGTACTTGGCTGAATTTGGATCTCAGTGGTTTCCCTGAACTTGATAATAAATTGTTAAAAACTAAGGGACTGCATTCATTAAAATGAGCTCAAAGTAAGTATTCCTATTTGATTTTAACAGTACAGACTATTAAAAAAAAATAAACATCAGTCTTTTAATTCGTCTTCCTTACTTTCTAAGTAATACAGAATTTCCAGTTGATATTTGCTTATCGAGCAGTGCACACTCACAGGTTAACCCGTTGCTAATACTCAGCAATAAAACTGGGATATATTTTAATAAACAAATTAAACTTACACTATTTTTAAAACTTTACTTACAGTGTAGAGGAGCTAGTATTTTTAAAATCAGCATCTATGCCTATAAACCTGTAATGAACTGTGCTAAATCATCAAAGATGTGTAAAGGCACCTTATGTTGTTTTTATAGATTGTAAGGCCATTTATCTGATGGCAAAACACCACTGAAAAAGCAACATTATATTCAAGGAGAGATTTTCACTGGGAAATCATAATCATTTTCTATTCTGACAAACACAGCTGTTCTAGGACGGGATAATACCAAAATGGTCAGATGGTAAAATGAGCTTTGGCAAATTATTTGTCTTAGCCAGAAATTCTGTTGTAAATTTTAGGACTATGACACAAAGAATAAAATCTGGGGGTAAATGACCATAACTAATCATGTTCTTCAGGTGGATATTGTCATATTATTTTCCTTGAATAATAAAACGTTATTAGTTGCCCAGACAAAATGCTATTAGAACACCATTAACAACAGGAGTATTATTTAGCCTCAACACAAAAATCTTTTTTACATGTTTTGACAGCACTAACAAGGACAAAAGCATGTAATACTTTTTCCATAACTATTTGTATGAGGAAATCTTCAAAGATGGACATACACAGGAACTTGATGACATTATTTACACAGAAAGGCCATCATCAAGTACTGAATCATAGAATCATACAAGGGTTGGAAAGGACCAACAAGGGTTGGAAAGGACCGTAAGATCATCTAGTTCCAACCCCCCTCCCATGGGCAGGGACATCTCACACTAGACCATGTCACCCAAGGCTCTGTCCAACCTGGCCTTGAACACTGCCAGGGTTGGAGCATTCAGCATTTCTTTTGGCAACCTGTTCCAGTGTCTCACCACCCTCACAGTTATAAATTAGTACATCCTAAAATCCGTTATATTAAGAATCTCTTCTAAGAATAAAACTGGCTCCACAAATCTGTGTTTTCCATTAGGAGCGATGGACAAAGATCTTCCCTTTTATGATGAGAACTTACAGAAGTGTTTACACAGTCACAGTTACTTCACCATTTTACCAACCAGCTCCACATGCAATCCAAAAGCAAATTAAGTAAAATATAACTCAGGATTTGTGAAGATTCTCCACTGATGACTACCTTGGTGATCAGTATGACTGATAGCTACCTGTTAATCCAGCCACTGTGCTCTCTAAAGATATGGTATAGCACTAGGGGCTTTTTTAACTAGAATATTATGCCATAATAAATCACAGATTTTAAAAGCCTATGTCTCAACACAATTTATCTTTACCAACCACATATTCAATCTCATTAAAGAATGAAGTCAGGTCTGTTTGACCAACTTTGTTTCCACAAAAGTTTAATATTAATATTACTTTTTTTTTTAGTTCACTAAATACAACATAAGAATCTCAATCCATTTTCCCAAGTCTGATTTGCAGCTAACTATAATTAAAAATGCCATTCTACTTTCTCTCTTTTATTTCCTCTTTTAAGCTTCAGAAATTATCCACTGCTTAAACATACCTTTATAAAACAACAACACAACAGGATGCAGAGGTTATTCCAGAGAGTTCCCTCTTGAATAGTAGTCCTGCAGGATCATATTTTGATACAAATATTGATCATGTTTTTATGTCAATTTTTTTCTTTTTACTTGATTTCATTATCTCCAGTTTATTTTCTACTTCTAATTCTTGCAACTTGTTCCAACTTACTTCTTTAACACGTAAAATTCTTGTTCTTGTTTTACTGATTTGAACTGGGCTGTGTGCCAGCAAATGCCTTGCCTTCATTTGGGCATTGTTTGGTTTTGGACTCCTTCAGGGAAAAAAACAGCCTGTAAAGGCTTACAAAGGTACTTTCTGCTTTGCCCTTTGCTAAAAATTATCATTAAAAAGTAAAACCAGAGAAGCAGAAAGGTGAGTGCACTTCAGGAACTCTGGTGCTGGTATTCCCATGTACATCCACCTTTATTAAAACTTTATTTTAAGTCATGGAAACACCTAAGACACAGATGCACTGTTCTATTCTTGCTGCTCCCTGTTGGGGAAAGAAGCATGCAAAATGATGGCAGAGGAGAGTGTCTTCAGTCACCTTTGCAACTTCTGCTTTGGTTTTGCTAGAGTCCTTGGGACCTCCCATTTGCCACTGCCTTTCAACAGGGAACAGGCAGAAGACAGTCCTGTACTGCAACAGGTTGCACCTTCCCAGTTACTCTACCCTCACTGAGCAATCTAGTCTAACAAGCTTTTCCTTAAAATAAAATTAACATTTGTACTCCATTTTTATTATTTCCAACCAAACCCACATACAGTTCTTCCCACTGTGGGGAATGCTCCTGAGGTACATTAGGTGTGTAGCTCTTTATATATTACACATAATGGTTTCTATGTTTCTTCTTCAGAAAATACTATCTTGAGTCAGGATGGTGCTTCAGATGCCTTAAGATTTTTTGCTAAGGAAAATTCAAATGAAAAAAGAGCCTTATAAAATGTGGAAGCAAGGACAGGCGGCCTGGGAAGAGTACAGGGATGTTGTCCAGGAAGCTAGGGACCAGGTTAGGAAAGCTAAGGCCCAGTTAGAATTAAACTTGGCTAGGGATGTTAAGGATAACAGGAAGGGATTCTACAGGTACATAGCAAATAAAAAACAGACTAGGGAGAATGTAGGCCCCCTCAGGAAGCTCTCGGGAGAACTGGCTACACAGGATTTGGAGAAGGCTGAGGTTCTGAATGACTTCTTTGCCTCTGTCTTCATTGGCAAAGGCTCTGACCAAACCACCCAAGTCTTGGAAGGCAGATGCAGGGACTGTGAGAATGAAGACCTTGCGCCCACTGTAGGAGAGGATCTGGTTCGAGACCATCTTAAAAATCTGAACGCACACAAGTCCATCGGACCTGATGAGATCCATCCGTGGGTCCTGAAGGAGCTGGGGAATGAAGTTGTGAAGCCGCTGGCCATCATATTTGAGAAATCATGGCAGTCAGGTGAAGTTCCCAAAGACTGGAAAAAGGGAAATATAACCCCCATTGTCAAGAAGGGGAAAATGGATGACCCGGGGAATTACAGACCAGTCAGTCTCACCTCTGTGCCTGGCAAAATCTTGGAGCAGATTCTCCTGGAAGGCATGCTAAGGCACATGAAAAACAACAAGGTGCTTGGTGGCACCCAGCATGGCTTCACTAAGGGGAATCCTGCCTGACCAATTTGGTGGCCTTCTATGATGGGGCTACAGAACTGATGGACAGGGGTAGAGCAGTTGATGTCATCTACCTGGACTTGTGCAAAGCGTTCGACACTGTCCCACATGACATCCTTGTCTCTAAATTGGAGAGATCATTTTGATGGATGGACCACTCGGTGGATAAAGAACTGGCTGGATGGCCGCACACAAAGAACTGTGGTCAATGGCTAAACGTCGAGCAGGAGACCAGTAACAAATGATGTTCCTCAGGGATCGGTGTTGGGACCGGTCTTGTTTAACATCTTCATCGCTGACATGGACAGTGGGATTGAGTGCACCCTCAGCAAGTTTGCCGATGACACCAAACTGTATGGTTCAGTTGATATGCTGGAGGGAAGGAATGCCATCCAGAGGGACCTTGACACGCTTGTGAGGTGGGCTGATGCCAACCTCATGAAGTTTAACCATGCCAAGTGCAAGGTCCTACACCTGGGTAGGAGCAATCCCAGGCACAGCTACAGGTTGGGCAGAGAAGAGATTCAGAGCAGCCCTGCGGAGAAGGACTTGGGGTTGGTTGATGAGAAAATGAACATGAGCTGGCTTCAGTGTGCGCTTGAAGCCCAGAAAGCCAACCGTATCCTGGGCTGCATCAAAAGGAGCGTGACCAGCAGGTCAAAGGAGGTGATCCTGTCCCTCTACTGTGCTCTCGTGAGACTCACTTGGAGTATTGTGTGCAGTTCTGGTGTCCTCAACATAAAAAGGACATGGAACTGTTGGAACAAGTCCAGAGGAGGACCACGAGGATGATCAGGGGACTGGAGCACCTCCTGTATGAAGACAGGCTGAGGAAGTTGGGGCTGTTCAGCCTGGAGAAGAGAAGGCTGCGTGGAGACCTCATAGCAGCCTTCCAGTATCTGAAGGGGGCCTATAGGGATGCTGGGGAGGGACTCTTCATTAGGACTATAGTGATGGGACAAGGGGTAAAGGGTTTAAACTTAAACAGGGAAAGTTTAGATTGGATATAAGGAGGAAATTGTTTTCTGTTAGGGTGGTGAGGCACTGGAATGGGTTGCCCAGGGAAGTTGTGAATGCTCCATCCCTGGCAGTGTTCAAGGCCAGGTTGGATGAAGCCTTGGGTGATATGGTTTAGTGTGAGGTGTCCCTGCCCATGTCAGGGGGGTTGGAACTTGATGATCTCTAAGGTCCTTTCCAACCCTAACTGCTCTATGATTCTATGATTCTATATGCTACACATAATGGTTTCTACGTTTCTTCTTCAGAAAATACTATCTTGAATCAGGATGGTACTTTAGATGCCTTAAGATTTTAAATATCTTGAAGCACCTGCCTAATTTTACATAATAGCACCCACTGGAAAGAGTGGGAAAGCCTGCATACTTTCCCATACAAGTCAAGAACTCTTGGGGCTGCTCTGAACTTGTACCTAAAGGTTTCACTAACTTTGACTTTCAACATCTTTCATATTGGAAGCAGTAGTGACTTATGATCTTTTTATCTAAATAAAAAGCAATTATTTTTACTACAAGATACTTCCCCTGTTACAATGCATCACAAACAAATGGCTCCTGAAAGCACCTTCTGCAATCTGGGCACTGACTTGCTGCACTTGCAAGTCATGGAACAGAAACCAGCATCACAAAATGCTCACCCAGGATTTGATGGCATTCACGGGCAACATCACAGCTAAATTAGTCAGGGAAAACAGAGCTCTCCCTTTACACTATGGTACGGGTGTTGATTGTAAAGCTACCTGTATTGTATTGTAAGACTTTTAAGTAGCTGGATACCATCTTATGTTATTGATTTAGTTAACTGAATAATTAAAAATAAAACCTATTTTACTATGGTTTACTATTTACAGGTATTTATCTAGAATTTCTTTCATTATTAATGAGCTGCTCTCACTTTTCCTATGGTCACTTCATAGAAGCACACTGTGACAAATTAATTGCACTCACAAACTGAGTGGCTTTCACTCTGATACTAATCTTGGTTTTACTGGGAAGAATACATGCCTTGGGGTTTTTGTTTTATTCTGTTATTACAGTGCCAATATCCTTCCCAATGTGTGAAGAACAGAAGTAAAAAGAACCAGGTTCTTAGAGAGACTTTCCAGTGAGTGCAGTTATCCTTCCTGTTCTTCCATAGTCTTGCAGAACATATTATGCTGTAAATTTTCAGAGAATTACACTCAAAAGGGTAAGCAAGCCACTGCTTTCAATTTCTTGTGTTCTCCTTTGCCAGAACTGTTACTGCAACATACAGGGAAGCTGAGCATTTTCTTTGTGCAAATTTTTAGTTGAACAGATTTCCTAACACAGAACATTCCTTTGAGGGGACGCAGGAAGCATGGTCTCTCATTATTGTTATTAGAAATATATTTTCCTTCCATCACTTAACACAGAAAGCAGGGAAAAGCATTTTCAAAGAAGTGGCATATAGTTAAGAAGGAAAAAGAAATTTCACATACATGTTTAGGAAATAATGAATTGCCTGCATTAAAAAGCCAGGGCCAGTAACTGATCTCACTACTGAGGTTAATTTTGCTTCAGGGAAGAAAAGAAGGGATATTCTAAACTATTCCAGTCATCCTCTTCCTTGTTTTGATTATTGTTTGTCACTTGCCAAGACATATTCTACTGGGGGTACTTTTATAGTTACACTCCATCATGCTGGTCTTGCTTGCTGTGATTGCTGCCAGAATCTTCAACCAGCACACTTCAAAGCATGCAGCAGGCTGACTGAAATGACTTCAGATATTATCTGGCTCTCTACAGTATCCTTGGTGCCCTTTCATCCCTTCTCTTACCTGGCTGTGACTGCTCATCTAGGGCCATGACTCCTTTAGTTCTGTCTGGGATCTCTCTCTCTCTCATGCTGTTCTGGATCTGGCTGCTCCCTTTGAGATGCAGCTGTCTTGTTTCTCCATTTTATTAATGCCAGTTGTTCCTCACTGATTGTTCCTTCTCAAGTTATTCTTGCTGTACTCTCTCCTCCTCTGTTGATGCAGCTCTTGAGGACTATGACTCCTGCTGTCAGTTATTTCTGGTGTGGAAAGGCTGTCATGCTTTTTGCTTTAACAATTCTCAGATCCACTCATGTATTCAGCTGGCTGTATTTCCTACTGCACTTGGGATATAACCACTTTTCCCATCATCATGGGAGGACACTCTCTCACTTTCAGCTGCAATAGGAAGACCTACCCCCTCTGATGTAAATTGAGAGACTTGAATACTCTACCACTACTGTTTATTAACAAATTATCACAACTTCTTATTTTTCTCTATATATTTGTGACCCTAGTGAAGGATGACACATTCCTATCTAAAGAATGTCTACCTAGTATGATGCTTTTGAAAGAGGCAAACATTACCCTCAACAGCTTACATGGAAAAACATTGTGTGCTGCTGGGCTGTAGTATCTGTTTCACTCTGCTTGTGGGACTACCTGAATGCCATTCTTCAGAGGCTTATGTCATGAGATTTCTCAACATGTGCAACCACCGAGGACAAGAAAGTGGAAATGAAAAATATATTCAGCTCCAAGATATTTAAATAGCATAGTTTCAATGATCATCTCTGAAGTGTATAGAAAAAGGCATATCTTGAAAATGACAGCTGAGTGCCTAGCAGAGATGGGCACTTTAATGGTGTCTAATTGATTTATGCCACAGTGATGACAGTAAAGACAATGAAATGACAATGACATTCTATGACTGTCATTTCACTGAACAAAAATTAGATGGGAGAAAGTTTCATGATTTCAATATCGTGTAGAGAACCGTGAAGAGAGAAAAGAGATCACAACGACAATCCAAGGTCCCAGGGAGCACAAGATGGACATATAAAAAAAAGAAAAAGAAAAGAAAAGAGAATGAAATAAAACCTTACCAAAATGTAGGCAAAAGATACTGCACATAGTCCTAGACTGTTCGAAAACAAGCTGTTTTTTTAAGACAGTGGAAAAGTCATCAATGATGGTCCTGATCCAAAGTTTATACTAAAGTCAACAGAAAAATATCCTGAGAACTTAATACTTGACAGCAATTTACAAAATCAGTCAGCAAACAAAAAGCCATCCCAGAAACACTGGCAACAACATCCCTCTAGCAGGGCTCATTGTGTCAGGAGGACTTTGAGGCACATGCCTGACCAGGTAAAAGCCTTCAGTATAATTTTACAGTTTGGATTTTATTGAAATACCATTCAAAACAGTATTTATACTTGCAGCCACTGGAGAACTAGAAGGATAGGCAAATGTTTTAGCTATCTAACAAATAAGCTTATTTCCCTAGCTGATTTTAAGTGCACGCCATGCATGCATGCCTACAAGACTACATAGGAATGAAACAATGTAAGATCTACAATGTGTTAAATCTGCTCTAATCTATGCTCAGTAGACAACAGTGTCAGGTGTCTGGAGGAAGATACAGAAACAGTGAAAAGAGCAGTTATGAAGTCAGTTGGGAAAGTTTCTTCCTATTAGACACTGCTTGTATCTAAAACAAAAGGATGAATGGTTACAGAAAATAGCAGACAGACAAATTATCAGACAGGAAGTCTCCATGGGTGAAAGACTGGGTCTTTTAATCTCCTCACCTATGAAGGTGTGTTTAGTAAATTCTTCCATTGCCATTCCTCAAGGTGGAATCTCCTATCTAGACTCAAAATTTACAGAATCAGGCCCTGCTATGAGCACATTCAAGTGTCACCTAGGCTTCGGGAGAGTTGGCTATCAGAGAAGCTGAATGGAGATCCTGCCATATCCATTGGCCACGGCCACTGTTACAATGAAAAAGAAACCTTTAAATGGAAGGATACAGGGTTAAGATTGTACTTTAATCTGCACCAAAAACAGAGATCCTAATACCCTGCATAAAAAAGCTATCACTAATACTATAGCTAATACTATAGCTAAAATAGCTAGTGCCCTATTTGTCATTTCAATGTAAATGAAAATTCCTTATGTTTGAAAAGTATTCATAATTTAAAAAATGTAAAGTATCAGTTTACTGTGTGATATTACTATTATCATATTAATAAAAACATAATTAGCTGTAAATATTGAGATACTGATGTGAGATAAGCCTATAAACATACTAAGCTGAACTGAGGTTCAGCTACCACCAGCAAACATATGACCGAAACATTTAAACAACGAGAATACTTCAGTATGCTAAAAGCTGCCGGCTATTACAGCTTAATTGACCAAGATTAATGTTTACAAAGCCAGCTAAGGGATTTTTGAAAATGTTACTTGGGCTTTTGAGCAATTCCAGCATTTTAAAATATTTCCCTAGGTATTCTGTGTTTGCATATTACATCCTACACCTATTACATGGACACACACACACACTCTCATTTGCCCATCCTTAAAGGCAAATGAGATCCTTTCATGGAAAAGGATCAAGTTCAAGTTATTGCTGACTGGGAATAACTGATGATTATAAGAGAGGATACACATCTTTTTTAGCCCAGAATGAGCACTGGATAAACTGGAGGCTCAGTAGGCAAGTCAGTGTTGTGCTGCTGCTGTCTTGTTACATATGTGTATGTCAGTATGATGTTAGGCAGCTAATAGCGCAGAAGAAAAGATTATCAAATGCAAAGGTGATAGTCAAAAGACTCCTGTAACTGAATCATCAGCAGAGAGGTCCAGTGCAGCCTTCACAGCAGAAGGTTGCAGAGAGCAGCTTCTGCATCACACTCCAAACGTTGGTCACGATATTAAGGCATAGTATTACATATAGCATGTAGCAGAGAACAACCATGTGTTAAGATTGAAATCACCAGCTTTTGGGCCATATACTAACAACCCAAAGACATAAAAATGGAGAAGGTGAAAGTGTGCAGCCCTCTCACTCCTACCCAGAAGCTGTTCAGTCCCAAAGTTGGCCAAAAGGCCTTCTGTTCATTGAAGCACAATTTGAAACTGCCTGAGTTTAATACCTTAAATTCCTTTACCACACCAGAAGGCAGTTCCTCCACTCTCACTGCTCCACAATGACTTCAGACTTTTCACTGACTGACAGAAGAATTCTCATGCATAGAAAAAAAAGAAAAAACTTTACATTTAACTTCAGCACTGGATCCTTTTCCTAGAGAGTTTCAAAAGGACAAAGACTACACATCGTTCTGCTTTTTAAAGCATCTAACACAATTCAGACACCACTACAAAACGAATAGTAATAAAAAACCCCAAATCTATTATTTATAACATTCAGTAGCACTGGATATGTTGAATTTAATTGGAAAAAATCACTGTTGTATATTGCAAATAGATTCCACACAAATTAAAGTTTCCCAAATAGTAGCCACTGTAGTGTATGGGGTTTTTGAACTGGTATTTGTTCTACAGACAGAACATGATCTTCTAATAACTACTGACATAACTGTACACAGAGAAAGGTAAGTTTAATTAGCCTTACCTTTTTATAGGCAATCCAGTCAAACACCCTGTCAATATCTGTGGCTTGCTGCACCTCCTGGGATACTGGATGTGAACTGGCCAAACCATCCAGCAACATCACTTCATGTAGGACATCTGTCAGAAATCTCTGTTTTTCCTGAAATACAGCGCATGTAGTAGTATCACAGGCCAATACACATTTACAACAATACAGAAATTATGCACAGTTATCAGAGGCAGTTGACTAATGTGACAGTTGGCTAAAATCAGACCTAGTTGGAATGTAAATCACCATGACCTCCTACAATCTTGAATATGGAACAGACTCTGACTTAAAAACTGGTGTTGCAATAAAACTTCACTGAAATCAAATTAAAGACTATTAAATGAACCAAAGCATATCTGTAGGTGCAGACTGCAATTCTGATTATGACTATTAATTCACAGTTAAGAAGGGTGGTGAGAGAGGTGAAATTGTGTAGTCTTCAATCACAAAAATACATGGATGCAACAAGTTGTCGAGATGATTGCATATGAAAACTTGCTGGTATGCAGGTTTGAGGGTACGAAAACTTCTGACAGAGATAGGTAAATACAATTACTACTGCTTCATTTAGTGAAGTTTCAGTCACTTGGCTCTTTGTGCCAAGTTCACACAGCAGGTCAGCATGGGACAGGACAATGAACAGAGCCCAAAACAGTGTTACAGGTGCCTACATTGTCTTTCATAATTCTGGTACAGAAATCCTTTCTCCTCAAGAGCTTGCGTGCTCTAAAAGCTTTGTAACTTCCACCTGAAGGAAAACATTATTATCTCTCTTTACAACTGGGACAATAGCTGCATGTAGAAGTTAAATGACATAGTCAAAGTCACAGCTACATCAGAGTCAGGTGCAAACCCAAACAACATCCAACATACTAATTTGTTTCTATACCTTCCATAAACACAGATTGCAGAGGTATGCCAAGACTGCTGCATATTTACTCTGGCAGCAACATTAATTAAATGTGCATGTACAGCCTATGAACTATGCTGCACTCAATTTTACAGTGCAACTAGATGGGACTTCTGCAGCTGAGAAATTACATGCCTTAATACTCCCTCATATTGAATTCATACAGATGTCTCTAATCCAAAATACTGTTTCAGGAAAGAAGAGCTTCATTTACTTGTTTTGGTTGAGTCAGAAATAAATGCGAAGAGTGAATTAAAAATTATGGAAGGTTTCAATGCGGTTTTTTACCCTGAAATGACGTATCTTGAACTGTATCTAAATTACCTAAACCCAAATGTTCCTCAATCATTGTCAACCTCATGCCATAACATAAAGGAACTCTAGAGAATGCTGCATTTTTTTAAAAAGCCACCTTGATGTCCTCAGATAAAATAACCACACAATTACATAATAAATTCTATGTTTAATTTCTTGGGTGTCAAGGTTTTGGTATCAATGTATTAATTTAAATTATATTTAGAAGACAGCTGAAAAACTCTTCCAGTGCTGATCCATCTGGAAATAAACCTTTATGTTAAAATTCATCAGAGCACAAGAAATGTACCTTGAGCTGATTGTATATTCAGGCGATTAAAAACACAGGATGCAGAAAAGCCAATTACCCACCACACTCCTAGTGTTCTCAGCTGGCTGCATGAAGCAAGGTTTGTGAAGGGAGAAGTAATGTCTTGTTTGTATTATTGTTCATTTACAGATTTTCTCAGGCATATATAGCTAGCAACTGCCCTTTTTTATGGGGGGAAAAAAGGTGTAGGGAAACAATTATTATGACAGTCCTACTCAGGGTAAAACTGCTCAGGTGTAAAGGACTGTTCATACAGGTGTGAACACACAAGAGTTATGGATCTGTGTCCAAATTCAAGTTTGAATATCACAATTCACAAACACTTGTGGGACTGGATTGTTAGTTCGGAATTAATTCATTAAAAGGATCATTTTTAACCACAAATTAATATTTTAAATACAGAACCTGGAATCAAGAAAATCAGCACATATGAAACATAAAGCAAAGACAGAAGAAGAATACCAAAAAAAATAAAAAGGACAGGCTACATTTGGGTTTTCTGTTTGTTTCTTTGGTTATCTCCTGAAAAGGAACATTTTAGATTCATGATTACTCATTCAAGTTACCATAGCTGAAAAGTCTTCCTTAAAATTTATGTCACACCATTACACTGGAATACAACTGGAATAGCTAGTATACCTCCAAACATGTAAACCTGCATTTTAGTGGGAATTAATAGGTCTTTTAATCTATAGAGCTACATTTATTGAAATAAAAGGATTAAAAAAAAAAAACACACCAAAACCAAAAACAACCAAAAACAAACCACCACCACCACCCCACCCCCCCAAAAAAAAACAAACAAAACAACAAACAAAACATTCCCAGTTTTTTCCTTTAGGATGAACCCCCTGAGAGCAGATTTCAAAAGGAGACTTAAATATAGGCCGGGTTGGACAGGGCCTTGAGCAACCTGGTCTATTGGAAGGTGTCCCTGCCCATGGCAGGGGACTGGAACTGGATGAACTTAAGGTCCTTTCCAACCCTAACTATTCTATGATACACACAAGGACCTGCAGCTTGAAGAGACAACAAGAAACAGAAATGCAGAAAGAAACTAAAACTTATGTTGAGAAAATACCACCGTAATTATGTTGAAGAAACACTAAGCTATTAAAGTCCTAACAACACATTAAGGGGGAAAGGCCAACACGTGAACAACTTGCTTATACTGATGGAGGAGGGTCTTTCTAGTCTCTTGTTAGGTTGCTCTACACAGTACAGTGGAATTGATCTAACATGATACTTACAGGACTAAAGAAACATGTAGCACAGAAATTGTAAAAAAAAATCAGTCTTGGGATGCATTTAATGAGGGCACCGAGCTGCCAACAAGGTAGGTGACAGGTTTGCAGCTAGATATGAAACAATGACCATCCTCTGAAGGAGTATGACTGCAAGAAAAAAGCCAAAGACTGATCCACCTGAAAGGAAAAGATAGCTTCAGATGAGTCTGAGGCTTTGCTTGGAAGTACAATGCTGTGCAGTGCTAACACAGGGCCAGGGCTCTGAACAGAAGCTGATGTGACAATAGCAGAAACCTAGCCTGAAATAAGCACAGAAGTGCTTCCACTCAAATGTGTGCCTTTCTCTAAAGGCAATCAGGAAGCCCCTATGCTCTTTATCTTCCTACTGCCCACTTGGAGTTCCATCTCTTCATCTCCTCTCCTCAAACTCTCCTTGAACTGTGGATAGGTGAAGTCTGGGGGACCAGACCCACGTTGAGAAGAAAAGACATGCCAGTTATTTCTTATTGCTTTCCCTTTTAGAATCATAGAATAATTAGGGTTGGAAAGGATCTTAAGATCATCTAGTTCAACCCCCTTGCCACGCGCAGGGACACCTCACACTAAACCATGTCACTCAAGGCTCTGTCCAACCTGGCCTTGAACACCACCTGGGATGGAGAATTGACAGCTTCCCTGGGCAACCCATTCCAGTGCCTCACCACCCTTACAGTGAGGCACCCTTCCTCCTTACATCCAATCTAAACTTCCCCTGTTTAAGTTTTAACTCCTTGTCCATGGACTTGTGCATGTTCAGATTTTTAAGATGGTCTCGAACCAGATCCTCTCCTACAGTGGGCGCAAGGTCTTCATTCTCACAGTCCCTGCATCTGCTTTCCAAGACTTGGGTGGTTTGGTCAGAGCCTTTGCCAGTGAAGACCTAGGCAAAGAAGTCATTCAGAACCCCAGCCTTCTCCAAATCCTGTGTAGCCAGTTCTCCCGAGAGCTTCCTGAGGGGGCCTACATTCTCCCTAGTCTGTTTTTTATTTGCTATGTACCTGTAGAATCCCTTCCTGTTATCCTTAACATCCCTAGCCACGTTTAATTCTAACTGGGCCTTAGCTTTCCTAACCTGGTCCCTAGCTTCCCAGACAACATCCCTGTACTCTTCCCAGGCCGTCTGTCCTTGCTTCCACATTTTATAAGACTCTTCTTTCATTTGAATTTTCCTCAGGAGCTCTTTATCCATCCAAGGAGGTCTCCTGACCCTCCTGCTGCACTTCCTTCTGGTTGGGATGCAACACGCCTGAGCTTGCAGCAGGTGATGCTTGAATATCAACCAACAGTCTTGGGCCCCCCTGCCCTCTAGGGCTATATCCCATGGAACCTTCCTAAGCAGGTACCTGAAGAGGCCAAAGTCTGCTCTTTTGAAGTCCAGGGCACTGAGCTTGCTGCACGCTCTTCTCACTGTCCTGAGGATCTCAAATTCAAGCATCTCATGATCGCTGCAACCAAGGCTGCCCTGGAGCATCACATTTCCAACGAGCCCTTCCCTCTTGGTGACCATGGCACCTCTCCTTGTCAGCTCCTCTATTACTTGCAGAAGGAAGTTGTCTTCCACACAATGGAGGAACCTCCTGGATTGCTTGTGCTGGGCCGTACCATCCTTCCAACAGATGTCAGGGTGGTTGAAGTCACCCATGAGAACAAGGGCCTGCGAGCGTGAGGCTTTTCCTATCTGTCATATGATCAGGCGGTCTGAGTGCCCACAGTAATGTCTCCCATCACTGTTCTCCCTTTAACCTCTGTTGACTGCTCACCTGTCCCCAGAGCTCCATACTCTCCAGACTATCCCTAACATGAAGGGCAACTCTCCCTCTCCGTCTGCCAGGCCTGTCTTTTCTAGAGACTGTAACCTTCCATCCCAACACTCCAGTCATAGGAGCCATCCCACCATGTTTCTGTGATAATCTTTCTTATTCTTGAGAATGCTTTCAGGTGCAGGGACTGAAAAGCTGTTATCAGACAACCATGCCTTTCAAACATTTACATTATCAAAGATCTGTGGTTACTAGATTCAAGTATTTGTCTCTCTATAGGAAAGACTTCTTTTAATCCTTGCAATAAGACCTACTCTATTTGGTACAAGGTTGTCCTGAAAGACTTATCCCTTGTCTGTGCTGTCAGCTCCTTAGACAGCATTTAATCATTGTGAAAATCCAAATTTCACTGCTTCAGGTAAGAGAAGCACAAATACTATGGGTCAGAAAAAGTTCCACTTACAGCAATTTTTCCACATTATGGAAATAATCTAGAGATTTTTAAATGTGATGTATATTGCAAATCATTCCATAGCAAAAAGAAACAGAAGTAAGGAACTGGCTACCCACAAAAAAGCTTTCTGGTTCTGGTTTATTTTCACTTTGTTCTAGGGAGGAAGGTTTATGGAAAGGTGCATTCATCTCCAATAGGATGCCCACTGTTTAACTATTCTACCTCTAAATGTAAAGAAAGGAATCCTGAAATAACATTTTTTGGCAGAAAAGTCTGTACCTTCAGGTGCCATTAAAAATGTATTGTGCATAACAGGATAACAATGACGTAACGGAAAGGGACTGCTGCTGGTGACTCTACAATATCATATTAAGGCACAGTGTAAGAGTTCAAGTTAGCATGACAATAACGTATACACAGTCACATAAACATAATTTCTAAAAATTAATATGAAATACCAGGGAAAAGAATTAAAATGGAGAAAAAAAAAAAATGAAAACATCCAACAGTGGAATAAAAAAGAATAGAACAGTGAAAGCCAAAACTGATAATTAGTAGGCAGAAGAGATCAAAGGCCTCAATATTAAAGGCCTCATCTTTGTTCTGGGAAAGCTATTCAAACAGCTTACAGACTGAGGAATCTACATGAATAAAGCTTAATATTGGTGTGCGAATGAATCTGCAAATGATTTTTCTGACAAATTTGCCAGAAATATCTTCTCCAAAATATAGAGCTTTACTATCATGAATACAGAGATAAGTGATCTCTCATGCCTGACAAAACAAGCATTTGCAAGATGTAGTACCTGGGTTTATAGGGAAACTGCACTCTAGGGGAAAAAAAACAGGGCCAAATTTTGAAAGCAATCAAAGAACACCAGAATCTACACTACCGGTTCAGTTCTATTACAATATATTTCAGGGTGAAGCTTAACAAACTACAAAGGAATACCATCTATGAGGAAACCTAAAGTTCAATACAATACCTTAAGGGTACAAAAGATCCACTGAGGGACAAAAGCAAATTCTGTCTACATGCTAATAAAATCTAAGTTGTCACAGCACAGGAAGTCTCTTGAGTACTTGCAAATGAAGGCAGCATTTCTTTCTCTTTCTTCCCAACAGTATTTTTTTTTTTTTGGTAAGTAGCTTACAGATTACCTTTCTTTTTTTCTTTTTTTTTTTTTTGAATTTATATCTCTGTATGTGTGCTTCAGTTATGTGTGCAGCTTGTTGAAGGAGGCCTGCACCATAACAGAATCATAGAATATTCTACATTATCAGCTGTATGTCATGGTTCTGTGTCTACCTTCATAAACCTCTTTTCTGTATTTTCAAAGTCCTTGCAAAATTTCTGTTGCTGTGTATGAGAAATTTTCTCACTGATGATTTTTGTTGTTATAAAGCAATGTGGGTGCTCTAGGAATTCATAGCCAAGGAACACCAAAAGCTTTGAGTATCAGGAAAGAGAATTGGATATGTATTTTTTTTTTAATAAAGTGCCAAATCAGATATTCCTGACAACCTGCTTAAGAGGCCAAGCAGCTTAGATTTTGAGTTTTTAAGCAATTACACCAGCTACTTCAACTGCTGTTTCTTCTCACCACTCTGCTTTCCAGGTGTACCTTTAATTTGGTTATACAACACTAAGCCAAATGTAGGCCTACAAAACAGGAGGATGCAGTAGAGAAAAGGGAGTGTTAGAAAAGGAAACAACACATACTGACCACCAGCCCTTCACAAAAAAAGGCCAGTTTCACTCTCCATGATCATATTTTGTCACTTTGTGTGTAGTTGCCTTTACAGAAATAAAGTCATTAAAAAAACAGATGAACACAGATCCATTGTCTCCTCACGCATTTGTCTCCAAAGCATTTTAAAACATTAGGCAAAGTATGAAGTCTACCCTCTACTTCAAAATCCACAGGGGGAATCTGTAGAGGAAATTCATCTCAATTCAAGTAACAGTAAATAATATTCAAATGAAAGCAGCTTTGAGATGTGGTTAGTATACTGAGTCAACTTCCAGCAACAACTGCCAGAAGTCACCCTCAATGAGAATAATTTTGGGGTGCTCTCACATTTGCTGGATGGGTTTTGCATGCCTAGACTGTTTCAGCCTGAAAGTGATGAGATTCAATGACCTAAGTCCTGATGGAACCAAAGATACTTTGCAGGCAAACCAAAAATTGCTTGGGTTCCAAGTAACTGCACACTACCATGATTTTAAAATAAACAGTGGCAGCACATTCAGGACAGCTGAAAATGTGAGAAGCAGACACCTTCAGTAAGAATGCCCTCAAATACATAGCTACAGCTTTGCTGTTGAACATCCCATACCAACTACACTTCCTGACGAAGTGTGTGTTCTTGTTTCAGTAGCATTACCCTGCATTGAGTCCTTGCCTTGAGGCTAAACTTGCCATCAAGTTTTCTTCTCTTTTTTACTGAAGACAAAGTGGTTACTAATTTACAATCATTTGAAATTCAGCCAGTTTACTGAAGTTTCTTTCTGAAACAAAAGCTTCATCTAAACCCCAAACTCAGGAGGTTTGAACTCACATGACCCAAAAGCTCTCATCATAGTGTCATATTAGCTGTTCTATGAAGATGAGCAGATAATGACATGAAGAATGAAGAGATGCTGACACTCTCCAAACTTGAACTTACTCTCTTGAATAAATGTTTCACCTAAATATTGATATTCTTTTATGTCTGAGCTCTAAGTGTTAAGAGTTTACTTAAAGAATTCCATTATTAAATGGATATTAAAATACATTACCAGAGCATAAAAAAAGAAAGTGTTAAGGAAGACCATGCGGAAATGGAGATTTATTTTCCTAGTTATAAGATAAATGTATTATAAGCATTTCTAAACTGGTGTACTTTAAAAGGACTAGTAATTGGCAACCAGATCTTGCAGCTTACCTTTACGTTTTATTTTTTTCCTGCCAAAGTCAATTATACATGAGATTCTAGTCAATTTTACATTGAAAGCTTTCCCCACAGTTGAGTTAAAACAGAAAATCATACAAGGACTGACTTCACTGAGCAGTTACTGGGGCAAAAAACACTCCATGTGGTATTAATTAAAGGCTTACTTTATTCCAGCATGGGGAGCTTTTAACCAAAAAAGAAGAGATGAAAGTAGTTTTAAAAAATGAGAGGCTGAATCTCTCTCAATGCTGAGCCAGCGTGATATTTATGTTGGGTTAGAAGGATCAAGCAGGCTTCAGCTCAGGTCTGAAATGCCAAAATAATAATGAAATAAATCAAAAAAAGCCCAGGTCTTAAGGCTAGTTCAAAACTTATAATAATATTCTGTGTTTTCTATGAGTCAAACAATGCCTAAAAAAACTTTACACCTTCAGACAATCACTTTAGGGGGCAATCTGAGTCTAAGCACATTAAAGATACATACGTATCTAACAGCCATACTTTTATTATTCCAACTGAGTCAATGAGAAAGATAGGCAATTGAGGTAATTTATCAAGAGTTTGGACAGTATATTGCATGATGTTCGAAGTACTTAATGTACAGAAGTTCAGTTAAATGGTTTTCCTTTAGAATTTTAGGCATAGGCAATTTCTTGCAGCATGTATTTTTCAAACAGAAACTATGTGCAATCTCATCATAATTTTCAGCTGCCTGTAGTAACTGCACGATCTCCTAGACTTTGGAACCTAACAGTGTGAAGGAAGCATGGTTTGCTTTAAGAAAGATGAAAGATGCTTTTCCATGTAGACACAAAGTTTTACTCCAAATACTTTAATCACAATTGTATAATACTAAGAAAATGTCTGGCAATTATAAAAGTAGTAAGCTGAAAAATATAAAAGTAGTAAGCACACAAGAAAATTGGAGATCTTATCCTAGAGCTCCAGTGGATAGGGAAGGCAAAGGATTCAAAGCTATCACTGGTGTACTACACCTTGGCCCAGCCAATAAAGTTGTCAGCAAAGCTAACTATTATATAATAAAAAAAAAGTGAGAAGGCAGCTGGGCTCTGTGAAATGTTTTCTCAGCATCAAGCCAGCTACTGACCACTAAAGTATTTGACGCTTGTTTGATAGATGAAAGGGAAAATTACATGCTCATAATTCCTGCTGTCATAGTCCTCAAAACCTACCCCAATTCCAGAGACATTCAAGGACAAACATGATGGTTTCTTCTACCACAATATACGGAGGCAAAAGGTCAGTCAACAAATTCCTGGATCTGTCAGCCTCAGTTGAATTCCTTCCTTTACAAAGCCACCTGTAAAGGACTTCAGGATAATGAAAGAAACAGAGAGCAAGATGGAATATGTAGTTACAAACGGGCCTCTGAAACAGGAAATTGAGCAGGGTAGATGAGAAAAGACAGGGCTGTGAAGTAGAAACTACCAGCATGTAGTTTTCTGCTCTAACGTTCTCTTTTCTCTGCTCCTAAAACTAGCAGAGGCAGCTTCCACAGACATGAGACTATGTTGTGTCACTTGTAAGATCTTACAGCTCAAGAACTCACATCCAGCTGCTGTTGCTTTTTGATGGCATGGAAAGACAACCAAAAAGTTACATGGTAAGCTTCTAATACAGAAACCTCATCTCTTTCTAAGTCATAAAATAGCAACAGCCAGGGAATTCAGATGCAGATGACTAGTCTGAATACACATGATCAAGCAAAATTCTCTGATCTATGGGAGGAACAGTTTGCAGAGCCAGCTTTCTTCCTAAAACTATCCTGACAACACAGAAACAACTGTTGAAACTCCAAAGATTTAAGAATAAGAATTTGAGACACTTCAGAATAAAAATTTCCAAAAAAATCAGTCTGGGGGATAGGCAAGGCAAGAGGCTGGAATGGAAAGAATCGTGAATTAATTTCCATGGCAAATGTCTAATGACTGTACAGTAGGGATATATTTCCTATAAAATCAAAGGGAGCTTCACTTTCAAAAGGTAAGAAGTAACATTCATGGACTTATTTTCTAGCTGAGGGCAGGAAATAAGAATTTCTAGCTTTGATCTTGTCTTGGTTTCAGATGGGATAGAGTTGATTTTTTTCCCACTAGATGGTACGGTGCTGTGGTTTGGCTTTGGTATGAGAATATTGTTGATAACGCACCCATGTTTTTTTAGTTGTTGCTCAGTAGTGCTTTCCCTAAGACAAGGACTTCTCGGTTTTCCATGCTCTGCCAGTGAAGAGGGGCACAAGCTGCAGGGAGGGAGCACAGCCAGGACGGCTGACCCAAACTGTCAAAAGAAGTATTCCATACCGCAGCATGTCATGCTCATATATTCCTCCTCTCTTTTTTTCCCTATTACTATTTCTGTTATTATTATATTTTACTTCATTTCCATTATTAAACTGGTCTTATTTCAACCAATGTGTTTTACCTTCTTGCAAGTCTCCTCTCAAACAGACCCAGAGCAGGGAATGAGGGTAGGAGTAAGCAAGTGGCTGCGTGGTATTAAGTTGCCAAGTGGAGTTAAACCATGACAGATCCGAAGTAATTTAAATTGTAAAAAAGATAGTAAGACCTCTGGTGGAACCCTGTAGGATCTCAAAACAGAAAGAAAGCTCACCTTCCTGTTTTAAAATCCACGAAACTTTGTCCCCTTCCTCAAGGACAGTTCTGATGTACCTTATATTATACTGCAACAGATAAAAGACACCTCCGTCAGAATGACTCTGCATTTGGTCCTTCACCAAAAATTTTAATAGGAGGATCCAGGGCATAATGATGGCAAGGGTTTAATAAGGACTGTATTTCCTTTTGTATTAAGATTATACAAGTCTGATGAAGTATGTAAACACCTTCTGGACAAAACAAGAAATTCTAGATCTGCTGGAAGGCTCAATAAAATGTTACGTTCCACAGCAGTTTGGCCAATATTATTATTCATCCATCTTTCCTGGAGTAAAAAAAAAAGGCCTATGAAACAATTTAAGAAAACCTGATAAAAAACAAGAATCTCAGAAGAGGAAGAAATGTTTAATCAAGCTAAACAATGTAGAGAAGAAAGAAAAGCCAGAAAAACAGGTTTCTGACAAAATCATTGTGCAGAACTCAGTGCTCTTGGTTTAAGTTATAATGGTGTGAACATGCCTAATGGATAGCTCTTCAAGAGTCTCAGTTCAGCCATACCAAGCCTGTGAATGCTATATAAGATGGACACTGAAAAAAATGCTCAGCTCTGCTAAAAGAAAAGCATCATCAGCTAAATAGTAGCTAAAATTTAAGGGGTTTATAGAGCCTTAATGCTGAAAATTTATCTGCCTGCAGCCTATAGGCATCCAACAAGTTAGGTAGGAAGCTGTGGGTAGATCTATTTGATTCAGATGCATCCATATTGCCCAAGCTACATTTCCAGATAAAAGTCCTTTTTCTGAAACTGACTACCAGTCTTCTATTTATAAACTTATCCAAAATAAAATGTGACAAAAAAAGCCTTAAAAAGGTTACAATGAGCTGAATTTGACATTTTAGTCCATGGGCTTCCCAAGGAAACTTTCAAGGGTAACATTTCAGAACTACAAGAGAAACAAGTTAACTGCCTAACTTTCTAAATTCTTTAGAAAGAGGATTTGGCATATTACTCTGTTTTCCTTATTCAGAGAGCTGTGGCATCATACAACATAGCATCTTTTATTTTTATTACACAGGTAAGAATTACCACTGACAAAACACCATCTCAAATGTTGGAATATTGTTTAACCATCATGACAGAATATAAGGTTTGTAGGTCTTGTTTTGCAACTGACTTACAAAGCTCATATTATACCCTTCATTTTTTGGGGAGGGGGGTGAATTTGTTTGGAGGAGTTTCTCTTTTTATAAATGCTTTTTATTTTTTCAGGCTTACAAATGTCAGTATAATCTAAACAACAAATGTGCTTTATACCAGCAACAAAATTATACAGCAAGCCAAATTTCTGTAACTGCAACTTTTACTTCCTCTTCCTACAATCTCTGTATGGCAGAAACATCACAGTAATGGTTCCTTCTCTAGCGTGCAAAAGGATGCAGCATGTTTAAATGTTTAACTAATCAAGTGTTCCATCTTGCCACCAATTTTGTAATTATTTAAATATGTCAGCATGGCTATTTGTATATCAAAGGCCAATGATATCCAAAGACACGAAAAGTTTATGTCTACCTTGTTTTTAATTTAAGGAAAAAATTGACAGATTAATACTTTTTCAGGCACAGCAATATTAGTGTAGTTAATATTAATCTATGCAGCACACATCTGATTTCCCAATTTAACTGTCATACCTTGTTTAACCCATTTGTTTTGCCTGTATTCTGCTAAGACATGGGGATTTCATGTGATGGGCATGTCATTTACATAACAGTGAACATTATATTAATTCCACAGAAATCTCCAAATGACTTCTAAAGCAAAGTTATTCTGGATTTGTTAAACTGATTATGTGAAGAAAAAATGACTGATGATTTGAAGATAAAATTTAGTGTATAAACGTTGTCATCTATGACATTTCACTATGCTAAAATCATAAAGGCCTGCCAGATTTCATTGCATTCATAATTAGAATCATTACATTGTAATTCAGGATGTGTTTTTCATAGAGATGAAAAGAATGAGTTTTAATACTGCCAAAGCCAGATAAACCCAACAAGCCTACCTATGCAAGACAGATGTCAGTTCAGATAGAGATTTATTTTCCTTTTCATAATGCAATTATAAACAATATTGACACCTGAAAGAAAAAATTATAATACTACAAAGAATTCAAACTTCACAAGAAGCACACCTAAAGCAAGAGTACGCAACTGTTTTTAAAAATTAGCTTTAACTCATAATTCTAGCATCTTCATTTCATGGCACACAAAAGTTAATAGGACAAGAATACTCAATAAATCAACCAGAAATGGGAAAAAAACATTTCAGAAGTTAGTATGCAAGAGTTTAATCGAAACAGGCAATCTGTATTTATAACAAATATTTTGCCACATAATTAAATGTGCAAACAGAAAACGTCAGCAAACAGAAAAAATTCTCCAAAGGACAATAAAATCTAGATAGCAACCTTCAACATGGTCTCACACAAAATTTCCTTGTCCCGAGGTCTTTTATATCTTATTTTTCTTACAAGCATATTTCTAGACTACAGTGGTTGATATAATTTAGGACCTGACTAGGTAAGATGTAACTGAAGGACTCCAAAAGAATGCCTCAGCATGGCTTTACCAGTTTGCCCTCAGAAAGCTCCAGTATTTGCACACCAGTTGACAAAGCATGCACAGCTGTGTACAGCTGAAAATCATACCAAAACCTAGATTCTCAATTTATTTACCCCATGTTAATTTAGTATGCACTGCTAGATGGCCAAATATTGCAGGAAGATAAAAAGAGTAAACTTAAGGAGAGGAGAACAGTATACTGTACAAAAAAAAATATGTTCAGTTTTCAGTATGTTTTAGCCAAACATTTCTTTCAAATTTTTCATGGATCAAATTTTATCATGTTCACAGATGAAATTCAATATTTTCAATATTTTATAAAACAGTCCATGTTAAATCATGACTGCTTTAATCCAAAATGTTTCTGAGCAAAGAGACAGTAGTTAAATGTTGGGTTATGATAGACATGACCTTATTTCTTTTGTAATAAATTGCAGATTACATTTCTGAAATGCTGTCAAATTATTTCACACCTAGTGATTTTCCTTCATTGGACATCTGATACTTGCATGCATCATCTGGTATTTTTCAGCAGTCTCCATTTATAATAAAAGCAGGAGTATAATAGCAGAGCAACTTCTCTGTAGAGTCTCTAAATTAATAAGATAAAACTGATTTACCATGTTCCACCCTGGGTAGAGGTAGTCTGTCCCAACAAATTCAAAGTAGTGAGCAAATCCTTCTTTCAACCACACATCCTCCCACCAAACTGGAGTCACAAGGTCACCAAACCACTGCAAACAAAGTACAAATAAATAACCTTTAGGAAACCACATTTGCATATACCCTTAACTCACAACACATTCTATTAAATGTATCTGTTTAATAAAAACAGTAATAGAGATCACCCACTGAAACTCATTAACTGTTATTTCATATACTGATGAATTAAGCTTTTACAGGATGCATAAATTACTGGAGTAAAACATTAGAAAAGAACAAGCAGGGAAAAAGAATCATTGAGGAGAGTACTCACAGATCTACTAGTAGAAGCTCACCTAGGTTTAAGGATCTTACATATACAGAGGACAGAAAAAGGCTTCTGACTCAAGTAATTGGATTCATTACCTGGAAATTTCACTATGTATAGAGCAAATCTTAAAAAACTGGGAACACAATCTCCATACCCCAGATCTAAATTTTAGCATTAGCTTCTCTTACATTTCCCAAACTAATGATGCTCCATCTGTTGGTCAGTTTCCTAAGGAAAACAGTTTTATACAACCATGCCATCTCCCTGTGGGTAGGACTCACACGCATAAAAGTAAGTAGTTGATGCTACATAAATGAGGGCACCCAAGATACCCACACAGGCCTAGGAAATTTCATACAGGACTTGCAGGAGATCTGCAGCCTTCCCAAACAGGAACCAGAGGCAGACAATATCTAAAACAGGCCACCTATGTTTATGCAAGGGAACCCTACCCGAGCTGACTGCCTTTCCCATTATCCCATGTCACTCTTGAATTTCCCTACTGACTTCCATCTAATTTCAAAAGAAGGACAGAGATCGCAAGGATAATTAAACTCTTACAACAGTAAATGAAGATCAGGCAGCTGAAAAGAGGAGAAGGACCTAAACTGGGGCAAGTCAAGAACATGGACATTAGATACTCTGCTCAGTAGCCACAAACCTGCCATGGCACAGGACACATGAGTGTCAAGATGGACTTTAGATAGAGCTAGGTTGATCAGTGGGAGAGGAATGAGGATAAGAATTCAAAGGAAATCAGGCAATCACAAATTATCAATTTTTCTGCTGACGGATGGCCCTATTAGATTACTCTAATGGCTCTGTGTAACCTGGGTCATCGTAACACCAGTGGTAAGAGCAGAAACACATATATTGTTATGAAAACATATTTCATCTTCTCTATAGCATCCTTCTGCCAAGCAAATACCAAAACTTTATTTCAGTAAAATTGTCTGCCAGTTTTTAATTAACGAGATTAAAAATTAGATTAATTCATAATCAACAGAGATAATTTTGAGTTTTCATGGAGTTGGTAAGCTCTGAAAATAATGGAAAAGAAGAAGCAAATAAGTATTCCAGAGGGAGAGACTCATGTCAGAGGACAGGAGCTGCTGCTGACACTATAATGAGAGTGAGGAACAAATAAAAGCGGAGTTGGCCAGTAAGAGGTTTGCTTTCGTGATGGCTGGCTTATAGGCTTTGTCTGGGACCTGAATGAAAGGTCTCGCTCCTGTGCATGTCTTTGTGGAGTGAGAATAGGGCCAAGAAAGGATCAATGCTGAAATGAGGATTCATAGTAAAGGAAACGCGTGGGCTCCAAAGAACAGACTACAGAAACTGAGATTACCAGATTGCCACACAATATGCAGTAAATAGGATTTGAACAGCAAAATGAAGTGAAGCATGACAACGAAGCATGACAAACAAGTTAAGAATTTAGGGAGAAGAGATGAAGTTGACAAAAGTAATATACATTAAGTGAAACTAGCTTAATGGACACTCTCTGAGCATTATCCAGTTGAGGACTAGATAATATATTAATAAATTAACCCTCTACAGGACCAATACAGATAGACAAACTATAAATGACTATCATACAGATAATGAACACAATTTGAAATGTTAGAGTAGCATACCACCAGAGAACTATGACAGTTATATTTATACAATAACAGGTTGATTAAATGATTTCTAATGACAGACTGAACACCACAGCAGAGTTTATTTCTTGAATTACAAGAGGACTGCTGAACAAATATGAAACCAGCAATAGTCATTGTATGATGTGAGTATTCAGAGAGAGATTTAAGAAAATAAGGTTGTGAAGTTCATAATACATCTTCCAGTAACTCAAAAGAATTAATAACTTTAAGTACCATGTCACAAAAGAGAATTTCTTATAGTCTTTTATGAGTTTTCCGGGTATATTTATTAATGAGACAATTAAAAGTATTAATTTAATTATTCACCAAAAGGAAGAAGTGTTTTACAGGCATTATAACAGCATGTGATACCAATATGAAAACATAGGGAATTTGCTTAACTAGTATTGAACAGTATCAAAGTTAGTTATGAATGTCACACAGAGCAGTCCCAGACTCTGCAATTAATGAAGCCAAAATTTCCAGTAGAAAGGTGCTATTATCTTTCTAGATGTTATATATCTGAAGGGAAAACACTGAGTAAAACACACTTCATTTATTTAAGTAATTGTTTATTTATTTATTGGTATAGTTGGCTATAGACACTATTTGCCCGGAATGAAGATTGTTACTTCTTTTATTTTAGAAAAGAAAAATGAATTTAAATGTATCAATTAGACAAATTTTGCATCTCCCTCAGGTATCATGCTTAGCTTGACTTGCAGAAGGCATTTATTTTACAGACACACTGAAAGAACACTCCTTCCTATATGCTTTCTCTACAAGTTATTAAAATAACACAGATTTAGAAATTTTTAATTTTCCTTCTGCTTTCATGCCTCTTTAACTCAATCTGTCACACCAACTTCTGTTCTCAGGTAGGAAAACTATCACAAAAAATCATGGTGCATAAATTCAAATGTTTGTTTTTTCAAAGGCTGTAGGTGGGACTGATCCATGCTATGCAAATAAAACTGATTACTACCTTAATGGAATTATTTTAATAAACTATGGCAACTATTTCAAGCTATCAACTTAAGCTACTAGAAACATGTGCGCTTTGACCAATATCTCACTTGTGTGTTGGGGCTTGGAGGAGAAGCTTTTATGCCAAAACACTCCTCCTTCTGATTATTAGTTTTTTTAATTAAATACATAAACTGTTCTAAAAGAACACTCAGAATGAAAGATCAAGGACTAGCAACCTACAAAATGACTAAACTAATGCTACTCATGTAATTTTAATGTATCCCTCCTAAAACGTGTACCTAAAACAAATATCAGGTCAAGCATGACAAAGTCACCTGTGATGAAATCAGGCATAAAATTCTTTCTTGTATGCTTTTTAACTGTATTTTGACAACCACAGAATTTCTTTGTACTTCTGCAAAGCTGTCTCTCATTTTCTATCTGTCCTGAACACTGTGTCAGGCATTAATACTCAGCAAGTTTGGGAATTCGGATTTTAAACAGTCATACCTAAAAGTAACAATCACAATTCTTAATCTTCACCTGGTATCAAAACAGAAACAACAGCAACATGAATGGAGGAAGATAATTTCAACTAAGCAAACAGCACTGGAAGTAATATCAACACAGACACTAAGTAAACATTCTCACTTGCAATTTTAAAGTCACTTAAAAGCACTCTGTGACCACATTGCTACCCTAAAATAAATTCAGATATAGTTTTTACCCATTTTATGATCCTCTGATATTCCCAGAACAATTTAAATAGGTGTTGGTTGTAATGAAGATCAAATAAATGAACAACTTACTGATGTAAAAATTGCTTCCATAAATTACTTTGGAAAGAGAGTAAATTATTAAAGTGGTGCAAAGAATAACTGGAAATAATGAAATGACTTCACAAAAAGGAAGACTTAAGCTGAAAAAAGTTACTGATCATCAGATTTAATCAAAAGGTTTTAAGAGAAGCAGCATAACCCTGTAATCAGGAGCAATGAACCCAGCACTACAAAATACACCTCACAGAAGAATCCAATACCAACAGGAGCTGAGATCTGATGACCTAATATGTGTTTTCCACACCTCATTCCTAAGGCACTATAATTTTTCTAGCTGAACAGTGTGCTACTCTATTGTACCGCACAATAAAGAGCATATAACAAAATCAGATGATCCTACTGAGAACAAACCAGCAATAACCTTCAATAAAAAATCTCATGTTGTAGTTGAGGACTTCATATTCATCG
The DNA here is from genome assembly GCF_028554395.1 of Pezoporus wallicus. Classification (NCBI taxonomy): domain Eukaryota; kingdom Metazoa; phylum Chordata; class Aves; order Psittaciformes; family Psittacidae; genus Pezoporus; species Pezoporus wallicus. Next base: position 6,637,916 of record NW_026642361.1, read on the forward strand.
ACAGATTTTATGTGAAACATGAATATGAACAAAACGTTATTATTTCCAGGTTCAACTACCAGAACTCCATTACAAAGGCTCCTTTTTATATGGTACTTTTTATTTGCAGAAAGTGTTAAGAATTTGCATTGCCTTTTAAAGAATACTCTGTAAAGTCACAGATGTAAGCCATGCTGATTACACAGTAGGATTTCATTCATTTTAACCTGAAGGCTATGATTATGCCTCTTATGAGTGCAACAAAGGGTTTCCTGTCCCTGTAGCAAATTTCTTCAATAACATTTGCATTTAACTCAATACTACTAAACACTCATAATGTGTTTAGATTGAGATAAGAAGACGGAAGAAATGTAAAATAAATTGTAATATATGTTTATTACAAAGTTTTCTTATTGATACAAAAGTTTCTGTACACAGACTCGATTATCCATCATTAGTGAACAGAGGGTCAATACCAAATTGAGAAAAAAAAAAAAAAGAAAAAGAACATGGAAGCATGTGTATATGTGACGAAAGAAGATGATTTCAGTCAAAATTTTTTCTGACATGAACATGAAACTCAACATGAATCTGCTACAATTCTGCAATAAATCATTGTCTGCAGTTATCAGCACGTTCAGTCTCCATACCAATACCACAAACTCACCCCGCCATACAGAATATAATCATACAGAAAACAGGGAACTTGTTCATTGCTGCTAATTTTCTCTTCTATCCCCATTGTGAGTTCCCAGTTTCCGCTCTCTAGTGATATGTCTTATGGATCTCCATATTATTCGGACTCCAGTTACAATAAAAGTTGCAACTGTCCATGTGAACAACACAAATTCATTTTCAGTTTTGAAAAGGAATGCATGGTTTCTCACATTAATATCAAATATCCAATTTAATACCTGATGACACAGCTCATGTACAATGACCATGGTGACGTCCAGTAGGTATGATATAGAAGAAATGCTTGGATCTAGAAGTATCCTCTGCTCCACAAAAACACTCAGTCCCCAGTTCTCCATAGCAGCATATGGATGCTTAGGCACAGCTAACAGATCTACAAATAAAAAAAAATATATGTTAAATCCTGGAGGGAACTACTATGCTGAAGTATTGTAAGTAAGGCCATAAATGATCACTAAAAGCATTTTAAATAACATACATGTAAAAAACCTAACCTTGATTTCAGCCCTCAAGTAATGTTATTTAGGAAATATTAATAAAATATTCACTTTTTATCTTATGCCACTATCTGCTCACACGTTTACCCTGTTACTGCTGTAACACAGTACTTAGTCTTTCTAATTGAAGTTTTCCATACAGAATCCATCTTATTTACAATACCTTGTTAATTTACTTCTGCATTTCCTACTGCTCCTCATCTTTACTATATCACATCTGTAGCAATACAGACTTACTACAAGCATTCTTTATCTTTTCATTAAGGTGACTCCTTTATGAACACCTTACACATCAAACTTCATGTAAGGACTGAAATTAAGGGGAACACTGAAGAAATACTGTTTCTTAACCAGAAAGATGGTGAACTGTTTAGAATTGCCATCAGGTAAAAAAAAACACCATACCACACCAAAACAGTGAGAAATGTCTCTCATTGGCATGAGACTGAACAATACCATATTACAATGTCTATCCATGTGCTAGAAAAATCTTACTGCAGAAAAGTGAGAGAGAACTAAAATTGACTCTAAGTCTGGAAATAAATCTAAAATTACAGTAAAATGACATAGGGAATAAACCAATGCACAATGCTGCTTCATGGCAAAAATATCTGAAAGAGCCCAGAAACAACCTGTATGTCTACAAGAAGCCCAGTGCAACCTGTGCACAAATTAGCCAGAATTTTGGAAGCCATGCTGTCACATCAGCATGGTGCTCCCTCCAGTCAAACTAATTAGTCAGGCTTTGTAATTAATTAGCCTGGCTGCCACACTCCTCTCATTTGGCTGTACTACCTCTGCTTCCAAAGCTATTTAATTCACAGTTAACACAAGTTACATCTAGGTGGTACTTCACTGGGTGGGATGAAAGGCCTCTGGGTTGACTTCCCAACCTGAAGAAGAAAAACTCTGACCAGCATATTCTAAATGATACTCTAAATTATATCACAGCATTTAGTTTGTCTTTTTTGGCTTGCTGACATTGAGTGGTGGAATTGGCTTGGAAAGCAACCTGACAGCTGGAGCTCTACTTCAGGATTCATAAGAAGTTGCCACTGAAGTATCAGGAATGGAAAACCTGGACATATTCCAGCACTCCTAAAAAGGGCCTGCTGCAAGAAACATAAAAATACCAGCCTTCTAGTGGAAGTACAGAGAGAGGATAGCAGCTACTTTCAAACACAAGTAAACTGAAAATATCCAAATTGCAGAGACATACTACAAATGGTAAAGAATAAATATTTTATATCAAGGCAGACGCCAGAACAAGAACCTAATTAAAGAAATAAAGCAAAAATCCAAAATATATTGTTCAAGACTAAACATGCCAGTAAATTCAGAATTACATGCTTTCCTTTTCTTCTCCAGCTGAAGCTCAAAATATACTATTTTTTTAAAATAACAGCAATTTGTTATAAATGACATGCAAAAATAAAAACTCCTGTCTGCTATACAAAGAAGGGATAAGGATGGAAAAAAGGGACACAAAGGCTACTGGGAGACATCACTGAAGTTAATGGGAAATCTTCACTTACATTAAACAGGGATCTCTTCTATTTTCAACTCTCTAAAAAAAGCCATAACTTCTCCCAAAGTGATTACACTTTCATCCAAAAGGCATCTTCAGAAGAAGAATACAGAGAATCTCTGCTCTTCTTTACAATGATTAAGTTTTCAGCAATTCCCCTCAAATAAGCAAAGTGACACTGAAATGTAACCAGCATGAAAGTAAAACCAGTTCCCAATGCTTTTATTTCTTTTCTGTCCTTTGTGCTCATTTGTAGTTTCTGGTCTTTCTAACCAGTCATAATGGACAGATTTTGTGTCAGCCAGTAATAAACTGGAATAACTCTGTGGAACTGGGAAACTAGGGTGAGGTCTCACACTAAACACCTTTACAAGCTAATTATAGACTGGTATTGGCCTGTTGGTTTAGACTTTATAGCATTGATATATCAATAAAACCTGCCAATCTGATGGACAGCTAACTGCCTTGCAGGTAGACAACCACAGTGGGATATTCTAAATCACTTTCACCCAATACATCTCCATTGCTTTGCAAGCCTGGAAATTCCTCTCATGTACCAGCTAATGCTTAAAGGGCTTTTCCAAACAGACAAAACAAAATGTAATAGATAACCCTATTGGTTTCCTGAATGCTAATCCTTGCAAGTGACATGCTGAATGAATTAGGAGGTGTACTAAAATATATGCACACACTCCTACCTTTTTCTAGTGCAGGGTCTGGTGCACTGCATTTCAGTGCCAAAGAAGAGACTTCATCTCCGGTGACTGACAGAATGGACTCTAAACATACTAACAATCGCAAAATGAGAAATCTTTTGCTTCTCGTTGCCCACGTCTACACTCCAAATGTCCAAGTCTTGCTGTTCATTTTTCATTTAGAATTTAAATTCTTCAGTGGTTGGTCTTGATTGCTCCACAAATTTCTGCTACCTTTAAATAAAATTCCAAACATGCCTGGTTTTGTGGTAAAAGACACAATAATCTATATCTTTCTCTGGGGAGCCATAAACATTTGATTTCAGAGGAGCACTGAACATTTTTGATGTTCAAGTCTCAGCATGAGAATTTGTATTTCACACCATTAGAGCACTGAGGAAGGTACCCTGTGCTCCTGGAGGTGACATCTGTTAAGGCTTTAGTGCAATTTTTAAGGAGCAAGGTATAAAAGGAGGGGTGATGATGCACATTTTGATAGACAAATCATTCACACATATTACTGCTCAAAAGTGTTCAGCACTAACTGCGAAATGTGAATTGCTGAATATATAACAGCTTGTGTGCATGCTGCATCCAGTTACTCGGCACACTATTTAATTAAATTCTTTGTAAAGCACTTGTGAATGTTTGATTATGTGGATATTGCTGGGGAAATAGAAATGCGTGTTATTGCTTGCAGAGAATAATATCCTCATACATCATAAAACTGTTACTTGAGATTTCCTGATACAGCAGTGCAGAGAGTCCTGTGTAGTGCCGGAATAATAGAGGATTTCCACCTCTTGGCCTTCACAGAGACTAAATTCATGACCAAGAAGTAAAAACTATACAGCTAAAATAAATCACCAGAAAAGCCATCAGGACAAAAACATGTTGGAACTTCACACTAGCATTCTATACTGGCACAATTATTCAAATATAAGGATAGCATTTGGAAGTTTTTAAATCTATCTCTGCATGAATCTCATGAAAAACATTTCAAGCTACAAAAAACATACAAAGCTCAAGAGCTTCATTTCCAAACACTTAATTACGACATCAAAACTATGTAAGCTTACATCAGAATATTATGACATTATTAGCAAGTATCATCATAGTGCAAAACAGAAATTAGCAATTTAACACTTAAGTTGGTCACAAAGCACGTCATCATTTGATGCTCTTTTAAGTTAGTTAGTTACACTTAGTATCTTTGCAATTTGAACAAATGATACTGTTTTTAATTTTCTACTATTCAGTTACAGTATTTTCTAGGCACCCTTAAAACCCACTGTTTTAAATCCCCCAATCCACACAAATGGGAACACCACTCTTGCCTTAGATGACAGCAGAGTTAAAACTGAATAGGATTAAATGCAAAACAAGATTTAATTCTCTAATGCAGGGTACCCTGAATTTCAGGTCCTTCCCCCTCCTTTATCATCCTATTTTTCTACAAACATCAAAGCATCTCTTTCTACCACTGCGATTCCACTACGTTTAACAATTTCAGTCTGATGTCTGATGGGGATATTGGTGCAACAGACACACATCGTTACTATACATTTAAATATGAGTGTGTGCATAAACACAGACTTCTACCCCTATGAACATATTTACTATTACATGCTGCAATTTTATTCGTTTTAACTGCTGGTTGAAATGTGACCAAGGGCTAGATCCTGAAGAACATATGTCAGTATTAAATTTCTAATGCTCAAGGTGGAAGATAAAAAGCACCTACTAGAGAAAAGGAAAAAAAAAAGAATAACTAACTGTGTGAACAATTTTTGCAAATTTTCTGTGTAGTGCATGATAAGTCTCCCAAATAAATCTGAGAGCCCTGAAATACTGCATCTGATAAGAAAACATACAGCGAGAAACAAGAAATTTCTGTCAAGCATCTTTACACATATATTTTCCTTAATAAAACCAGGAGGCACACAGAGATAAAACTGTTCACTCCTTGAACTCCATGTTTTCCTCTTACAATTTCTGGTTTTATTACAAAAATGACACTATAAAATTATTTGAATTTACTTATGTGCCTCTCAACAATGTTATTTTAATTCATTTCTTCAGAGAGGCTTTCTTCAAGATTTTAGGTGTAGATTTCTTGCTACCAAGTATGCTATTTTTCAGACAATAATTTCTACAAATTAAGAGAAAGTATGAACTAATATCAGTTTAGTTTAATTTATTCCTGACAAATGAAAAAAAAAAAAAAGGTTTTGCCCTTTCCTAATGCTGCATAATGCAATCAATAGCTTTACTAAATCTCTCTAAATGTCTTGTGCGATTTCCTAAATGAATGTTGCTGTACAAAGAAAAAGAATTATTTACTAAAAGGTTTTATATTTCTGCCACACAGATTCATTAATCAAAGCCATTTCTTTTACTACAAATAAGTAGATGCTTTCCTGTAACACAATAGCGTTTAAAGATTTACGCAGATTTTAACAAGCCAGCTACAGAAAGAGACAGCTCTGGTTAAAAACCATTAAGTCAAACAGCAGTTACTGTAAGAAATAGCCAAAATTTCTACTGACATACAACCACTGAATACAGAACTTATAAGAAATGTCTACAATGACTACTGAAAAACTTTCTTTTCTGCACTGTTTTTCTTAGTATACAACAGAGAAGCTTATGCCAGAAAACCAAGTTTTCCATGTATAGATTTTCATCCCCTTAAAAAGTTATTTGGGGGAGGGACAGAACACAACACACACGAAAAAACAAACATCCCAGACAGGGACATTCTGCAGCCACAAGGAAGGTCTCCAACTGACTGCAACAACAGAGAGAAACATAACTGATAGATATGAATGCTCAACTTGAGACACTACGAGACACCAGATTTTCAGAAAATACTAAGCGCATGTTTCCAGAAGACTAAATCATTTCAGTCTCTCATTTCTGGCAGTGAGGAGCTAGGTACCCTAAATTAGCTTTTAACTATTACTTTTATTTAAACTACAACTTAATTGTATTCTTCTTTCTTCTCTCACTACTTGCAAAGTATTGAAACACACAAAAGTTGCAAACAACCAGGATGACAGCCCCAAAGGAAATCGTTGACTAACACTTCTTTTTACCTAAATACTTACTCTGGCACCCATCACTTTTTACCTCTGGGACTACACCACCAATACCCTTCTGTAAACATGACACTTACCAACCCGTATGGATATTAGCCTGCAGAGTTAATGCAAAGGTCTAGAAGTGTTTGCCATTATTTCAGTCAAATCAAATGGCTTGTTGCAGACCCTGAGGAGAAATCACTGACACACAGCAGTTTATTGCTGGGGTTTTTATTGCTTCTTATTGCTGTACAAAGTATTACTTAACATTAACTGACATAAACAGTGGATGGATTTCCAGAGTGTTTGATACAAATAGCAGATACTGAATGCAATGTGAATACTAAAGGATCCGGGGGGGGGGGGGGGGGGGAATGTGGGAGAGAAAGCTGTGGAGGCTAAACGGGGAGAATAAGCAGTAATGTGGAAAGAAAAACTTTGCTGTTTTTCCAAGCAACTGAGCCTTGACACTGGATGATGGCTGTTTACTCTTTAAGAAAATAAAATAGAATCCTGTTGATATTATTTGACATGCATATTAAGAAATCGCTTTCCATTTTCATAACCCAAATCTATAGATCATTGCTTTGTTATTTCAAAGTATATCAAATAAATCAATGTTAAGATGAAAAATTAATGCAATCGCCCATTGAGGGTTAATTATGTATCATCTTGGTTGTATTGATCTCTACATGAACAATGCCTTTCTTTTAAATAATACCTGGACAGATCATTATTAAATGCTGCACAGCAATAAACAAGGAGGAAAAAAATCTTTGACAAAGTTTTCTTATCATTATAAACCTTTTTCCAAGCTTTCAGCCTAACATGGGTATTCTAAACTCTTAGACATACATTGGAACACAGATTACATGGAACAAACTGAGACACTGACTGAAATCAGCTCAGGTTTTGTTATTCCAAGTTACAAGGCTAGTACTGCAACTTGCAGTGTTACATCCCTTACAGTATATACGCAACAGATGAACAGAAAAAATATATTCCTACTCTCAACACCGAAAGATCTAGAGAGAGCAAAAAACAATAAAGACTTTTGTTGCCTTCATAAATACTGTTTCTAACGCAAATACTAAGAGCATTGACATGATGGAAAATTGCCAACAGCCATTTTCCTACCACCACAGTTAATAGAGCATGAGGATTCTACAGCTGAAAACAACATGCCACTGATTACTGAGCACTTCCAGTATAAATACTGCTGCAAAGAAAATGATTGAGTGCCACTGCTGTATTCCTTCCCTTCACTGCAAAACCGAGGGGCAGGTACACAGAAAACTCCAGAAATCCGTACTACTTGAGAGTTATAAAAATGAGGCAAAATAAATCTTTTCATCCAGCATACATAAAACTGATTTACATTACAGTAATAAAGACATGAATGTTCCCATTATTACAAACTCTATATGCCCAGATTTACCTCTTTTATGTTTGCTTTAAAGTGAGATCATATTCACAGGTGATGGGCACAGTTTAGTACTGAAAGTAGAAACATGAATTTTGGGAATAGAGGCAGCTATATCACATTACCAGTACCTCAAAAATATGTATCCCAATATTCCATCTGGAGATAAAACTATAATATAGCTAATCATATACATCACATCTGAAGGCAATATTTTTGTGGGGACTGCATGCATTTATCTTTTCTCCTCCAGAGTAAGATGAAGAAATGCAAATGTACTGTCCCGGATAGCTTCTGAGTTATTGTTTTTAGGTCTTACTATTTAACATAAGCACTAACACTTACCTGATGTTCTTATGCAAACAATTTAGGTAATATTAGATCAGGATAAAGTTTTACTATGTTAATAGTAAAAAGAGTAATCTATTAATCAGTTTATTTAATATACCAAGAATCAATAACCTTCTGTGACATACCACAAAAACTCCATCATCCTTAATTCTGGAGAAACACATTCTGTTCTCTTGCATGCCCACATTCTCTCCTCCCCACTCATGCCTGAGGATGCAACCATTTCAACTATGTCTTTTCACAGAATCCACATTCACCCTTACAAAGGCTCCCAGAAACATCCTGATGGACCAGGGACCAAAATGTGAAAGTCAAAGCTGAACTTCTGGGTGCATTTAGGTATCCTGGAGAGACTTAACTAAGTGAATTTACACCTTCATTTTATTTTGTGTCAGCATGGGCACAGGCTGCCAGCAATGTGCTCTCCAGTTACCTATCACAGGTGAAAAATCATAGCTAAAAAGCAAGGGTCCAATATTGTGACAGAAGAAATATCATCCTTTCCTACACAAGCACTCCAGATTTCCCACAGTAAAATGAAGCACCAGGACCTGAGCTGTTAAGAAGCTTCATTTTCCTGGTGCAGGAAGGCTTAGCAATATGCTCCACTCAGCCCACATCCTGCTATGCAGAGGCAGGCAGTAATATGTAACTGAATAAACAGGGTGGTTTTTCAACACATTGGGCCCAAAGCTATTCCTGAACCCAACATGGTTATCAGCAGGGAAAAAATAAAAGGAATTAAAGAAACAAACAGGATGGAAAAGTAGAGTAGCTGAAATCTCCATCAGAGCTGAAAAATATCTGAGCTTGGAAAACGACACGAAGAGACCAAAATGGTGCTTCATTCTACACCTGGAAGCAGTATGCACCAGTGAAGAGAAAGACAATAATTAGAAAGTAGCCTTATTTCTGACAGTTATAGTTTCAGATGCACGTGAAGTGTTTAATAGTTTTAATTAACTCAGAGGGTAGAACCCAAACATGAAAATGTGCTACAAAAACAGAAGAATATTGCAAACCACATAAAAATAAAAACTCCAGGAAGATTTTATTTTTTTTAATCTGAAGTCGCAACATATAAGCACCATACTAAAAAGAGGTTGGTAACTGATACAAACTGAGTGGTACTACTGAAGTTTGGCAAACAAGAGCTGAGAACAGAAAACATTTTGACAGACCTGGGACAAGTACTTCAATAACAGACTACTGGGACTTTCAGGAAGAAGTTAAAAGCAGAGTCTGACAAACAACAGGAGTCATCCAGTTCAGAACAAAGTTTATAGAGATCAATCAGATCTCTGACACAGTGAGTAAGATTGAAAATCCAGTATTCCAACAGTAAAGAAACCCAGGACAGAAAATCATGCAGAGCTCAGAGAACATGTGGAGCTGCACATACAGTGATGGCCTGGACAAGTCCTCTTCAGTGTGAAGGAAGAAATACAGGAAAGGTAATGGATTAAATCTCCTCCCTCCACCAATGGCGTGGCTATATTGACAAAGAATCATAGAATAGTTAGGGTTGGAAAGGACCTTAAGATCATCAAGTTCCAGCTCCCCTGCCATGGGCAGGGACACCTCACACTAAACCATGTCACCCAAGGCTCTGTCCAACCTGGCCTTGAACACTGCCAAGGATGGAGCATTCACAACCTCCCTGGGCAACCCATTCCAGTGCCTCACCACCCTTACAGGACAGAATTTCCTCATTATATCCAATCTAAACTTCCCCTGCTTAAGTTTGAACCCGTTACCCCTTGTCCTATCACTACAGTCTCTAATGAAGAGTCCCTCCCCAGCATCCCTATAGGTCCCCTTCAGATACTGGAAGGCTGCTATGAGGTCTCCACGCAGCCTTCTCTTCTCCAGGCTGAACAGCCCCAACTTCCTCAGCCTGTCTTCATATCGGAGATGCTCCAGTCCCCTGATCATCCTCGTGGCCCTTCTCTGGACTTGTTTTAACAGTTCCATGTCCTTTTTATGTTGAGGACACCAGAACTGCACACAATACTCCAGGTGAGGTCTCACAAGAGCAGAGTAGAGGGGCAGAGAATGATACAGCCACACCGACTCCAAATAGTATTTCCTGTGTACCTTTCTGATGCCCTACCGTATGGTATTGCTATGCATTTGTATAAGAAATGCCTTGTTAGTTCCCTTAAATCACATTGCTCCATCCCTGGCAGTGTTCAAGGCCAGGTTGGACAAAGCCCTGGCTGAGATGGTTTAGTGTGAGGTGTCCCTGCCCATGGCAGGGGGTTTGGAACTAGATGATCTTAAGGTCCTTTCCAACCCTAACTATTCTATGATTCTATTCTATGATTCTATTTAAGCCAAATTAAGGTTTAAAATCAGTAACAAATTTTATCAGTAACTTTCAAAACAGATAATGCTGTAACAAATGCTTAAGAAAGTTACTACCAAACCGGCAAAATCTATGCTTCATGTATTTACACTGATCCATACTTTCATCCATATTGAGCTGGCGCTGACAAGCAGGCAATCATGGCTCAAAAAACTTTCTGTTTCATATTTTCCCTATCCCTGAAAACTAACTCAGAAGTTTTGGTCTGAGAATTCATCTGTAAGAGATGAACTTCTCACAGAGCCTTTTCAGGTACACTCCTCCCCTCCCTCATAGATCTTCACACCTCTGCGTATCCCTTTGTTAAACCACAACGGCTTTTACCAATATCACCTTCAAAATGTTCCAGGGATCTAAACAGACTTAATCTTTCATCCTGACTCATTCTGTTCCCCCATTTTTGAGACACAGTCTGTCCATTTTTCTTACTAGTGTTTGTTCACTTCCTGAGATACAGAAATATCTGTCTGTTAGACTAAAAGTTATCTTCCATACTAAACTGGCTGGTAAGCAGCTTCTTACTTCAATGAATTCAATGAGAGGATAAAAATATTTCCTCGTCCCTTTGGTAATTCATTTGAATTTTTCAGTGTGTGATGTGACTTCCACTGAAGTTTACATTCTGTATCAATCTTTACCTGCATTATACAAAGATCTAAATAGAATAAAATGTATGCAGCACATTACTGAATGCTAAGTGAGACCAGTAATACTCACACACTAGTAATGAACCATTTGGGGATAGCAGTGGGCTTGCAGTGAGTGATCCCCATTGCAGCCACACTGCTCTCAAAGTCAGAGAGCAGAGTAAGACAACTGCAGGATATAAGAAGTCAGTCAACAGAAAAAAAGTACATCTTCCCTTCCTTTTGGACAAGGAAGAACCAATATAAAATTGGAACATTTTTTTATTGCCTAAGAGGGTAGATATTTTGAGGGACCACTGATGTCAAATATTTCTATGTTAAATGAATATGCAAAATTCTGGCAGATGCAATTTGAAAAGGTTACGCGTTCATCTTGCGATGGCGCAGACAGAGTATATCAAGTTTTACACGTTAACACTTCACATAGGTAAAAACAGGAGGAGAGAGTGGCAAGAAGCTTTGGGCAACTTCGGAAAGATTTAAAAAAAATGCCAAGTTAAAATAAATACACCAAAAAGAAGGGCATACAACACAAGTGATGTACTGGAAATATGAACTGTTAATGTGCAAAGATACACAGGCAAACCACGAGGGCATCACCATGTCAAACCAACAGAAAAGTTACTGAGATTCCTGGGAATAACAGATTAGGTGACTAAATCTGTGCCATATGAAGGGATTTCTCATCAGCGACGACTGTAAGCACTATGGAGAAATCCCATTTACAGACATCAGAAAAGTCCATGAAAAGGCAACAACTGAAAGAGCTGGATAAAGAGATCTCACTGTAATTCCAGAGCCAATTCAGAAAGAGTACTACAGGAAATATAAGACTAAATTCTTTAACACATTTAATGTGGTATTAGTGCAGTGCTATAGGAGAATCACAGAATGACTGAGGTAGAAAGGGATCTCTGGAGGCCATCTTGTCCAACACCCCTGCTCAAGCAGGGCCACCCAGAGCTGGTTGCTCAGGACTATGTCCAGCTGACTTTTTAATGTCTCCGAGGATGGAGACTCCACAATCTCTCTGCAACCTGTGCCACTCCTTGATCACGCCCACTGAAAAAATTGTGTTTCCTAATGTTCAGGAAGAGCCTCCTGTGTTTCAGTTTGTGCCCATTGCCTCTTGTTCTGTTACTGGGCACCACTGAAAAGAGCCTGGTGCCATCTTCCTTGCACATTTCCTTCAGGTATTTATACATATTGATGAGATCCTCTCTGAGCTGTGTTGCCCAGGCTAAATGGTCCCAGCTCTCCTACCCTCTCCATATAGCAGACATGCTCCAGTCCCTCAGTCATCCTCGTGGCCCTTCACTGGAGTTTCCCCAGAATGCCACGTCTCTCTTGTACTGTAGAGCCCAGAACTGGACACAGCACTCCAGATGTGGCCTCACCAGTGCTGAGCAGAGGAGAAGGATCACTTCCCTTGACCTGCTAGCAACCCTTCTAGAAGTCCAGGACACCATTTACCTTCTTTGCTGTGAGGGCACAGTGCTGACTCATGGTCAACTTCATGTCCACGATCTGCTTTCTGACAAGTTGCTTTCCAGTTAGTCAGCCCCCAGCATATACTGGTGCATGGGGTTGTTTTTCCCTCGGTGCAGGACTTGGCACCTCCCTTTGTTAGACTTCATGAGGTTCTTGTAGCCCCTTCCCCAGCTTGCTGAGGTCCCTCTGGATGGCAGCACAACACCCCAGTGTATCACCCACTCCTCCCAGTTTTGCATCATCTGCAAATATACTGAGGGTACACTCTGACCCCACCATCCACATCATTAACGAAGATGTTGAACAGGACTGGACCTCGCACTGACCCTTGAAGTACACTCCTAGTGACTGGCCTCCAACTCGACTTCATACCACTAATCATCACCATCTGAGCTCAGCTATTCAGCCAGTTTTCATTCCACCTTAATATCTGCTCATCTAGCTTGTTCTTCATCAGCTTCTCTATGAGGATCTTATAGGAGACAAGGTCAAAGACGTCACTGAAGTCCAGGTAGAAAATATCCACTGCTCTCCCCTCATATACCAAGCCAGTTATTTTATCATAGAAGGTCATCAGGTTGGTCAGGCATGACTTCCCCTTGCTGAATCATGCTGACTGCTCCCAGCCACCTTCTTGTCCTTCATGCGTGTGGAAATGTAGTTTCCTAGGCCCTCCTTCTTGACCTCTTGAAAATGGGGGTGACATTTGCTTTCCTCAAGTTCTGGGGTACCTCTTGCAATCACCCTAGCCTTTCAAAGATAATCAGAAGTGGCCTCACAATGACATCAGCCAGCTCCCTCAGCATTCATGGGTGCATATTGTTAGGGTCTATATGGTTAAAATCAGACAGCATTGTCATGGGCTCTAAACAAAAATTTGGAAGCCAATATTCAAGCAGAGAAGGGATTTCCATAATATAATACAGATAACCTGTTTCAATGAGATTCAGAAGACGCAACGGAGAATTTTTTATGTGTTTACAAATGTCTGAATCTTAGTTCAAATCTCTGTAGTTTCAGCAAATCAGACAAGTGGATGAACTGACAGATAGGCAGGGAACAAAACCCAGAGCTAGATACAGTCTATGCCAATAACAAAAAGGTTATTATCAGAGAAAGCATGGTCTGTGACTGCCAGAGAACTGAAACCTTTCAGGAAGTAATCAATGTTTTTAGACTAGAATAGCCAAGGCAGCATATTGCTGTCACTCCAGACAAGTATTTACTGAGGATAAAAAAAGTGCACTTTCTACAGCTCCCTAAAAGAATGAAGAAATAAGGAAAGTAATTAGGCAATCAAAAAAACCTAAGCAATCACTCCTGAGACACCACAATGGATTAACCTTATCCACACAGGCAGAATACCAGTATTTTATGGTAAACTCATAAATTTGAGCAGATCAGAGGTTATTTACACACTTTTCCTAAGTTTGGTCTGTGAGCATGGTTAAACATTTTGGTGAATTTATGTCATCTGAATGCCCCTGTTACGTAATCATTATGCTTTAGCTGAAGAATTAAAACCAGACAGTGGGAATTTTAACTGTAAGTGGTTCTACTTCCCAGGCAAGATTTTTACAGGTAGGACTCAGTCTAAATTCATGTTCTGGCCAGAAGAGGAAGTTCTTGACATATCCCTGCAGACAGGCCTTCCTCAATTTTATGTGATGCGCAAAACAATATCTCTACATTTAAACTTACAGGCAAGGTGCTGCTTACAAGGCATTTTTCAATGAATAAATGCTGGAGGCTATGTGCTCCCAGCTGATGGCTATGTTAGCACCAAGGTCCCTCTTCTTTACTCTTTACTGTTTTCCAATCTAATTTGCCTAGGGCTTACACCTGATCCACTAGAACTCCACCTATGCCAGAAACTTCAATGCAAGCTGTCACTGTAGTCTATGAGCATGGTCATCCCTCTCATGACCTCTCTCTTCTAGCACAGTCCCCCAAACCACCATTCCCATTTGGGGAACTTGAAGACAGCACTTGAAGACAGGCACTTGAAGACAGCATTGGCCAGCTCTTGACAAAGAAACAGGATTGAAGGGAGGTCAAGCCAGGCAGGATAATAAAGATGTATAAGGCTATTATAATGAATAAAGCAATAGCGTCAACATCTAATAATCTATAATGTAAAATTACCTACACTTATAGTTGTAACACAGCCATTCTGTTGATGCATTGCATATCGCTGCTACCTGTAAGGTTATGAATTAAATAAATTTCTTCAGTCAGTCTGCCTTTTTTAATTTAAGTAGTAAATATAACCCACTCATGTTTAGTTATTCAACATAAATTGGGAAAAAGAGAGTCAGCTTTTCTGTTTTTTCAACTCTGTGTTGAACAAGTCATGGAACTAAACTAAACAAAATAAATCAACATAAACAAAACTTCATTCTTCCAATAGCACAAGAAGCTGTAACTACCCAAAACTGATACAACACTTCAACAGTCTTTTTTTATGGGGTTTAGCAAATTGCCTTCCCAAATTTAGTAGTCTGTCACTAAGACTTCAGCAGAATAGTAAAGTGTTTGAATATTACCTCAAATTTAAATCAGCACAAAAGAACACAAACCAGTCAGGTCTCCAAAAATCCACTACTACTTACAATCTGGGTTCAAAAGAGAATATTTTATGCTTAAAATCTGACTTAAACTTTGAAAAATCTGATTTCAATTACATCTTAAATAATAGAATTTTGTAACATATTTCTCGTAAAATATCTTCTTGTTAGTATGCATGTTTCATTAGAATGCTACTCTGTAGTAAACACAAAACTCTTGTCACATCCAAATGATATAATATTTTCTGTAATCAACAACCATAAGAACTGCAGAAAAACAACGAGGCTATTCCTACTTCTTCTCCGGATATCTTGTATTTCACAGATTTCAGGGTGATGACCAAAGAAGTAAGAAGGTAGCTTGGAACACCAGAAAAGCACTAGCTTGAGCTAAAAAAAAGACTGGATTATTTCTGAAGATGCAAAGATTCAGTGCTGATGCAACTGAAAGATACTTCCTCAGTGCACCAAGAAATGCAGTGGGAAAAGCTGAAAAGTATTGCCAGAAGCTTGAGAGACACAGTTGAAATAGATGAGGAACACAGAGAAACTGAGAAACAAGTCAAAGAAATGAAAAATTTGACTGAGACAGCCAGTAAGGGTGGGCCTAAAAGCTGAGGGACTGTGTTGCCAAAGGGACTATGAATACAAACAGGAGCATTACTGAAGGAAGAGCTTTACATGGTGAAGATGATTTTGACTTCACCCAAATTAAAATACTTTGTGTATATAATTTTGCAAACTATATACACAAAATGCAGTGACAAAAAGAGATTTCAAAGACCACATGAGCCTCAAAGATGTTGAAGGAAAAAAAAAGCAGTTAAATAAGGTGAAGTAGCAAAAGAATCCACAGAAAAAAAAAATTTGAGTAAACTGAATGTAAAGCAGACAGAAATTTAACATGACCAATTGCACCTACCAGGTAACAGAAGATGAGAACATTCCTGACCAGCCCTTTTATTGGCAAAGAGACCAAAATAGATGTAGTACACTCTTCTCCTAAAAGAGCACTACTTGTCCAAATACAATCTTCTCTATGCCCCATGTTATACCACGGCATTACAAAGTCATGAAGATAAATGTCTGCTCCTAGTGCTACTAGCCCAATGAACACAAAAACTTTTTCAGTTATACAGAAATCAGAATAGTTTCTCTGAGTAGAATTCCATTCCCTGCATGACAAATTTAAAGTTATATTAAACCTATATTAAAGAACCAAAGTGAGGTTCACAAGCCTCATCTAAACTTGATAACTTATGAATAATTCATGTTAAAATAATATCGTTTTCATTTTTTATGATGACTTCTGTCTTTTAGAATCATAATTTTTCCATACCATCTTGCCTCATTATTATTTACAGAAAAACAACTTCTGATCATTCCACTTAAAAGAAAAAGAACCCAATTAAAGATTTTGCTGCATCAGGAATGCTTGATGAAGACCATGAAAGAGCACACAGGCTTTTTTTCTTGGAAAATGTAAGAATAACATGCACAAAGTACTGCAAAGCCTATTAGAAGCAAGAGAATAACCTGCCAGATCTTCAGTATAATGAAAGGCACTAATAAAAAACTTCAGGATCAGCATCTAACAGTCTTTGAATGTAGAAAGTCTTCTTGGTTTGGCTCCTATCAATACAGTTCAGACTACATAGATAATTCAATGTGCACCATGGAAGTGTTCTTAAAAATCTTGATAATTCCATGTAGAGGACCATCACAGTCCTGTGGTGAACTTAGTAAGGCAGCATCCCAACTCATTGAATCATCTGCACTGAAAGTAAGCAGGATTCACTCTGAAGTCTATGAATCAAGTTTTCCTTTACACTGAAGACATCACCTTCTTCCTCTAAAAGTCAAACTATATATTCAGTCTGACTGAAACTCATCTGATTCCAGGTCCTTTTTAAGTGCCGGAACAATGCGCAACAGTGTTGGTTCAAATGTAAATCAGATTCAAAAGGACTAAGGACTTGCTTAAAGCAAATTATTAAGTACGTGGAAGATCAAAGCCTAGCACTTCACTGACATATGAGAATGCAAATGAGAGATATATGAGGATGAAGAAAAACAAAAGAGAACTGGGGTATTCTTTCTTGGTGCAAGCATTAAAAATCAACTGATTTACCTTTAACAATGGCAATTATATCAGCAGAGGAACCCTCTTCTTATCTCAAGGCTTTACTTGATGAAAGACACATTATAATATTTCCATAAGAGGACAGTTTGTTCTGTTTTTTCATGCTATCATTTTGATACTCCTTAAGAATATATTTTACACATAGAGACAATTTAGTCCTCTCTCATTTAGCAAACACTGATTTTTTATTTCTTTTTCCCCCGTCTGCATTTCAAATAGAGCTTAAACAAGCAAGGCTGGTTTTAATACCTTCAAAGGTGCTGAAACTCCTCCAGCTATCTGGAATAAAAATCCAAAGTTATGTCTAGTTCGTTATGGATATTCCAACCGCAATTTCTTCTTCAAAGCTTCAATAGCTGTTTGAAAGAAGTACAATGCATCCTTCTTCAAAGATGACATGAAAGGTACTGCACTTTGCATTACCATACATGATCTCACTACATTCCTAGCTGTTTGCTCTGCCTGGGAGTTCAGCTTGGTGTCAGCTTGCAGGTCTAACAGTGATGACCAGATAGTCATCCACAGAGACAAATTACTACAGACTTCAATAATACCAGCTACCCTGCCAGCAAGAAAAAATGAAACACGTATTTCTCAAAAGACACTTTCGTCTCTTGCCACAGCTATATCCTAGGCAGGAGCTGCTATTTCATTTACAAGTAAATATTTAGCATTGCAGTGAAAACACAAATATCAGTGAATAGAGTAATATGCTTGACAGAGGGTTGAAGAACAATACTATAACCTGCCCTTTCAAACTTCAGCACCTGAAATAACTAATGTAAAACTTTAGAAGCATCAGACAAAAAAATAATAATCTCAACCATTACTTTAAGATCTAGAAGAGCACATTCGTCCATTTGGTATTTAATGTGCTCTATACTCACTGTTTTTCACAGACATTCTCTCATAATTTCATATTAATTGTGTAAAAAATGTACAGGTTAGCTTAATTTGAAAACAAATGTCCAACCACAATGAACTAATTGCATGTAATCTATAATACACAGAAAAGCATGGATTATAGAAATCACAACTAATGAAGAAAGGCAAGGAACCTTCATGATAATAAAAGTTATCATGAAATTTCACTAATTAGTCTATGCAACAGAAGGCCCTCTCACTGTGACAAAGGCTGTCATTCCTAGAGACACTGCTTGAAGTGTTTTTTCAGAGTCATAGGAATGTCTTGACTCATATCATGATTCAATCTGATCACAATAGTACTGCTGAAATAACACTTAAGGGACCACATCTCCAGGCACATGAACCCCTGTAATGATGTTCCCACTTGGCCTGAAGAAAATCCAAACTCCTCCAGACATTCTGGCCTTCCCATAATTGTCATTGTCAATTACAGTGTATCTATTCCATGCTCATGTCATTTGTTAACCCCTCTCCTCTTCTAGTACTTTAATGCTGCTTCACACTTGATCAAAACCCTTTATTCCCTTTTTGGCTATATCAGATTACTGTCTTTCACATCCCTTGGTGTATCTGCAATTTACTGTGTTTGGATGCTCAAAGGGACTAAACAGAAAACTGAAGAGAGCACCAAACCTTGTGTGACTCCACAAGAAAGTAATTTTGTCCCCAATCCTTGAAATTATTGTGGGTGCATATAATTACAGACACAAAGAATTTTCCCATGTAACAGCTTTATCAGCCTTTCTTATACAACAATTGCAATTGTCATGCCAGGAACTTTCCCTTAGATCACACTGGCACAGGTCAGTAGTATTTTTTCTGAGCTAGCCTATTCAGTGAGCTATGATCAGCTTACCAGGCTCCTATGGAAAACACATTTCCAGGTACAATGAAGATTTAGACCTCTCTGTCTTCCCTGCTTTCTTTGCAACAAGCAATTGGGAAGTATGCTGTGTTTTCTTCTGAACTGAAGGACTATTATGTAGTCATCTTTAATAGGTGACCAGATTCATTTCTTCAACTGGTTTCTTGCAGGTCTGATAATTTTCTATCCCTCCCTCTTCCTCCAGCACAGGATATCAGAAAACCACAGACATACCTGTGATCAGATTTGAGGTTGAAGGTTACATACCAATGTTGACAATACGACTATGATTACCTGCCACATCCTAGGAATGATCTGTTGAGGTCATCTTTTTTTTCAGTGGGCTACTGAATTTGCAGGAGTTTTTATGTTATCTTGGCTGAAGTGGGATCATTGATCTTTATTCTTCCTTGCAATACAGTGTGCCTAGAAGAGCTGTACTTTTGCAATGTGCTTTTTCTTGACTCTGTATGTAAAGGTTCTCTATAGGTATGTAAACAAAGCTAGTGTTGATGAAACAAGAGTGCTCAGGAAAAACACCAACGTAGTACATCCTAGAAGCGGCATTCTCCTACAGGGTTCCAAGCTACATCTATCTTCTATTGGCAGCAAAGCCACCTGACGCAGCGCTGTGGCTGCCAGCCCACATAGGAAATATGTTAGAGGTGATTGAATGGCTCACCCAAATATGCTGAACTGGCAGGCATTGCCACGTCATTGTAATTCTGCATCAATAAATCAACAATTAAAAGGCATATAATAGAAGGTGACTTGAAGTGGGTGTCATTAATTATGTTCTATGTTTTGCTTAGTAACCACTGAAACACAGTCTTCAACAAAACTAATCCTAATTACAGTTTGACAAGTTTCCCAAATTATGCTTATGATTTATTTTAGCATGACAGTTTTGGAAACTACAAGAGCTGTTCATTTCCTTTTTGTTTCACAAGTATACCAAGCAGAGGTACAGTCAGAGATAAACACATAAAAAGTGCCATTTGAACCTCCAGAAACTAGCAAAGACATTGTTAAAAAACACTAGCATACCCTGAAAGTATTAAAAATTAAGTTTTCAGTAACTACAGTACTAGTTTCAGAAACTGATAGAAAGGTGACAACTTCCTTCTGATCTCTTATTGGAGCAAATCAATCAAAAATTCTCTTCTGTATTTCACTAGAGACTTTGTAAAAAAGTATTTTCTTTTACCTGTTTTAAACCAATCTCCTACCACTTTCAATGAGCATCACATACAGCAATGTCCCTTGCAGGATTCGATGAATTATAGTTCTGCATGAATTCATTTACAGTTTTTCCCTCTTCCCTTTAACAAACTCTCTGTGAAGAACCCCCTCAATAACATACTTTGCACTCTGGAAGTCAGATCAGTTTTGGATAAGTATAGGGGAAACTAGAAAGAAGGGAGAAGGAGAGTTAGAATTTAAAATTGAAAAGTATTTGTAACTCTCAGAATAATTCATATCTGAAATATTTCAATGTTGTGAAATATACTGTTCTGTGTTGCTAGCCTCCTCCTGGAATCAAGAGAATATAAAACGATGTTACTGGTTTTGTCTAGTTTATAAAAAAATGGTCAGGATGAAATGTTGTAACAAAAGAAAATCAGTCTTCACTGCTGAAAGTTACACCTAAATTTACAGAGCTGCGGTTATGTAACATATAGATTTATAAACGTTAAATAGCTAGCATACCAACTAGCTTTCTGAACTCCTATAAGCAGGACAGGAACCTTCATTTCTGCAAAAGCAGCACTCAGAATGAAACAAAACCTTCAAATTCATGTGTTACAAGAAGTATTCATAATCACACTTCAAAATCATGAGCATGCAGCTAATGAAGGAAGCATCACATCTCCATATTCTCTGGTCACCCATACCTGGCTCTGATCCTGAGAAAGGCAGAATCCGTGAACTGGCTTACACCTGGCTGTTGTTCTGCTCTCAGCTTTGGTGGAAAATGGGTTAAACCCTAAAAAACAATAAATATTCTTTCTATCTTTGAAGTGTACACACACTAGCCTTTTCTATACATTTGTGCCTTTATCAGATATTAGTTCTAGCATGGCATATGCTGGAAAAAATTATATAGCACCAGCTACACACCTTTACGCCCAAAACTGATTCCTGAATGGTACCAGCCTCAAAGAATATTAATGCTCTCACTGTCTTACGAGGAGATTGCAGGAAACTTGCAGGACCCCGCTTCTTTTCTCAGCAACCCACTCATACCTGTGCAAAGGCTCTGAGTGTCACTGGCTCTGTTTGCATTGATCTTCGGCTACTAACTGGGACATTGTGGATAATGCCAGTTATAGGGGCCTCGGACTCTGGCAGCATTTGCTGAGGAGCCTCTGCTTGATCTCATTCCCAGCACAAGGAGGCTGGCACACCTCAGGATCCAGAGCAAAGCAACAGATGGGAAGGAGGAGAGAAGAAAAAGAATCAAAGCTGTTTCACTCTGTTTGCTCAGAGATTGCCAGAACAGGTACTGACAGCAAGTAGCGATAGGGACCTGAGGATAGCTTAAGTCCTAATTTCTCAGCAGGTGCAAAGCGTGGAGATAGCATTTTACAACAAACCTCTAGGAAATCCTCCATTTTTTCCTCTCTCCCTTCCTTTCTTCTTTCTTTTTTCTTAAACGGTTTCATCCCCTAGCAAACAAAATTGCCAGCAGCTTTCAACTTCGAACAACCCGGTGGCAATTCTTGAGTACTTTGTCAACAGTGTTGATCTGTAAGCCAAAGAAAAAAGACTTCCATTTATAGTTTAGGGGGGAGAGTAGGGGGAAGTTGTTTTCTCTGCAAAACAGGCCTAGGAAATGTAAACTGATGCAACCAAGTCCCTAGAGCCCGCAAGAACCTAAGACTTCTGCTTCTGTTCCAGAACTGGGGATATTTCTTTATCTTGCTGGGTCCTTAATTGATAGGGTACTCCGGTACCTCATTTTTAAGGACCATTACAAGTAATAGGGAGATTATTGATGTTAGCTAGTTATTTTTAAAGCACATTTTAATCAAGTTAAAGTGAAAAAAAACATACTCATTTTCTAAATCCAAACAGTTTGCACAGTTGAAAAAAAAAATAAATAAATAAAATGATGAAGAGAAGAAAGAAGCAGACACACATCTACTTTGCACTTCAAACAGCTTGAGAAGTTTCTCCCACACTGCACGGTTTATTTAGTAAGCCAGTACTGGCTGAGGACTGTGATTTTCACATGTGCCATATTTCTTCAGGTAGCCTTCATCCTCCCCCAGAAAAGAGTCCAAATGATAAAATGCATTCTTTCTCCTATAACCCATACCTATCATTGGAATTATTCACATTTCAGTTTCTTCTCTCACTTCCCCAGTTTCTGCCTGAAAACCTTTTCTTTGTATACTTCAAGCCACACAGGAAGCAATCTATTATCTCCACGCACCTTCTTGCCATGTCCTGCTTTGGAAGAGCTAATGTGTGAGGTGACACCCAAACAGTAGCTGCCTGAACTGACAATGAGTGAACTCTCAACAAGTTATTTCCTATGAGGCTTAAGCCTTCTTCCACTGGATCCTGAACCATTCCATACTCATAGCCTGACACTGACTGAAACACATTAATCTCTCTTATTTTATAGAGATACACAAAGGATGTGTGTGACCTATGCAAAAGGCAACACCAACTTTTTAGTGAGAGCAGCTATGATGGTAACAAGTCCCTGAAATGATAACAAGTTTGGGATGAACTGATCTTAATCCTTTCTTTAAGGGAGGACAGATAACCTGACGAATATCTTAAACTGACTTTCCACCCAGAATTAAAAAATGTAATCCCTCGTCCCCTCCAGTAACCATGTAACTCTTGCATCTTACTTTACCCAAACGTTATGGTGAGCAGCACCCTCAGCACAAGCTTCCCCTTTTTTTCACTTGCTAGCCTCTTTTTCCCTTCTGCCCTTCCATCCCTGTCAATCAGTAGTAGCATTATGTGATGAAGCAAAAGGGTTTACATGTCTTACAAAGTCTCAGATATAATCTACTGTAAATGAATGCTTTTATTCATCCAACTCTCTTCTTTTTCACAATACCTGAGAGGTTCTGGCCTCAATGAAAACTGGAAGCACCAGGTTTTACAAATGAATCTGCCTCCCCAGCTACAGTGTGGATTTTTTAAGACTCAGTTCTGGGAAAGAACTGCCTGTAGTAAAGCTTGACATGACCCCTATCAATACATGAAGAAGAAACTGAGAGGATTTGGGAAAGATGTGGAACTGATGGAGTCTAAAAAGGAGAAATAATATAGTACCTAGAGAATACACGCCTAAATCAGTATTCTAGCATCCCACAAAATAGAAACAGCAAGACTGATACAGTTACTGTTACTTCTGGACCTGAGTTGCAACATTAAATTTAAGTGCCAAAAATAGGACGTCTGGATTTTTTGTCTTCAAGGTTCTTAAGTAATTACTGGTCCTAGGAGGAAATAGGTTACCACGTTATTATGCCTAGATTGTCAGACTTTCCCTTGATCAGCAAGAGCCCTTTTTCTCTGACTTCTGCTTCTTCTTTCTGCTCCAGGCCTAAGGTATGGCACTAATTCAAAAGGTTTTACTTCAAAACAATGAACTACCACATAAGGTCTAGGTTCAGTCTTTCCTATTTGCACATTTTCTTTCCTGCCCCACTCCTTAGAGACCAATGACTTGAAGTAGTAAAAAGCTATGTGTTCATAGCCACCTCACTCATTCCTTTACCAAGTCTGGATGCATTTACTGTGAAATTAAAACCAAAACTCTATATATAATGTTTTATATGGTATGCTTTAAAATTAATGTTTTAATTTTCTTCCAAAAGCAGTGTAAAATTCAAGGCCACAATGAACTCTGAGTAACTAGATATGAGGAATCCTATTGGTTACTGCAACTAGAATTCAGACTTCACAAGATCCACTTTTGTATAAAAATTATGAATCCACAACATTTTCTGGTAGGAATATGAGAAGCAGAAGACTCTAGGGCTATTTAAGTTGGAGTTTAATGAGTTGCTGATACACCTTCCAAACACAAAAATAGGACAGAGTGCAATGACACAGAAGGTCCCTTTCCAGGCTGCACCCTCAGCTGTGTGATGCATTCTCTCAGTCTGGCCCTAACAAACTCTGCTTTTTCTCCTATTCAGGGTGGTCCCACAGCAAACCAATTTTTACCATTGTTAAGATAAGTCTATTTATTTATCGCAAGTGTACAAGTTATTTTTCTGGGGCTGTAGCCCAACAGCATTTTAGAAGAAATCTCAATTTTGGGAAATTAAAAGACCTAGTGGCACTCAGGGATATATAATTTTCTGTCTGCTCATGCTTGTTTCTTGCTCACTTATTTGAAGGATGACAATACCACATGTGTGCCAAGAAGAGTTAACTGAAGACACTCTTAGCCATTTCAGACACTTGACACCAAAAAGACCATTCTGCATATTTCATTTAACATACAGTACAAAAAGTAACAGCTTTGATTCTCAAGAGTCTGATTCATAAATCAACCAGCATACATAAACCACATGTATGCTGTGGAAGCACACATAGAAAGCAAGACAGAAATATTATTTAAAAATGTTTCCATCACTTGGCATTTCCCACAATTAACATAGAGAAAAAAAAACACTGCAAAATTAAGTTCCTTTCCCTCAAAGCTGAGAGAAAATTGTTGCCTGTTTGGCACACAACAATTTGACAGTGGCACTCACTAAGGAAAAGGTCTGTCCTGCAGGCAGATTTCTATATAAGTACTCCATAGCCCACACAGAAACCCTTAAGCCACTTCTCCAGTCCAGAAGGGAATTCAAACTCGTGGCTACCATCTACAAACTTAAATCTGGAGTCAGATTTGCAGTGAACTGCGATTCAGTGAAGTCTGAAGAGGCTTTTTGCAGGTTCCACATGGTCTCCCTGCATTCCACAATTCTGCCTTCAACAACATTTAGAAGCAAAATCATAGAATCATAGAATCACAGAATAGTTAGGGTTGGGAAGGACCTTAAGATCATCAAGTTCCAACCCCCCTGCCATGGGCAGGGACACCTCACACTAAACCATCTCACCCAAGGCTTCGTCCAGCCTGGTCTTGAACACTGTCAGGGATGGAGCATTCACAGGCTCCCTGGGCAACCTATTCCAGTGCCTCACCACACTAAGAGTAGCCCAACAGGCACCTCAATTTTGAAATGCCCAGCAGCCCACCTAAAGGACAAAGGCACAGTAGACCTACTTCACATGCACAACTTGACCAGTTTAAGAAGCCCACCTACCAGAGCTTCCTACCAGAGGGTGAATCCGCTCTCACAGAAGGACATATGAAGCTATTGCCCAGAGACTCTGCTGTCTTGAGAATCTTATTCCCTGATCTGACACAGAAAGAAACAATCAGTAACTATATATAAACAGCTTCTTTCTAGAAAGAAAGCAGCAAAGGTCAGAAAACATTCTTTGGCCCCAAGCCCAGCATTAAAAGATAGATTAGAGCTTGTGAAGAAATTCTGAATTTATAAAATTACTTGATGGATACAGAGCGTAGCTTTTTCCACAGTTGCAAGAAATTGGCTTGCTGCTTCTGCCAGCTCAAAGCTTTGAATCGATGTCTGTGGAAATCATTTCAGGTTTTTCCCATTGACTCCACTGGGCACGGAATCACACTTCAAACAGCCTGTATAGCTAAAGCTCTAATTATCTTGCTGTACCTGAAGATTATTCCTTGGGCTTTTCTCTGCGATTATTTCCTCCAGATGCTTTCATTCTATCCTAGAAATCATTTAACAAAATAATGTAAATTCTCCACAACACAACAGAAAAGACCATTTGCTTTCTCAGACAGTGAGAAGTCAATGGCAAGCGACTCTCTTTTTACATAATTTACTTGGAATATAATATTTTTCCCGTCAGTGTACAGAGGACTATACCAGCTTTTCAAGGGACTATAGCCTATCCTTCTCAATAACATTTTTCACTGCTAATCTTTTCAATATGAACTTGAAGAAAGATTTCCCAGGAAGAGAGAAAAAACATAAAGGAAGAACATTTTTCAGCTGATTAACAACTTTCTAGCAACAATAACGAACTGACCCTTTACTTCTCCAGCTACCTTAACATTGTCCCAGACACACTGAAAACTAATGACTCCTTTCAGGCTCATTTGCAAAGGGAAACAGAAGTTTCAAATACTTACTCTTTTCCATATAAATGGCAAGTGTGCATAGAAGAACATTTGAAAGCTAATAAAAAGTCCATTTGTTGGCAGAAAGAAAAAGAAATCACAGGAAAAATCTGATTCTTAGAAAAGGGGCTGACAAAGAACAACACAGTGTTTATAAATCTGGTTTAGAGAAATGCTGACTTCAGTCCATGGCTTTTGTATTTTGAATAAGGGATTCTGGAAAATTTTTTATGAGATGTTGGCTCATATTAATATATCAACATGCAACTCATTGGGAAAGGTTAACTACTTGCTGAAAGGGTATTTTTCTTCAGGTATCTTTAAAAAAGTAAATATTTAAATTTACATTAAAAAAAAAATGTCCAGGGAATGTTTCCTACCAGCTCATTTTAACCTGTGTCATTTCAACAAGCTGATTTACAGCAGTACCCAATGAACAGTTTTAACAGCCCATATGTGGGGGAAGCAGGAACAAGCAGTAATGGGCAGAACTGCTTTGTAAGCCAGTTTTCTCCTGAAGCCAATGTACAATATAATCACACCCACAGAAAATGTCTAAGAGGACCCAACAGGGAAGCTTTCCTGGACTCACAGACTCAAAAAGAGACCATGGATTGAAAAACATAACTGAAAAGTTCTGAGACTAGAAAGCAAACTGATTTTTTTATTTAACTTGAATCTACATTTAAGTAACCTCAGATTTGGCTTCCTTTGGTAATTTCAAGGAAACCCAAATGGTGATGGCACAGCTTACTGTTATGTTACTCTAGCTACTAATATTTGTATTTCCAGGATGAGAAATTCCTGATGGAGAGAGCATTGTACAGAGCCATGCTGAGTTGAACTGGTGTCCAAAAGACCCAGAGATTCCTCAGGCAGGTGTTAGCTGAGAAGATGACCCCAACCAGTTGCACCATGCACCAACAAGAATATTACTACTCCTGGATCCCTAACAGTATGACACACCAATTAGCAGATCATCTTTTTATGAACGGCACATGAACCTTTAAAATAATTTAAAGTTTACTTGCCGTGACGTGCAAACCAGGAGTCAGCTAACAATTTGAAAAGAAAAGATTACTTAGGGCTGAAAATTCGTATCAAAAATTCCATTGAACACAGGTGAAAGTAAACTCTGGAGCACCTCCCATTAACTGAAATATTCTACAAAATTCTTCTTCCAAAAACTACTGAAGGAAATTTGAGAAATAGTTCATTCTGCAATCAGGTATCAGAAAAAAGCTGCTTGAAAATCTCTTGGAAATACTGATCATATTTTTACAACAAAAGCATACTAAAGCCGATTACAAACCATTACTACATTTTTTTCCATTCTTATGAATTATAAACTTCAACACATCAAAGCCAAAAAAGGTAAGCACACCAGTTTGCTCAAATTTGAAGTCTCTTGCAAGTAAATAAATGTGTTGCCTCTATTTTAACTTCTTCATTTATATTTTATTACATGAATTTTAAACATTTCTCCTGTAAGCACGCTGATATTGACATCTGTTATCTACCAAACATTCTGTACATTTAATACCACTGCAGGTTGAAATCACCTGTTGGCATCTCCCAGCTATGTATTTACAAGTTCAGGGCAATGAGGTACTTAAACACGTTAGGTTTGAGTAAAAATAATCATGTACTTAAACTCAAAGACATGACTTGTTGAAATAGCCTCTGAACTGGAATCTCCATTGGCAAATTATTCATTTGAATGTTTACAGTTTACAATGCTTTCTTTTCCATTATGTTCTCTCTGAAAAAAACAGCTATTTTCTATGTCCATTGAGGGTATGCCAGTTAACAGGTCTAAAAAAAAAAAAAAAAAAACCAAAACCCACTGAATACATTTTAAAACTTCGTTTCTTCCAACAATGTCTACTGCTATTTGAAAAACAAAAATTCTTATTTTTAACCATAAGATACAAGACTATATTTCCAGTTGTTACTCAACAGGAATGTTTTTGATGTATTTAGATACCACTCTACACTCTAACGTTACCCATTCCAGAAAATCACTTTAGCAACGCTGTTAATCATTTTATAAATCAAATTTGCAAGCTGTAAAAACTTATAAAACCTACAACCTCATAGTCATCATATTTCATAAAGTCAAATATTTCTGGTTACAAAGATATTCTCCAGCCTTACCCATTGCCATATGAAAATATATATGGGACGTAATTTATTCTGACATTTTTAGTGCAATATAAGATTTTCATTTCATATTCTGTACTATATATATCCAACAGACAACATGCAGCATAAATTCTATGCATCCAACAACACAAGTTCATTGGAAAAAAAGAAAAATACAAGAGTATAAATTATATTCCATGTGATACATACAATTTAGGTTGGGTAACAGTGAGTGATGACAGATTTTACAGCACTTCAATGCTGACTTAATCACTTCACTTATTGTTTTGAAGCGATTTTGCATTAGTGGGGGGTTAGATGTTGAAGATTTTATATACAAACACAAATTACACTACACTAGAATTTCATTAAATATAAGCATCCATATTTATACCTCCCAAAATGTACAACTATTTTAAAGGCATGATGTGGTGAAGGATTTCTTTGGCTTTATTTCATCCTATTGCGAAAGAAGAATTGAATTTGTTGGAAGCAGAACATCACCAACTGAATTAAAAGACCATTTTACCAACAAGACAGCCTCCACACAAATTCTGATTGTGCCTAGCCCAGCTTGATTTATGATAGCTGATGGGATTACAGCCTAGTTGACACAACCCACAATACACAAATGTGCTATTAGTAACCGTGGTACATTAATCAATGGTGACAAGTGTAAAAAAAAAGCTAAAGTACTCTGATCTCAATACGTTATGGTTTTGCTCAGTTTTAGCATACAGTAATGGGAAATTTAAGCATAAAGCCATGTGCACTTATCATACACTATACCTTAATTGTACATTCAGCAATGCAACTGTTCAAAACTCTGTTTTAAAAAGCTGTGTCTACGTAAACACAGAATATGAATGCTCCCCAATCTCATTTTCTAGAATAGTGTAATATTTTTGCTTTAGATGGCAAATAAAAGAAAAATTTAACTAAATTAACTTTTCTTAATTACATCAAAATTTAAAAGAATCATAAACGAAGTGAATAAAGTCTAATCCAATTGAATAAAATCTCTTAACTGAAAACTCTCTAAATCAGATTTATGATAATTCCAAGGCTTAAATGGAACATTAACTTCTTAAGATCAAGCAGACAGAACTCTATCTTCATGCCAGAAATCATCTTTTTAAAGTGTATATTTTTATGCAGTCCCATCTAAAACATAAATCAAGTATGCAGGAAGACAGGCAACCAGCTGGTAGTCCACAGGTAAAGTCAGGCAGTTCATATTGATTCTCAAATCTGCAACTCATCCCAGTTCCTGGCAGCTCTCCAGCCACGTGCTGAATTTCTAGTCTAACTGCACCTGGGATTCCCAATCTCACTGTTCATCACAATGCATAAAAACATGAAGGGAAGATGTCAAGCAAAGATTGCTGTAATAGAAAAGAGCTGCACATTCAGGTTTAAAGATGGAGAGCTGAGTTCAATGTCAAAACAGCTTCAGTGGACGTAAAAATAAAGTCGAGAGCAGACCAGTTAAACAAGGGCTTATTTATATGATGCTGAGTTCTACAACTATACTGCCTTCACAATCATGTTGGCAGGGATGCAGCATTTAACACAGAAACATAGAGGAGGTAGCATTATCCACAAAGTCAACTGTTCCATCTATCTGGCAAGCCAAACACTCAAGATAAAATCCAAAGCAGTCCGTAATCCCAAACCTTGTACGGTGGAACTTTGGGTGAGATAAATAAAGGAAGAAAAAAAGAAAATCCTTTTTCCTCTCTATTTTAAATGCTAAAGAAAACAAATTTAAAAAATACAAATATTTGTATGCTGCTAAAATCCATCAAAACTTTATTACATTTTGAGTGAGTCTCAGATGACAGTTTTAAACAATCAAGTACAGGATTCAGATTCAGCTTCCAGTTAACAGAGTCTGCAAACCATAGAAAGAAGTATGTTACATTCCTTAGTCCTGGCTGGGAGAACTCCTTGCCTAAATGCATCCTTGAATTTTCTAAGCCAAGTGACCTTGGAGACAGAAAAGCCAACCTACCAGCAGCAAAATTCAGGAGAAACACACATGTATAAATCAGTATTTTTTTCTTTTTTTTTTTTTTTACAATACATCTTTCCTATCTGCTGGTTGGTCATTTGCTCGATTATCCTGCACCTCCTGTTGCTCTTGATCCCTTTGTTTTGGCCTTGTGCCATCAATTCTCCTTGATGCTTTTTATAAATCCTTTCTTTCAGTATAATACACCAGAGAAAAGTATCATGTACAAATGAGAAAACAGCTTGATTACCATCCTGAAATGGCACACTCAGGAAGACCAGAAAAGGATGACAGAGGCAATTAGTCCTATAATTATGACACTGATCAACAAGTCTGTTTAGTCAATCCTCCCCAGGAGAGCAAAGAGAAGAAAATATAAAGATTTAATTTTGAAGTAAAATTCAATGATCGGCATAAAGAAAAATGTAAGCTGAAGTTCTAATATTTCTTTATTATAAAACCTAATGCATGCATGTGTCTTTTGATATTCACTACCTCTGCTAGGGACAGAAGGAAAGAATCTTTACAGGTGCAACTCTGCAATATAGATAATATCAAAACCACAACCGATTCACACTGAAAGAAATGCAGCACATTGTTCATCTGAGATTGTATCCCCTGTAAACAGCTCAGTGAAAGGATGATGAAGACGCCCTTTCTTTATTGGGGTACTCCACACACACCTCTAGAAAGGCATCAGTCATGGGACAAGAAGGAAATTAATCCCACAACGCATCATCTCCATCAGAGCAGGAGACAAGGAGCCACTGACAAAAACTTAGAAACTTGCTTATGGAGGGAACACCACCACATTAAAACTCACCACCTTTTTCTGGCACATACTTTTCACTAGCATGCTCAGTTTAAGCTAGATGGTAAAGTATTAGGGCAGAGAAAAGACATCTTACTGAAAAGACCTGCCCACATGTGCATGTCTATCTATATCCAGTGTTATAAAGGCCTACATCAGAGATGAGGTTTTAGCAATTTGAAGACAAGATGACGATAGATGAAGACATAAAAAAAGCTTTTTAATATACCCATGTGAGCAGTTCTGTATTTAATACCATGAACCAATGCCAGTATTATCATGAATTTCCCATCTTCATGCAAAGGAAGAGTAACACTGTACCACCTGGACTTCTTCATAATCCTTAGGTCAAAAAGCCTGGACCTTAGATGTGCAGTGAAGGCAAATTCCTAGCTAGGAGTATTAAAATATGTTTCAGTGAAGCTCACCAGTCTTACAGATCAAAGAATATGCTGTTACAATATTGGTTCTGCATGGAGTTACCTTCCAAAATATAAAATAGCTTGCTTCTCAAGTCAGAAGTTTCGCTATAAAGACATTTCTATTTTCTCTAGTCCTATTACCACTCTATAAGAGTTCTCTTCCTAAATATGAATATTGAAGTGAAACAATTTTACAGCTTCTGTGTCTGTCAACTTTTACTTATAGGCAACTTGAGTAATGGAAACGAGCCGCTGGTGGTAGAGTATGAGAGTTCTTTCAAAGTGAGTTCACCCTGCCACCTTTGTTTTGCTAACAGACAGCAACCAGGGGCTTTCTGATGCCAAGATCCCTGATTCTGATAACACAGATACAACGCACATTAGACTCTTTACATATGAATCTTCAGAGTTACTTTGGAATTAGACTTAACTTTACTTTGTTGTAACTAGACTCATAGACTCACAGAATGGTTTGGGTTGGAAGCAACCTTAAAAATCATCTAGTTCCAAGCCCCCTTCCACACCTTCCACTAGACTGGGTTGCTCAAAGCCCCATCCAACCTGGCCTTATCTTGTCGGGGTTATAGCTTCATGAATACTCGCAACAGAGAGCTGTCTTAAGAAGATCTGGATTTCACCCATAGCCCAGCCACCAGACCCTATCTCCACATTACAGTTCACTGCTTTTCAGCAGTGCAGCTAAACTTTGGGACCACACCGAAAAACAGATCTCTGGAAAGAGGTGGTTAAAAACAACCTCCCAAAAATCAAAAGGAAGGAGATGATTCTATGACTTTACACCACGTAAATTAATGTCTTATGAAACCACATGTAGGACAGAATCTGCTTGCCTCATCTTTCTTTGGTCTGATGAGAGAGTACTGCAGTGAGGATCTGCAAGTGGAGGGTGCAGCTAGAAAAAGGTCATGAGACTTGTGAAATAAGGGATGTCTAGCTCATAAGAAGTAAACAAGACCCACCTTCCCTATGAGACCCTCAAATAAGGGTCTGAAAGCAGGCAACTGCCCCAGTTCTCTAACTATGCACAGATCCAAACTCATCTCATGCTTGGAAGAGAGACTCCTTGCTCCCAGACTCAGTATCCTGTGCTGCAACCACTTCTCGGTTCCACGATCAGACTTGGCCCTATTACACAGGACAGTAGAAAGGTGGGAACGATGGCCTGTGAGAGACTCCATAAAAGTCTGTGGCACCTGCTGACTGGAATTTTATCTACAGATAACTATTTTTACAACCTTAACTAATAAGCTCAGAGTTGTATGCACATAAAATACAGCCAGGATAATACATACACATGTTTGCATGTGTCCGTGCGCATGTACATATAGTTGGAAAGATAGATTTATGTCAAATGAGCATTCACAGACAAAGATATGTAAAGTTTTGAAAGGCTAGAACAATATGTAGGAAGATTTGTCTTTATTGTTTAAAATTGCTTTATATTCACCTGCACTATTTTAGTTTTCCACTTCAGTATTGCAACATTAAATTATCCCTCAGCTCAGTCCTTAGATTTGACCATTTTATACTCCATATCCACAAATATCAGAGTTGCCACAGCAGTGGCATTTTGATTACAAAGAGCAAGCTTTTTTGTTTGAAGAAGAAATAGTCTGCTAAAGATAAAATACAGTGAATTCTTCTGGGGCTGGACTTTCATCCAGCTGTCCCCAAATGCAATATAAGCATTACAGAAAGCTGTCTGTTCATTGTTACTCTGAATGACTTCTAGTGGTTCTTGAATACCCTTTGGTGTCATCTGACAACATTCTTATCTTTGAAAGGTTTTATTAAGAGCTACATTATATCGTTCCGTTATCAATCACAGCTTGTACAATTCAGATCCTTTTAATCACTTGGAAACTGTTTCAAATGGTTTCTACAGAAATACCTGGAGAGATGGCATGCCGCATAGAACCGCATTTCTAATGCATCTGTTTGCTACTGAATAACAGCCATGCTTCGTCATAAATTCAATTGTCTACCATTATCTTAGGACAGAACCAAACCTTAAAACATTTCAAGAACACAGAGAAAGGATGCCTAGGAAATCATATTACATTAGTGGCAAAAAGACATATAATGCATTTTTCTACATATCTAAGCTACGGCTGACAGTCCTGTGAAATTTTATGTATTTCCACACATGAGAATTAGCACCCTAAGAAGAACAACTGTCAGACCAATTTTGAAGCAGGAAATATTGAAGCCACTTGTATGTCCCTCACATGAAATTGAATCAATACTTAATTATGAAAGAATGCAAGCTCCAACTGACTTCTGTTCCAATATATATTCAAATTTTTTCTGACAAGTGAGCATTTTATATAGGTCTGATCAGCAAAACATCTACCTGTCTTCACCTCTCAGCATTCTTTTCTCTAAATAGGAGAGTAGAACTGTGGTGCTTCTCCATTTGCAAAACACATTATGTGTAAACAGCCAGTAGTGATTATAAAATGTTTAGGTATTATAACAACTGTCTTATATGGAAATGTCTCATATAATTTCATTTTAGGAATTCAGCCACTGTTTTGTTCTGTTACTCTTTTAGGGTCGCATCATAAACGTAGCCATGTGTAGTTAAAGTTCTGTCAAAATACCTGGGCTTTTACACCATAACTTTAAAAGGAAATCTATCTGTAGTTAATGTCCTAGTGTTGGTAACAGACCAAACTCCCTCCCAAATAAAATACATATGGAACAATCTTGCCATGATCAGCTTCAGTGACAGGTCCCCTATCACTGCAAAACTGAGGGATGTTACAAAGCCACAAACTCGGGAGCTATTGTAAACCAATTTCTGAAGGTTTATCTAAGCCACCCAAGACAGCAACACCTGCAGAAACTTAGGACAAGGGTCTCCAGAATACATTTCTAAGTTCTTTTCATCCTTGTGCATTGTTCCCTTTGCCTCTCCTTCCCACCCACCCTCTGATTAAAGCGCTCAGTAATGGACAGCAGCAGAACTACACTCAGCCATGCCAAAGCTGAACATGCCAAAGCTGAGCATGCAAGGAGACAAAGTGACTTGACTTCTCTAGGCTAAAATAGTGCCTGGGTTTAATTTCAGTGAGGAGTAGCATATGACAAGGAACATATTTTTGAGTTGAACAGTGGGAGTTGGTTTACCTTAATACACTTTCGGAAGTGTGCTATCACTATGACAAATATATATCTTCATGAGGACAGCTATGTTAGAAGTGTTACCGATAAGAATCAGAAAGAGCGAAGGAAAAAGCAGTCTTCACAGAACTGATCCTGAATCTGGAAAT
Source organism: Pezoporus wallicus (assembly GCF_028554395.1). Taxonomy (NCBI): domain Eukaryota; kingdom Metazoa; phylum Chordata; class Aves; order Psittaciformes; family Psittacidae; genus Pezoporus; species Pezoporus wallicus. The sequence continues at coordinate 6,673,065 of NW_026642361.1, forward strand.
GCTACATTCAAAATACACAAGCAGATGGCATTTAAATAAATTAGAAGCAAAGAAAAGGAGAATTCATACACAGCAAGGGAGAACACGGAAAGCAAATTTAGCACTATCTAACAGAATTCTCCACAGCATTTTTATTGATTCTTTTAATGGCCCTATACTACTTTAAGAAGACTGACAGTATTGGGGAGGGGTGGGGAAGCATGAAGAGTGACAAGTCACTTCTTTTAATGAAAGTTGTTCAGCTATCTTAGTATTTTCATCTTTATACTGAAAATCGTTGTTTTCCTTAATGCAAGAACGAAGTTGCTTCAGGCATGGTGCTGCAAACATAGCATAATTCATTGTGTTAGGATATCTTTTCAACTAAAATATCCTTAGCAAAAGCAATAAAGGGTGAATACATACATCCCTTTGAATTTCAGGAGCTTACAGAAACTAGCTAGTACAGGTAGAAGGTTTAAAACTAAGCCAGAAGAATCAAGGCAGCAGCGATGGGTTCATTCAGCTCTGTAGTTTTATATTTCTTCACATATTTTGTATGAACAGAAATCCCTGGCCTATTTAAGTCCCACTTTAATGTGCTATAATCTTTTTCAAGACACTGTCATAATCTCTTGAAAGATACTCCTCATGTTCTTTGATGATATATGAAAACGTATCTTCTTTACTTCCGTATCTATGGGGGTTTTTTACAGTACAGAAGTAAGATGGGAAAACCCATTTTATGTAGCTAAATACAGACTTTTAACTATTTCTAATATTTAGGACATTATCAGTAATTGGTTATTAAATATCAGTAAGTGGTTACTTTTTTGTAACTCTCACTGCATCAGTAATGCACAAGTATTATATTTTGGATTTTTTACGAAATAAGAAGATTAATTGTACAGATATTTATTGAAGGAATGGAGGAGGAAGGAGAGGATGTACTTCCCTTATCTTCTTCTTTCTGGGACAAAATATCCACAGTAAAGAAGACTGTTCTTGGTAGGAACAACTACAGAGTTGCCCTGACCTTGGTGTTAAAGTAAGCATGAATAAGGTCAACATTTATATATGTCTGTGTGTGTATTTCAGGATAAATGTCAGAAAATAAAAGCAAATGCAAGTCAGTTTAAGTGAGTCAGTGGATAAAATGCTTTCTCATCAGTTTTGCCTAGCAAAACTTCTCTTTCTCAAAGTTATGTATTTGGTGCCCTCAAATCAGCATCCAATAGAAAACAAACTTTGTCACAATACCATCTGGAGAGCATAACAAACTACCCCGAAGAAGCACAATCTTTCTAAAGCTGAAAACATGGAAAGTTAACAGGAACACTTCTCCAGTGATGAGGGGGGTCGGGGGGGGCAGGGAGGGAGGAGAGGGAGGGGGAAACAAAACCTTGCTTTCCATTCTCATTTCAGTTTAGCAATGATACCAATATGAAAAACAATTAAAATCATACATTCTTAAAAGTTCAAATCAGCATTAAAATGATAGCAGTGTCTCGGTCTTATCTTTTAGTCTTTCTGCATGGAAGTTGTCATTCCAACCATTCAGAGGAAGTCACAGAAGTTACAGATTAGCTTTGAAAGTAAAGCCAAGTATAAAAAAATAAAAAGCCTGAGTGAATTATTCTGGTATTTGATGTGGACAGTACTCCAATCTGCCACTTCTTTCCCCTCCTCCCCCATCAGCCCAATACCTTGATATTACCAAGCTTCACTCTTCAAACAGGAAAGCCTCTGCTTTACATGTAAGACAGAAAAATCAGAAGTCACCACAGTATCCTTGTGTTTTTCCCACACCTTAAACTGTAGGGTTAAATGGAAACAGGAACTTTAGTGAACTGAATTTAAATTATCTTTATTTAAAATTTGTTATATGATTATGAATATGAACCAGACATAACCAAAATTACAGAAAGCCAAGTAAGTCCTTAGTAAACTTCCATGTTTACTCAAATGGCATTATTAGGAGCATGTTACTGTTATTCTGTTAGCTGTGTCTGTGAATATGCAGCCATCTTGAAGGTGCTGTTTACACATTACTCGCTGTAGAAGACTGCATAGGTGGTCTGTATGTTTTGGTAGGTCAACAACAGTCATTTCCCTTTTCCATCAAAAGACAATATACTAGATCAGATTGTATAACACTTCTGTACTCTTTCAGATGTAAATAGTATCAGGTTTTTACCTCATTTTTGAGATAAGAGGCCATTACTTCCGTTTTGGCACTCTAGTTAATTGCTATAGACCAATCACATTACCTACTTTAATTCAAACTAAACACTATAGATACAGGTTTTAAAATGAAATATTTTCTAGTTTAGCACATCCTTCCAGAAGCCAATGTTCCTACACACTGTCCAAGGATTCACACACACCCCTCTTCATGAACACCATCTAAATCTGTCACAGTATCCTCAGTGATATAATTTCTCTTCCTTCCAAACCTTCCTATATTTATTTTTCCGCCATGCAGCTCTGATGTACATATGCTAACCTTCATAGTGCCATACCATGCACAGAAAGTAATTCTCCCAGTATTCTAATGACAATGCCCCTATCCCTCAATAAAAAACACAGTTCCCAAAGGGGGCAAGGCCAAAGCTTTTTCTCTACATATGCTTCTTCAAGACAAAGCTACATTTGCTGGTGTAAAAAGTTTCAGCTGCTGGTCAAAGTCTCTGATAAACCCTCTCAAATGGCATATCTAACAGGTTATTAAACATCTTCAGTAGACTCTCTTAAAAAATATAATTCAAAAACCAGACATGGTCAAGACGACTCTGGCTCCAACAATACTATTTTGCAGCAGAAATCAGTACTACCCTTCAAATATCTGATATTCATAAGTGAACATTTCTGGTCAGGAACAGTATGCTTATGCTAACACAAAGACTAGCAACCCTGGAGAAGACAATCAAGGATGAGAGCTCTGCTCAGGCTGAGTGAAAGGAGCTATAATGAAAACTGCTTTAGCCACGGCTATATAAAAACTATTTTGGATTCATACACTTTTAGGTATTTAACCATCTTGTACCAGGTGAAAGTTCATACAGTCTCCTAGCGATTTCCATAATTTCTGTGGAGTTTCTGTGCCTGGCAAAGATCTTACCCAATTTTATAAATCCTATAGAAAGATTCACCTCATCTTTTAGCCATCTAAATATCAGAGATTAAATTTAAACTAGCCAGATGAGTTTCCTCTCTCTCTAGTCAGCAGAGACACCTCTACTGATACCTCTGCCAAGAATTATTTCTCCTAACTTGTGATAAAATACATCAATTTCTAAAGAATGTATCTCACAAGGTAAATAACTTTGAGTAGACATATTGCTAAAAAACAGTGCACCCCCTTCTACATTGGTACTATCTGCTCAAATGAAAAGCAGTTTAGAAAAAATTCCATTTACATTATTCATTTAAAAGCCAAGATGATTTAGCTTAATAGCCATTAGGATGATGTCGGATTTGGTCAACTTCCTTCTCCTTTGGGCTGACTGAACTGCTACTCGCAATAATGCTACTATCTGAAGACTTGCATTATTTGGGAGATTTGGATTCTATTCATGTTACAATCAGAAGTGGAGGGAAATCACTACATAACGAAAAGAAATCGCTTCACCCAGAAGAGGATAATTTCCACCAGGGCCTATTCATCTTTATTCTGCATAAAGACGCTTTATTCCTGTATGAAACATCTCCTGTCTCCTGCAAACAATATTATACTTGTGGCACCAAGTCAACAGAGGGAGATCAGGTTTGCCTTAAAAAACTTCCAAAACCAATTACAATACTCATAATGAGTTGTGCAATATTAATGACTGGAATTAACTAGCTTACCATTTAAAACAGTTTAGAGCAACACAGAAAGAGCAATTCCTAGGAAAACATTCTTTTTTCATAGAATCATAAATACTTCAGGTTGGAAAGGACCTTAAGATCATCAAGTTCCAACCCCCCTGCCATGGGCAAGGACACCTCATACTAAACCATGTCACCCAAGGCTCTGTCCAACCTGGCCTTGAACACTGCCAGGGGTGGAGCATTCACAACCTCCCTGGGCAACCCATTCCAGTGCCTCACCACCCTCACAGTAAAGAACCTCAATGTGACATCGGGCTCAGCAGCAGGTCTGGTTCTCAGGGTCCCTGGCCAGCTGTGTCAGGGGCCTGAACCAAAACCCCCTTCTGGACTACACCAGTGGGTTTCTTTCCTGTGGCAACCAGGGCAGTTAGGGAGAACAGGCTGTTCTGTGCTCAGGTTTCACCAAGACACAAGTTTGATGTGTGGCTGGAGCAATCAGGCTCAGAAGCTTGGAAGAACTCCAGGTTCTTCAGATTGTTCAAGGCAGCACAGCCTTCCTGACGGCCCAGATGTAGCACATACAGGATGAAATATGCATTTCTGTTGTGTTTATAAAGTTGAGAACCTTTAAACCTTGTTTACAAAACCAACAAAGACTGGTTGCTCTCTATCAGCCTTCTGCCTCTGGGTAGCCTTAACTAGCAGTTAATTTGCGCACTGGGCTCACTCAAATGTCCTATGAACTTAAAACAGAGCACCATTGTCAGCATTTAAGGCTACGCTCCAACCATGCATTCTATGGTCCTGCACCTGGGCTGGGGCAATCCCAAGCACAAATGCAGGCTGGCCAGAGACTGGATTAAGAGCAGCCATGAGGAAAAGGTCTTGGGGGTGCTGGTTAACAAGAATCACAGAATCATAGAATGGTTATGGTTAGAAATTACATTAAGATCACAGAATCATAGAATACTGAGGGTTGGAAAGGACCTTACGAATATCTAGCTACAACTCTGCTGCCATGGGCAGGGACACCACACACTAGACCATATCGTAGAATAGTTAGGGTTGGAAAGGACCTTAAGATCATCAAGTTCCAGCTCCCCTGCCATGGGCAGGGACATCTCACACTAAACCATGTCACCCAAGGTTCTGCCCAACCTGGCCTTGAACACTGCCAGGGATGGAGCATTCACAACCTCCCATTCCAGTGCCTCACCACCCTAACAGGAAAGAATTTCCTCCTTATATCCAACCTAAACTTCCCCTGTTTACGTTTAAACCCATTACCCCTTGTCCTATCACTACAGTCCCTAATGAAGAGTCCCTCCCCAGCATCCCTATAGGTCCCCTTCAGATACTGGAAGGCTGCTATGAGGTCTCGATGCAGCCTCCTCTACTCCAGGCTGAACAGCCCCAACTTTCTCAGCCTATCTTCATACGGGAGGTGCTCCAGTCTCCTGATCATCCTCGTGGTCCTCCTCTGGACTTGTTTTAACAGTTCCATGTCCTTTTTATGTTGAGGACACCAGAACTGCACACAATACTCCAGGTGAGGTCTCAGGAGAGCAGTGTAGAAGGGCAGGATCACCTCCTTCAACCTGCTGGTCACGGCTCCTTTTGATGCAGCCCAGGATACGGTTGGCTTTCCGGGCTGCAAGCGCACACTGAAGCCGGCTCATGTTCTTTTTCTCACCCACCAGCACCCCCAAGTCCTTCTCTGCAGGGCTGCTCTGAATCTCTTCTCTGCCCAACCTGTAGCTGTGCCTGGGATTGCTCCGACCCAGGTGTAGGACCTTGCACTTGGCATAGTTAAACTTCATGAAGTTGGCATCAGCCCACCTCACAAGTGTGTCAAGGTCCCTCTGGATGGCATTCCTTCCCTCCAGCGCATCAACCGAACCACACAGCTTGGTGTCATCGGCAAACTTGCTGAGGGCGCACTCAATCCCACTGTCTGTGTCAGCGACAAAGATGTTGAACAAGACCGGTCCCAACACCGATCCTTGTGGGACACCTCTTGCTACTGGTCTCCAGCTGGACATTGAGCCATTGACCACAACTCTTTGCATGCAGCCAGCCAGCCAGTTCTTTATCCACTGGGTGGTCCATCCATCAAATTGATGTCTCTCCAATTTAGAGACAAGGATGTCATGTGGGACAGTGTCGAACACTTTGCACAAGTCCAGGTAGATGATGTCAGCTGCTCTGCTCCTGTCCATCAGTTCTGTAGCCCCATCATAGAAGGCCACCAAATTGGTGTTCTTCTTAACATCATAGTGTGGACTGATTTCCTATGCAGTTTGTTTCAGTTTAGTAACTCACAGTTCCTTTTCATATTTCAAAGCATTGTTCTAAGAAAAAAACACTGCTTTTTCCTATGGCTGGAGCTGGAATTTTTCCCCCTGGAGCCCTGACCAGTTGCTGTTTTGAAATACCCACAACTCAGAAGTTTAAAAAGGGAAAAAAGAAACCAAAAAAAAAAAAACCCAAAACCAAAAAAAAAAAAAAACAACAACAAAAAAAACAGTCTCAAAACAAAGGCTTCAAAGGTCAGGGTAAAAGTGACATAGTTCATTCCGTGCAGGAATGCTCTGTATCAACAAATAGTCCCCTGTGCAGAGGCATTATGCTTGTTTCAAGTAGCTGGCCAAAGAAAACAGTAGGTTTCTGTTCTGATGCGTAAACATGGGTGACAGCCTCAGTTGAGATGCTCAGAATTGTTAAAAACATGTGGAACTGTCACGTATGGACCAGCCTTAGCCCAACAGGATCTCATCCAGAGGCCAGCAGGAGCAGCAGCTAAGGCTTTTCATGATACACAACGGCATTTAAACAGTACCAGTTAATTGTGTTTAGGAGCATGAATCAAGTCCTTAGCGCCTCCTCTCCCACTCTTCCTCGTTCCAGAAGTCATATATCCCAGTCCCAGAGCATCTCCCTTCCTACACTCCTTTTTCTCGATTCAGAAGACCATACAACTAAAAACTCCTTCAGACTTTACAGAGTTGAATGTTCCTTCTCTTCTGCAGGGTTGTAATGGATTCTCTCTCAGTGGAAGAGACTGGACATCTTTCAGAAAGACCGTGTACACTTCAGACAGATGCTACAGCTATGTAGTGTTCATCAGAACACTACAAAATTCTGCAAGCCTTTCCATTCTGGAGGTCAGATGAGGTTGGCATTTCTGAAATTTTCAGGTTGGGGACCTCTTAATCAAGAGGCAACCAAGCTGACAGCCATTTTCAACTACTGTAATAACAAGACCAGAAAAGTAGTAATTATTGAAGGAAGAGGTCACCTTGGTAGGGAGAAAGACAAAGTATGAGGGCAGGAATTGTGAAACTTACAGCAGAAGTAAAGCAAAGAATGCAGCCAACAACATGGAGGTTCATCCTAGAAGGAGAAGCAGAGACAGGAGGAAGGACATTGAAGGAGAAGCAATAAAGCAGTAGCAGTAAAAAGAATGCTGATGAAGATGATGGAGGATCAAGCAGGGCAGAAGTCACTATTGCAATGAACAGGTTAAGAACACGTCAAAGAGTCAAGCTAATAGTAAAGCAATTAAATCAAAATTAACAGTTCACCACTAGTACTCACAGCAAATCACATGACCAGCCTTACAACAGCATCCAAACATTTTTATTCTGGGCCTTCAATGGCTCACACAGCAACAGGCAGCAGCAGCATCTCTCACCAAAATATTCACTGTCAACAGTCAGGGAACAGAGCAGAGGTACACCAGTTTCCTTTGAAAATCACAGCAGTTCCCTGTTGAACTTTTACTTTAAATGGCTGATCCATTTTTCACATTACAAGAGAGTTTAAATTCTTCAGTGACTTTAAAGCCTGAAACCCGTTCTCCAGAAATACTCAAAGAGCAAATGTTAATGGTCCAACCTTGTCTTCTTTTGTGCAGCATGTTCACTAAATCCCTTCAAAAATCATCTTCTGAGCCTTTGCATTCATAACTTTAAAGTGGTTTTGCTGCATAATGAAAACTGGACCATACAATTTTTGCATGAACCAGGTAATTAGTACCCTGAACATACCTGGAATAAAAAAAAAGCCCTACATAAAATATATCAGATGTAACTCCATCAAGATATATTTAACACCATAGTGCTCACACAAATTGCAGTATTTATAAATTAAATATTGACTCATATCCACTGACCTCAAGACAAAACAAGAAGCAGATTTACTTTCACCCAGCCTTTCTGCAACATACACTATGTCCCAAAGTGGATTCTCCAGCTCTTCATATTTCCACCTTTCAGGACACTTTCAGTGGGGAATTGAAAGCCTTCCAAGAAGCCCAAATTCTTTCCAAGCTTATTCACAGCTTTTCATCACTAAACATCTCCTTCCCAGGTCTGCATATGGTTAAAGTTTAATGGCACAGATGACAAATTAATCTCAGGGGTTAATAAAACATTTTTTTTCTCTTACCTGTGCAGCTCCAGTGGAAGACTGCCCATATAAGACTCAAACTATCTCCAGGAAGATCTCTCCACTGAGGAATAAGGAACCTAAGGCAATCAGCACTAATTTAGATATGCCAGTTAAGTGCAAAAGTTGAATGAATCCAAGTGAAGTGCCTTTGAGTTAGGCACTGTGTGTCTAACCCTTGAGACAACCAAGTTCATTTACACAATCCACAGTGGTTATGCTGATTATGTGGATGTGTATATACAGTACTCAGTATAAAACAAATTTAGTTGTAAAAACAGTTTTACAAGAAGCAATAAACACATCCTGCTAACGCCGTGATACTGCAATGCTGTTAAGGGGAAGAAACAAGGCCCAAAATTCTTCACACAAGTGGCTTATTTATGCATCACACATGAAGTTTTGTCAGTCTTTCATAACTGGAGCCCTATAAAGTTTCTTATTCCAGTAGCTGAAGTAGTCTGGAAATGAGGCTTTGTGGCGCTTTAGTAGAAACACTTGAGAAACTGGAAGATTGTGAACATATGGATAACCCTGCCAGCTCAGACAAAAAGACTGCCTAGCTCAGTATTAACCTATCCAACAACAGCCACAGGCAGATGTTCAGGAAAGAGGAAGACCAGGGAAGTATGACTAGCACTCTTGAGTAATTCCCAGCTTCTGTTTTCACACCATACCATTTCTTTCCACAGAGCCTTTCTCCACGTACTTGTCCACGCCTCTCTTTGGACCTCTAGAATCTTTTTGCATCTACAACCTCTTTTAACACAGAACTTCACAAATCACCACCTGCTGCAGTAACTGATCTTTTTCTTTTCTCTGTACCTGTCTCCTGCTAACCTCACTGGGCTGACTTGGAGTCTTGGTTGTAAAACGCAGTCAGATCCTCCACCCCAAATTATTCACAACTTCAGAGTCACAACTGTCCATGTGTAGAGAGTACCTCCTTAGCTAATCATTCCCTAAAGGGAGATTATTTCAGATCCTCATAAAAAAAAGCTCAATGCATACAAAGGATTCTTTTGTGTGTGCTGCAAAATGGATTAAAAATAAACATGTGATACAAATACAGAAATATATTTTATATTCAACAGCCAAAGAAACACAATTAAAAAACCTACTGCGTATCTTTTTAGAATTAAATAAATCCCAATGCTTTATCCAAGCCTCATTTTAACTAGTGTTTATAATGATATAGTCTTGGAAAGAATCGGGGGGGGGGGGGGGGGGGGGGGGTGTTAAGACCCTATTTTTCAGAAATGAAATTCATACAAAAATTATTACTTTAAAAACCTACACAGGCATGTTCTAATTCAGAGTACAATTAGGAAAAAAACCTCTCTACAAGCTTAGTAGAACTTTTAACTGTGGAAACCGGTTATTCAAATGAGAAAAATCCCCAATTCCCATTCATTATCAGAATTCACATCAACTGGCAAACAAATCTCCTGTTCCAGTGCATTCAGAAGTCAGTACAGGCCATATAAGACCTACAAAATTTTAGTCATGGGGTGACAAAAAAGTTCCTCCAACTCGTCCATGGCTCCCAATAGTAACAAAGGCTGCCAAGAAGTCAGAGAAGCCCACAGCTGGCAGCAGCAACCATAGACATCTGACTGCATGGAAGTACAGTAAAAAAGCCTAGGGAAAGCCTAGTAGTCAAGAGCATCAGGAGAAAGTGGCTCCTACAGAGAACAGTAGATGAGTCATTACAAACTTAGATGAAGAGCACCAGTTTCAAATTCCAAGGATCTTTGGAAAGGGACCTCAATGACATAAGAAGTGAACAAATGAGTACAGGTCCCTCTGATATAGCAATACATCCAAAAAGCCTAACTGTCCTCAGATATTCCTACCATATAGAGTTCAAATGGAAGACCACACATGATGGAAGTGCTTCATCAAAGGTTGCAGGTCCCTACACACACCCCAGAATACAGCACTGACACTAACAACATATTGCTCAGGTAGCTGATAGTAACTGTGTAGCACCTGCATAGTAAACTGATCAGTAATTCAATAACAGAATTACTTTGGAAAATATAAATTGTGTTTTCAATCAAATTACATTTGTTTAAGTTCACTCTTATTAGAGCTGGACAATACATGAAACAAGACTTTCCATTTTTTAAAACATCTCCTTTTGAAATGGAACATTTTCTACAATCTGAAGCTGCCATTAAAAAGCTTTTTAAACTGCATTCTTCAATTTTCACTCCAACCTGAAGATACTTCACATTTCATTTATAAATCAAATGAAAAATTCCTAAAATGTCCCACAGAATCATTCTGACTTTTCTTAAAACCTAAATGAAGTATGCAATCCTTTGCAGCAGTGACAGCAGCGTATCAAGTGACAGTCACAAGCCTTCAGAGAGCACAGTTGCGTTCTCAGTATCAACACATCCTCCCGATACACACGCCTTCCCCTGCTGTAGCTAATGCTGTTTTGTCTCCTCCTTTAGAAAAGTCTTCAATACTAGTGCAAAATCACTGTCATAAAAAGACTGCAGTGTTTTCATTTTTAGTCCTTTTATTCACCCATAAGACTATGGTCCCTAACCTTCCATTTTCCAGCAAAAAAAAAAGTAATAATACAGAACTCCTTCGGGTTAAAGACACTAGAACACACTTAAATGTAGCAATCTTAATGTCTGCCTGAGCTGGGAACAAATACACTTAAGTTCATAAGCAATATTTTCAAAAATCTTTACATCACTGAGAGCTATGAATTTTTCCTTGTTATACTTACATCAAATGAATTTAACCTTTCCATCGTATATACAAAACCTCACAAACTGTTTTCTACAGTATCACTACAGAATAGCTAAAGTTTTACAGCAGTATTTCATTTTAGCTCAACAACTGTGCTACAAATACTTGATGAAAATACACGATTTTACTTGAGACTATTCCACTTGTTCTGTTACAAGGAGATCTAAACTGGAACATACTAATTTCCAATATTTTTAAAAGATATAATGATAACACAATTTGCAATTGTGAAAGATAATTCTGAAGCAGATAAAGTCCCTACTGCCTGCTGCTACCTGGCATCCTCAGTAAACTACCTGAGGATGATGCTCATCCTTCATATTCAACAGAAAGGTTTTGATTATTTTTTTTCTTCTAAATTTTTGGCATCTTTAAGTCTCTAACTTCCTTTATGAAATCATCATTACATAGCTGAAGCCAGTCATGGAAGGATACATAGAAAGCCTGATGCACATGCCATGTTTAACCCACCTGCATATTTCCCTAGCAGAACACTGCCTGTAAACCATCATTCAAAGACAACAAGAAACAAATGCCACAACATACTTATAAAAAATTCATGCGACACCCTGATCTAGCAGTATCAATTACGGTGTCTATCTCCTACACTGTTAGTTGTAAGACTAATAAAGCTACTCGGCAGGCAAGGGATTTAATGAAATAGACCCCGAGTTCCTGGGAGGATCACCTGTGGTTCCAACTCTAGCACTTCTGATCAAATACAAGCTCTCTTCCTGCTGCTGAGCAATAGGATTTTCTGGATCTTGATCAAACATGTTCCAAAGGAGGGAGGGTGTAATAATACAGTATAAAGTATTCAAGCGTGTAGGAGAGCAATCGATTGTGGTGACAGAGAAGATGAGAAGAAACTATTTAAAAAATAATAGAAATTGACAGCTTTTACATTCTGGTCACTTGAGCAGCAAAACAAGTTCACAGCGATTTTTTTCAATAAGCAACGATAGAAGTCAGCATATGCATTAATCAGAATTAAAAGACCCCATAAGCCAGCATAAAACAAAAAATACAGCCTTGCACTGTTACAGGTTTCCAGTTTCCACAAATATTTTCAATTCTGCTCCATATCAAAGGCTGAGACACCAAGATATAAATACTAAAGAACAAACGTTCCCTAATAGCTATCTAATGAAAGTACAGACCAAAATAAACTGCATTAAACAAACAAACAAAAAAAACAACCCACTTATCAGTGACAGCGCTCAAGCTCTCTTCCCACTGCCTAACACATTTAAGTACTGTCCGTTTCCTGCTCCTTTCAGTTCAAGGCTGCAGACAGGACAATTTGGCATCCCTTCCTCTGCAAGGAAGGGATGAAAAGTTCCAGACTTATTGATCCTTCTAAATTAACCCAAACATTCCTTACCTCAAAAGCTAGTACGTTCCGGTCTTAAATTCCATTTAAAAAAGCTGACTTAATCTCCCACCTATGGGTGAACTACATGTTCTAATTGAAATCTTACCTAATTTTGGCAGGGAATATGGCACTTTAAAATAATCTTCATAAAATTCAATGAGTCTCCTTGTAATATTTAGAGCATAGTCCCCTGATCCTCTTCGGATTGCATCAGGCCTTGCATATAACCGTACCTGTTAAAAAACAAAGCAAAAAACTGATCATTTCAGCATCTAAATTTTAAAGCTCTTCTACCTACAGAGTTGAACTATTCTAAGGTTCTTGTGAGGCGGCAGGATTATTCTCTTAAAGCCAAATGTAATTGATGTACATTTGTCAAAGCACGTAGCTGAGAAACCGAACTTCCACAATTAAGGTTATAAAGTTGAGAAGTCACAGTCTCCTACTTGTTTGTGTTGCCAAATAAAAGACTTAACACTCCTTGCATCAAAATAAATATTCAAAGAAAACACTTACATGTGTTTGCTAGAGATATGACGGGAGAGTGGATTAGTTATAATGGTTCTCTGCCTACACCGAATGTAGGCAGGATGCGGTGGCTCAGTAGGGGAGAAGTTCACGGTTTGTTAAAGGCATATTATATCAAGCCCTGAAAGTACTAGTAGACTGTGGAGAGACAACAAAATCATTCTCTTTTCTTTTCTCTGGCAGTGACAAGGTTACCCTTGATGAGCTATGGAAGACTGCAAAAACAACCATTTATAAGCTCATTCATGTACACAAACAATTAACATTCCTGCAACCTCCATGACTGCTTCAGGCCTCTGTTTTCAGAAAGCAGTAAATTAAAGCTGTTTATACAACCCACAGACTGCTGTGTTCAGTATAAAACAGCTCACACGTCTGACTACGTGGAGCACCCAAGTGAACAGAACTCACCTTCATAATTCAGCACCCAAGTGTGACCTTGATTAAGAAGGCAGCAGAAAGCACTGCCAGGTTATTCACTATTCCCTCTCCTTACAGTCCTTGATGCTTTCGTAGGGCAAGGATGACATAAAGCTGAGAACTGTCAACCAAGAAAGGAATAGAAAGGAAAGCCACTTTTTTTATGAGCCCTCCTGATAAGCTGTCTGATGAAAGCAGTGTGTGCGTTGTCTCTAGTGGCTGTGGCAGAAGGTCTCTCCCTGCAGTACATAATGACCCGATACAAAAGAGACTCTACTAAATGTCAGTCCTATAATAATATCTGACTTGCTAATACTTTCTGTGGTAGGATTAAATCCCAGCCACGATCCTGAGGAAAGCAGCAGGGCAGAAATCAGAAAATATCAATGCAAACATGAAGGAGAAATAACAGTTTTGAAATATTTCTAAATGCGCTATTCTGGACCAAGAAAAGCCAATGGGATTTTCAGCTTCAGTGGAAGCATTACCAAGTATTGCTTTACTGCTCTTTTCCTGAACCAGTTCAGTTATCCGAGTGGAAACCAGATATCAAATCTCAGCATACTGTACCAGTCAATTCTGTTCTAACGCACTTTGTTTTCAGTATGCAGACACATTATTCTGCTTTGTTACTATGTCCATCTTTATATTTTTATCTTTGTGTAATATTAGACTCAGTGCATAATCAACCACACAGTTATCATCTGTAATGTAAAAAAGACAACAGTGTAACCTAATGAGACATGTAATAAAGCAGACTTCTCATAATCACCACCTGAAAGCATATAAACCATTGTCTGAATATCTTCAAGTCACTAACTTTGTTTATTGCTTCCTCCCAAAGTAAACAGTGACACGTACATTAAATGTTCCCTTACCTGCTAAACTAAATATATATTTTTAACAAGGTAGATATTAACCACAGAGATCCTAATTCAAACATTTCAAAACCTTTAGTTTATGAAAGTATGGTAAGAATCACAATTAGATTTGTGATGAACACTGTTTTGTATCATTAAACCTTTATACACAATTTTGCATAATTGCTTTACTGGCACAGTTGACTGTATCAGCAAATTAGGAAAAACAAGTCAGCCAACCAAGTATGCAAAAAATCATTCAATTTGACAGTGGCCAAATGTGTCCATAATAAGAAATAGGACAACAGAAGGGAAGAAAAAAAACAGGCACATATAAGAAAAAACAAGGGGTTCAACTTGCTGCATTACAACGTGTGTCTTCTGGCAAATGCAGAAAGGAATTTAATGGTGTCTGAGATGGAGCTCAGGCACCAAAGCTCAAAAACCGCATTGCTGCAAAGTTTAATTTGCCACCTGCCTAAGGCTGAATATAGTTTTACCTTGCCTGTAAAGTTTCTCTGGGTGCCTTTCTGCCTACCCAGAACAGCTCCAGAATGCCAGGGCTCCATGGCTTACATCAAGGTCACCCCTGAGCTGGAACACAGTTCAGAAATTACCCATGCCTTTGCCCAGGTCTCTCAAGGGTTTTGAGGCAACTGGCATTGCTGAAGCATGCCAGCCATGCTCAAATGCTGGATCTGCTTCTGTCTGGAGCCAAATAACCACTGAATATGCAGTATATGGAGGCACCTTCACAGACCTACCACTGGTCTGAGAAAATTCCCTCTTAGATAGCAGAGGGCTACCGCAGGGGTCAGTGACACCCTGCTACCTGGCTGGCTGTTTTGGATGACACCTTCTTAGGTGTCATTCACAGTGTAAGGAACTTGGTCCAGTGTTAAGTTGAAAGACTGGCACCTATCTAAGCTTGAAATTGAAGCCCTTAACTTTCACACACCAATGCCTTTTAATGTCTATGGGCTCATCTTGACCATGTCTTACCTCCAAATCCATAAAATGGGAACTATATTATTTCCTTAGCTTATACAAAGATTCTGACTGTTAAGTAATAAAGACTGTAAAGTTTTCAGATGCTGCTCCAAAGAGGATCTTAAGTAAATAAAACAGAATTAAGATTCAGACATAAGATTTGTTTAGCATTTTCTTCTGTTCGTTTATTGCTCTCATTTCAAAAGGCAGATAGGCTGTGTAGCTTATAACAATGTTGGACTGAACAATAATGCATAATTGCTATATGCTTTCCCACGGGTTGTTTGCTTGCTATACTAAGAATTTGATTTTGTATTAATTTAAGTAAGGGGTCAGATCTCAACAAAAATAAAAGCAGTATGTGTTATCCTACAAACGATAAATAGGTTTCTAGCTCAGGTGGGTAATTCATCACTCACTGCAGCGGCACCTACTGCCCTGCAATGTTAGAGGAGCTCTTTTTCCATAATCTTTGCAAGAATAGGTTAATCTATTATTTTCATGTAAGAAAGTGGAGAACAAAGAGAGGCTGAGACTAATTCTGGGTATCTGTCTTGACATCTCTCAATGTTAAGTATACTTAAGAGCTTTATTGCACACACTTAAAGCACTGCTCACATTGGATCTTACTGCAGTGGTGAACATTTTGTACAGCTTTGAGTCTGGTCACAGGTGCCTTAGTTTGAGTATTAAGAAAATTAGTAGCACACAACTGATGATTAAATGAGACTGTCAGTTTATCCGATTTGCTCAGGACTTCATAGCAACTCTGGTGGCAGAGGCAAGGAGGAAATTCAAATATGGCATTCAGCCTCGTGGTCACCTGAAAGCCTGCACCAAGCACCTTCCACATTTGGGAATTAATAAGGTAAGGGCTGTTCAGACAGTAGGCATATCCACAGCATACTGATGTTGACCTGATTCAGCATAGGTCCCTGCATCTAAATGACAAAGATACCAGAAAAAATGCTATGAGGCCATATTAGTAATGACACTGTCATAGCAACTATGTGACAAAATTTCACAGTCAACCTAAATTATGTTTTTTTTTTCTTAATTCCTTTGCACCCACATTTGCAACGTTCTGACTAACAAGACAAAAAAAAAAAAAAATCCAAATCTCTCATTTCTCTCTCAAATGGAACGAGACTGATGGTCTCCTTCCTACCACAAGTCTGAGTAACTAGGTTTGTACCTGAGGCCCTACAACCCAGAGCTCCCTTTCAGTGTTTGTAAGATGATGTTTTCCTATCAACCATCATGACAGGACAAGAGGTAATGGATTCAAACTTAAACAGGGGAGATTGAGGTTGGATATAAGGAGGAAATTCTTTACTGTGAGACTGCCCAAAGAAGTGGTAAATGTCCATTCCTGGCAGTGTTCAAGGCCAGGCTGGACAAGGCTTTGAGCAACCTGGTCTAGTGGAAGGTGTCCCTGACCATGGCAGGGGGGTGGAACTAGATGACCTTAAGGTCCTTTCCAACCCAAACTAGTCTATGATTCTGATTCTTTGATTCTATACCTCACAGCTGCTGATAGAGGAGGCCAGACACACTTTGCTAAAAACCATTTTCACTTTTGTTTACAAGAAGCAAGAAGTTATTAAAGATCCTAAATAACATTGCTGCGATGTATATTTTCTCATTCTTTTCTAAAGCGAGAAAAAACATGAGTAGCTTCCCTTTGACTTCTTTCCAGAAGCCCTGGGCTGTTTTCATTAGAACTTTAAATCAAGATAATACAATAGCCACACTCAGATACCAACACAGAAAAATCATGCTGAAGGATCAATTTAAAAATATTAGTAACCTAACTCAAGTAGTTCTTAGAATGACTGTAGCACTATTATCAGGTAAAATACTAAAACATTTCTGAAAGTTGTAGGGTAAATTCCGTGTCTTTATCTGTTGTAAGTGACCAATAGTTTACTTCTTTATAGTTAGTGAAAAGCATTTGCTACACAAAAAGTGTACTTTCACAAGGAATTTGCACATATTACAGCATCTTCTGTAGTCTGTCAATATTTCAGTATTTGTTACATAAAATAAGTAAAAGCAATTTAAAAATATTTGTAAAACCAGGTCACCAGAACAGATGAGTGTAATAGTAAATGAAGAGCTGCT
Organism: Pezoporus wallicus; assembly: GCF_028554395.1. Classification (NCBI taxonomy): domain Eukaryota; kingdom Metazoa; phylum Chordata; class Aves; order Psittaciformes; family Psittacidae; genus Pezoporus; species Pezoporus wallicus. The sequence goes on from NW_026642361.1 coordinate 6,690,378, forward strand.
TCCTGTACTGAGCGACAGTTGTGATATACACTGAGAAATGCGCAACAGATTTAGAACAAATCACATTTAAAGTCAGGTTATTAACTGCTGTGCCTGAGGAAAATTTTCTTGTCTACAGCAGGTAAAAATTATCCATCAAAAAGAAAGCACTTAAAAAGGGAAAAAAAGAGGTTTTCTTATTACTTCAGAGTGTTTCAAAAAAATGTGAATTAGTAACTATATACAAGGTACAATGGGTGAATACTGACAAGTACAGACTGTAAATAACAATGAACATCTTAATTTCTGGTGAATAGTATGTTCACTGAAAATGTTTCACTGTACCAAAGACTAGTGATAATTTCAGCACATAATAGAGGAATGGGTTCAGAAGTTGAACTGTTCTGACATATTGAAAAAATTATTCTTTTTGTTTGTTTGTTTGTTTCATTTGGGCTTTTTCCCATTAAAATTGAAAGGGGGAGGGGGAAGATATGAAGGATGAAGAATGGCAAGGAAAAACCTGCAGTCATGTTTTTACATTCTGTAAAATATTTCAGGTCAAACTGAAGGCTTTGATCAGTTCTGCTTTGCAGGTAGGAGGAATATGGAATATATTCATCATTTTTACCATGGAAATAAAAAGTAAAAATCCATTATTTACACATGTCTTATTCCAAAAAGACTGTTGTCAAACCTTTTTCTTCTGCAGGAATTCACCAAAGATGAAGACCAGAGAGAACCACAGTATGTTCTCCCTCTGGCACTAGAGGAAGACACGAATCACCTTTGCTGGAAGTGCCACAAGCCAGCTATCCTGCTTCCCCAGGGAACTGAGGAGGCTGACAGCCTGGCAGAAATCAGGATGTTGCAGTAAGAGGCTTGCAAGCCTGAAGGGTGCCATACACCAAAGCCCACCTGTTACTATAGAATTTAAATAAGCACTTTTACATTTGAAGCCTGCTCTTGAAGACATTATTCTCTATGCCACCTTCTATTTTATGTGCGCACTCCCTTTGAAACCTTTGTTCTTAGAGTGGTGTCATTTTTGTAGGGGAACATCACCTTGCTTGATATCAAGACATATTTTTATTCTTTTATTTATTGTAACAGTAAAGTTTATTGATCATGAGAGTCCTATGTAATAGTCTGCATTCATTCTGCAAGAAAATTGAGTTCTTTAAATGTTTAGCCATCTTTTCCATGTTTTAAGACCACACCAATTGCCATCACTACCTTCCATGATGCCCTGGGGGGAATCACAGCTAACTGGATGAGAAATACTGCCTCAAAGGAATAAAGTGCACCTCTGCTTTAGCAAGGCAAGGCTTGTGAGAGCAGATGGCTTACTGGGCTCTAACAGCCTGACACAACATCCTCTGACTTCAATTGAATGACTCCTGTTAACTACAGAAGCTTTGAATTATGCTTTCAGAAGAGACATGACCAATTCAGCCCCTGCACTAGGGACACTTTTGCCAAGGCAACCTTCACTAACAGGATCTGCCATGTCCACAGTCCATGTTTTTAGATCACTAATGTAGTCTCTGTTAGGCGGTGCACAGGAAAAAAAGGGGAAAAAAAATAGTCCTTTAAATGGCAATACTCTCATCATGATCACTGATAGTTCCAATCATCAGAAGCAGGATCACTGACTGAATTTTACATTTATATTTCATGTGCTGTAAGGAAAACAGCTCTCTGCATCTTGAAAACATCCTGATGCAGAGTTCACACAGCAGTAACCATTGCTATATCTCCACCACAGCATCAGGTACAAGAAGTCCAGCTTTTTTGCTGACAAGGGGAGAAAATGCATCTATAATCCAAGCCCTTGGTTCACACCATCTGATACTGTAGACAGTGACTACACAAACATGTGACTACACAAAACCACCTGCAAAGGTGACCCCATTCATGGACAGCTTTTGCCCAGCCCTGAATGCTGTCACATCACGCATGCCTGTGGGACCACAAGAGAGCTGAAACTCTTTCTTCTTTATTTTGGCACTATTACAGGATCTTCCCAAGCAAATGGAGCTAGTGTTCCAAGGACAGCATCTAAGTATCTTGCTACTGCCTAGATTTCCTCTACCTTTTTTCTGTCTTTAGACCATTTTGCTATACATACTTAGGTTTAAACAGACTGGAAGCAAATGGGGGTATGGAAATTGACAAAAGTCTGATGCCAACCTTAAATCTTGTTGTTTTCCTAGGCAAGTATGGATTAGGTAACCTTGTATCAACACAGGAATCCACTTCCCAATTAAGGATAGTTTTCCCTCCCACCTACATCAAGAAGAATTAAAAGTAACTTTGTCAATGCTTTAAAGCAGCTCAGAATGTTTTTCCATTACAAAACAGATGTTTCTGCACATCAACTGGTGTTACCAGTGCCACCCTGGGAATAATGCTTGTTCTTTAATCCCTTCCCCAGAGTCAGCAGACTCCACATGCAGCACTGTTCTCGGGAGGCCCCTCCAAACTAGCTCCAGTCCTCTGTGTGATTATACCCACAGGCGCAGCCCAGCGCTGGTACATCTGGGATCTCAAACTCATTATGATTTAAAAACCTCAGTTCAGAAAGCACTTATGCATATGGTTAATTTTAAATATGTGTTTAACCTCAAACATGTGTTTACATGTTTCAGAAGGTCCTAACATTTCAACAGATCAGCCACTTAGAAATTTTATTAAAGGGGAGAAAAGTCTTAGGCTCTTTATTTCAAGATCTGTGATACTTCTGCAGCAAGTGACACTCTCAGCTGAAAAACACATGCATTGCCTCTCTACTTAAAAGCTTCAAATTACTTGATAATCTGAGATCTCTTTTATGGTTATTTTGCTCACTGACTATTTTAGGCACAGGTATTGCTTTTATTATTGTTACAGAGATAAATATATTTTCACATTACACATTTAATATAGCAGGCAAACGTTGGGACATCAGTTTTGGCTGTGACCTCCCTGGGTCACTTCTGAAAACAAGGCACTGCATTGCAATGAAATTTTAAATGTGATAAATTCAAAAGAAATAATGCTTCAGTACATATGCAAACAAGCTACACACCAAGTTCCACTAAGCATGTGTATGCGTTGTTTCATGTGTGGATAACTCCCCAGGTTTCATGCATTCAAACACAATAAATTTTACAACATTGATGAGTGAAGGAAAGAGAGAGGTAGCTGTACAGAAATATCAATTCTGTTGTAGTGAACATAGTTAAACTTGATAATGGAAAGAAATGACAGAGAAATGCCTTGTTTCAATCTCCTATTCATTATTCATCATGGACAATACCCAAAAGAGACTGTATGGTAATGAAATATGCTTGTTGAATACCAAAGGGACAGCTCATCTTTATGAGGAGACAACTTTTCTCCAAACTAAGCAGTCACACCCAGCACTGCACTGAGCCTCTTCTGGATATAATTATAATAAAAACTCTTCTAATAAATTTAGGAATTTTTTTTCTAAAGCTAGCTGGAAACACTGAGAATTCAATGACCTGATACTTGCTGAGGAAACACTGTTTTGATGGAGATTGGGTGTTACTTTTTAAAAAAGTAAACAAACACCATCTTTGCATCCTCGTTCAAGACAGCTTTAACTGGTTTAATAAACCACTTAAAAGGACAAGTTGACACTAAATATAAGTTTTATATGCAAGACATGGTCACGGAATGAGTTGCACTGGTAGAGCAGTATCTCAGGAAACTAAATGTAAGCACAGGGGTGCCTGAATATTGTGGCAGGACAAGCTGAAAGAGGCTTCGGACAGACATAGCAGATGCTCCTGAATAAAAACTTGTAGCATGACCCTGAAGGAGAAAGAGGTGAAAGAAACTTAAGGAGTTCCAGCTGGCAGTGAGGAAATGAGGAATATTAAGCAAAAAGATTGCCATTATTTTCAGAGTTTGGGGTGGGAGAGGGGGAGTAGAAATAATTTTGTACATCTTCCCTCTAAATAAACATGACCACGTGGGAAAAGTCTCTAGCTGCCTCCTCAATTTCTCATCTGAATAAAAACAAATGCAAGCGTTCGTTGACTGCTCCATCCAAAGGTGCAGCAATATATTCCACCACAGGCAAAACTGTCATGCAGACATGCCTTAATTTCTAACTTGAGAAGAGATCATAAAATACTTTGGAAAGTTAATGAGCTGCACTCACATATAAATCCAACCAATGTTCTTCTGGCATTAAATAAAATACTGGCTATGTCACTGACCACAGTACCATTAAGATTAATTTTGAGCACTCAGAATCTGTCATCTTGTTGAAATGGCTCAGGGACAGAAAGTGAACATGTTAACAACTAATATATAGCAAATGTAATTATGGACACCATTTCCTAGCCATTTCAGCCAGCTAAGACAGCCACGATCCAACCAGCACACACTCAGTCATTCAGCTTTGACTCTTCAATTACATTAGCACTACAGTTCACCTCATCTCACAGCAGGCTGTCACCCAGGTGAATCGGCAAACTATGACAACCAGGTGGGTAGTGTCCAGGCAGCCCAACTTCCTCACCTGGGCTGCCTGGACACCCATCAGGTTGGTGCTGGTACCAGCATGAGAAAGCATTTATGGAAGGAAGATAGGACCACGACAGACTGGATACAGATAAATCAAGTTATTACAGAACTTCAGCATAGGAGGAAGAACTATGCTATCGAGGGGAATTCAGTGTCTAAATTGTTGAGATACCCAGTGGTTAAAGCCCACTGGAGTTCTTTGTGGTAGGTGAAAAAAACAGCATAGCTTTAAGAAACAAAGCACATAGATTTAACATTATTTACCTATTACACATAAAAACTCTGACTCCGGGAAAAATCTGCTGTAGATGTACCCTAAGTGTTAACACCAGTTTCTATTTCCTTTGGTTGGGCTGGGATTGGATTGACATTTAAAAGAATTATCCTATTCAGAGTATTTATCATTGGCTATTTTACAGTCAAAGCATTCACATTGCACATCATTCATAAATAATATTTCACCTATTCTTGGATAATAAAATTCTGTACTTCTGTAACTCTGTTTTAAGAAAGTGCTAACAAGTGACCTATAATATTCAGCATCCCTATGGCATGACTGATTTTACCCAGCTAGACTGCTGTCACATGCACACAGCTGTTACCTAAGAGTGATCCAATTTGAAATTATAACCTGTAACCATTATAACTGCTGATTTATATTTTGGCATTGTCTAGGGGCTGTCAATATGACAACAAGGGTCCCCTGTGCTCAGCCGGCTACAGAAATAGGAGCAAGAGTTGACTTATTGTCAGGTCTCTCTGTCAAAGAAAAACAAAATACAGGGGAAATGAAGGATGTGGAAATATGGGCTTAATGTCAATGAGAAAACCTGAAAAAGAGCTGGAAATGAAGCCTGAATTTCCTCACTGCCCCAAATTGATAAATCATCTTTTCATTACAAATCATCAAATTACTATTCCTAAAACACATCTTCTGGAAAACAGCACCTTTTCCATTGCAAATTTTCAATAAATACGTCTTGTTTTCAAGCTCCTTAGTAGCAATACATTTTTCAAAAACTAGACCTAAACTATATCCCAAACTGTAGACCTGTATCCCTGAAATTGTTCAACTTCAGAAGACATTCTGAAAACTGAAGTATCCCATGTTCACTCATGTCTAAGAGCAACCATCTCATTCCAATAAATGGGATGGTTCCTCTTGGTCCAGCCACTTTTGTCAGTGGCTAACATGCTGAGACTATTTAGCTTTGTTTAAAGGGAAAGGCTATTTTACTATTCACTTAAAAGTAATTACTTTGAGAGATTTCAACAAAGTGATCCTCTACAAAATAGCTAGCAAGTAAAGTGATGTACTTGTTCAGAGCGCAACAAAACAACTGGGAGGAGACAGAGACAGACTGTACATGACAATCCAACAAAGGTGATTGTGAGGACGTTATTACTTTTCCTGTTTCACATAAATTCAGCATAACCATAGTGGAAAGCATAGTCTGGTAGATACACATTTAACCTTATCCATCATATATTGGCAATATCAAATACTTGATAAGTATTAGAAAAAAAAAAACTTGGTTGTAAATAAAGAGAACTGATGACAAAATACAGTCACAAGAAAAGCAAACCAGGAAGCACTGCTTATCTGTGAGCTCAGATGGATTTACTCAATGCATAGATGATCATAGCAGTGATTAGCAAAAGGAACACAGGAAAGTATCATCTTGTAAGCAACATGTAAACTTAATAGAAAAACTGAAAGGTAAGCAGATTAGTAGTGTAAGATGCTAACTTGTAAATACTCTTTAAAACTTGCTGGCACTAAGGAAACTAAGCATTCCGTAGACAAGTCTGCATACTTTTTGAAAAACTGTACCTAGCCTTTAGGAGGGAGAAAAACATGCACATGGGAAATTTTGTGCTCTGACTGGTATAAAATCCATAACAAAACCAAAAACAGGTTAAATCAATAAGAACAGCAACCATATTAACAGTAAGAGTTCCTTCAGGCTAAAAACTTCTTGGAGCAAAGAAACAAACAATTTGGCCAGTAAAAGCAAAATCCATAAACCATGAAACAGGGAAACAAGAAATCAAACTTTTTGTATAGATGCACACTAAAATCCACTAAAAAAAACCTTCATTAAAAGCTTTGTTTCCAACCTTCAACTGGCATTTTAAATACTTTTAAAAACCCACCAAATCCACAGAACAATAAAAAAATAAAACAAAAAAGCTGAATGTGCTAATAGTATCCAAACAGTTTTGCACAACTACCCTCTGATAAAAACATGGGCAGCATGAGCCCTTCAGCCAGAGAAGATAAATTAGTGAAGAAGCAGTTGTCTATCAATAGCATCTCCAAGACATGGCTCCAAGGAATCCCTCTTCTGAGCACACCAATCTCAGTGTAAAATATGATAATTAGGGAAAAAAAAAAAAAAAAACCAAAAAAAATCCAAAGACAAATTACAATTATAAATAGAGAAAGCAAAATAGAAGGGCTGAATCAATTAGAACATTATTCCTACCTCAGGACTCCCATCTGAGAAAGATCAAGGCTACAACCAGGGATCAAAGTGATTAACCACCTAACCAGCAGCCAGCAGAGACACAGATGAGAAGTGGCAGATCATATATATGTGAACAATGCCAACCTGGCAAACAGAGGCTTTTTTGCACCCTAAGACAGAAGAAGCTGCAAAATTCAAGTACACTGACATGTACAAATTTAGACAAATGTGATAAACAGACTGAGGTATGCTGGTTTTAACACACATTAATATAACAACATGTGAATCATTTAAGTTGAAATAAAATACTATAAAATGTTTAACATGCAGGGTTATTAATCAAATCCCTTCCGATATATAAGATGCTCAGATGTTTATGATTATGAAAAACTATTTTTGCACAATTATAATTCAAACTACATTCCTCATCTTTAAAATTCCACTACTCAGGACATATTTCCTATTAGGAAGATGCGAATTAATCAGCAACATCATCTGCATGCCTATGGAAAAGGCAAATCTGCTAACACCTTCTGATTAGCCACAGCTCAAACACTGCATCTGGTTCACAGCTGGACTGTCCTGGTTTAAGGTTGAATAGAGTTAATTTTCTTCCTAGTATCTGGTACAGTGCTGTGTTATGGATTTAGTCTGAGAATAATGTTGATAATACATCAATGTTTTAATTGTTGCTAAGATGCTATTTTTATTTCAATTATTAAATTGTTCTGATCTTAATCCAAGGGTTTTTTTTACCTGTTTTTCTGATTCTCCTCCCCATCACACTGGGGCAAGAGAGAGAAATGGAGGGGAGAGGGGCAAGCATCTGCATGGTTCTTATTTGCCAGCTGGGCTTAAATCACGACAGGTCAGCTAGCTAGCCAGCTAAACACCTGAGATTAAACTAGGTCTGTATGACTATCACAAGGGTTTCACAAAATAAAAGAATTTGGTAAGAGCTGACTTCTTCATTCATGTCAATGTGCTGGTCAGCATTAGATTAAAATAGTTGATTTAAAACAGGATTGTGTCTAAGAAGAAACAGGATTAAAACCTGTTTTCTTACAAAGCATTTTGTCTTTATAAAAATGTCGAGGCAATTCCTCGCCCAAGAAGCTAACTAGCACAAAGCAACAACGGGCTCCAACGGATTATGGTAAAATGGAAAGAAGTATCTCTGAAACCTGGCTTCCAAACTTTTAGATGCTGCAAGCATGATGGCCATACTGAAGGCAAAGCTGAACTCCAGCTAAAGGTTTACATCTTAAATAGCCTATCAATTAGAGAAACAGGAAGACAATAACATTTTTTGCCACAATCATTTCTTCTGTTTCCTAGCACAATGAACCGACTGCACAGATATATGTTCCTTTGCTGACAGTGGAGCAGACTGCATTGTTTGAACAGTCCTTCCTTCTTTTTTCGTAGCTGATGAAAATTTTCCCCTGCTTAGCTTCCAGCTGACATTCATGTCAATATAACAGCTTCATTAGTCAGTCTTTTTTACACTTTCTTAGAGTCTAAGATAGCATTCTGTCTCATGAGGCACATCCCGACTGCAGAGAGCAAGGTAAACCTTTAAAATGGCAGGCTTTATTAGCTCTCACAGTACCTGTATTCACAGCATAAACTGTGTCTATGACCAGAGGACTTGCAGAGTAACAAACATTAAGAACAATTACTAGGGGCAATATCAACGATGTATGGGCAGTAAGAGCATTTGTGCAGTGACATGAACAAATGCAAAACCTTTAGGAAGCTTTCATGGGATATAAACACTGGAAAGAATCAAGCAGGGACTTTGTAAGGAAGCTTTCTTTAGCGGATCGGAACAGAACCTCAAGTATCCTTCTTCCCCAAGTTTCTGGTGTTTGACTATCTTTGGCTGGACAATGGAAGAGGACAAATGGTCTGATCCTGTTGGTGTACAGTTTGTATACTCTAATTATTTGCAACAAAATATCCATGAGGAGTGGGATCCCTGTGCTTCAAATTTTGATTTCTTTAAGAGGCAAACTGTCACTAATGACATGGGGATGAAGGAAGGCTATTAAACGCAGAAGGGGACTGAATGAGCTAGGCTGAGAAAGTATAAACTAGTAACAAGCTGAAACCCTTCAGCCTATGAAGGAAACTGCTGCCAGAAGCTTCTAAGAGAAACATTTGTATAAATATCACTGACTAATACTCTGCTGCCAGTTTTGCCTAAAGCTCTCAAGTAGCTTGTTGCTACCACCTGTAAAATATCTACTACACTTTCCCCATGAGGGTCTTCCAAGCTGCCATTTCCTATTAAGCAGAGCAAAGGCGGGGAAAAAAGATGAAGGAACAAGAAAGAAATCCCAGGGAGAAGCATAGCTGCTGGATCACATCCTCACAGTGCTGACTGACTCCTTAAACGAAAGCCCAAAATGTTCCCTGGTTCAAGGACCAATCAATCCCATCATCGGCAGCCCAAAGGATTAAGCCTATGAGAGACAGCAAGCCTCTGTACTCCAGTCAGCTGCTGTACTTCAGGGACTCTTAAACACTTCTCAGCCAGCTGCTGTTCCGGAGTGCCTCTGTGCATTACAAAGACAAATACAGAAAGGCCTTGTGACTTTTACAGCTGCATTTGATCATTGCCCAGCTTGTTCATAAAATAAAAATAAAAATAAAAATAAAAAACTTAGTCACAGATTATGTTAAAAAAATATCAGAGTACTTCCCCTCTGTTCTTCTTTCTAAAAAAAATTAAAGGGTCTCATTACTTGAAAAAAAAACCACAAACTAACCACAAGATCAGTGCAAGCATGTAGACAGTGAGCTCAGTTTCAGGAAACAGCAAGCTTCTAGAGGAGAGGGCACATGAAGACATGAGCAACACTCCTCAGCAGCATGGACCATGCTTGTGAGGAGGAGAGAGCAAGCTCCCCTGGGCAGCAGAGCATGGTGCAGAGGAGCTAGCAGGCACACTGACACTGCTGTGTGTTACAGTCCAGCATCACTCAGAGACACGTGTATGGCAGAGGCAGAGCCGTGTCTGAGCTAATAAGCCTTGACTTGAAGCACAGTAAATGACCTGGGACACGATGCTCTGCTGACATTGCTCTATCCCACTCGCCATTCCAGAGGCAGCTAAATCAGCACCCATTAAGGGATCACCATGCTGTACTTGCTCTGTACTCCACTGAGGATTACTCATCTCTCCCTAAAAAGAACAGATGTGCATCATTCATTTTAAGCCAACGCAGGAATAGGGTCAAATATGAGCTGTGCAGTAGCTGTAAATCAGCTGAACAGCCATCATTCTCCACATTCCTCTCTCCCATTTTCTGTATTGGGACACCATGCCAGGGACCTCTAAGTAGCAAAGCTTGCATCCATCGGTCTTCTCTGACCCAAGTTTCACTGACACACTTGCACATTTCACTGATGCACTTGCACACTCTGCAAAGCACACCCACATAAGATCCTGACAAATAACTCTTCTTTGAATGCTGATTTTTACTTTGTCATTACTGCTGAGATGGCTAAGGATTTTTCAGACTTTTGAGCAATAGGTGTTCTGAAAGCTCTAGGGTAGTACTGAATCAAAAAAAAAGGCAGTTTAATATGTGGTGGCCTTTGAGCCCATAAAAACTGATACATCTTCATCCCATACTAGAAAGAGCTGGTACTTTGGAACAAACTCCAAATCCTATGTGACCAAGGGCTCAGGAATTATGGAAGTAGATCAAGTTACTAGCTCACTCACATAAGTAAGTCACTAAGCACAGCAAGGGAAAGATCTAATAGCATTTTGCTTCCTTTTGGTCCTGCAGCTTAAAAAGAAAACTGAGCCAAGAAAGCAAATACATGATTGAGGGTTTGTCTACACTGAATGCTGCAATGTTTGAAGAGCTGATCTGCAATTCATTTACTCCCACATTATACAGCATGATTACAACTATACAGTTTCTTTTAAATTAGTGATATCTCTACACCTGACTTTAGCATCTGTTACCTATCCCTGCTAGCTCATACATCAGTAGCTTTCTTACTGTACACTGTATTGTAAGCTGTACACTGGACTGCATTCACATGGATGTAATACAAGGACTTAAAATCTACAACAATCAACACAAATATTTAGAGAGTACAGAAATGGATGGAACAACATAGCCCTGTGAACAACTCTCTCATTTAACTCCCATAAGGAGAGAGTTAGCAGCAACCTGAGTTCATTCTGTGGACACAAAAACAAGGTTCCTAACAGGTTTCTACATTGTAATCTAAACTGGAAAACAAAAAGAGCTCTGGTTCAGAAGTTTCCTGTACATTTGTGGATTCTGGGATTTAGTAAAATGAAGAAGCTGAAGAGAAACAACCTAGAAAATGAGTGTATTTTCGGCTGTACAAAGTGTTTGGAGGCCATTTGCAGTCATCTATGAGCCATAATAAACAGCACATTATACTGGTATGAAATGCTATCCAGAACACTGAATTTTAACTGTGAGGGAAGGGATTTCATTATTGCTATTATTATGATTATTATATTATTATACTGCAAATAGGTACTGTGGAGGCACAGCATCCATGATTACAGTGTGTGACTCCACAGTCAGCTATTTGAAAAGAAGATTCCAGCTTGCAAACAGTTTGCAGATGTTCAAGACTACATTCATTAAAAATACATTGTCAGATCCAATCAGGAACAAAATGCAAGTTTGCACAAGTCTTTCAAAGTTGCTGTGGATTCCTTTTCGTGTTTTGCTTTCAGTATAGGCAGATTCTAAAATGAATTATGTTTCCATTGTGCATTTCCCATAAACAGTGCAGCATTATGCCAATGCATAATAATTTGAGTCATTAATATTATTTGAAAGTAACACAGAAAAGGTACTTTTATTATTACTTTTTGATAAAATGAAATTGGTAAGTTTGATACAATTGTTTTTTATACTACTTTCAATTACAGTATTAACTTGGTCATGGAAACACTACCACTATGGTCTATAACTCCCTCTGGTAACTCTGCTTTCACTACCCAGGGTGAAAAGCTGCCTTTTCATGGCTGCCTGCGTGCCAAGGCCCAGCTATGGTATTGCCTAGCTGTGTAATTGCTGATTAAGAGCTATGAGGAAGTCTGGAGGCAGACAAAAACATGAAGTTAAGAAATTTGAGACATCAGCATTGCTAGCTCAGGGATTCAAGAAAAAAATGCCAACACAAAGGTATAAAACCACAGAGAGAGATTAGCTGACCCCAGTAGGAATCATCACCTCCAGTCATCACCATTATCAGAGTCATCAAAGCTGGTGGCAAATGGCAGCTGAGCAACACTGAGGGTCTACTGAAAGGAACCACGCTGGACAATCCTCCTCAATCCTCCTTCCCAGCCAATGCCTGTCAGGACAGCAAAGATTGTGAGCAATGGTGGGCACACTAACACTGAGCCTAGCAGCTCACTCCTACAAATCTTCTGTGTGTTATGAAATAAATAATTGTTCTAAACTTTTAAGGTGAGTGTATCCTGCTTGCAGAATCTTTTTATACCCAGCCCAAACAAGCCAAAGAGGGGTTGTAACAGGCCATACCATGACAACAAAATTCCTTTACTGGCAAAGCCAATAACCAAACAGACACTAAACATATAAGTCATGCTCATTCTTATGACTTTACAGAATCAGGACATCTACTTCCCCTGCAATCAACTAATAACAAAGTCATTTATCTTTATATGAATACACGAATAAAATACAAAAGGCATGTATTTTACCTAAAATACTGTCTGAGGTTAGCCATATTGGGCAACAGTGCATTGCCAAGCACTGATTTGATTTTCATTGCACTGACGGCAAAGTCATTTATCTTTTTTCAGCTCCCAGTCTCCTTTTATCTTTTTCTTATGCTTCTGTATTTTTTCTCTATTCTGCAGTGTTGCTGAATGCTGATGAGCAGAAAATGGTACAAAACCACAGACAGACTCAGGTTTAAAAAAGTTCAGGTATGAAGGCCCAGCTTTTTTCCATTTGGTGAGTCCAAAGAAGCTGTATATTGGGCATTGTCCAGCTATATAAAGATCAATTAAATACCTCAGTAACTGTTCTTCTCTAGAATACACAGACTTTCAAACAGTGACATGATATTTCTTTCATGGTTCTAATATGATCTCCATTAAGAAGAGACATTATCTTCATGTCACTGCACTTGGAAGTTTTAATGAAAAATAAAATGACCAATGCAAAAAACAGTTTTCCACATATGAGACATATGAGAACCACATTTGTTGCCTTTTTTTTTCTTTACATTCAATTTGTTACATTTGTAGACTACCAACAGTCCATAAAATTCAGGAAAAATGGAAATATAAAGAAGAAAAAAAATCTTCCCAGTGTTGTAGTACTTACCTTTTAAGTGTGTTAGCATCTCACCAGGGATGTACAAAGCACTGACTTTTTCAATTTACCAGCTGAACTTGCCATTCTTACTTTGTTAGTACTGAATCAAAATTGCCTTAGCCCTGTTTTCCACCAAAACAAAACCAACGTATTTAATGCCATGACAGACAATACATTCCTCTTGAAACATAGCAGAATTTCCTAAGATTTGTTCAAGAAACAAAGGTAACAATTACAGACAAAACACTACAGCTTATGATTAGTAATGCTTCACAAAGCAGACATCTCAGATGTCTTTCAGGTCCTAAAGGTTCCTATGATATACATGTCTGCATACGTATCTGTACCTCTGCTGTAAGTCAAGAAGGAGGTCTATTCAACAGCTAACAGAACATAATGAGTGATTCAGAATATACTATAACAGATACACCTACATCAGGTCAGCTGACTGACCAAACTACACTGAAAGTATTGAAGATGTTGGTCAACTTTAACTTCAGCATAGGAATTGCAATTGCTAATGTTACTAGACTTCTCATACTGTGAAAAGTTCTGTGACCAGAACCATAATTACCTATGATTTCTAGCAATAGCCTTTATATTCTCCGTTCACCTCTTTAGGTGTATTTATTATCACATTGAAAGAATCTTTTTCAGCAATACTTTTCAGTAAGGTTCCATCAAAATTTCCTGTCACAAAAGAGAACATGCAACTGCCAGTTTCTTGCTAGTCATGCTCAGTTCTGCCACACCAGCAGAGACAAGCAATAATGAATGTGTCCAGAACTGACATGGACAATATGTGGACAATTTTATTTTTCTTGTCAAGCAGAAAAGTGTACAATCTGTACAGAATTATTCAGAATAGTCATATGTACAAAATGACGCAGGTGAATCTCATGAGACTGAGTGGCTAGTTGGTAAAACAGCAGATGAAATTCAACATTGGTAAGTGCAAAGGAACACAAAATAGGAAAAAATAATCATAACTATATGTACATGGCAATTGAGTCTAAATTAGCTATAGCTCAGGGAAGAATTCTTGGAGTTACTGTGAACAGTTCTCTGGAAACAGCTCAGTGCTCAGCAGATATTCAATAAGCAAATACAATGTTGCAACTGATTTAGGAAAGAACCAAAACCAAAACAAACTCAAGCACATTAATTTTGAGCACTGAGGGCAGCTGCGGCATCACCCCTCTCTTGCTCAGTGTTTCACACAGACAGTGTAGAACTTAAAAGGCACAGAGAACAGTGATAAGAATAAGAAGAGATGGGAAGCGAATCCCATACAAGGAGAGATTAAGTACTTTTGAGTTCTGAAAAAAGACAGCTAAGCCATCTATAAAATCAGGACTGGTACACAAGAAGTGAATGAAGAACAACCAGTCACTGACTGTCACAACAGAAGAAGAGGGCAGCCAATCAAACTGTGGAAAAAAAAGTATTTAAGTAAACTAGACACATAAGTAAAATACAAATCCTGTTGCCACCAATTGTCACAAGAGTAAAGTACAACAGCTTCCAACATGGATAATGTACATTCACAGAGAGCAGGTCCTTTAGTGGCTATTAAACCAGTGGCATATGTGTAACTCCTGGTCAGGGTCACTGATAGCTGGAATCTAAGAGTAATACTCCACTGGTTGTCATCTCTAAACTGGTCTCCATACAGGACACAGTAAAATATTTTCTGCTGTGGCTGTTCTTACAATATGCATTTTGGGGGTTTGGTTTGTTGGGGTTTTTTTTCAAGACTGAAAAAAGAATATTTCAATGTAATTTAATATACAACTTGAAGGCTAGGTCTGGCTGTGGGTCCCCTGCACAGTACCTCTTCCTAGTGGGTTTATTTTCTCCAACTACAGTGACCAACACAGCTGACTCTGGGAAATAGCTGATAATGAGTTCTTTGTAATCAGGAAGGTGAATTACAGATAGAGAAATGGTAAAATCATCTCACCCCTCTGAAGGGTCTCACTTGTAATTCACACATACCAAGCACCTAGCATTATCTTCACCTGAGTAATAATGAGAGCGGCTTGGATGTGACAGAGTGACACCTCTGCAAGTCAGAGTGTGGCAAAATACTTTTACAGACAATTTTGTATTATTCATACTCCACAGTTACAATGGAATATCACTAAAAAGGATAGTCATATATTTCCTCCTTTTCCCATTAGATCCATGGACTACCCACACACTGGGCAAGATGGTTCAGTCAACCGGTTATTAGTTTTTTTCATTAGCTTCCCTTTGGATTACTGCAGTGAACAGGCTCACTGTTTAGCCATGGATCACTAGATTTGGCAGAAATGATACAGCATAAGTGTGCAAGCAAGGGCAGGAGGAACAACTCTGTCCAGTAGCAGCTACACTGTGTTACATTCAACGCTAAACTGCAACCTATGGTTCAGCAACATCATTTGAATTTGGTCTGCTGAATGAAAAACACAGAAGTCTCTGGACCTGAAAAGACAGCCACTGTGAAGTGACCAGATTCCACAAAGCAGCCACTGAAGGAGAAAGGAAAGGATATGAAATTCTGTGGTCAAGGGCTGGTAGGCAGAGGGGAGCTTGTCCAAGTTCAGGTGACAGAGCTCAATAAATATGGAAAAGCACTTCAACTGGTAAATGTTTATCGGAATTGTTACAGTAGTTCAACTTCATGAAAACACACCAGCATCAGTAAATCTCCTCTGCATTTGAGAGGAAGCACTTTTCTAGAGCAGATAAGATTCTGCAGGGAAATAAGTTTTGCTCTTGTCTGGATTTCCTCATGTAGGTACTACAAGGTATCATTGTACTGGCGACTTCAATAAGGAAACAGACTGTATAATTAAATGTATTTAAATACTTTAAATGCTGTTCAAGCACATGTGTATATACAAAACAGTACTCAGGATACTTCTTAGCCATCAACCCCTGAATAACGGAACTATGAAACCAGGCAACTCTACATTACCAGCTGCACTATGATTCACTGATCCTTTTTATCCTCACAATACTTCTTGGTAGTATAATCATTCCTAGTCATGTGTGATTCATCAAAGTATTTTGTAGTCAAGACAAATGTTATAATATGGCCTATTGTAACCATGCAAATTACAAACCTTCATTTCCATACCTAAATTATGCTTTTGCTGAACTTTTTCTGCTGCTCAAGCAGCTCTCACAAGCTAGTTAGGCATTTCAAAATTGTTTCATAGCATGGAGTCCCAAGCTTTCTAAGAGGTGGCCTTCTTCATCCCTTTTCTACCTTTCTCAATCCTCATCATGCTTTCCACATCACTGGTTAGAAAAGGTTTGTGTTAGGTTTTTAACTCTAAGCTATCACCGTATCTCCTCTGCCTGCCTCATGTGTTTCCTGTTGCCAGGAAGTAATGCAACTCGAATTGGCAGACAAATTATACAATACTTTCAATGGCAACTCTGAATGACTGTTCCATTGAGGGTCATCACAAGCCAAGTGATACTGAGACACAGAAAAGTTTCAAACTTCTTTTTTCTACACCAACATATCATACTCCCAGTGAATTCATCTTTCTCCTGTCTTGGGGCCTATTAACTTTAATGCACTTATTGTTATCCCTGTCCACAACAGATGCAATACTTTTAAGTAAAAACTTAATAGACTCTACTCCAGTTCTTAATCCTCTGCATCTTAAAACCTTTTTTAAGGAATTGATCATCAGGGTCAATGGGTGACTTTAATGTAATTTTTAGAACTGCTCATATTAACTGCCTGAATTTCCAGTTCAGAACAAATGGGTTTGGCTCAAGTATAAACATTAAACATCTCCAAGGAAAGTAAAGCCTAACATGGTAGAGGTTTTTTAAACCAAACACAAAAAAGAAACAACTCTTCTTGTGGGTAAAACAATAGATCACAATAAATCATACTAAGAATCACAGTTCCATGAAGAATCCTAACTAAACCTCAAAGTGATGCTATGCGCTCCTTCAAATGAAACAATGGGAATAGAGAAAAAAATACATTTCTTTCCCAATAGGAACTAGAATAGCAAGTTTTTAAATACATGCACAAAGGCAAACATACACTTTATATGCATCATAGATGCATACTTTCAGTGCAAGTAGATAGACCAATATTTGCATGAGATGACAGGAGGCTTCCAAATACATGCAGAATGCTACTACTATCTTTTCCAGTACTTATCACAGAAAGCTGATATAGTAAAACTATTGCGGACTGAAATATATCAGACATTCCTTGTGATTGCTCTGTTCACTTACTCTAGAACTGCATATTCAATGCATTTAAAACATATGGAGTTGCTAAGGAATAAAACCCAAAGGTTAATGAAGAGAAGAAAACCAAGTTTGGTTATCACTCCCCGTCTGAATCCACCTGAATCCAGTTAGCAGAACTTCAGTAAAATGAGAATCAATCCTTTAATCTGGGGGTGGGGGAAGAGGGAGGGAAGCTTATGCCTTCTCTGATGCAGTGGTAGCCAAAAATGTAAGTATTTATTTTATGAATGCATATGCATTCATCCATGTGACTTTAAATGAAGCAGTACACTGCATCACTCATTCACATTCCCACATACAGATCTGGGTTTCTATCTGAATTACTCAGGTCCAACAAAAACCTAGCAAACTCTCTCACTAGGTATAAAACAGCCTCCCTTTTTTCTCATGGCATTTAAAGGGTAACAATGAACTTACTCCAAAACAATATTATCAGATTTTAAACATAAAGGAACACTTCTCAGTAAAACAAAACACAGCATGATGAACTGTTGTTCAACCATGGACTGTGATTTAATTAGCCAGAGGCCTGGAGAACTACAAGAAATACATACGTGGTATGTGAATGATTCAGTAGGTATACTTCTTTCTTTGAAATTAATCCACAGGAATCCACTTCCCTGCTTCATCCTCTACCTTTTATTCCCTTCTTTTATCTCCTACACCTTTTATTCTCTTCTTCTTTTATCTTTATTAACTAAGGTACTGCTTACTGTCCTGAGGATACAAACTCTTAATTGAGGTTCCAAGCTGCTGTGACTACTAAACTATCCACTGCACCAGGGAAAGGAATGGTGAGGGGGAAGGAAGTGTGGGTACCCCCAGAGGGGCCACCAGTGAATGCTAATAAACATCTTTTGCTTCTTCTCCCCTCCTCCACTGCAGTAATTTCAAATAAAGTATCAGTCTTCTCACTCTGTCCCACACTGCCACACAGCTCCAGAGCATGCTGTGAAACAAAACACACTGCTAAATATTTTTCAGGATAATCCACTGTGGGATAACTTTCTTTTAATACACTTCAGGTCATTTACCCTTCAAAGAGAAACATAATCTGCTTTCAAATTATGCTGTTCCAAATAAGAAGATAACAGGCTCAGTTCTCATCTCTGGCTGCTCTTGCTATGTCTCAACAGCATGCAGCAGCCAGAAAGCTGTCAGACAGGAGCAGTGCAGGATCTCCTAGGGTTATCATTCAGTGGAAAGAAGCCAACGCAGATGGTTCTCTGCCACCTGTACCCACCTCACTGCACGAGAGGGGTGCCAGGGGGATGAGGCTACATGCCGGGCTCCAGTAGTTAGGCAGTCGCATCAACCACTATGAGATGGAATAAACTTGTTTGTTCATAGAATACTTTGTAGCTATAGTCTTTAAAAATTAATAAACTAGAAGTCATTTTCAATATGCAAACCTGAAACAGAATAGGTAATCGAATTCTAATACGATGAATCTGGAAAACTAATGATTTCTTTGGACTACTAATGTATCATATTAGTTTCTCACTTAAACCACAGTAGTGTCCTGGTTTATGCTGCGATAGAGTTTATTTTCTCCTTAGTAGCTGGTACACTTCTGTGGTTTTGATTTAGTATGAGAATAGGGTTGATAATACACTGATGTTTTAGTTGTTGCTAAGTAATGCTTACCCTAAGTCAAGGACTTTTCACTCTCTCATGCTCTGCCACTGAGGAGGGGCACAAGAAGCCAGGAGGGAGCAGAGACAGGACACCTGACCCAAACTAGCCATAATCCATACCACAGCACATCATGCTCAAGATATAAACTGGGGGAAGTTGGATTACAGCCACCGATTGCTGCTCGGGGACGGGCTGGGCATTGGTCAGCAGGCGGTCAGCAGTTGTATTGTGCATCATTTGTCTTTCTTGGGGCTTATTCCTCTCTCTCTTTTTCCTATTATTATTATTGTATTTTACTTTATCTCAATTATTAAACTCTCTCATCTCAATCTATGGGGTTTACATTTTGCCAATTCTCCTCCCCATCCCACAGGGGAGGGAAGTAACCAAGCGGCTGCATGGTGCTTATTTGCCAGCTGGCATTAAACCACAAGCAGTAAGCACTAAACTGAGTAAAAGGTACTCGTAAAACCAGCCTTTCTGTTGTTACTACAGAAAAAAATGTCATACAGGCCAAAGAAAGCACAAACACACCTATACATGTTCAGATGTGCGTGTGCTTTTCCAGCTCAATAATGTCCCAACACATCCTTTGTAACATGAGTTTTATTTTCAACTGTTTGATGAAAGCTATTCTGGGGAGGGCAAGAGTGAGACATTTGTAATGAAGACCAAAAATGAATGGGTGTCATCACTATCAGAGCAGCATTCCAGGACATATAAAGATTAAACATTACAAGCTTGCATCACACTAGGCTTCAGAAATATGCCAGGTGCTGCTTGAATTAGCTGCTATCTGTTTATCAGATACACATGTGGCCTCCCAGTGGTAAGTGATGGGCTAACAAAAGTTACTTTTCAGGTTTAGGTGGGCTTATGAAATAAAGGTCAACTCTGGAGCTGGACTAAATTCAGGCTACAGAAAAAGAAAACCTAATTTTGAGAACTAATTCTACTTTTGATAGCTAAATCATTCTTCTGTAACAAGTTTGCTCACCCAGAAAGAATTATCTGGTGTGTAACTGATCCAATACTGATTAATAAATAATAACCAACGGAGAAACTTTGCTGGCAGTTAATAACTAGCAGCTGAAGAGAGGTCCTAAGGAAGAGCTTCAGGCCTTTAACCCACATAGTCATCAACTGGCAGAAAATTCCTGGTGTTGAGGTCATTACTGTTATTACACAAAAATATGACTACATTTTTCACATTTAGTTAAAAAAATTCTAAGCCCTGCAGGCTGAACTGCACAATAACTGCAGAGATATTTTAGAGAGAACTGATGTTTTGGTTTTTTCTAGCAACTAACAATGATGGAACCCACTGGGGAAAAAGTTAATCCGAATAGTTGCTCAACCTGATTTTATTTTTAGACTACTAATGAAAAGCCAGCTCTTCAATTTCCTCAGACTGATCATCACTGCAGATGAGGGAATGCCCAGCCCAGCTCTCAAGCGTCTCATAGATTGCTAGAAGCACACTACCTCCAGATATCTTGTCTTAAAGATGAGTATAAAACCATGGTCCCATGGTGCTGGATCTAAACTAGCATGAGTCTTTGGACATGCATTGATTCTGACCCAAATCTACTTATGTGATTCTGTTCACTAACCCTTTCTGGGCAAAAACTGTTTTTCATTTGTGCAGAATCAAGTGAATATTACTGCACAGATCCCATTTCTGAGACCACTCTATCTTTTTGTGTGATGCTGAGCCAAACTGAGTGAGCCTCCCAAACACATGCCTAAAGGAATTCAGTGCTAGGATGTTCATGCAGGCTCTCTGCAAGGCAGAGCACACTACGGAAACAGTAATTCTCATATTTTCTTCTAACCAGATTATTACAGCTCCTCCTTATTGGCCAAGATAAGACTTAACTGTAAAGTATTGAATCAAGATCTTAAACCAGGAGCTTGTGATCCCTAATTACATCTTAGATGAAGTAATAAGAAAACGACAGCAGTGCAATAAAGGTTGGCCTTATTGTGGTATGACTCTTCTCATAAAATCTTTGTTAGCCTCAAGATCTTTTTCTGTATCATGACAAATTACTTGGCACTGATGACTCCACAGTAATGTTTAATATAACTGAAACCAAGACATACCCAGTTGTAGAGGTCTCTTCAAAATGTAACACACAAGGATTCAGCCAGGCAGTGGAGGTCCTAGCTTGGAGCTGACTAAGCTGTGGTCAGGTCTACATACTGCCAGTCCTGCAACACATGCTGCAATCACTTTGGAAGAGGAGCAGGAGTAGCAAAAGTGAAACCACACAAAATTCTTGTTTCAGCACTGCCTTCCGCTGTCATTCCTCTTCCCACTCACCACCACCCAGCCAGATAGCCACCTCCTTTCACTGCTGCTCACTCCCATCTGCTCTGATGCTGCCTGCACTTGCTCTTCCAACCCCTGCACCCACAATTCCTCCTGACTCCACTCCTTTCCATGCACTTTTTTTTTTCTTTTTAGCAGATACTCCCCCTGACAAGAGCCAAACACTTTAAACCCGTCAGTTGGCATTTTATTTCCACACCTATCTCCACACCCTGTCCACAGCAAAAGAGAAGAATGGTAGAAGATTAATATCCCTGAAACACCTCTTTCCAGCAATATGTTCATCTACAGCAATATATTGTGCTTTGTCCCTAGGCACTCGCTCCTTGTACTAACTGAAAAGAATAAATCAGCAGGGGAAAAAAAGGAATTACAATAACTTACGAGACAGAGAAAAGGCATACAAGATGTAGTCAGTTTCCATGTCCACCAGACAAAAGAACAAAAAACATGGTTTAGACAACAGAAGTACAGCTAAACATGAGGAACAATAAAAAATAAATACAGATGGGAAAAATAAAGTAATAAAGTAGGAAAAGGCCTGGTGGACTGAAAGCACAGATAAAAAAACAATGAAGAAAAGAGACACAGAGGTGATGAGACCAACATTACAATCCAATGAGCAATATTTTGCTTTTAAAAAGTACTGACAACATACATAAGAGGTATGATTAGGAAACGCAGCATATGAGTACAAGCAAGGAAGTACGTGAAGGTAAGTGGTGTTTTCTGGATTATTGACTGTGCAAAGATGACAGTACAGAGATCCCATGATTTTCACCAACTATAGCTGACAACTGCTAGAGCCATACAAAGATCAGCTAGGCTGCTCACAAGGACATCTCTCCTCCCCCAACACACCATTACCTCAGGCAACACCATGGCAGAACTGCACTGCTCCCAATCCACAGCAGCAGAGGTGACTACGTACACCACAGTCCTTTCCACAGATGTCAAGCCCCTCCCCAAAGGCAAAGGCAGTGATTTCCTGTAATCCCAGATGAATCTGAACAACATATTATATATCTGCAATGCATACAAAATCAACTCCGCCTTTAAATTACCTGCTTTGGAAGGAATTCTGATCAGACCCATATGGACTTAAGAGTTATGCTAATGATTCATATCCACTGAGCTGTGGTCCTAGAAAAGCACTGCTTGTCTTAATTCCCCTTTCCAAATTAATTTCAGTGTATGAAATACAGAACATCTTCCTGTCTGCAAGAATTATATAGGATATATCAAAATTACTATTTTGATTGGCTACCTAAGCTTTCCAAAAGCCAGCTTCTATTTATAACTTGATTTGTATTTGAATCTCACATTTTGGTTAAAATTAATTTTGAGGTCAATGTCATTCTTTGAGATAAACTGAACAGCTAACACTTAACCATTTCTGAAGAACAAATCTGGTTTTGACCTCACTGTTTGTTCTGTTCTTCAGGGAGTTTATCTACCCTTGACCATAGCACTGTAGTAAGACTGGCCAACTGGAAGAGAAGTGAGATTTTAATCATTAGCACACTGCCAAAATCTGAAAGTATAGACCCTTGACCCCAAAATGTTTTGTGAACCGAAACCAGGTTCATGAAAGTACTAAAATAAAAGTCTATGCAAGCTGGTCTTTTAGGTGTCTACTACATGTCTAGAAAATAAATACCACATAGGTTGCATTAACTGAAGAAAGATTCCCCAGTTCAAGAAATGGCCTATCAAAATGCTTCAATATGGATGTTTGGTTAATTTTCCTGAGCATTCATTCATTTTAGAAGCAAACTTACTTTTATCATTGCCATGGATATAGGAACAACTAGATTTCAGGGGAAAAGTGGCTTTAGAGGAAACCAAGAAGTTTAAGATTGCAAGTGTCAGGACTCACATAATTTCAAATTCACCCAGAAGTGTCCATGAACTCCTGGTATTGCAATACAAAAGACTCAAAAAGATGGATTACCTCAGCAATTCATCTGAATGAACACAGCTCTGAACCGAAGTGTTTGCCTTAAAAGATACTCTTTCAACAAAACTGAACAATGATTAAAGATGATCAGATCACAAACAGACTGAACAACAGCAAGATATGCTTAAACAATAACTCAGTGTAAGCTATTTTGGTATTTTGGGGCATTAATATACCTCTGTGATAGGGGCATTACAAAAACCAAGAGCTAAATCTCTAGACTAACCAAACCATTCTATGGGAGAAGAGACTATCTCAATCTATATAGGTCTATAGTCTTTGTGAAGATTACCTGCTAATTTGCTTAATTGTTGGCAAAATTCTGTGTAGCGATAACGTCAAGCTGGAGGAGTATACATGTGTATGTCCTATGTATGCTGAACCAATGATTCAAGTATAACTATCAGATTCTAGTAGCCACAAAATTCCTAAGAAATTAACATTCGGATTTTCTCTTCAGATTCCTTTTAAATCTGAACTCTTGAGAACAGTTTTGCCAAACATGGGAACATCAGAAAGTTATTATTTACTCTCTATATGACATGACTGTGCCTCTGTCTTCAGGGTATCAAACATACCCAAGCAACAAAAGCCTGCAGGATATGAGTTCTGAATAACACTGAGAAAATGAGTTAAAGAGGAAGTAGGTTGTATCTTTCAAATTGACAGTCCTGAAGTCCACCTCCTATGTTTCACATATTTTCTTACAGTGACTGTTGGAAGCTGAACTGCTTGCAATGGTTCCTAGATGAATCTAGGACATTCTGCAGTTAGATAATAGGCTAGTATTGTGTAGGACAAACTTGTTAGCATTACACAAGTATTAAACCACAAGTAACGTGAGACCTACCTAATAGAGTATACACCCAAAACTTCCATCTTATTACAGTTAAAGGAGAACCTCAAGTAATCAGTGTTTTCAAAAGCTGAAAAATACCTGGCCAGTCTTAAGACTAATTCCTTCAATGAATCCTACCTGGATAGAAGTCTGTTTCAGTACTGGTTGCTAGGAAGTAAGAAATGGCTTGATTTCTCACCCTGTTCTACTAGGCCAGTGAACATTCCTCTTTATCAGGGAGTGTATTCATAGGACAAGAAACAACAGTTTTAAACTGAAAAAGTGTAGATTTAGATTAGATATTAGGAAGAAGTGCTTTGCTATGAAGATGGTGAGGCAATGGCACAGGTTGCCCACAGAAGCTGTGGCTGCCCCATCCCTGGCCGTGTTCAAGGCCAGGTTGGAAGGGGCTTTGAGCAACCTGGTCTGGTGAAAGGTATCCCTGCCCATGGCAAACCAGAAACTTAAGTCTTTCAGCCATCACAGGTAACCAGTAGGATCACAAGCACGGCCTCAGCACTTCCCACATCCTTACATTAGTAGATCAAAGCACCTCACAAAACCACTTCCTAGCCATCCTCCCTCCTCTTTCATGGAGCCAGAGAGCAGTGTCGTAGTCTGCTGGCCATGGTGTGAATGGAGAGGAGCGAAAGGCCACCAGTGTCCTACCCAGCTGTTCAGTGACAAAAACAAGACATTTTCTGATCGCTTCAGTATGGAACAAATGAGGGATGCCAATGCAGAGGGCTGTCGTGCATCCACCTTCCATCAGTGCAGCCTTGAGTCCATACTAGGGCTATGGCATTACTCCAAAAACCTTCCCAAATTTTCATTTATTTTTTCAGTTCAGTTTTCAGCCAGATCATACAGCTGTACAAAGCTGAAAGCTGGCACAGGGAAGACAAGAAATACCTTTTGCTCAGAGAACATGGAATCAGCTCCCTCCACAGCAGCTCAATGCTTAGGCTACCTACAAGTGGTTATGGAGATGTTTCCTGACCTGATGGAAGGGAGGTTTGCAGTCCTTCCTCATGCCCCAAGACTACAGCACAAAGTCACGGAACATTTGCAGAAGTACAAAGTAAACACTCCCTTTGCTGAAGTACACAGCTTAAACTGCTGCCTAGCCCTCTGGTTCCAGAACTAGCTCTGTTTTGTCAGTCACAATAACTAAGAAGGAGGGTTTCTCTCTATGTTCACCTGAAAAATCAAGATGACAGCACTGTGAAAGATTCTATTAAGCTGACAGCATTCCTCATGTATGTTTTGGCTTGTATACAGTTCTGAGTTTGATACTTGTAAATGAAACCAGACTGACACAAATAAAGGACTTTCTCTCTTTTTATTCCATGGCATAACTTCTGGAACCATGCCATATTTGGAAAAAACAGCTCCAGAAAGTTAGTGCTTCCATCCATCTGGACTCCACAGGAAGCTGACAGGTTGTAGAGTCCTGCTCCTGAGCAGGAGATCTAAGATAGAAATTACTTTATCAGCTTCCCGAGCTAACACACAGCACACTAAGGGACATGTCAATACTGAAGGAAGGGACTGGAAACCCTGCCAGTATTACTGCTTTCTTTTAATAAGTAGTCTCATGAACACTGGTACTGAAAAGGCTGCAGGAAAAATAAGAGAAAAATTCCCAAGTAAATTAAAGTGAAGTGAAATGGCATATTTAGAAGCTTAACATTTCATCAGACAACCACACTTACTAAGCTAATCAGTTATAAAAAGCATTAGACAAACAAAAAATATTAGAAACACCTTCAAAAGGATGCCAAACAATACACACTATCATTAAAATTTTGGGAATGCTAATCAAGAAAATGCTTTTAAGAACTTCATGTTATGATCCCTTACAAAAAGTGAGGGGTTTCAAAATAATGACATGTATTTGATACAATATTAAAAATACTTACAACTACTCCACTCTTGGTGACAGTTTCCCGGTACGTAAAATTGCACACTGCCCAAGCCAGGTAATACGTGGACATGAGAGGGGTCTGTGAAAAGTGATCTGTAACCCATCCATCTTCTTCAAAAACAGAAGTTTCAACTGGCATGTTGGACAAAGATAAGTAAGTTGCTTGATGCCTGATGCTGATCTTGAAAGTGGCCTTGTAGATAGGCTCGTCAAAGCAAGGAAAGGCTTTTCTGGCATGAGTAGGAGAAAACTGTGTAACACCAAGAAACCTAGAAAAGAAGCAAACAACAGAGAGATTACTAACTGTGCACAACATTTGATTCATGGACATAGCAAATAAGACACTGCTTGACTACTGTGGAAAAAAAAAACACAAACTGTACAAACTATACAGTGCTTGAACACTGCTTTATCACTTTCTTACTCCCCATACTGCAAACACAATTGATACAAAGTAATGGTCTACAAATTTGCAGACACCACACTGACATTAAATAAATAAATAAACCCTCACCTTGCATTAAACCAGGTTCTAGCAGTTTTGCTCATCGATATGTGAAAAAAATGTTAGCCAGTATCGATGATATGATGTAAGGCAAGCACAGTCCTCAGTTCAAACCAGGATTTAACAGCCTCTGGGGAGTTCCCTCTGCCCTAAGACACTGACACTTCACCATTCTTTGGGCACGAGAACTTAGGGTCACATAATACACTCAGGGGGGTTACTGTTTTCCACTGCTGATTAAGTATGTACTGGCTGTGCATAGGGGCATCCCTAATGAGACACAGTACCATACAACACTGCTGTTAATGGGGAAGTCCAAATAACCATTCTGTGAGCTTTAAAGATTTACAGATATATGCAAGTGATTAAACAAGTACTGAATTTTAAAAGAAATGCATGTAGAGTTCTACACATGCGTTTTTTCTCTCGTGTATTTTATAGAGACCAAATCAATGTTCTCAGTTAATGGGTCAAATTAGGAAAGGACCTCTGAAGAAGGAAAATACATTTATTTTACCACTGTAAAGAATGGGAAGGCTTTAGTTTGACAATAAAATCTCTAACTGTTTTCCATAGAACAAAAGAGATTTTAATCCAGACAGAGAATAGGAAGCATTCTGGGTAGACACTTATATATACACATTTGGAGAAAACCCATGTGCAATAATCTTTTTTACAGAAACAAGAAGCCACACTTAGAAGGCTGAATTATGGGGTTCAATAAGAATATTTTCTGGAGGCATACAGGATAAAAAAATGACTATGAGCCAAGTACATAACTGCAAAGGGAGCACATATGTAGGCTTTTTGTGTAGTATTGATTCATCTCTCACTTTCCAATGTTCCATCAGTGGAAATAACCATGCAATTTTAGATACCAGGTAAACATTTATCAGGATTTTAGAGGTTGACTAATTATCTGTTATTCCTCCGAGGCAAGAGGATGAGTGGATAGATTTAATATAATGAAGATGGTGGCACCTATTATTAATCAGTCTATAAGCACTACTGTGCAATATGATACTCTCCAATGCCAAGGGAGAAAAAAACATAGGTAGCCCATAAGAAAAATAAAGTATCTAATTAACTTTTCCTAAAACTTTTCAGGGTTTATACATATTTTGGAGCCTCATCTTATAAAAATAGCAGAGAAACTTCTTGAAATGTTACACTTCTATCTTGCTACAGTGTATCCACACCTGACAGAACTAGATATATGTTTTCCAGTGAAATTATCACCTCTTTCAATAAGGCTAATATGTAAAATTTTTCAACCACTGAAACAGCTACCATTGGTCTTTTCTCTAAGTAAAAAGCCTTATTTGGCTAGTAATTACTGAAGGAATTCATCATACTGCATTTTTCTTGTCTCATTATAAAGCACAGATTACTAAAATCCTCATTCTGCATCGGGTTGCTTAATGCAAGGCAAAAGTCGGTGTCAGGTATTCCAATGTTAATCCAACAGAATTTCACATTATCAGTGGATTTTTCACCTGTGCAACTTAGCCAAAACAGCCAATTAAATGAAGCAAAGCAACTTAATTTGTATGAAACTATTTCAAGTGGACCTGATTCTGCATTCTAGGCACACTCTAAACAGCCATAGACATCAACAGAAGCTTCAAGTGAGGAGAGAAAACTGTACTGCCCTTTTATTAATAAAGTAAGTATTATGAACTTTCCTTTGCAACTAACAATTTTAATGAGCTCCAACACGCATGTAAATGCATACTTAGGGAATATGGTATGTATTCTGACACTCTCCAAATAAGGAAGCTTTTTTTTCACCGCACTTCTTGGAGATTTTCTCAGAAGTCTTTTAATATTTGTTACATGTTAGGCCATTGAAACAATCCCTTCACCAGGCTGATAAAAGCTGGTAAACTCTGCATCTTCTGTATTTTCCCAGATAGACAGATATAGCCACATACACATAACTGGGCAAACACTGGGTTGTCAATATTTCATACTAAAAATACATTAGCTACCAATAACGGTGATATTTATAACATGTGCATTACTATCAAACATTGATTCGCTTGTTGCGCCATAAAACAAAACAAAGAAAAAGTTAGAAACTGCTTCCCAAAGACTGTGTTTAAAAAAAAAACCCAACCACTGTCTATGTTTATCTATTTTTCTGCGTTAGGAGGAAAAAACAAGCAAAACTTCTATAGCATGCCAAAAGTGAAGAGCAGGATGAGCATTTCATTCACCTCTCCACACACCTCTCTGGGCACTGACATTCTGATCTTCAGTTCCCAAAAGTTTCACCACAAAAAGTTGTACTTCTGAGAATGACAGCCTTTCAGCCTGTCTTCTCAGTATACCCACAGCAGTAATTTGCAGGTGTTTTAATTCCATCTCATCTATTAACAGAAGACATGTGTTTCCTCAACAACCTATCTGTTTTGACATCTTAGTTGTTAGAAGAATATGTCTGTTTGGTTTGTCTGTGTGATGTAAAAACTTTCTCTTTTCATTTATGCCACAGTTTGATGTTCATTTAAATAATGTGTGAATATTCTTACGGTGCTCTACAGTAGCTCTGTATTAAATGTCTGTTGATTACTGCCAGTAAATTCTGGCGCATAATGCAAAGTAAATTTGTAGCATATCACTTGCATTTTACATTTTAGTGAAAGTAGCAAAGATTTCAGTAAGAAAATAAACACTTTTCTGCAGCTATCAACATTTCAGGCTGATTTATGACTTTCAGCAGTGAAGACCATAGAAAATGAAGCAACTTTAGGAAAAAGAAAAAAATCAAGCGAAGGTATTACTAAGTTTGTGAAGCCTCACAGTTAGCCAGAGTTATTGACTCCTCATGTATAACAAAAGTGATAAATGATGGTTTAGACCCTTTTATATCAACCACTACTCCAATGAGGTTACTGTATTTTAATCGAATATAAACATGTCAAAAAGCTAAAGCCTTGCTTGAACATTAGGGTCTCCCAGAGCAGGAGAGAAGCCTGCCTATTACAGTAGAAGCCGCTCATGCTTAAGAACTACAAATGGTTATATGTATTCCCTTAAAAATGGGTTATTAATCAAAATGCAAATTGCTACACTGCAAGAGCACAGTCTGAACAAAGAAGTTCCTGGTTTAGAATGTGTATTATTTCCTTTATACTATAGTGAGTTGTTAAGCCTGTGACAGTTGAAAATGAAAACCAGTACTTGAATCAAACACCTGAAACTATAACCAAGCATTGATTATAGTTTTAAAACATTTTACTGAAAGAAATATAAGTGAGCTGGTGTAAAGAAAAAAAAAATCCCTCTGATCCCTGTACAATGTTACCTTACACAAGGTAAGGTTCTTCCCAATATCACTGTATTCAAGTGTGTCACAAGGCAACTTGTATGCGAAAAGTTATACAAAAAGTACTGGGAAAAACATTTTAACATTATCACCTTCCATCCTGTGTCTTGAACTATCCTGATGATTCAAAAAGTTAACAGGCTTTTGCTGTTGTTTCTTAAATCGTAACTGGGGCACTGGTATTGAAGTGTAATATAGTAACTTTGGAAAAATGTCACTGCCACATCTATTTGACAGTTCAATTATTCCTATGCAAACTCTAAATACACAAGAATAATAACTGCTTAAATAATTTCTTGGGTTTGTAAAGTGAATTATATCTCCTGCTGTTAACCGTATTTTATTCTCTGCTTTGCCCATTTTCCATACAGGTCTGTAAGAACTCCTGACTACCCCAGTCATCTACACCTCCGCGATAAAAGGATTTTTATCCACATCTTTTCCTACAACCATGTTTTTTTGAATTTCCATTTTATTTCAACGTGATGACAAATCACACAAACTTCATTTTAATCCTGCTTGCAGTTGGCTGTTTAAAATTGTCAGTAATCACAGTAATGAAAATATGTTTTAATGCAAGGGCTGTTGATTTAATTGAGTTGATGAGCGCTCTTTTTCTCTCTTACTATTTTTGCCCAGTTCTTTCAAGTATAAACGATTTGCTTCAATTCACAGTATGAAACAGTAAGATTCAGAAGAGAAAACCTGTCACAGCACAGATGTTTCAAGAAAGGGCAGCTTAAAAAGAAACTAACTCTAAAATTATACCGAGAAGCCCATCCGGTATTTGTTTTCCATTGCAAAGACTGGCTATGGTTAGAACAGAAATAAAAAAGACTGTAACTGCCTAAAAGGGAGCCTCCGCAGTGACCCTGCCTACTGTAACAAGGGCCTCGACAGGGACCAAGTGGCTAGAGTCACGAGAGTAAACATAGCTGACGACAGAATCTTGCTCTGCATGAAAACAGTGGAAAGTGACCAGGTTTGCCCTGTCGCGGGGCGTAGATCCGCAGCGACTCAGCTGCAGCAGGTGCCGTGCAAGTGCTCCCCTGATGTGAAATCACAGCCCAACACCTCTTCTTCAAATAATGAAATAGACAAAACAGCGGAGACGTTCCGCTCCCCCACACGCTGCTACCTGTAGCCCGGCACGGCTCTGTCACATGAGGACACACGGCAGCAGGACACAGCGTCTATTCAGCAGACCCTGCGCCTCCGCTCCGGGGTTGCCCTGACAGGGTCAGTGCTTTACTCCTACCACCCCGGGAAGTTTACCCGCTACCACCCCCCATTTCCAAGCCGCGCCGCGGCAGCTCTCGAACCGCCGGTAACCACCGCAGCCATCCCCGCCCGAGGCGGGCGCGCAGACGGAGAGCTCAGCTCTCACCTGGCGGCGGCCGCGGCTCACACCGGAGCGGCACGGCGCGGCCGCCCGCACGGCCAGCCCCAGCCCGAAGCCGCCGAGGGAGCTCCGCTGAGGCCCGGCCTGCCCGCGCCCACTCCCACATAGCCCCTGAGCGTCGGCAGCCGCCTCTGACTGCCCTTCCGACAGCGGCCTGTGGAGCAGAGCGGGGAAGGGCTGTCGGCCCCCGAGCGCCTCCGCAGCTCCGCCCCCAGCGTCAGCCCTCAAGCGGCGGCTGGACAGCGGAGGGGACCCCCGGCGAGTCAGGCGGCGGATGGTGGCGAGGGTTGACCTGCAGTCAGCTGCCGGCCTGGCTTCCCAGTGCCGTGGCGGCCGTCCCCCCCACCCCAAAGCCCCCTCCGCCCGCAGCCGGCCGAGCCCTGCGCCCCTCAGCATGGTCGGCGAGCCGCCGGTGCCGGGCGGAGCGGAGCCCGCGGCCTCCCCCGCCTGGCGGAGCCGCGGCCCGCCAGGTCCTAGCGCCGCCCCGCACGAAGTTCGGCGCGGGCTGCCGCGGAGGGGCGGGGGCCGCCAACTTCAGCCCGAGTTGAGGTGAAGCAGCGCTGCCGCTTCGCTACCTTCTCTCGCCGTGGAGGACGTAGGAGCTGCGGAAGAAGCCCAGCAACTCGTTCTCGATGAGGGCGTTGTAGATGATCTTGAGGTTGTAACTTTTCTGCACCTCCAGGCTGCGGTTGAGGACGACGACAAAGACCTGGGTCTGGGGGTAGAAGAAGGAACGGTCCACCCGCACACCGCCGGCCAGCTTGTCCTCGGCAACGCGGACCGCCTCGATGTGCATGCGATGCGCGTGCAGCACGATGTACCGGCTGGCATTGAGCACCTCCAGCTGCACGTTCACCTCCCCGCTGAAGGTGAAGTTCTCCATGAAGGCGCTCAGCATCAGGTTGTAGTGCAGCGGCCGCAGGTGCCGTGGGAGCCGCGGCCGGGTCCAGGGCGGCAGCTCCCGCCGCCGCTGCCACTCCTCCTCCTCCTCTTCCTCCACCACTTCCCCGCCCCGCGCTTCCTTCTCCTCCTCCTCCTGCTCCGGCCGGCCAGGGGGTTGCCCTGCGCCGGGCGGCTGCCGGGCCGCCCCCGGGAGGCTCCCGTTGCCGCTGGCCCGCGGCGGGCCGTCGGCAGCGGCGCTGCACTCCTCGAAGCGGACGCTGAGTAGCACGGCGATCATGGTCACCGCCAGCAGCGCCAGGATGGAGACGGCGAAGCCCAGCACCAGGCGCTTATGCACAGCGATGTGCCGCTCCGTAGTGCGGGGTCTCGGCCCCGCTGCCTCAGCCCAAGAGCCCGGCGGCAGCCCACGGCTGCCGTTCCGCAGGGCGGCTTCCTCCTCTATCATCATGGGGGTGACGGGCGGGCGCTTCTCCCGCTTCTCCTCCAGGTCCATCACGGCAGGGCCGCCCCCGTCTCCCACGGGACCTCCGCCACCCGAGGGGGCCCCGAAAGCATGGGAGGCTCCGAGGCAGGGGGCCCTCGGCCCGGGCTGGGGAACGTGCCGCTACGCTGCCTCTTACTTCCCGGAGAGCAGCATGGCCTGCCTGCCGGCAGCCCCGCCGGAGAACGGCCCCCGGGCGGGGGAGACGGGACGGGATCGGGCGGGAGCCGCCGGCGGGAGCTCCCCGCTGTCCGGCCGCTGGGGCCGCTCCGCGCTGGCAACTTGTGTGGCTTCTGCGGGGCACTTCAGCACATGCCGCCGAGCGCACCCCGGCGCCCAGGGGGAGGGCTCTGCCGCCCCGGCCCCCCCTCTAGCGCCGCCGCCCGCAGGGAGCTCTCCTCCCCCAGCGCCCCGAGACGCTGGGGCCGGGGTAGGGCTCCGCGCTCGGCCCCGGCAGCGCCCGAGCCATGCGCGCCCCGCGCCGCCGAGCAGGTCCTGCTGTCCCCGCGGGTCTCGCCCGGCTCCGGAGAGGAGGCACCGGAGAGCGGCGCTGAGCCGGGCCCGTCCTCCTCCTTCTGGCGGGGCTGGCTCCGGAGTGTCGCTTCCCGCTGCTCCTCTCTTATTTAGTCTTTCCTATCTCCTGCAGGTACAGAGCAGTCTCCCGGTTGGCTCGGGCAGTGGCGGCTATATATAAGCACCGGGGAGATGCAAGGGAAGTGATGGGATGGGAAGGGGGGAGAGGCGGGCAAGCCCCGCCGCCCCTCGGCTTCAGCGGCTGCTCCGGCTGCCGGCGGTGACGGTGGCGCCCCGGGGGAGCGGGGGCGGGAGGCGGGGGCGAGGGAGGCTCCGCTCCGGTGTGTCACACGCGGTTGCTCCGGGTGAGGTCGCTGAGCGGCGGCGGGAGTCCCGGCTGGGGCGGGCAAAGGGCGAGAGCCGGGGACCGGGCGGGTGACCGGGGCCGGAGCCTTCGAGCGCAGGAACCCCCGGTTCCTGGGTACGCGAGCGTGTTCTCCACGTAAATACTGAACGCTGGTACAGTGTCATATTAACATAGACTTTATAATAAAGAATCGCCGATTGCGCGTTTGGACGACAATAGCGCTGTCATACTAACGTGGAGATGGAGCCGAAGATGGGTAAATACTCCTACTTAAATCGGTAGGATTAATATGCCGAGAAAAAATAAACATTTTAGAGTGTTGGCTGAAACTCTCAGTAGTGGCCCGGACGTTGCTCCGCGACCCCAGGGCAGCCTTCTCACTCCTCCTCTCCCTCCTGCCCACGCTGGACCCCGCTTCTCGGTTGGAGAGATTTAAGGACGTGTTAAATGCTGCCTGAGGTAATACACCAACACGTGGCTTGAGTAGTCGTAGGAGCGAACCCCGGTCTGGGAAGCTGGGTTGCGGAGTGAGCCCACTTCTTCCACCTGCCCCCAAACTTTTGCACACAAAGACTGCAGAAACACAGAATTAACATACACAGCGAGGATCTAGATCAGTGTCTGAAAGCAGCCCTGTTCCCCTTCTTTTGCTTGCATACTTCAAAAACTATCTCTGTTCATTTTCTTCTTTGAAGCTCTTTAGCTCCAATCTTGTAAGCAGTTACAGATGTGTTTATCCATGGCATTCAGTCCCATGGAATCTACAGGAATATATGCTGTACATCAAGATAAATGCGTACATAACAATTTGCAGAATAACTGCCTTATTTTCCACAGTGAAGAAAAAAGAAAAAAAATTTCAACTCGAGTCCTACGCTTCTTTTATAAGCAAAGCTAATCTGCAGTTTCATGAAATGTGATGTATTAGCTGGTTTACTTCCCAAAGAAATGTCTGATCTCTCTTCTTCCTGAATCTGCGACATCTTCTAGAAATGTTATCTGACTTTGCATGCTGTTGCAGAATACGAATGATCATCTACTGACACGCTAACCAGTTTAAGTGTAGGGAACACCAGTTTATAAGGAATTTACCAGTTTCCTTGTATAGTCTTTATACTTACTTATAGGTATCCCGTATAAGGATTATATATAGGTCTGCTCTCTCTGGAAGGAACTGAGTCTTTGCTTTTATCTTGCAGCCCAGTCTAACAAAGGCTTGTAGCCTTAACTGTGCTTAATTATGAGTATGGTGATACACTTGCTAATTGTGTTTGCACATCGTAGGAGAACTAAGATTTTGCTCCATGACTAGCATTCCCACATATTTACTGCTGTGTTATGTGGCTGCCCACCTGTTATAACAGGCCAAAGAACAGAAACATTTTATTTCTTGAAAATAGCCTTCATTATTTGTTGACTGAAATTTGAGGCAGAAAGGTAGAAAACTGTTGCTGTGTGAGTTGGAAAAAAAAAAAAAGGAAACACACTGACACAGTAGAATAACATCCAAGGCTACAGGTTTAAAATGCCAGTTTCTATATGTTTCATTAAACCTTTTAAAAGTGGGCACAAAAGAAGTGCCTGAGTGATTTTAAGATTTTGTATGCATGCTGTCAATATATGGACATTAGTAAAATAGGCAGTGTCTCTCTCTATCACTTTCTGCACTGGTTTTTAACTCATGTCTGTTCCCATCAGCAGCACAGGGAGGTATTCAGGCAAAGAACAGAAGTAACCTGCAATACAGTGGAACGCTTTGGGTTTCATTTATAATTATTTTTATTTTTTTAATCACATTTTTAATTAAATGCAATTGAATAGTTAGAAGTTCCACAGGTTAAGGTTTTTGTGAAGCCTTCTCAGAAAAGTGGTGCCAGGCAGTTGGGCTATCTGGCTCCCTTTTAAAGAGAGAGTTGACAGCACAGGAGCATTGTGCTAGCCTTCTTGATATACAAATAACAAACACATAACTCTCCAGGCTGAGATCTTCCAAAACCAGCTGAGGAAGTCAGTCACACAACTCATCTTTGACAATATTAGTCTATAAATTGAAAGGCCAGTATCAAAGAGGATATGTAAAAGATTTAAGGCTTATGCTAGTAAGAAGCCACGAGGCTAATTCCTTTCAAGCCAAGTTGAAATAGCACCATTGAAATACTGGAGGAAGGGATGAGTGACGGGAGCCAAGGCTGTTTATATTCACCTCCAACTTTGGTCCCATTACTCAAAGAAAGCATTGAGAGGTTTGCAGCCCCCCTCCACCCCTCCTTGGTCTTCTTGTCAGTCTGGAGACTTATGATAAGAAGGTGCTCCTAGGTACTGTGTTAAGTAGCTCATGTGCCTCGACTCATCCATCATTCTAAAACTGCACATTACTAGATTAACCTCTTCTTCATATTAGTAATGATGGGTTTCTAAAATGTAGCTTAACCAGATACAGGTCAAGGGAGGTATTAATTTCTTAATTTGTTCTCAAATGCTACACTCTGCAAGTAGTTCTATGTACAGAATGCTATATATAACCATTTGGATGAGAAATTTCAAAGGCATGAGA
This sequence comes from Pezoporus wallicus, assembly GCF_028554395.1. Classification (NCBI taxonomy): domain Eukaryota; kingdom Metazoa; phylum Chordata; class Aves; order Psittaciformes; family Psittacidae; genus Pezoporus; species Pezoporus wallicus. Next base: position 6,726,761 of record NW_026642361.1, read on the forward strand.
CTCCAAAGAAACAATTTGTGTACATCTGGGAAAAAAATCTTGGCTTTTTTCATTTGTCCACAGTTACAAGAGTGGACATGTATTTCATGGGTATTGCCTCTGAAGCTTGCAGCTCCTTTGGTCTTTCTGCAAAGGTTGTTGGAAAATGCACCAGATCATGGATTATCTTTTCAACAAGATCGTGGTAATGAGTCCCAGTTGTTCAAAACTTCCCCCAGGCCATCAACATCTTGTATGCAATCTTATTTTATGATCTTATAGGGTAGGATTTCAGTTACTCATACAAAATACCGGAGCATGTCTCACCTTAACTGCATTGCTATGGAGATAGCCCTCCCTAGACAAGTATCAGAAAAAACATGGATAACCTTCAGACAGCATAGTTTCCAATTCTATACTGGGTTATACTGTGGCCAGCACAGAGCTGATGAGAGACCCCCATAAAGCTGTGGTTTATGTTACGTTAAGATTGCACACAAACACTTCTCAGTATTCACACTGGTGGTTTACAGTCTTGGAAGAAAAGCTCTATAAATGAGCAACCTTATTGTATATCATGCAGCTGGGTACAGTTCATCCAAACTGGGGGCAGGCACATTGCAGCTTTCCAAGTCCTAACTTTTTCTCATTTTTAATCTGAGTGATTCATCCTGCATTCATCTGAGTATATCAAAGGTTTACAGACAGACTTTATCATACTGACCCCACTCACACAAGAAAACCCCACACAGTAAAGGGCTCAGAAAATGTCCTTCTATGCCAAGCCCAGAAACATATTTATACAGGTCAGAAATACAGGCAGGAAAGACCACATCACCTCACATCAGTCAGTGCTCCACTGACCCTTCCAGCCTCAGTCAGGTATTTCCGTGATCATAGTCAGGTTCACCTTGCATAGTTCAAAGTCAAGGATACACATGGCTCTTAATCCCTTCTGTTTAAGTGCTGAAATCACCTACACTTCATAGCCTACTAACGTGTTGGTCAAAGAACATCAATAAGGTACTCAAAGTACTATGAACTCACAGATCCAGCTTCCAGGTGGCTGTTACTTAAAAGATCAAGTGGGAGATAACTGTTTCCAAGCCACAGGTTGCCAGAGTAGCAGAGGAAATTAGCAGACTATAGTCTGTTGGCTTTGCAAGGTTTGCACAAAGAAGTGCCACTCCTAACAGGGGGCCATTGTGTCCTTTTGAGGCTTGCAAGTGTGCCACGGGGAACAGACTGGGACAGCAGTCCTACCTTTAGTGGTTTTGGGGTTGGTTTTGTTTTGGTTTTGTTTTTTGTCCAGAAGACATTTTCAATAACATGTCAGGTTGAACATATGGCATTGGGGAATACACCTGCTGCTTAGTTAAAAAATTGCTGCAAAGAAAAATGCTAAGGGAAAGACTTTCTAATTAAAAGCCGAAACAGCCAAAACACTGGATTGTAAAACAAGCTGACACATGGTGATTTGTGCTGGCTTAAACATACCAAAAAAAGGAACTTTCCTTCCATCATTCTCTGCTTCTTCAGCCTTGCATCATCTGTATAAATGGCCTTACTACTTGAGTCCAGTGGCATTAAGCATCATTTATGTTTAGTTTATAATTAGAGATGGCCAGATGACTACATATGGCCGCAGCTTGGACAAATTTTATTTTTGCTTTTACAAAGGAACAGACACAAGAGGAAAGGCCATGCTGCCACTCTATGCTCTGGGTAAAGTCCTATCTAATAAGAAGCTGGAATTTTGCCACAGGCTCCCCAGTAATCTGGATCCTTCTCCTTCTCTCTCCTTTCTCTCTTATCATCACCTCTTGCTTTCTGGTCACCTTTCAAGTTGGAAGGAACATCTGAGGAGGCATCTATGGCATGTCGCCTATGTACCACCAGGACCCTGTGTACCACCATTCACCCTGTACTTTGAAATCGTACCGTTGCCATCCTTTGCTGTGGAATTGTCTTCCTTTTTATTTCAATCCTTTTAAAAATACTGAGTATTATGATACTAAATCAACACTTTTTTTACTCAAAAGCCAACATTTTCTATCTCAAGTTTTAGGATAAAAA